>NC_087445.1:51112964-51737964 GCF_036321535.1 Camelus dromedarius
AACATCTGCTCTGGCATTGTTACTAGGGTCCATTATCTTCCCTGCTCTTGAATTTTAACATATTATATACACTGGTCATTGTTTTGATCAATGCTCTGATCATTCTTTCTAGGAAAAAAATACGGTCTTTAGTTGGACAAATGCAATCATCCTCTTCCTTTTTATCAGGCACTTAATCATAGAGTCTTGCTGACTCTAGCACTCCCATGTAATTAAAACTCTTATGATTGATTCACTGGGTTTATATTCAGTCATGTTTTCATTCTCTGTTCTTTATGTAATTTTTAGATTTCGCTTACTGTAGTCACTCACATACCCCAGAGTTCTGAAATTAACTTTAATTTTATTTTACAACTATTGTAAATTAATATTATTCCTAACTCACAGCATTTAGAGTGCTAATATTTCACTAAAAAAAGCACTTTGATCAATCCACAAAGACCCATTAATCACTTAAGGAGCTATAACCATCTTTGGACTTCATGTCTTCCCCAGTATATTCTGTGAACTTCCTGCTGTCTTCCAGTCCCTGTATATTCTTGAACAGAGTAGGGAGGTTATTCATTTAGACAGATGGAAAGTGGATCTGCATAGTCCAGGCAGACACGAAGAATAAAGACAAAAACCTAAGCAATGAGTCTCAAATCATCTGAGGCGCAGGATCCGTTGTTGTTATATTTTTTAATTTCTACTTTGTCACAGACAAATAATCTTATAAAAGACATTAGAAATAAACAATAAAAAGCCAAACAACCCAGTTAAAAAATGGACAAAGAATTTGAACAGACATTTCTTCAAAGAAGATACACAAATGGCCAATAAGCACATGAAAAGATACTCAATATCACGAATCATTAGGGAAACACAAATCAAAAACCACAATGAGATAGCACTTCATACCCTTTAGGATAGTTATTAACACAAAAAATGAAAATAACAAGTGTTGGTGAGGATGTGGAGAGATTTGAACCCTTGTGCACTGGTGGTAGGAATGTAAAGTGGTGCAGCCACTGTGGAAAAGAGTGTGGTGATTCTTCAAAAAATTTAACATAGAACTACTATATGATATAGTAAATCTTCTGGTTATATATGCAAAAGAATTGAAATCAGGAATGCAAACAGATATTTGTACATCTATGTTCATAGCAGCATTACTCACAATACCCCAAAATTTGAAACAACCCAGATGTCTATTGATGACAACTAGATAAACAAAATGCAGCATATCCATGCAGTGGAATATTATTCAGCCTTAAAAAGGAATGGAATTCTGACACATGATACAACGTGGATAAACTTTGAGGACATTATGCCAAGTGAAATAAGTCAGACACAAAAGGACAACTATTGTATGATTCCATTTATGGGTTACTTAGAATAGCCAAATTCATAGAGACAGAATTTAGAATGGTGGTTGCCAGGGGGCTGGGAGGAGGTGGGACTTGGGAGTTTTTGTTAAATGGGTGTGGAGTTTCAGTTTGGGAAGATTAAAAAATTCTAGAGATGAATGTTGCTGATGGTTGCTCAACAGTGTGAATTAACGCCACTGAACTCTAGACTTAAAAGCAGTCAAAATGGTAAATTTTATGTTATGTACGTTTTACCACAGTAAAAAAAAAATTACTTGAAAAATAAAAAACAAAGATGTAAAAAAAAATACAATCCTAAAGTTTTTACTCTTAGGTTCAACAGACATAACATATTTCAGTAAGTATATTCAGAACAAATGTAACATAGAAAAGGAAAAGAATTACAGAAACTGTAATTGTGGTTTACTGAAATTGTGGTTATAGGCAATTAATTGCTGTGATATTTGTGACCATTTTTGTTCTGCAGTTGTCACTAAACAATAGTAACTCTTTATGTTAGATGCCTATAAGTACACTTTGAATGAATACCACATATGTCAACATTTAAAGTTTGTAATGTGACAAATGAGCTTGGTTCCTGCTGTTAAGTGATCTAATTCTAGACCGTATTGATGACAATGCTATTTGCAAGGGATAATATATATCTAAATAGTTTTTATGTGTTTTCTTAATAATTCTCCTAATAGGGAAACCAGTATGACATGAGAATGGCAGAAGAGATTTTAAAACAACATCAACAAATTCAGGATGTTCATTTTTAACTTTTATCTAAAATAAAGCAAGTGTTGCTGTATTTTCAGAATCTATCTTAACATCAGTAACTAGGTCTAACAATTTATCCATGAAATTATAGTTAAATTTAAAATGTATCCTTTGGTATAAGAAATGGATTCCAGATCCATGATTTCCTATACATGAATCTTTTCTGGTAGATACTGAAATTTAAAACCTCTCAAATTCTTAAGGTGCCTGGTGCAGTTATCAAGTTCATCACTTACTTTGTTGATAATTATTCATAAGTTATTGGGCTGCTTTTCCCTTTCTTAGTATTTTGTCATTTATTAGTACTTGATGACCTAAATCCCTGCCATGATTAAGACGTCAGATTCCAGTGTCAGACACCTGGGTTAAAATCTCTGTTCAGCCACTTACTACCTTTACACCCTTGAGCAGATTGCTAGTCCTCCTCATGCTCAGTTTCCTCATCAATCACATGCAAATTCAAGAGTACTCATCCCCCAGAGTTGTCATGATGATTACGTGAGATAAAACATGTAAAACTCCTACAACAGTACCTGTCACGGAATAAAAGCTTGGGAAAAGTTTGTTGTTTTGTCACCATTACTGTTGTTATTGTTGTTATTTTGAGAATTTCTCAATTTTGCAGCAAACAGCTCTGCATTGGAGTGCCTACTATAATAACCCTGAGCATGTGAAGCTGCTCATCAAACATGATTCCAACATTGGAATTCCTGATGTCGAAGGCAAGATCCCACTTCACTGGGCGGCCAATCACAAAGATCCAAGTGCTGTTCATACAGTGCGATGCATTCTGGTGGGTACAGTGGTGCTGCTAGACCTGGATGGCCTTTCAAAAAAACTGTATTATGAAATATACAATTTTTGCAAATCATATATATGACACACAAATTATGAAGCAAAAGAATACAACAAACATGTGAACTCATCACCCAAGAAATAGGACATTTTAATACTACTGTTTAAGACCACACAGATGTTTCCTATGTGCAGGTTACCAAATGCATCCTCTCCCCCTGTACCATGCTCATTCCTGTCCCCCATCAACTACTTTTATGAATTTATATTTATCACATCCAACTTTGTTTTAGACTTGTTCTTATTAAATAACAAGTAGATATAAGTGAATAGTTATATAATACATGTAAGATACAAAGAATAAGGAGACAACAAATACTCATGTTCTCATCACTGAGTTGAGGAGCCACGTGCATTACCATTGCCTTTGAGGTTCCCTGGGTACTTCCCAGTACCATTCCACTCTCTCCTTTCTCAGAGGTGGCCACTAGCCTCAATTTTGTGTTTATCATTCGACTGATTTTTACTGTAGTTCTGCCACATATATTGTATCCCTAAAGAATATATGGTTTAGTTTTAATGTTTTTGAATTTTATATACATAGAATCATATTGTGTGTATTTTGCAACATGCTTTTTTCTTGCTCAATATTACGCTGGTGATTTTATCTATGTTGCTGTATGTAGCTGTAATATATTACTTTTTACTTCTATATGGTATTCCATGTCACGAATAAACCACACATTATTCATTCTGTTACTGACTGACATTTGGAACGTTTTTTTGTTTGCTATTTAGAAATAATACTGCTTTAAACTTATTCTTTTAGCATATCTAAGGTGTATATTTAACTGGTTGTTGCAGGTGTATAGAATGCAACTGATAGTTTTGTCCATTAATTATATATCTAACCAACTTTCTATACTTTCTTAGTAATCTTGAGTATTTATCAGTAGATTTTTTTGAGGTTTTCTAGTCACTCCTTCCTAAATTTCAACTTGTATGCTATAGTAATCTAATGTTTAGTCCTATTTGCTTATAACACACAAATTAGACTTTTAAAGATATTATTTTATTTATACAATGATAATTTATTTCTACTTGCATGTTAACTGATTTCTTTGCTCTGCATTTCTTCGTGAATCTCAAATTTTTCTTCTAAAGTTATTATCTTACCTCCTAAAATACAATTCTTAGAACTTCCTTTAGTGTAGATCTAAAGGATCTGGTGAACTCCCTGATTTTACTTGTTAAGAATGTCTGCATTTTACTGTGCTCTTGAATATATAGTTTTCTTGTATGCACAATTCTAGGTAGTTTCTCTTCTCAGCTCTCTCAGACTGCTGTTTTGCTGCTTTCTGTCTTTCATTGTTCTTCCTGAAGAGTCTGTGTTTGGTCTCATTGTCATTCCTTTATAGATGATCTCTTTTCTCTCAGGCTTCTTTTAAATTCTCTGTATGGCATTCTACAGCTTTACTGCAGTGTGTCTAGCTGTGTCTTTTTTAATCCTGTTTCATATACATTCTGATGACTACATCTCAGTTTTGAAAAATATATAGCCATTGTCTCTTTAAATATTGCCTCTCTTTCGTTCTCTCTACTCCTACCTATAGGGTCTCCAATAATACATATTTTAGACCTTTCCATTTTACTCTCCATGTCTCTTAATCTCTCTTTCACATTTCTACCATCTTGTTTCTCTCTACTACATTCTGGGTAATTATACCTGATCTGCTTTCCAGTTTACCAAGCCTTTCTTCAGCTGAGTGCAATCTCTTGTTTACCCTATTCACTGAGTCTTTAATATTAGCGATTATATTTTCACCTCTAAGTTTTATTTGGTTCTTTTTCAGATCTGTCAGGTCATTTTGATAGTTTTTCTTCCTTGCTCACCTTTTACTTCATTCTAATTTCTACCTGTTTCATAGATAGTTATTTTATGTTCTTTATGTGTTAATTCCAAGATCTGAAGTCCTTGGAGGATGATTCTTACTCATAATATCTTATTTCCTCACAAACTTGGCTTTTTTCTTCTTCTTCTTCTCCTCCTCCTCCTCCCCCTCCTCCTCCTCCTTCTTCTTTCCTCTTTTTTTTTTTTTTTTTTTTTTTTAATACATCTTAGTTCTTGGGAGACTCAAGGGCCTAGAATATCACTATGGTAATATTCTACTTCTTTTCCTGAGGCGTTTATAATACCTTTCCTACACTTTTTGGAAACTAGGCTAACTACATAGACAGCTCTAAATCTGGGGTGGCCCTTCAGAGTTCTCAAATGGGGGCAAGAGGGCTTGGCTTTGGATATGACCTCATCTGAGTAGGGACCTGATGCTGGGTGAGGTAACTCTCTTTAGCTGAAGCAATTCAGGAGGCTGACAGTTGAGGGTCATCTGCTGGCAGCACGTGCAGCAGCTGGGGAAGTAAGTCCTTTAGTCTTGAAGGGGAACCTAAGCAGTGTATCATATCTGCTACAAAGATGCAATAGAAAAATGAACAAATGTTGTCAACTGTCAATTTAAACCCAATAGCTAATAAACATATAAAAAATCTCAACCTCATTCATAAAAGAAATACAAATTAAAGCATCAATGAAATGCTTTTCATACCTATAAGGGGGAAAATGTGAGTTTGAGAATACTAAGTGGTTAATTTGTGCCAGCATGTGGGGAAATAAAAACTTTTACACATTGTCATGGGTGTGTTAATTAGTACAACCATTTGGAGAGCAGTCTGACAATACCTAGTCGAAGATGCAGATAGCCATCAACCCAGCAATTTCCCTATGTAGGTCTCTGGGCTAGAGACAGATCTCACACATGTGCCATAAGGGGGCATATAAAGAAGTGTGTTCACTGCAGCGTTATTGTTAATAGTGGAAAAAATGTAAATAACTTAAATGTCCCTCAGTAGCAGAATGGATAACTAAATTGTGGTTTAATACATGAACTAGTATCAACATAGACACCCAGATGTGTAGTGTTGAAATAAAAAGTTCAAAAGTATAATGTTGAAAGGAAAAATTCAGGGATATACATGGTATAATGCACAAGTATAAATATTGAAAACACAAAATTTATCTATTGTTTATGGGTGTATACACTTGAAGCAAAAATACAAAGCATATGGCTTTAGTTGAATCCGTAACAGATAAAAAACACATTAGGCAAAATGTTGAGCTCTATTTAATCTAGATAGTTGCTTATTATATCTTTTCTGTACTTCTTATATTTAAATACGAAAATAAAATTTTAAAGATTTAGACTATATAATTTTCCCTGAATTTTATCACTTTGCTTCTTCTGAGAGAGGTTTCAAAAATTGCTCGGTTAATTATTACTTACATCAAATGTGATTTATTGAGGATTCCATGTATGTCTGAAGTCTCTGGTTCCTTAAAAATAGGATGCTGCTCCAACAGAGTCTTTACTGAACTGGCAAGACTATGAGGGTCGAACACCTCTTCACTTTGCAGTTGCTGATGGGAATGTGACAGTGGTTGATGTCTTGACTTCATATGAAAGCTGCAATATAACATCTTATGATAACTTATTTCGAACCCCACTTCATTGGGCAGCTTTACTAGGTGAGTTGAATGTGAAACCAGGGATCAACTGTAGGAGGAACTGCATGAATGTAGGAAATTTTCCGTAGATTCTCTTCCACTGTCCTATTTAATTATTTTAATTTTTAGTTGATATGTGGCTTTATACCTAAATCTCTCTATTGTATGCTTAAATTTTAGTAATATAAATGTATTCTATTATATATTAATTTCACCATCATGTTTTAACTTGTCGTTTTTATTATAAAAGTAATGCACTTTCATTGACAAATTTAAATGTAAAATATTCTTCACAATCAATGACTTTGTTTTTTTGAAAGAGGGCTTTAATTTTGTGTATGCAAATACCATGATATTTGATTTTCTTTTCTTCATATTTCCTGATGAGCCTTTTACTTAACATTTTTGGGGATCACTTTTTTAGATAAGAGAGTATTATATGTATATGTGTCTGATTTTTGACAATCTAAGAGTCTTTTTCTTTTAGTGAAGTAGTCTTACCCATAAATAGTCATTGTTATAAGATGTATAATTTGGTCTTTTTTCTGTTATTCTGCTCTTTGAGTATTATTAGTGTTTTGTTGTTGTTTTTTTCTCTTAATTTGTGCTTTTTTTTTTCCTGTTTCCTTTGTTTTCTGTCTTGTGGTATATGAATTACTTTTGTTGTTATTTGGTTTCGAATTGCCTAATGTTTTAGGAGAGTCTTTAGGTTCTATTAAAAATTACTTTTAAATTAGAGGGGAGGGTATAGCTCAAGTGGTGGAGTGCATGCTTAGCATACAGGAGGTCCTGGGTTCAATCTCCAGTACCTCCTCCAAAACTAAATAAATTAACTTAATTACCTCCCCCTCCCACTCACCAAAAAAAAACAAAAAGAAATTACTTTTAAATTTATTGAAAACTTTAAGCCTAAGTCAGAGTCAAGAGTAAAACTGTAGGGGGAGGATATAGCTCAAATGGTAGTGTGCATGCTTAGCAATTCCCAGTACCTCCATTGGGGAAAATTAATAATAATGATTATGATAGTGATAATTAATAATAATAATAATAATAATAATAATAATAATAATAATAATAATAATAAATAGACCTAATGACCTCCCCCCAAAAAAGAGCAAAACTGCATCTATTGATTCCTACCTATTTAAAATTGAGGAATTTAGTACACTTTCACTTATCGGTCTTTGGACATGTGTTAATATAATCTGATAATGATTATTAATTAGTATTAATAGTTATTAATAAATAACTATTGTGGACTTAGTTTTGAAATTACACATTGTCTCTTTTTTAAATGATTCTTACATTTTCATTCAGTTTTATAGTCAGATTTGTAATTATTATGTAGACTTCATTTCAACATGCAGTTTCATCCTTTTTTCCTTTTCCTCTGCATTCTAGGAGGACTTTGTAAATTTGTCTCCATAACACTAAATTGACTTTCTGTTCCATAAGTTCTGCTTTCTTTCTGCCTCCTATAGATTGTATTTTAGGTTATATATTTTTTATTGAAGTATAGTTGATTTCCTGTGTTGTGTTAGTTTCTAGTGTATAGCATGGTGATTCAGTTATATATATTCTTTTTCATATTTTTTATTATAGGTTATTGCAAGAATTGAATATAGTTCCTTGTGCTATACAGTAGGTCCTTGTTGCTTATCTATTTTATCTATAGTAGTTAGTATCTATAAATCCCAAACTCCTAATTTATTCTTCCCCTCCTTTCTCCTTTGGCAACCACAGGTCTGTTTTCTATGTCTGTGGGCCTGTTTCTATTTGTAAATAAGTTCATTTGTGTCATTTTTTTTAGATTCCACATACAAGTGATATCATATGATATTTGTCTTTCTCTGTCTGACTTACTTCACTTAGTATGATAATCTCTAGGTCCATCTATGTTGCTGTAGTTGACATTATTTCATTCTTTTTTGTGGCTGAGTAGTATTCCATTGTAAATTTCCTTCTCTCAATATTTCTTTTTATGTCAGCTTTTTTCCTTTTCACCTCCTTTCATTGCCTTTTCATTTCAGATTAGCTTTTTCTTAGGATATTCTGTTTCACTTCATAGAGTCCATCTCTTTGCACAAGTCAAGGATGCCAAATATTGCCTGAAATTTTCCTCTGGATCCTTCTCTAGATCATTTTCTGAGGTATGCTATTCTTTCTGATGGTGTTCTTTTTTTCCCTGTCCTATAGTATGTTTTCATATAGCCTTTTCTGAATTTTTCTCTTTATCTTTCAAATAAGATGATATATATTTAGATTAACTATGTGGCATAGATTGCCTTTGATCCTACCTCTGGTCATTTGTGTTATGGAGAACGCCATCTCAGACCATGGCTGGAAAGCAGGTAGAGCATGACTCCCACTTAAATTCCTTTTTTCTGCCTGGCTTTCATGCAGTGTATTCTTATTCTACTAACATGGCATCTTCTTTATTGCCTGGTTCCCTATATACTGAAGCAATGGCATGTATGAAATTCAGGTTTCCTAAACATACTATTACCAAGCTTGTTCATTCTTTGATCCTTTTATAGTTCTTTACTTGTGGAGACCACATCCTCCAGAATGCACTGCAGAGTATTTTGTTCTACCACCACCACCTCATCATTCCTGCCCACTTGTTTTCTGGGATTTGAAATCACTGCCTAGATGTTAAAAAATTGGAGGAGGGAGGTTAGAAGGAGTGGATGGGAGACCTCAGAGGTTACAAGAAATTGTATTATGGTTTGTCCTCCTGAATCGCAGAAGAGACCAGCTGTGCAGTTCTCATTGGTTGTGCAATGAAGCCTAGAGTCTAGGGACACCGATGGCTGAGAGGGGCTGGCTTCTACACACCTTCCTTCCCTTTTTGTGAGCATTTTTACAAGGTGAAGCCAGAGAATGCAGTGAGCTAATACCTAATATAGTTTTTTCTCACCTGGCAGTTGTAGTTAGTCATTTTCTTCCTGATTGAAGTATCAAGTTTTTAGTGTTGTACATTTTTGCCTTTGTGCTACATAATTACAGTATTTTTGTGAGAAGCCACTATTTCAAAACCATTGTAAATACTGTATTATGTGCTGGTGATTTGTCTTACCCCTTTCCTTTAAATAGATTATAAATTACTCAGTCATTTTATGTGATAACTACCTTGTGTCTTCTTCAGGCCATGCACAGATTGTCCATCTCCTTTTAGAAAGAAATAAGTCTGGAACCATCCCATCTGACAGCCAAGGAGCAACGCCCTTGCACTATGCAGCTCAGAGTAACTTTGCTGTAAGTAAATCACAACAATTATCTTTTTTTTAATTAAAATTTTATTTTGATATTCATATGCAGTTGTAAGAGATAAAACAAGACCCCATGTACTTGTCATCCAGTTGTTGTGTGTGTTGCGAGTAAAAAGAGTGCTGTGATTTAACCATGGATTGTACTCCTGTGGCTGTTCCTAATACTTGTATGACCTTGAGCCTAAATTTCGTCTGTAGAATGAGGGGCTGGATTAGATGAGCCCTTAAATGTTTTCTTGCTCTAAAATATTGAGGATCAACATTTTATACCTTTTTTGACCAACTCACAACCTCCAGAAATTTTTTTTCTGAAACTATTTTATTTCCACTCAAGCAAATTTTCTGTGATCTTCCTAAAAGTTTGTAAGCATCTGAGTTTTGAGGAAAGATGCAATTTTAAATGCTATGAATAGTAACCCCAACTAAAATTATCAAACACTATAAGAATTATTAAGAGTCCTAATTTTTGTATGATTACTTAGAGAAATGACCTTGAATGTAGGAATTGCTGATTAAATATTTGTTTAAATGGATTGAATACTGCATTTCTCAGTAACCACCTGTCACTTTCAATAAATGCACTAATTATTTTTAAAACTAGTAACAAAACTCACAGTGAGAGAATGTATTAGCCTTCTCTGAAGTTAGGTTTTTAAACTTAATGGAGGATGATCATTCTCAATTATTAGAATATTAAATGAGGGAGTTAGGTTATATTTTTGAAGTGCTATGAAAACTAAAACCAATATAAAAGGACAGAGGATTGTTACTTTCAATGGAAATTGTAGTTTTGTTATTCATAAAAAGATAATTTCGTTTGATTCAAAAGTAGAGGAAAAAATGCTTTGCTTGGTGTAAGTCGTATGTAACACTGGCTTTATTACCATGGAAAATGCCATTCTCTTGTTTCAAATTTTTAAATGAAGTTTTCTTACAGGAAACTGTTAAAGTGTTTTTAAAACATCCTTCAGTAAAAGATGATTCAGATCTTGAAGGAAGAACATCCTTTATGTGGGCTGCTGGGAAAGGCAGTGATGACGTCCTTAGGACTATGCTGACTTTAAAATCTGACATTGACATTAACATGGCAGACAAATACGGAGGGACAGGTAAGAACCAGTAGACATATTCAGTTTGCTTTCATTCGGGCTCCAAAGTGTAGATTGTGCTATAAAACTGGCAAAATAGTAAGTTGACACCATTGTTCTTAATCTAATATTGTTTGACTTTCTTTCATCTTCACTTTTAAGTTTAGGTTTCCAGGATAGCACTCCAACGGCTTTATTTCTTCCAAGTATTACGGCTAAAATTAGCCTATGTCTCTACCAAGTGAATCTTGACATTTGGTTTAAAAGCCTTGTTGCTCCTTAGACATGATTGCAGGAACTCTTCTGATCATATCTTTGCATAAAAAGAAAGCATGAACCTGTACTTTAAAACTTTGCATATTTAGTAGTTATTAACTATTTTTTCAAAAATTTAGCATTATATCTTAAGGAATGCACACATGTAAGTATGTTCTTGCCAGTCTCATATAATATGCTCTTTCCTCAATTTTGAGTAGCATTACCACATCCTGAATCTCCCATTTTAGAGATACCTCCCATGACTCTAGAAGCTTCAAAACTTCAAAAGCTCTTACTAGATATTTCCTTTCATCTCTTTTTCTAATAAGAGAGCCCTTTAACCAGATGTTGATTACTGAGAGAAGTAGTACAAGTCTTTTAACATTCATTGTCAACTTGGAGGTCTCTTCCTTGTGTACTGCGGTCAGCCCTCCCTGTCTGCGGGTTTCACACGTGCAGGTGTGGAGGGCTAACTTGTATTCATTGTACTGCACCATTTTAAGTAAGGGTCTTGAGCAAATTCAGATTTTCGTGTCCGTGGGGGCTCCTGGAACCAACCCACCATACATACCGAGGAATGCCTGTATATCCACTTGAAAGTCAGAAGGAGAAAGAAAAATCACACAACAGCATGATAACACTGAACAGAGTAAAATCTCTCAGAAGCTATGAGCTTCTCAATGTTATGTTTTATTTGTGGAGAGAGCCATTTACCCCTACCTGTTATTCCGGATAAGATCTTTCTTGACCACTAAATCTATTGATGCAGCCCTTGGGGATAGAAGGAAGGGGAGCTGCTATACCTAATATCTCCTTCCCTATATTTAGACCGTCACACTTTCTAATTTTTTAAAGAGAGTTTTTAGGTGGTAGCAATTTTGATGAAGTCTTGAACTTTCAAAAGTATTTCTTTGTCAAAGCTTCACAGTAGACCTTAAGCTTCTTATGGGGTGTAGTACAGACACATAGGATACTGATTTTTTTAAATGGTCTGAACATTTAATTTTTTTGTCAGACTTCTGTTAGTATGCAGTCTTTTACTTTATCACTAGCATTGCTCGTTAACTTTTTATGTATTTTAATAAAGTATGGACTAGGATACTTGCATTCTCTTGACTAAAGTTGTGCATCATGGTTGGGGTTGAGACATAAATTCTTCTCACATTCACTCATTCCCTGGGCTCGCTCTCCTAAGGGGATTTTATTATATGTCAGAGACAACTTCCTGACATTTCTCTTCTATGCAAGTGAGTTCCTCCCCTCATCCCTCTACTGGGTTGTTTTTCCTTAATTAAAAATGAATTCTTACAAATAGCAATATATGGATATTATTTGGATCTTGATTCAAATAAATCAACTTTTTAAATTAGAAAGCTATTAGGAAAATGTTAACACTCTCTGGATATTTGATCTTACAAAGCCTTTGTTAATATTTGTTAGGTATGAAAATGGGACTATCCTTTCTTTGCATTGCTGGGGCTGGGGTTCCGCTAACCACAGTCCCCCTTTGTCAGCAGGGGAGTCACCCATAGGGGACAGTAGAGAGAGACTGGGAAGCTGAAGAGAAACAGGTGATTGCATCTTGTTTGCTTCCTATTCTTGTCTTTGTTTCCTGTTCCTGTGAGCATTACCCTAGTAAATCTTATTCAACAGAAGAGTGATAGCTTGTTCCAGTGGCAATAGTTAATTTCACTTTGCAGGTTTTCCAACACTCACAGTACCAGCCAAAGAGCATCTTCCTCAGAGACCCCAGCAAGAGCCCAGCAGAGCCCCTCCTCAGAGGTCTGAGTTTCAGCTCTGTAGGGTGCCTCTTCTAAGCTTTTAAGGTTTTAAAATTCCATCCTCTTCCTTTTGTTCCTTAATCTTAGAATTGCTAGCTGTTTTCTGCGTTTACTGCCTCTGTGATACCTTAGTGCTCCCTTTTTGCTTTTTCAGTTCTTTAGTACCTAGCTAGCAATTCTTTATATTGAATTCTCTCTGTCAAACAATCTAGAATGAATATGGTTTCTGTCTCCTGGTTGGATTCTGACTGATACAGGGTTGTGTTTTAAAAAAGAATCCTTGTCTTTCAGACATAGTTAATAAAATATTCACAAATTCACAAATGGAAGGATATGACTCTAGAATTTTCTTAAAAAAAAAATCAGAAGTGGGGGGAATGGCTAGCAGTTAGATGAAACAAGATTAGCCATGCATTGGTAATTGTTGAAGCTGCATGATGGCTTTGTTGAGTTCACTGGACTATTGCCTTTACTTTTGAATATGTTTGAAAATGTTTGTAACATAGCTATTAAAAATAATTTTTAAAGCTCCTATATAAACTTGTGGTACCTATTCAAAGAGAGAGCAACAACAGTTAAGTCTAAGATTGCTTTAAAATAAAGTAAATAATAATAGTCAGAAATAGGGAATTTCCTTTAATAAGATCGTTAATTCTAAGTTTTGCTTATTTGAAATTTTGTCTTTTTTTTAATTTGACGTTGATATTTATCTGAGGAGTCTATTGCGTACTTGATGCTGTATTACACAATCATAGAATTTCAGAATTAAAAAGTATCTTCAAATTAAATCTAGTGCAGAGTCTTCCAAACCATGTTCTTCAGAACAGCAGATTCCTATAGAGGTACCTGAAGTGTTGCTGACCGGGTGGATGCTTAAGTGGGTAACCCTCTACCCCTACTTTAGTCAGAACCACTCAGCTCTTGACTATTTTATATAATGGGTGTTTATCAAATTTCATTTGGGAGGGAAAAAACATTCTTATGCTCTTAAAATGTGAAAATTACTGAACTATCACAGATATATCATGCCTTGATCTGTTTTACAACATTCTCACCAATATTTTTCACCAGAAACATCTCACCAGTATCTTTCAGCCTCTGATTGAACAGCTCCAATACAGAGAACCCATTACTTCCATCTTAATCTCTTTCCATTAGGATGCTCTTTCTTATACTGAGCCAAAATCTGTCAAACTGAATGAGCCACTCTATGTTCTCTTCCACATGACACACTTCAGATAGGTGAAGTCTCTCACATCCATCTGAATCTTGTCTAGGCCAGACAAGCATTCAGCCATTTAGGTCAGGCTTTTCAAACTCAAGTATGCATAAGAATTACTAGGGGTGTTCCCGCACTATCTAGAGGTCCTACATCAAATCCTGTCAACAAGTCCTGTTGACTCCACCTCCACAATATATTCTAAATCTTTCTGATTCTCTCCATCTCCACTCCTGCCACCCTAGGTCAGGCCATCTCCATTTTCACCCAGTCTACTGCAATAATGTTAACTGGCCTCCTGCTTATATTCTAATTTACCACAATGCATTCTCTTCAAAACAGCTAGAGTGGTCAGTTTAAAGCATCAGTCAAGTATCACTCACCTACTTGAAGCCCTTCAGTGTCTTCCATCCCTCTGACCTGTGTGGCCATTTATAGTCCATCCTTTTCTACCTTTCTGACTTCCCTCCCTCTCACTCATTGTGCTGCAGCTTCCTTGACTTCCTGAAACACATGGATTCACTCCTACCCTTGTACTAATTGTTCTTTGTCCAGACTACTCTCCTTGAGGTCTTTGCATTGCTGTCTCTTTTTTATGATTTAATCTCAACATAAATGTCATCTCTTTAGTAAGGCTTTCCCTAACCACCAATCAAAAGTAGTCTTCTGGTCACTGTACATATCAAAATATTTTTTATTTCTTTAATTATACCACCCATCACCATCTAATACTTAAATGTGTATTGATTTTGTGTTTTGTTTTGTTTTGCTTCTTCTACTAGAATATAACCTTAGCTATTTTGTTCCCAGCTGAATTACCAACATTACATTAGTACCCAGCCAACAATAGCTTCTCAACAAACCCCCAGGAATCTGCATTTCTATAGGCATCCCAGGTTTGGTCCATGGATCACACTTTATGAGAGAAACATTGTCGTAGGCAGTATAGAGCCATAACACTGGAAAGAGCTGGCCCAGGCTTCTAGACAGTTATCCTGAAAAAATTCAGCAGAATTTAGAGAGTGATGAATTAAATAGAATTTAAAGAGCAATCTAAAGAATGATGGCATAAGCACTACAGTGGAATAATATAGGCAGGGATCAGTGTAACATGATACTCATACATGGTCAAAATTCCTCTTTCAAACCCCTTATCAGAGAGGAGACCACACTTCATCTCAAATTTTTCTCCGATGTTGAAATGATATCTTTTAAATTGGGCCCCAGGGACATAGCTGGCTTGCATTTAGAGCCATGTTGTATGAAACATGCTCTCAATGCAGTAAGATACGCCCACTCTCAGTACCATGTGGGTACACAGACCAACCGCAGGAACAGCAGGGGCGACCAACAGAAGGAACAGTAGATTGACACCTCCCATTACACAACCCCTTTGGGGCTTAAACTAATTGAGTGGGCTGGTGGGCAGAATTGCCTGCATCATTCAAATCATTTCTCTTTGTCATTGTTCTCTTACTCTCTTAGAAAGAGGAAAAGATAATAAAGTAGTCATTGAGAAGAGGACCAACAGACCAAGAGTAACTGAGATTTCAGACCAACAGGATGGAAAGGAAGAAAACAGTGAGATGAGACAGGTAGAAGGAAAGGGGGAAAATGTGAGTAATATATGTGAATGGAAAGGAAGATGGAAATCTATAAAAGTGAAAAATAGAGAATACTGAAGACTAAACTGCACTTAGCCAAAATGATGGGAAAATAAAAAGAGGAAAAGATACGCAGTTAGGATAATAAAAAGGTAAAGCTGTTATTAAAGAGTTCTTTCTTTTGCTTCCTTTGTAGCTTTACATGCTGCTGCCCTTTCCGGCCATGTCAGCACCGTGAAGTTATTATTGGAAAATAACGCTCAAGTCGATGCTACTGATGTCATGAAACATACTCCACTTTTCCGAGCCTGTGAGATGGGACACAAAGATGTGATTCAGACCCTCATTAAAGGTTAGTTATTAGGAGTGCTCCTAATAAGGCACTTTAAAAAGGTAGGATTTCTTGCGTTCGCCCTCTGAAATAACAGCTTTACATCACCGCCTGGGTGGAGGGAGGGAGAAAGAGCACGTGGCACCAGGCCTGCTCCTAGCTCCACCTGTTGGTAGTTGTTTGATCTGGGGAAAGTCATTGCTCCTGCCTGATCCTCAACTTCATTTTATGTAAAAGGAAAAGGATCCCTACCCTGACCAACTTATGGACTTGTAAAAATCTGAAGTAGATGATACACACTGAGGCAGTTGCATTTAAAGGACTGTTCTATTTTTTAAAGTCTCTTCTTTTTGAGACTTGCTCTCTTTGTTAGACATTTCCATTATACTTCTGCTTTTTCAGGTGGGGCAAGAGTAGATCTAGTTGACCAAGATGGGCATTCTCTTCTGCATTGGGCAGCGCTTGGAGGAAATGCTGATGTTTGCCAGATATTGATAGAAAATAAGATCAACCCGAATGTGCAGGATTACGCGGGAAGAACCCCGTTGCAGTGTGCTGCCTATGGGGGGTATATCAACTGCATGGCGGTGCTCATGGAAAACAATGCAGACCCTAACATTCAAGACAAAGAGGTAGAAATTCTGGGTCTTTTCTATACTTTTTGCTGTAAAGTGTTTAGACTATTGCTTCCTTGTTAAGTAAAATTAAGTAAAACAACAGTTTATCAAATGAAGAGATCACTCACAAATCTGTTAATTAAAAATGATTTTTATTTGTCTATGTTTCCTTCTAGTCCTTGCCTCTAGATCCATATATAATTTTAAAAAGTCATAATATAGAATGGGAATAATTTTATAACTTTTATAAAACCTGTATTCATAGCATTTGTATATATGTATATATATATATATGTATGATTTTACAAACCACATTTTGTTTTGTTCATTTAAAATTATCACCATTATTTTTTTCATTTGATATGTCATCTTCTTCATAATCATGAGGCTTAATATTGAAAAGTTCTAAGAGCTTTCTGCTTAATAACTCATTCAGCCCTCACAGCAAGTCTATAAAGTAGTTACTATTATCATCCCCACTTGACAGATGAGGAAATTGATGCTCATGGAGCTTAAATAGTTACCCTAAGGCGACAACAGTGCCGGAGTGTTGGGGGCAGTATCCAAACTATTACTGTAACCTCGACTTTGGAGGTTCTAGGGAAAAACCTGTTCCCTTGACTTTTCCAGCTTCTAGAAGCTTCCCTCATTCCTCCATCTTCAAATCTAGCAATGACTGGCCAAGTCTTCTCACACTGCGTCACTCTGACATTCACCCTTCTGCCTCCATTTTTCACTTACAAGGACCCCTGTGATTACATTGGACCTATCTGGATAATGCAGGATAATCTCTGCAACTCAAGTTCAGCTCGTTAGCAACCTTAATTACATCTTCAACCTTAATTCTCCCTTTTCATATAATATTGTATAGTTAGAGATTCCAGAGATTAGGATGTAGATATCTCTGCGAGGGGGTGCCTTGTTCTGCCTACCACACTGATTTGTAGCTTAAATTTTACTGCAGTCAAAAAACATACTCTGAATTATTTTAATCTTTCAAATTCTTTTGAGGCTTTCTTATGTCCCAGCATATGGTTGATTTTGGTCCATGTTCTATGTACACTTAAGAAGAGTACTAATTTTGTCATTGTTCCATATGTTTTATAGACATTAGCACTTAGTTCAAATTTTACATTGTGTTGTTCACACCTTCTGTATCTTTACCACTCTTTTATCTATTTGTTCTATCAACTATTGTAAAATATGAGTTTAAAATCTCCCACTGTGATTATGGATTTGACTATCTCCCATTTTAATTTAGTCAGTTTTCATCCTCTATATTTGGAAGCTATGCCATCAGGTGCATACAGATCTAGGATTGTGATATCTTCCTCTTTGGCTCCTTTAACCCTGTGAAACCACTTTTATCTCTAGCAGTGCTTCATGCCTTTTTTATCTTTCATAACATTGAACTTTTTTAAGAATACCGGCCATTTATTTTCTAGAATTTCACTCAATTTGGGTTTGCCTAATGATTCCTCATAATTATATTCAAGTTTTGTATTTTGGGTTGGAAAATTATAGAAGTGATGTTGAACCTACTTATGTGTCACCTCTGGGATCATATTATGCCTATTAACGTAGAAGATTTTGATCACTTGGTTAAGATACAGTCTATTTTCTCCACTGTATACTTAACATTTTCCTTTTTTCTAATTAAGCAATTTGGGGGAAATGTTTATATGTTTGAGTTAGCATAAATAACCATGTGTCCAAAAATACCTACTCCAGATGTGCTTGGATTTTGTTTATGCTTGTAGGGAAGGACAGCTTTGCACTGGTCCTGTAACAATGGATACCTTGATGCCATTAAATTACTACTAGACTTTGCTGCTTTCCCTAATCAAATGGAAAACAATGAAGAGCGGTAAGCTGTTGATAAAAAGAGTGTATTGTTGGTCATCTCACATCCTTCTTGCATGTTAAAAAGTCTCAAGTTTAGAGGCTGGTTTAGAAATAAGTATACTGACAAGGAAACACTACCCTAAGACATCCTGAACCAGAAGAAAAGAACAAACATTCCACACAGTGTTGATTTAGAATCATGGGCTCTTAAAGCTATTCAGAACTTCAGACATTTCTGAGGGAAAGCTGATATTTTATAGACGAGGAAATTTAGGCCTTCTTCTGACTTGTGGCTAGCATAAAGTCAGGGGAGTCCTGACTGACCAGGACTAGGAATTTAGGTAGGCCAGCAGAATGTGTCATATATTCAAGAAGTTTCTCTTGATAAAGAGGATTTTATCAATTAGTGAACAGAGGTGCCACTGTATAGCATGAAAAAATAAGGAGTGTCTGAGATGAAAGTTAGGAATTTTAGTCTAAATACAGATTTCTTGAATAGTGTGGGATCCACAGAGTTAGCCAGGGTTGTTGTCCAAGGGCCTGAGCCCAATAAAAAGGACTAGACACATTGTGAAGTCTAAGCAGGAGAGATTCGCGGTGGTCTTAGATCTAGGAAGAGTCCAGTAATTTGTAGGTAACAGCTAAGATGGTAATCAGATTTCAGTACCTGAGTCCCCCCCACGCCCGTCCCAGCCCAGGTCTGTAGTTTTCATTGGTCCTGGATGCTCTGATTAAAACAGCCCCTGCTCTGACACCGTCCCCACCCTCTTAGCCACTCAGTTCTTTCTTTGTGTCAGGAGGTGAGAGACTATAGGGAAGGAGGGACTTGCTCTAGGCCCCACTGTCTGAGGAAACATGGGACCGACCCTGTCATCTTTTCCCCTTCTTTCAGAACCCCTCCCCATTAGTTATACCCTCCATCTGTTTTTTTCTGTTCTCTTTTTTCTGCAGTTTGCCTTCTTTGCCTGTAAAGGCTTCTTTCTCTCACACCGCCTCTCTGCCTCCATTTCCTCACACTCACCATTCATGCCTTTGCAGCCCCGCTGCCATCCTCATGTTTAGACTGAGATCTGCGTGTGAATGGTCACTGGCATACTCCTAGTTGGTGAATCATCTGATGTCTTCTCTGCCCACTGTCGTTGGCCTTTGTGCATCTCCTGGTTCTGTTGACTCCTCTTCTTTACCTTATTGACACTGGATCTTCTCAAAGCTTCTGTGACAGTATATTTTCCTGATTCTCTTCTAATTGTGTCTGTGCCTCCTCCATCTCTTTTGGTTCCTCTTGCATTTTTAAATTTTTTAAATATAAACATTCTTCAAGGACCGGGTCCCTTCTCTCAGCCTGTCTCCTTTAGTGATCCGACTGAGCACCAAGGCTTCGGCAGTCACCTGGGTGCTGGAAGGCTCTCAGTCTCCATTTCAGCCTCACTACCTCTCCTCGGTTCACACTCGCACCTCCTCTTCATTTCCAGCACTGCTGTCTAAATCGTACCCTCTTTGACTCCTTCTGGGACTGTTGCAGTGTCTCCTCACTTGTTTTCCTTCCTTTGATCTTTCCTTCATTCAATTCATCGGCTTCCAAAGTAGCCTTTCTAAATCATATTGCTAATGTAACTGTTAATCATGTCATTCCTCGATTCAAACACAGTCTCACCTAAGAAGATTGTCCTGATCCCACAGTCATGTGTCCCAAATACTGTCCCTACACTGTGAATTTTTATAGCACTGAGCACGGTTCACTTTATAACAATTTTATGTAATCTGTCTTCCCTGTTAGCAGAGATCTCCTGAAATCATGGTTGTCTCTGTATTGCTCACAGTGCTTTTTATGAAGTAGATGCTCAGTAAGTAACTGTTGCCTTGTCAAATCGGTGTTTACAGGCTCCCAGCAGCATCACCGTGCTGCATACCTGTGTTAGAAACTTCTAGAATTCTTAGACCACATGCAGATTTAGATAAAGCAGATTAGTAGGTCTTACTTTGTAAGTGACTATATAGAGAACTGACTCTCTCTATTATAGTCAAATGACAATTTCAAAACAAAAGACTTGAAGATAAGGCATTTAGACATTTAAGGAAACTGAAAGGCCAAGCAAAATTCTCAGGGCTGCGGTTTTGACATTAAAGCAGATATGTGAGGGTTCCGAAGGTTTCTCCCTTTGAAGCCCTAAAAAACAAACAAACAAACAAAAGAGAGTGATTAAGAATCCTAAGAATTAGTGACAATTTACCCCTGTAAAGGATTCATTCTATAACGGTGTTATTGCCTGACTGCTGTTTTTTAGGAAAAAATTAAAAATTTTTTTTGTAATTCAATTCCCATTTATATACTAAGCTTTGAACTTCAGACCTACCTAAGTAAGCGTATAAATTAAGGTGTTTATTGCCTCCTGGAGTAAACATATATTTACTACAGACCGAAAGACCTAAGGAAAAATCCTCCTACCTGCACTTGCTGGTCTGCCGATGAAAAGAGACGGTGACAATATCCCAGTCTCCTTTAATGTTTCATCAGCAACGTGCCTGATGTACAGGTGTCAGGACTTGGCACTGCCTTTTATGCTTATTGACGTTCCAGTTTAGGCATTCTCCTCATTCCATCAGACCATTCCCACGTGGCAGATGCACTTGTGTCTTATCTCTTGTCTTTATCTACATTGTTTCTTGACTGGTTACCATCAAGGTAGCGCTAATTTTTACTTCTCATGCGTTGACACAAACCACTTGATGTGCACTGTATGGACATAATTTTTGCCAACTACTGCTGGCTTTCAGTCAATAACTAACTGACAGCCACACTCTGACATTGATGGGAATATTCACAGCACTTGAATGTTTTTAAATCGAATTTGGGGTGAAGAAAGATTCGGTAGTAATAATCACAACATGGTCAGTTGCTTAAACCCTAGGTGTGTCAGACTTCAGTCTTAAAACCTTGCTAGGTATTTGGATTGTGTCTCCCAGTTCAAATCCACAATTGTAATTTGAATAAACGAATTGTAAAAAAAAAAAAAAAAGACATTTTTGAGAAAATTGGGAAAAATTTGTATTTAGAGTGGGCATTAGATCTTACTAAGGAATTCCCATTAATTTTGTTAATACAGTGACATTGTGGTTATGTCACATTATTTATAGATGAATCTAAAATGCAGAGAGAGTAAATGATAGGGGTTCCGGGATTCTGCTTTAAAATACTTCAGCAAAAGTAAAAAGGGAGGGGGTGGATGAAGGAAGTGTGGCAAAAGTTTTGCTAATTATTAAATTTGGGTAATGAGTATATAAAGTGTTATGATGCTGTTCTCTCTGCTTTTGTTTGTGCTTGAAGTTTCTCATAATAAAAATATTTAAAATACTTGAAATGCAATTTTCCATCCACAAGCAGCCTGAAAGATCTAGTTCTTCTCTCCTTCCTTTCACCTTTTACAGATGAGGAAACAGAATCTCAGAGAAGTGAAGAGAATGCCCAGGGTCACACAGGTCTGCTGACTCCCAGCTCAGCATTCTTTAGGGTGTATTATGCCCATGCTATATCTTTTTGTCCTACTTTTTAAATTTTTTTTTAAATTTAAAATATAAAATTAAAAAAAATTGGGGGGGGTGGTGAGGATGTAATTAAATTCTTTAATTTATTTATCTTTTTTAGTGTAGATACTGGGGATTGAACCCAGGACCTTGTGCATGCTAGGCAGGCACTCTACCGCTGAGCTATACCCTCCCCCATCTCTTTGTCCTATTTGTAAGTAAAGGCGTAATTTGGGCCACACTTTCATAAATCATAGTTTGATAATCCTGCTTATATATTAAGTGAAAGATATGACATATTAATAATTATAGAAAAAATGATCAAGCTTGCTAAAAATATATGTTATTTGCATGTTGATTTAGAAGCAGTTTCATTCTATACGATACATACATGTTCAATAATTGAGAGATGAATTATGGAAGGATTACTGAACAGAGAGTCATTTGATCTTAGTTCCAGTCTAAATTCTGCAAGTTATATAACCTTCAGCAAATTACTTCATCTTTCTGGGTCTGTATTCATTTATGAAATGAAGGTGTTAAACTAAACCTCAAATTCAGTTCATCTCTACTATTGTGTGGTTCTGTGACACAGAAGACTTTTTTTCTGTTGGAGAAAGCATAGTCATGAAAGGCATTTTAGAATATATAGTGAAATTTGTAAAAGTTCTTCTGAATTTACAACATGCTATTTACATTTAAATACTGTTTTAAAGTTTATAAAGGCCTTACCTACCTTATGGCCTTCTGGTCTCTAATAGTAGTGGCAGATCGAGCTGTTCTAAAATGAGGGTTCCTTAATTTTAGCCTTTGGGACTTCGTTCTGAATTCAGAGTTTCCTTACTGAAGTGACCAAAATACCATTTGCCTATACTGAAAAGCTCTTCCTTTTATGTCTTACCGTGACTATTAGGTGAGTTTTGAAAAGAGATAATTTCTTTTCTGTAATCATTGGATGATTTTCTGTGTCTAATCATGCATGCATCCATATAATCATCATTTTTCTGCCTCATATATCAGTTGATTCGTTCCTCCCAGCACCTCTGACTGCTCTGGCTCAGTAACAGTCACCCCAGGAAGGATGGGGTCAGGGGTCATAAATACTAGTTTGGGTCCTTTGGAAATAATATTCCTGATAAGCAACTGTGGAATCAACCGCCATGCTGCCGTGTAGGTCCTGTAATAATGACAGTCACAGCTGACATTTATTAACCGCTTCCTTCTTGCCGGGCACACTGCGGTCTTCTTCACATTTATTACTTCATTCTCTCCTCATGCCAAGTCCATGATGAGGAAAGGTGGGGCTTAGAAACACAAGTAATTTGGTTAGGAAGTGACAGTCTTCGTTACCATTGGTAGATGCTAGAATTTGCGGGCCAGAGGGTTACTTAAATTTTGTACTTTTTTCATTGTTTGATTTCTTAAGCAATGTGTCATTTTTACAAAATAATCTTTTTCTGTAAAAAAAAAGAAAGCATTTTTAGCAGTGGTTAATTCTGAGAGTGGGAGTGTAGATGACTGTTATTTTCTTCTGTGTATTTATCCAATTTGTTTTAGATTTCCAAAAATAGAAAAAGTATATTTTTTAAAAGGAATCTGCCTAAAATCACACATCTAGAAAGTAGTCAGTGGGATTCAAATATATAATCTATGTGACAATAATACCCATTTTTTCTAAAATAATCTATTTATCAAAAGGGCACACACAGTGTACAAAACTGAAATGCATAGACAGGTGTTCAGTAAAACTAAAGTGAAACCTCCTACCTTCTTCCTCTGAGACAACTGGCTTCCTCCCCAGAGGCATCACCATCACCAGTTTCTTGGGAAACTTCGAAAGATGTATTTTACACAGATAAGCACACAGGGATATAATCTATTTTCATACAAATGGAGCACGCCATAATGCTTTTCTGTTGCTTACTTTTTTCTCTTTTCCTTCACTTAACAAGTCATCCTGGAAATTGTTCCGTATTTATTCATATACCACAGTAATGGCTGTATTATACAGGTGACTTGACATGGATGGCCTGTCCTCTGTGGATGGAATTGATTGTTTTCAACCGAGGAAAAATCAGGAGCCATTAGTATTTCCTGTTTGGGGAACTATCTTTTATCTCTGTTATTGGTGTTTTTTTAAGTCTTCCATAATTTCTTCTAGTACTTCCATGGCTTCCTTTTTTAAAAAAAGTTTAGATTTTTGCTTCATCTAGGATTTATCTTAGAGTAAAATGTGATATAAGAATCTTTTTTTTTCCTAGATGGCTACCCAATTGTCCCAACACTATTTAATAATCTATCCTTTCTGCAGTGATTTAAAGGGCTGTCCTTATCACACCCTAAATCTCTCCATTCAGAGGTACATTTTTCATTTTTTAAGCACTAACTGTCAGTAATCATGGGCTCAGACTTACGAATCTCACAGAATATTATTTGCAGTGCCTTTTAAGATAGGAGCAAGGAATTACTTGGAACATGAGGAAGAAGAAAAATAATTGTGTGTTCTCATAGCCCCCAGTTTGTGAACCAACGAGCAAAACTCAGGAATCGATGTGGTCAGCAGCACAAAGCGCCTGACCCCAGCTTCCCCCTTGTTCTGTACCCCTCAGAGAGAAAAGGAACAGCAGTACGGAAGGTAGCTTTGCCTGAGGAATATTGCACATCTTAGAATGAGGTTTCCTTCTGTTGCATGATCGTGCCAGTTTAACTGTGCCTTGAATAACCTTCCAACACTTAAAAAAAAATCTCCCTGCTTCAGGTACACCCCGCTTGATTACGCTTTGCTTGGTGAGCGCCATGAAGTGATCCAGTTCATGTTGGAACACGGCGCCCTGTCCATCGCAGCCATACAGGACATCGCTGCCTTCAAAATCCAAGCTGTCTACAAAGGGTACAAGGTCAGAAAAGCTTTCCGGGACCGGAAAAATCTCCTCATGAAGCATGAACAGCTGAGAAAGGATGCTGCTGCCAAGTAAGTGTGAGCTCTGGAGACGGTGTCCACACAGCTCAGAGTCAGCATGGAGGGGCGGTGTAGTGGGAGAGTCTGAAATAAACGTGGTCCCCGTACCCACGGCACCTTCCCACCTCTGCTCACCAGTCCTTCAGAGGACTGAGGCTACCACGAAGGATACAGTTGTGAGCTCTCCTGGGTGGGTGTTCCTCTGTTTAGTCCTGGATGTTCCAACCCAGGGACAAGCCACTGCCACACCCACCCATGGCAAGCAGTTAGGGGTGGGAGTGTTACCCACAGGAGGCTACGAAGGGATGACTGGTCCTCTTACCTTTCCTGTTTTTCCAAAAGAAACTTACACCAACATCTCTCCTGCTTTCACTAGACTAATCTAAGTCTAGTTTTGATTTGATTAAAGCAACCAACTTGTATAAACAACTTGCTCTCCCCCAGATACTCCCTAACAAATGGGCACTAAGTTATGTAATTTATTCAAGAAATAGTGATTGAATTCTTACTGCACATACAAAACTCTTGCCTTGAGCCTAAGGAGAAAATAGTGACTAAAAGCAAAGCATTTGCTTCGAGGACCTCACACTTCTTTGGATAGTGATACATAATGTGCAGAATAGTCTTGTGCCTACTATACATCGTGGTTATTTGACCGTAAGTGATTGATTTCAGATCACACTTTGGTTTGCCTTTTCTGTGATACTTGTGTTGAGTATTTTAAATAGCAAGAGAGTATTGTGTTGGCAGCTAGAATACCAAAACCTCTAATGATAAAGATGCAGATGACAGGCAGATTCTTGAGGGATAGCTTCCTGGCTGTATCTTGAATAAATCTTGAGTCCTTCCAACTCCTGAATCCTACCATATCTTGCCCACAAGGGGGAAGCATAAGTGTAATAAATAATGGTTAAAAATAATAATAAAAGGCAGGATAAACCATGTCAGTGGGAAGTTAAATACCACTATGAACAGGAATGCTAACCATCACGTCAGCCTTCAGTAAACAAGATGACAGAAACACATCATTTTCTGTGACTCTGAAGTTACCGAAGTAGGTGGCATCCTAGGGAGTATTATTTTGTGCTGGTCTCTAAATGAGGCTCTCTTCTCTTCTCTTATTACCAGAGAGTCCAGTATTAACCTAAAAACCACTACATGCCTCTTTTTGCAGACTTCTCATAAAATTTCTCTACATGTGAGTGACACTTGTAAGTAGGTAACACATGTGACAAGTTATCCTGAGTTGCAAGTAAATATTCTCTGCCAGGGAAGGAATATTGTATTTCCAACTACTGAAGTTTCTATACACTCCAGTTTAATGTGTGAGAGTCTGTTTTCAGAATGTGAAGTCATATCCCACCTGCCTGAATATGAGGTGGGACTCCTCAAAGGCGATGGGACTGGCTTGGTACGTCCCCCAAAAGGAAGGAAGGAGAGAAACCTTTCCCCGTCTCTCACGTTAGGATGGTGGAAATCACCTTCCTTAAAGTAAGGATGTGAAAGGAACTGATTGAACGTAAAATGAATTCTATTTTGCCGATAGAGGAATTGGGAGAGAGAGTTTTAGTCATATTTTCTAAGGCTTTTTTTTGAGAAAATACTATTTAGGAAATACCTATAATCCATTTAAAAGCACTTTATAACTCATACCGCACCTCCTGTGTTGTTGCTGGCATGAACATTGCTGTAATTTACCTGCCAAAGCACAGAATTGAATGCACACTAAAATAAGACTGTATTTATGTTGATCACTCTTCTTCCTTGAAACTTCCTTTTTGCCAGGTTTCTATTTCACTCTCTAATCTCAAGTCTCCTCTAACTCTCTGAACTCTTCCTTCTCAAAACTTTTTAACTATACCGTCTCCACACTGAGGTCAGCCCTGCAGACTAACTCCTTAGACTTCTATTCATGCTCTGCTTTTTTCCTTGAAAATATATCTACTCTTAAAACTTAAATTACTTCATCTCTGTAGATAACCCCTTCACCTCTCTCACATCTTGACCTCCCGAAACTCTAATCCCAAATCATCCATGACCTGCTGGGCATTTCCACTTTGCTGTCCTTTTGTTACCTGCCAACATGTCAGATCATTGGATATTTCCACTGTGTGTCCTGTTGTCACTGTCACTTCAGTCTCACTATGTGAAACCTACAACTCATCATCACAACCTGTCTCTCGTCTCACCTCCTGACTTCCCTGCCAGTGTTGCCACCACTGATCTGCCGATTCCTCTTCTGAAGTGTCCTTTGCTTCTATTCTTCTGTCCCACTCCTCTGTACAGGCTGTCATTCTTGAATGCCATCCATGATGCTTCCACGTTTTACTTACCCTTCTATCTCCAAGTCTCATTTCTCTGCACCAGTACCACCCTCCCACCCCTCACACTCGAGGTCTTAGCCGTCCTGAACTTCCTTCACTCCCTCACTTACCACCTTCCTTACACACCACACTCTCAGGAGACCTGAGCTTCTTTCTGGTGAGTGTATGGGACTGAGTGTGTCTCTTAGAGTTATATAATCAAGTCCAGTTTGGGTGGCCCAGTTCAAACTTGTGATGCTAAAGTCCCTTCCACAGGAGGTTGTTCTGTGTCCTCAAAAGGTCAGGTGACAAGGATTTCTGTGCCTCTCAAGCAGCACATTTCATTAGTGGACAGTTCTGTCTGACAGAAGTTCTTTTCTACTTTTTGGTCTTGAGCTACCCCTTGAAGCAAAAGAGAGAAGTGTCAGTCCTTTTCCATAAATCAACTTTCAGACAATTAAAGAAAGGGCTCATGACACTGGTACTCCTACCCCAGCTCTCCTTTTCACCTTATAATAGATCCTCTGACAGCTGTTCCCCGAATACCCTCAGTTTGTCAATGCCTTTCTTCAGGGTTGACCCAGAGGTCTGAGTCTTCTGCTCATATGGAGATCTGATCCATGGGGAATCACTTCCATGATTCTCTTCCACGTCATTCCACTTTTCTGAACCTCAGTTTCTCATCAGTAGAATGAAAAGAAGATTTCTTAATCCAGGATGGGCTCTGGGGCTCCGTGAATGCCCTGAAACTGGAGGCACTATTGTGTGTGTCATGAGCATATATGCATTAGAGGGAAGAAGAGAAGATCTATAGATTTTTATCACCTTCTCCAAGAGGGTCCATGAGTCATAGAAAGATTTTTTAAAAATTGGATTAAATGATATCTGAGGTTCCTCCCAGCTCTCACATTCTGTAAGTCAGAGGTCCTAAAATGCATGACATTTTCTTATTCCCTTGAGAGGAAGTTAAAGACCAACTATTACTAAGCCTATTATTCAGTGACAATGAAGAGATAGAATCTGACAGGCCCCCCACCCCAAGTACCATGCAATACCAGCTGAAAAGGTTAGAGCTAGACCTTTTCTCTCTTGTGAGGTAATCAGTTTCCTCTCACTGGAAATGTTCCAGCAGAAATTGAATTATCATCTCTCCAGGATAATATATAAGGAATTTTTTAAATTATGTAAAGAGCTGGTCTCTCAGATCTCTTCCACGTCAAAGATTCTGTGAGAACTATGTTCTCCCGTCTGCCTTAAATACCCTTCTTTCACTTCCCTCTTTTCTCATTTTGACATCATTTCTATGTAGCCATTTTTTCCTCTTCCAGTTTAGTCTCCCACTTCCTCCCATAGCTCTGCGAAGATACCTCTGTTTCAGCAGCATCACATCTAGAACTCACGCTCTGTAGGAGTGTGTGGGTCTGATTCCCCAGGAGATTGTCAATTCCTTGAGAGCAGGGATTGTATTATGTACCTCCATACTTCTAGTGCCTTAGAGTCCTTGATATGTAGTAAGAATTTAATAATAAATGTTCAATAACTACTCCTACAGTGGGTCTAAGGCCTTACGTGAGTCAGTCATCATTCTGGGCCTTAGTTTCCCTCTTTTTCAAATGGAAGGGCTGGACCAGGTCCTCTCTAAGGTCTCCTTCAGTCTCTGTAAGGGTACCACTTTAACTTGCTTGCCTTACTCACGCAGCAAACACATTGATGTACCATTTATCCTCACAACGCACACTGGCACTTACATATTTGTGCGTTTGGTTTTCCACCTCCCTCTGTATTTATAATGAGCAGATTATTACCATTTGACAGGTTTATGATTTTTAAAAGAAAGGTAAGAGCAAAGGGGTTCACCACTGCATAGACTTGAACATTAGACCTCGCTATGTGGCTTTCCCGGAGAGTGGTATTTGCTCAGTTTTGACAAGAAATTAATTCTGTCGGATACTGCACAAATAGGCAGGCTCTTACCCATTTCATGGTTATTCAGGTCACCATTGCCATGAATACAAGACCCACGAGAGATGTGATCAAGTGGCTTCCAGAGAAAAAGGAGTTGAGCATTTTTTGCAAATATCATTAGACGCAGATGGCAACACACTCATGCCACACCAAGACTTCTTCACTTCTAACCAGATCCAGTCACAGCTTATCTTAACAGCTTTACCTGTTAATAACAGTAATGATGAGGAGGGAGGGTATAGCTCAGTGCTAGAGGGTGTGCTTAGCGTGCAAGAGGTCCTGGATTCAGTCCCCAGCACCTCCATTAAGAAATAAATAAGTAAATAAATAAATCTAATTACTTCCCCCAAAATAAAACAAACAAACAAACAAACACCCAAAAAGTAATGTTGATTACTTATATTGACATAGTGCTTTATAGCTTACAAAATTCTTATATATTAAATCCATACAATAACCCAATAAAGTAGACAAGGCAGCTATCTGTAATCTCATTTCATACATGGGAAAATAACACAGAGAGGTTAATTTGCCTGAAGTCCCACAGCTAGTAGGAGAGATAGTTGGCACAGGAATCTCAGCCATACCCTAAGCCAGGGTTCCTACCATTGCTTGGTTCAGGCAGATATCCTAGCAGCCCCCCTTATGTTAGAGGCGCCCTCCCGATGCCAGCACTCATCTGATAGGCCAGCATGGAACAGCCCTGCTTCTTTTTTGTGACTTACACCCAATGTGTAACTGTTGGTGGCAGAACCAGGCCCTCAAGTCAGCTTTTGTCCTAACCCAGTGCTTACTCAGTTGTGCAAGATTGTTTCCAGTGATTGCTAAGAAAGTGGTACCAAGCCTCCAGCATCAATTCTGTAACATAGTTCAATAAAAATCTTCTTACTGCTATCAAAGCTCACATAACAGAGCACACCAATATTCTCCTAAATCCTTGAGAAAATTAAGAAAATTAGTTTACCCCATTCCTGTACCAGGACCATGAACAGGAATGGCATTGGGGCAAAGCTGGGTTAAATCGGTACAACAGCAGGGCACACTAACCTGACTTCCCTTTTCTGTGGAAACCATTTAAATCACATCTCTCAAACCTCTCATAGTCTTGTATTCAAGGCAATTGGCAACTTGAATACTCATGGAATGGGAATGAGCCTGCTTTAAATTTCTGCAGTGTCTGATAGAATTCATTTCTTCTAGTTAGAACTGGACAAATACAACACTCTGTGGAAGCCACATAATGGAGTAGGGAAAAAAAAAAACCATCAACTCCCAGGACTCAAAAAACTTCGCAGGCCCAGAGGCAGGTCTGTGCCATAGTGTGCAATCGGACAGATCCAGTGAGGAGACGCTGAAGCCGTAGGACATTCAAGTTGTTGAAGTTACTGCCCTTGATCTGGGTCTCTGCACATCAATCTTTTGATCCCTTGGTTTCTTATTGGCCTTTTTTGTACAGTTGACATCTCGGCTACTAATTTGTAGAAGTCCCCATCCTTGGGTCTTAGATCTGGTTTGGGAGGGCTCCAGGGTATATCTTTGCCCCACAACTGCCCTTCAGAGATTTGCACCAGCCTCGGGTCTTTTCCTCCCTGGGTGGAACAGCACCCGTGCCTTCAGCCCATCATTTGGAGATCCTCTTCACCTTGTGCTGCACAGGACCCGAGGCAGATGTTAAAGATCTGATCCCCAGTTGGTGTTCTCATCTTCTTATACTGTAAGCCTCTGGGGAGCTGCAAAAGTTGCTCTAGAAAAGACAATACCCTTCAGACTAATTGGTAGCCCAGCAAAAGCTGTTGTCTGGATGATTTCCCTCAATGTAATAGAAAAAAAAAAAAAGGAGAGGAAAATGTGAGACTATTTTATGTATTAAGATTGTGCCACCTTAATAAATTTTATGCTAAAATGTTACTTGATATGTCATGGACAGAATTTTTTTTTTCTCTTTAAATTTTTGTGTAAACCAGAATAACGTTGGTTCTTCTTCTTGTATTTGTTTCCTAAACTTTATAAAAATAGGTCAAATGTATAGCATGACCCACTATGAAAATTAAAGATCTTTGACATTCTGTAAAAAATTAGTTAGGAGGAAAACACTTAAATTTTAGGACATTTCTTGAGTCTAAGAGTGTAGGAATAAAAGCTACACTAGAAGCCAGCTTGAAATGCTGTTAATGGTTACTTTGATGTGATGTTACCACTTTCTTCTTATGACCCAATTCATTTTTTAAATGAAGCAAGAAGATTGAGTGAAATTTTGAAAAATAATTTTGTCATAGAGATGAATTTTACAGGAAGAAATAAAGCCGCTGAGGCCCAGCTCAGCCCTGTGTCTAGTTTACCATGTAGCCTGGGGTAAGTCACTCAGCTCTCTGCCTCAGTGTCCTTATTTACCAGGTAAGAGCAGAGCCCTCAGTAAACTGAGTTTCCTTCAAATTCTTAGACTAGAAGCAGTGGTTCTGGATCTTTCTGCCCAGGAACACACGCACACACACACACACACACACACATACACACACACACGTGGGATCATGTGCTCCTCTCAGGAGCTGTGTCCTGTGTGTGTGTGGGGGGGGTCGTGGTGGTGGTTGTTGCTTTCTGTTTCAGGGCAGCAGCGTAGATAAGACAGGATGCGGGTTATGCATAATTTCCCATTCTTATCTCACTGCCTTTTCCTCAGTGATCACTTCCTTTACATCAAGAACCACAGCTCTGGAGAACTGCACAGTTGTGGGCTGGGCGCCACCTGGCAGTTATTTTTAATGCGAAATGCATCAGTTTTTAGAAAAACATTAATTTCTTCTATTCATCACCTGAGGTGTAATTATATATTCTCACGATTACATTCTTCCTCCCGAATCAGCTTACTGAGCTCTACCAAAATGAAAAAAAAAAACCCCTTGCAAACCTCCCCCTCCAAGAATTTTTCAGGAGGCAGAACTCCCTTGCTTTCTGGACATCTGATCACTCTGAAAGGCTGAGATCCCCTGTTTGTCCTGTGGCTGCCTTTGTGGAAGCCCAGAAAGGGCCTGCAGGGACAGGGTTGGCCCAGAGGCTGATTGCACAGTGGTTTCTTGGAGTTGAAAAGGAAAGCTGTTTGGTTTCCTAAAGAAAAGGGAAATGACTGCTCGAATAACAGAGTCTAGGTTATCACCTCAAAGCCCCTCCCGATGGCAGTGATATCCATGCAGATGCCAAGACAGACAACCACACACACGTGTCTGTCTGGAGGACCAGTATTCTCTTAAAGTGGTTTGGCTTCTCAGGGCCAGTACGAAGAGCATCACTCCGTCTGCCTGCCGGGAGCAAGGCAGTTAGATCAATTAGCAGCACTTCCACCACCCAGATGCTTCTACCTTCTTCCAAAAAGCAGCTTTCTCCCAGACAGAGCACACTGAAATGGCACCTGCTAGCATCCACATGAATCTCAGCACTGATGACGACAGGCCGTCCAGCTCACCTGTCGTTGCATCAGCACACACAAGTGTCCGCAGTTGGCAAAGCACAGCAGAAGACCAGCTCTGGTGAAAACATTTGAGCTGGGCAGGAGTCAGCACAGCCCATCTGGCGTCCTTCTCTGGGATGGGACTCCGTGAAGGACGATCAGAGGAGCAAGCTTGGACCTCAGATCAGGGGCTTCACCACACAGGACAAAAGACCTTCCAAAGGGGAAGATAAGTTGACAAGGCTTTAGAGTATAACTCAGGTATCTGTCATCTGGGGCTTCCGTGTCCCTTGAGATCTAAATAAGCTTGGCTTTAAATTGCACAGTCTGTGGAAATCTGAATTCTTTGACTTCTTGAGGGACTTGGGGTCTCTGCCTCAGCTCTTGCGTCATGTCTGGTATCTTAGCCCTGCAGCTGGTCAGGCTGCTTATAAAAAAGCGTGTATGAGCATGGGAGGCCGTCCACAAAGCTGGTGTCATGGGGGAGACTCAGTTTCCCAACCCAAAGTGGTAGAGTTAACAATCCACACAAGACTTTCCTGTTCTCTGAAGCCTTACTACTCAGGGTGTAGTCAGAGGACCGGGAACACCTGTATGACCTGAGTGCTTGTTAGAAATGCAGAATCTTAAAACTATAAATCAACTCTACTCCAATTTATTAAGAGGAAAAAAAAAAAGAAATGCAGACTCTTGAGCCACACCCCAGGCCTGGTGAATCAGAATCTAGATTTTAACAAGATCTCAGGAAATCCCAGTTCACTGAAGTATGAGGATCACAGATCTAAAGGCTTTTCTGTCTTCCTGAGCAGCAAATATATTGCGTGCTGCTGTGTATAGCAAGCACTGTTTAAAGATCAAAAGAAGCAATACCGGCCTGTTTTTCCATATTATTTGCCTTTGCCCAAACTACTCCCTCGGACTAACATCCTCATTCCCAACTATCTGCCTGGCAAACTCCTACACACCTTTGAGAATCAACAATTGAGACTTTCTTCCGGATTCCTCCACAAAATTAATCACTAATTCCTCTGTGCAAGCACGCTATTATAATATTTCTTCCATTATATGTTAGGTCTTTGTTGTCCTAGTTGTCCCCCTCTGGGTAGGAGGTTCTTCAAGGGAGGACTGAGTTCTCTGGTCCTCATTACTGTATCATCAGTGCCCAGCACAGGAGAGGCTCAGAAAATGTTAGTTTTCTTCCCTTTTTTTACCCTTGGCAATCCCTACAAATTAATGGCATCAGTCAAGCAAATCCTTTCCTTAACTTAGCCCCTTTGTCCTCAAGCACCACGCCCGTTTCTGGACCTGGGCCACCTTGGACCCATCTATATCAACCACCACTCATTTCTAGTTCTTACCTCCCCTGGCCAGCCCTCTTCTGTTCTGTTGCTACCTAAAGGTTTCAGCTTAGCCACCAGCTACTTGTGTATGACTTTTTGAAAACCATCCTACCTTCTGGACCTCATCTTCAAGATAAGTGGGTTTGACCCACTAGCTAGAGCTCTTGCGGGCAGTATTACAACTACAGGTGTGTTATAAGCAGTTGGGAGGTGCTTTGTAATTTTTTCATATAATCATTAAGGTTTGTCAGTAGTCTTTTTAATAAATAGAGAAGATTCAAGGTTATCCTATGACTTTTATTCTCTATTGCATCCTGATGTGCTTTCTGGAATAGGAGAGAAAAGGGTGTAACAACAGGTAGCCCCAGGGATCACACACAATCTTGGGGCACACACACCTTGGGATTGTGTTGTCTCAGCAGAAAGTTCTGTGATTACCTGATGTGTCTCAGCCGGGCACAGGTTGATCTGTAGGATTCTTTCCAGCTCCATCATTTTTTGAGCTATAAGACATGGGTAAAAGACAGGAAATTGTGAAATTGTGGAAACTGCAAATTTCCAAATCCCCCCTGTATTGTAGTAGCTCCTTTTAAAATTTAAATCCCACTGAGGAACACTTGAACAGGTAACAGAATTTTTTCCTCTTCCCCCTTGCTGTTGCTCCCAGGAAGAGAGAAGAAGAAAACAAGCGGAGAGAGGCGGAGCAGCAGAAGGGAAGGCTGAGCCCAGATGCCTGCAGACCCCAAGCCCCTCCTTGTCTGCTCAGTGCCCAGGCTGAGCCCCGCGGGCAAAGCTGGGCCCCCAGCAAGCAGCCTCCCTGCAGTGACACAGCCCAGGGCCCTGAGCGGAAAGCCTGCGGACGGTCTTCAGGCAGAGGGTCTCCAAGCAGAGCCCCCCAGAAGGAACAGCATCCTTCCCTAGACCTGCAGAAAACAGACCCCAGAAAGCCGAATGGTAAGTGTGTTGCGTTTGTTGTTCGATACTTACCCATGGACTGTGGGCTCTTTTGATTCATGTGTTTAGGCCATTTACATTTAAGGTAATTGTGTCAGCACTTAAGTCTGCCATTTCATTATTTCTTTTCTCTGTATTTCCTCTGTTTCTCTTTTCTTCCTTCCTGTAGGTTACTTGAACTTCTTTCAGGATTCCATATTGACTACTTTATAGTGTTTTTCAGTACATCTTTTTCTATAGTTTTTTGTGGTTGTTGCTCTGAGTTTTATAATACATATATGACATGGGTAGTATTACAGTATACTTATTTATGATATATATGATATATATAAGTTGACTTAGTCTACTCGTATCAACATTTTATCACTTTGAGTGAAGTGTGGAAACCTCACTTCCATTTAGGTAACTTTACCTTCCTCACTTTTAAATATCATTGATTGGGTATCAAATGCTGTTACAGTTTTTGTCCCAATCACCAAATATATTCTCACATAAAACTCATGGGGAAAAGGAGAGTCTAGTTTATGTACCCCTATTTCTGTTTTTCTGTTGTTTCATCTTCCTTCCTGGTGCTCCAAATCCCTTCTTTCATCATTTCCTTTCGGTTTGAAGAACTTTCTTAGCCAAAATTTAAGGGCAGTTCTGCTAGCAACAAATATTTTGAGTTTTCCTTTGAGAATGTTTTTATTTCATCCCTGAAGAATTGTGAAACCAGATGTAGAATTTACCGGCAACAGGCCTCTTAGCCCTTGAAGAAGACTGCGCCACTTCCTTCTGGCTTCCAAGGTTTCAGATGTGAAAGCCACTGTCATTCAAATTGGTGTTCCTTGGTAATGTTCCTAGGTAACATGTCATTTCTCTCTGGCTGCTTTTCTCTGTCTTTAGTTTTCATTAGTCTAATATGGTATGTCTTGGCATAGATTTAAAGTTTATCATGTATGGATTTTGCTTAGTGTGTTAAGGGTGCCCAAGACCACCCCAGGTTCAGTAAGTTGCTGGGAGGACTCATAAGACCAAGAATACATTTGTACTCACAGCTATGATTTATTATAATAAAAGAATACAAAGCAAAATCAGCAAAGGGAAAAGACACATGGAGCAAAGTCTGGAGGAAAGCAGGTGAAAGCGTCTAAGTGTCTCCTCCCGGGGGAGTCACATAGGCCATGCTTATTTCCTCCAGCAATGAACATTAACAACCTTTATCTACCGGGAAAGCACACCTAAACGTAGGACTTCAGAACTTTAATCAAGGTCAGTCACGTAAGTACCCTCTGCCCAGCATGTGCCAAAATTCCAGACTCCCAGAAGGAACGCAGGTACTCAGCATAAGCTGTATTATTTGCACAAAGCAGTTGAGCATATTGAGCCATTCTTATCAGTTAGGGAATGGTGAGAACCCTCCAGAAATCTAGGTAAATGCCAACACAGTGAAAAAAGCAAATAATGTCTTAGTATTATTATGGAAACAGTTTTGACCTTTGACCAAAGAGTCCATGGGATTTCATGGTCAACCTAATTCAGGGCTTGGACAATTCAGTCTGTCTGTCTGAACGTTAATTTCCTTAGCTGCAGGCTGGGGGTTTACTTACCCTCTACCTTGCTAGGCAGTTATAAATAGAAATAAAATCATTAATGTAGAGTACTTGCTACAAAGCCCATGACTCATGGTAAGTCTTCGGTAACTGCTGTTACTAAATCACACTGCTGGTCTAGCCAAGAACAACCACATGAAAGTGTACATGAATGACCACAAACATACCTGGAATATAATTCCATAGCCCACTTATGCAGTGACAGTGCATTAGCAGTGTAAACCTAAGGATGGTCTAATGCTTTGTTATACATGCATTCATTTATTCGTTCAGCCGGCATTAACTAGACTCTCATGATGTGACAGCCACATTATATTTCCTCAGGATCTTTCCTAGCTTGGGACCTTTGCATATAAAATTCCCTTTACCCAAATGGATAAAAAGTGCCTCTTATTTTTCACATCTCGGGGTGCATGCTCCCTCTCTCTACAGCCATACCTTCCCACTAAATGAGGCTTTGTTTCCCTGCTCTGTGCGCCCAGCGCTTTCCTGTACTTCCTTATTATAAAGAGCCATCACCTTTTACTGTTGTTACTGGCTCGCTTGTTTTCTCCAGCAGGGGGAGATCTGGCTCCCATTGTCTATGATATACACACGTACTTCAATACCAGTCCTGGTCTGCACATAAGAGTAGTTTCAGAATTGCTAACCCACACCCTTGTGAGAAGCAAATTTACCAACCAGAGCACAGTATTTACATACGTTTCTTTTTATCCTTGGTCTTAACAATACTCAGCCAGAATATGGTTTTACAAAGTTACTTGGGTGAGTTCTCTTCTCCACCTTGTAGTGAGGTTACCTGATTTATTTGTAATAAAATTAGTTTATTTGTTGTTGTTTTTATTCCATTTTAGGTTCTTTCTCACATCCTAACTGATGCTAATTGCTGTTCTTTTAAACAGAAGATGACATTTTTCTCCTAATTATAAAATTATTTAGTGTACATCACTAAAAATCAAAATCAGAGAAAAGAACAAAGAAGAAAATTAAAATCCTCCTTAATTTTTTTAAAATTTATTTTTATATATTTTTTATTGAAATGTAGTTAGTTTACAATGTTGTGTCAATTCCTGTTGTACAGCATAATAGTTAATTCATACATATACATGCATATATTGTTTTCATATTCTTTTTCATTATAGTTACTACAAGATATTGAATATAGTTCCCTGTGCTATACAGTATATACTTGCTGTTTATCTATTTTATATACAGTGGTTAGTATCTGCAAATCTTGAACTCCCAATTTATCCCTTCCCATCCCCTTCCCCTGACTGGTAACAAGTCTGTCTTCTGTGTCTATGAGTCTGTTTCTGTTTTGTAAATAAGTTCATTTGCCTTTTTTTTTAGATTCCACATATAAGTGATATGATATGGTATTTTTCTTCTTCTGGCTTACTTCACTTAGAATGACAATTTCCAGGTCCATCCATTTTGCTGCAAATGGCATTTTATTCTTTTTTCTGGCTGAGTAGTATCCCATTGTATAAATATACCGCAACTTCTTTATCCAGTCATCTGACAATGGACATTTAGGTTGCTTCCATGTCTTGGCTGTTGTATATAGTGCTGCTATGAACATTGGGGTGCATGTATCTTTTTGAATTAAAGTTCCATCTGGATATATGCCCAGGAGTGGGATTGCTGGATCATATGGTAAGTCTATTTTTAATTTTTTGAGTAATCTCCATACTGTTTTCCATAACAGCTGCACCAAACTACATTCCCACCAACAGTATAGGAGGGCTCCCTTTTCTCCACACCCTCTCCAGCATTTATTACTTGTGGACTTCGTAATGATGGCCATTCTAACTGGTGTCTCCTTAATTTTCAAATACACAATTGTACAAATTCTTCTACTAGAACTTTTTTTTTTTTAATTCAGAAAATTGTGGGCATCCTGTTTTGAGATCTTCTTAAATCATTTCTTTGTTTTCAACAAAAATATTAGTAGCTACTTAGTATTGTATCAGATTATGAATAGAACATGATTTGTTTAATCATGCCTGTATTGTAGGACATACAAGCTAAATAGCTTTTCATACGAATTTTTGTGTAAATTTCTTTAAACATGCTGCCAAATTTCATTCCAGGAAGGCTGCAGAAGCCTTTCTCACCCTTCTAAAAGCAAAAACCAAAAAACTCTCTCCAAATATTTAGGCAAATAATTGTTTTACCGAATCCTAGTTAGTAGGATGGGATTTTGTCATATTTTATTGGCTTTGTGTATTTATTTTCTGGATTATTCACTAATGTCCTCTGTCAATTTTTATATTGGTTTTTCATTTTCTTAATACTTCTAAAAGCTCTTTTCTATAACAAGGATAGTAACCTTTATCTGTCACATAGAATGAACTTTTTTGTTTATCTTCTAGTTCTGTTTCGTTTTTTCTTTGAGATTTTTCTCTTTGTGGTTTTACGCTAGGAAAGGTTTTTCCCACTTTAAGATTTAATAAACACATGTATTTTCTAATTTTTACTATCTTGTATTTAGTTTTTTGTATAGGTTGGGATCTGTATACATGTATACACTGTATACATATTGTAATATATATACAAGGTTGGGATTGAATGATTTCTTTTTAGAGAATAAAAAGTTGTTCTAGCCATAAACATGGAATAGTCCAGAGCTGCCACACTGGCAGTGGACTCTGTGGATACCGGCTCTGGAGGAGCACAGCGTCCCTCTCTGGGGCCATCCCCAGGGCCTGTGAGCACCTCATCTCCTCACCACAAATTCAAAATGCCATCTTTATTACTTATTTTCATATGTGGGAATATTTTTAGCTTTCTATTCTTTCTTATTGATCTATCTATACTAATACTCAAATCACATTATTTTTATTATTACTAGTTATTAGTATCTAATAATATCCAGCAGTCTCTCCATTATTTTTCTTTTTTCTTTTCCTTTTAATAGAGTTTACTTTTTAGAGCAGTTTTAGGTTCACAGCAAAATTAAGCAGAAAGGACAGAGAGTTCCCAAATACTCCTGCCTACACATGCACGTACGCCCCCCAGCAGCAAGGTCCTGCACCGGAGTGGTCTGTTTGCTACAGCTGACGAACCTACATTGACGCATCGTTGTTCCTCAAGTCCATAGTTTACATCAGGGTTCATGCCTGTCGTTGTACATTCTGTGCGATTTCACAAATGTATAGTGGCTTGTATCTAACATTGTATACGGAATAGTTTCACTGCCTACATTAGAGGTCTCCAGAGAAACAGAACCAATTAAATAGATAGACAGACAGACAGACATAAAAGAGGTTTGTTATACAAATTTGCCCACTTGATTGAGCAGCTGAGAAGTCCTGCAGTTTGCCACCTGCAAACTGAAGAACCAGCAAAGCCGGTGATGTGATTCAGCGAATCTGAAAGGCTTGAGAACAGGGGAGCAGGTGTTCTGAATGTGTGTCCAAAGGTTCAAAAATCAGGGGGCTGATAGAATAAGTCCTGGTCCAAGTTTAAAAGCCTGATAAATGGGAACACTTAAGTCCATGGTCAGGAGAAAATAGATGTCCCAGCTCCAGCAAAGAAAGCAAATTCGCCTTTTCCTCCACGGTTTTGTCTATTTAGGCCTTGAACAGACAGGATGGTGCCCACCTGCCTCAGTGAGGATAATCTTCTTTACTCAGACTGCAATTCAGGTGCTAGTCTCTTCTGAGACACCCTCACAGACACAGCTAGAAATAAGGTCTTACCAGCTATCTGGGCATCCCTTATACAAGTCAAGTTGACACATAAAATTAACCATCACACTGCCCTAAAAATTCTGTGTGCTCTGCCTATGCATCACTCTCTTTCCTGAACCACTGGGGACCATTGATCCATTTAGTGTCTCCATAGTTTTGCCTTTTTACAGAATGTCATACTGTTGGAGTCATACAGTATATGGCCTTTTCAGGATGCCTTCCTTCACTTAGTAATATGCATTATTAGTATTCATGCAAGTAAAGTAATATTTCACTTAATAATATTCTACATGGCTTTGCAGCTCATTTCTTTTTAGTACACGTTTCATTTTTAGCTCATTTCCTTTTAGTTCATTTCTTTTTATTGCTGAATAATAATTGCGTTTTCTGGGTAAACTGCAATTAATTTATCTGTTCACCTACTGAAGGCCATCTTGGTTGCTTCAAGTTCAGGCAGTTATGAAAAAAGCTACTGTAAACTTCCATGTGCAGGATGTTGGGTGGGCATAAGGTTTTCATTCATTTGGGAAACACCAGGATTGCTGGACTGTAGAATCCAGGTAAGAATATGTTCAGTTTTGTAAGAAGCTTTCAAACAGTCTTCCAAAGTGGCTGTCCCATTTTTCACTCCACCAGCAGTGAGTGAGCATGCCTGTTGCTTCTCACCCTCATCAGCATTTGTTATCAGTGGTTTTGATTTTCACCATTCTAGTCGATGTTTAGTGGTATCTCATTGTTGTTTTAATTAATTGGGTTTTGTTTCATTTCACCTTTGTGTATGTGAAACGTTGCAATAGTTCTAAAAGTCAGAGCTCTACAGAAAAGTTTACTCAGAGACGTGGGGCTCCCTCCTCATCTCACTACTCAGTTTCCGTTTCCTTCTTTCTATCCCTTTCCCATTCTGTCCTTGTAGGTATCCAGTCTCTTCAGTTTCTGGTTTATCCTTTCTATATTTCTTTTGTAGAAATGAGCAGATACAAATATATCTTCTCATATCCCTGTCGTTCTTACGTGAGGAGTGGCATAGTTTGAATACTCTTGGTACTTAAGAATAGTTATTTTAAAGTCTGTTTCTGAGAACACATTATCTGGATAACCTGTGTGTCTGTTTTATTGTCTGTTCTCTCTCTTTCTCTGAATATTGTCTTGTCTCCTCATCAGCCTGTGTACTTTCCACTGAGTACGGGACCACTGAATATACAAAATTAGAGAAATAACTTGAAGGCCAGGATGATACTAATTCCTCCAGGGCAGATTGACATCGGCCTCTGTCAGACATTTAGGAGCATAAGCAATCCAAGGTCACCTTAACCCAGATTCCAGAACTGAGAGGATGCAAAGCTGGGCTTCAGTCTCTGTGAGCATCAGTCTACCACCAGTCTACCTTTTCTCCTAAGACATAACCTTCCAGGGTCACAGTCCAAAACAATGCTTCTTGGCAGGATCTGGACTCCAAGTTTTGTCCTCCAAACCTGGAGGGGCTTACTTCCCTAAGGGTATGGCCTTGCTTGTCTCTTGGTTACCTGATTCTCTTGGATCTTGGCCCCATTTTTTTCTGCCTTGTTAGCTCCTTGACGCCTTCAAACAGGTGGTTTGTAATATTTTGTTCAACTTTTCTGCTGTCCTTGGTGGTGAGTATGCTTCAACTCTGCCGTTACAGAAGCAGAAGTTTCTTTGTCATTATTAATACTGAGACAAAAATTTTCATTTCAGATGTTGTATGTAGTTATTTGTTAAATATATACATATTCTTTTCTCAAATTTTAAGTTTCTTTTGTGTGTTCAGTCAGTAGGGGTGGGGCATGCACACTGTTCTATTAGCTGAAGTTTTTGTTGATCTAATCTTGCTATTTGCTCTGTTATCTATCCCTCACGGTAGATTGTTTCCTTGTGCATTTTGTAATTTTGGATTGTGAAGTCATTTTCAGAAGGTCCCCTCTGTGCAGCCTGCGTTGAGGGCATGCCGCCCTAAAGCAATGCTGTGTTTGCTTCCTGCAATACCACCATCCTGAGACTAGTTTTTATTATTAATTTTTCCTATGGGTTATAAATAAATGAATAACCAAACCCACATGAGACACAGGACTTTGGTTTCAAATTCCCATGGGAGACTCTTTACCCGATCCAGAACCTAGGTTGAGACAAACTTCTTTGTCATCTCCTAGCGCTGGGAAGCAGATTTTTAATCTAAACTGTCATTTCCCAGGGGTCTACCACCTCAGCAGTCATGGCTTCATGCAGGGTCTTGGTTTCAGTTAACTTTCTGCCTTTCTGTTCTTATCCAGATGTTAAAACATACCAGTTACTTAATAAGACCAACGTCTTTGTTTTTGGCTCCCAGGAATTTTCTTTATTTTCTTGAAGGCACTATGGTGCTTTTAAAGCAATGTTTATTATATTTTAGGCAGCATTTCTAGGTGCTTATAGGGGAAGGCTTTCAGGTTATCTAATGTACCATTGCTAGAAATAGACGTTAAACAATTTTGTCCTAATCAGCACTATGGTGGTGACGTAAGAGGCCAAGTCTGAATATTTTATGTGAACAAGGGAGCAAAGCTGCCCTACCGTGCAAGTTTTGAACAGTAAAGATTCTTTCCCCTTTTCCTTGTCTCCTCAAGAAATATCCAGAGAACATTCTAAAGGCCGACCTGCCTGTGTCCACTTCAGCCCCAGTCAAGGCAATGACGGAAGCCGGCGTCCTGGAGTCTCCTCTGTCGAGAAGTCCAGAGGTGAGACGGTTGGCGAGCAGCAGTGCGACAAGGGGAAAGGCTCCTTGAAGCAAACCTCCTGTGTCAGGGTGGCTGGGCCTGAGGAGGAAGGAGAGGACCCCAGCCGGGCAGCAGCTGGCCTCCCGCGGCAGGACGGCCCCTGGAAGCTCAGCCGGCCGCCGGACGCAGCGCCCAAGGCCAGATGCGCCTCCCAGAAAAGGCGCCTCCAGGAGCTCAGAGGAGGAAGGCGCTCCCCGGCTGGGTCCAGCCGCCCCGGCAGTGCCAAGGGGGAGGCGGTCCATGCTGGGCAGAGTCCTCTCCACCCCCGGACACCAAGAAACACAGTGACGCAGGACAAGCTGGCAGGAGGGACCTACTCAGATTTGCCACAGAGGACAGAGGTGTTGAGGTCAGGAGTCAGGAAGTCGAGGACATCTGTCCCGTCTGAGGACGCTCAGCCATCTACGGAGACTGATCTGGCGCCTGGCGCCCTCTCTGGGCAGAGTGTGAGTATCGACCTTCTCCCCGTAGAGCTGCGCCTGCAGATAATCCAGAGAGAAAGAAGCAGGAAAGAGCTGTTTCGCAAAAAGAACAAGGCGGCGGCGGTCATCCAGCGGGCCTGGAGAAGGTAGGAAGCCAGGAAGCCGCAGCAGCTTTGGCATGTGGCTGTCCAGATCCCCACGATGTGATACCCCCGTGCTCTGTGATACCTTCTAGTAAATTCCATGTGCTGGCGTGACATTGAGCCTGCCCATGAGAGTCACACGTGTGTAGATCTTAGTCATTTATATTGAGTAAGCTGGGAGGTGTTTTTTGTCCAGTAAGGTAGGAAAGCACCCAGGATTGCCCAGTATAAATGAAAAACCAGGAAGCCTGAGTTTCAGGTGAAGCTCTAACATGTTACCTGACCTTGAGCAAATCATTTGGCCTCCCTGACCCTCAGTTTCCTCCTCTATAGAATGGGATTTAACAGTTGCCACACCTGTCCTGTTTATAAGACAAGTTGCTAGAATAAGATTATGTGTACTTTGTGAATTCTAAAGCGCTATATATGTGAGATATTTTACTTTCCTTCTTAACTACCCAGGCATAGATACAGTGGATTGAGTGACTGAAATTTATTACAAAAACCTGCGTGAGCATCAACCGAGCTCAGAATGTGAGAGTGGTGGTGGAGGCGTCCTAAAATACCAGGATGAATACCACCTGAGTGTAATTATGGGCAGATTGGAGAAGTCCTCTGCTGCAAGTTTCCACATATCTCACAATCTCCACACTGCAGGCCCCACTAGGGCCTAAATCCAGATCAGGCCTTTCAATGATGACCATGCCCAGGGGAGGGCCGGACCCATCGCTGACAGATGGGAGTCACATGGCCTCCATCTCCAGAGAGAGGACGTTTGATGGGGGAACAAAGCCAGCAAAGCACTGTGAGTACAGGTGCGCCGCGTATCAAGGTGCCTGTCAGGAGATGAAAGGGCCGGAGAGATGCTGGCGATTTGGCAGAGAGAGAGGAGAGCGTCTTTTGAGGTCCAGTGGGAGGCCTCGGGGACTGTCGTGCCAAAGACCCTAACTCAGAGCCGGGCATCTGCCCCAGGCTTGCATGGCCATAGCGCGTCCTTGGGTCTGTTCAAGCTCGTGGCCGTTCACAGAGGCGCTCGTGCCGGATCCCCTTTGCTCTCCAACCATGCCAGGAGGCCATCATGATAGGGATTAGCGTCCCGTTTTTCAGACAAGCAGATGGTCTCAGAGAGGAAAAGTGGTCAGATTCAGCCCTTGAAACTCTCTCTGGCTCAAGTCCAGGGGTCTTTCCCTGACGTTCTCAGTAAAGGCAGTGTTTGCTGTGGTCAAAATAATGGAGGCGGAGGCCAATCACGTACCCCTCACCTCGGAACAGGCTGCCTGGATGGGCTCACACACATCAAGGTAATGTTACGGGGGATGGTGGTGTTACTACTGTTGTTAATACTAGCAGTTGGCATTCGCTGGGCCCTGGTGCCAGGCACTGTTCTAAGTGGAGTTACACATGTTAACTCTAATCCACACAATAGCCCTGTGAGGTGGATACTGTTCTTATTATCCCCATTCCACAGAGGAGGAAACTGAAGCGCGGAGAGGTTAATCTCCTGCCCAGGTTACAGAGCTGGTACCCGCCAGAGCGGGCTTTCAGCTCAGACTGTGTGCCCCTGAAGCCACAGACGGGAATGGTCCTTGTTCCCTCTCCTTGGGGCGTTCCGCCAGGGCATGCACTGGCTACCATCCCAGGGGAACTTCTGTTAAGTATTTCAGCTGAAACCTCGGAGCCAAACAAGCCAGTGAGGTTTGCCATGTGAGGCCCCACAGCTGCTCCCCAGCTGAAATGCCTTCCCTGTTAGACTGTCCTTTGCCTCCTTTGAAGAGTCAGTAGGTGACAGGTCCTGTCAGTAAGTGTGTCCATAGCAGCAAATGAGCCTTCAGTCACCCCCCCACAGACAGTGGGCTTATAGCCAAGGGCCCACCTGGGGAGGCAATTACACAGGCCCCCTCGGGCTGCCCCACTGTGCAATTCTGCGACCTGGGACACCAACGCCCACAGGGCTTCTGGGAAGCTGAACATGGTGGAATGTCCCGGGTCTGGCGAGGGTAAAAAACCCTTTTATTGATTCTGCTATAGCCACATACACATCTGCCATTTGAAGTAGACGAGCCCAAAGTGCTGTCCCGGGACAGTGTGTGGTGTGTGACACCAAACCTCAGGAGCCCCGAGGGCTGGGGTCGGGAGCAGGGCCTGGCACACGAGCGCCCATAAACGCAGGCCGCGTTCCAGGAGATGCGTCCCGGAGGGAGGCAGGCCGGCCGGACCACGCGCAGGGTGGGCCAAGCAGATTGAACCTGGGGCCCAGAGGAAATGAAGCTCTTCGTTTTATTACCAGTCAAGTCTTGACTATTTTAAAGATTGAGGCCAGAGCCTGGGCGAGCTAGGCTGGGCTGGAAAGTTGCTTTGGCAGTTGCCGCTTCCTGTCGGTAGCCCTCCAGCGCGCGCCGAGGTGAATTAGAAAGGAGGGGCTGGACCACAGGACTGCATGTCCCCGTCTTCTCAGGAAACCAGGAGTGCGTGTTCCCCTTGAGAAGGGGAGAACAGAGGCTGTGACTGGCCACGAGGACCACCAGACCAAGACTCAGTCTCCACACGAGCCTCGATACCGCGGGAGCCGTGCCCGCTGAAAGCCGAGCTCCGACGGCGCAGCCAGCTCCGCGCTCTGCCCGCGGAGCGGGGGTGAGCGGGGGCTGAGCTGTGGGGCCGTGTTGTCCCGGAACTCTCCCTTTTCTCTACAGTTGGCTTTTCGGAAATGTGGTACATGCTCTAGTAAAGGGACGCCGTGGTTTGCCAGGCTCCAGGAAAAGAAGGGAAGAATTATGTAGGAATCAGCCTTTAGGGCAGGAGGGAGGGACTGCACCAAGCGCTTCAAGGAGCTTCTAGTCCTGGGGAAGAAGGTTATGTCCCGTTTGGTGTACTGTGAGGTCGGGCGCGCGGCCGCTGCTCTCTGCAGCACCCTCTAGGCCCACCAGGAGTAGTTAATCGGCTACAGATAATGACGCTGATGTAGCTTTCCTTGGGAGCCTCCAAAACAGCCGTGCTCTGTAGCTTGGGAGTGCACGTGGGATTAACACCATCAGATACAGCCTTCATCACTGTGCCTGCCCCTCTTCTGTTAGCTCTGGTAGTTTTGCTTTATATATTTAGGTGCTCTGATGCTGGGTGCATAAATATTTACAATTGTTATATCTTTTGGATGGATTGATCTCTTTAGCATTATATAATGACCTTCTTTGTCTCTTTTTACCAGTTTTAAAGTCTGTCTTGTCTGATAAATTATAGTTACCCCCGCCTTTGTTGTTGTTACCATTTGCTTGAAATATCTTCACCCTCTGTGTTCTTCTAGAACTAAAATGAGTCTCTTGTAGGTAGCATATTAGATCTTGTTTTTTAATCCATTCAGCCACTCTGTGTCTTGATTAGAGAATTTAATCCATTTACATTTAAACTAATTATTGATAGATAAGGATTTACTATTGTCATTTGTTAATTGCTTTCTGACTGTTTTGTTCCATTGTTCTTTGTTTCTTACCCTGCTGTCTTTTGTGTGTGTGTTTCAATGCCTTTTGGTATCAGTCTGCTTTGACTTCTTTTATCATGTACTTTTGTATAATTAGTATAGGTTTTTCCCTTGTAGTTATTATGAAGCTTACATAAAATATCTTAAAATCATAACACCCTATTTTAAACTGATAACTTTTCTTTGATAGCATTTCTAAATTTACTTTTACCTCCATCCCCCATTTTAGGTTATTGATGTTACATTTTACATATTTCTTATATTGTATATCCAATAACAGGTTATTGTAGTTATGGTTATTTTTACTACTTGTTTTACTTTTAAACTAGAGTTGTATGTGAATTACACACCACCATTACCATTCTACAGAATGTAACTTTGACTATCTGTTTACCATTACCTGTGAGTTTTACACTACCTTCTTATGATGATTAATGTCCTTTTACTTCTGCTCAAAAATTTCCTTCAGCATTTTTTGTAAGGCAGGTATGATGGTGATGAGCTCTCTCAGCTCTTATGTGTTTGGGAAAGTCTCTCTCTCCTTAATTTCTGAAGGACAGCTTTGTCAGGGATAGTATTCTTGGTTAACAGTTCTTTTCTTTCAGTGTTTTAAACATTTCATCCCATTCTTTCCTGAAGTTTCTGTCAAATGCTTATAGTCTTACAGGAGTTCACTTGTATGCAATGTCTCTTTTTTTCTTACTGTTTTCAAAATTATTTTTGTCTTTGACTTTTGACAGTTTGATTAATGTGTCTCAGGGTAGCCCTATTCTGGTTCAACCTATTTGAGATCCTTTGGGCCTCATGGCTGCATGTCCATTTCTCTTCCCAGGTTTGGGAAGCTTGCTGCCATTATTGATTTAAATATACTTTCTGTCCCATTCTTTCTCTTCTCCTTCTGGAATTCCCATAATGCAGATATTGTTTCTTCTGATTGTGTCTCGAAGGCTTTTTTCACTTTTTCTTTTTTCTTTTTGCCTTCTCTGACTGGATACTTTCAAGTGTCCTGTCTTCTAGGTCACTGATTCTTCTGCATGGTTAAATTTCTTTTGAAGCTCTCTGTTGAATTCTTCAGTTCAGTTATTGTATTTTTCAGTTCTAGAATTTCTGTTTGGCTTTTTTTTTTTTTTGATGGTTTCTATTTCTTTGAACTTTTTCTTATTTTGTATAGCATTGTTTTCCTAATTTTGTTTGGACATCTGTGTTCTTATAGTTCACTAAACTTAAAGAGACTTCTGAATTCTTTGTCTCACTCATCTCCATTTCTTTAAGGTCGGTTATTGGATCTTTTTTTCCTTTGATGTCATGTTTACCTGATTTTTTTTTTTTTTTGTATCCTTGATTCCTTATGTTGGTATCTGCACATTTGAGTAAGCAGTCTCCTCTCCTAAGTTTTCTTTGGCAGAGATAGTTATTTACCAGTCAGCTCAGTTTGAGTTTCTGGATGTGTCTTCTGGTAACATCCTTGGGCAGGTGGGGCTTGCTGTCTCTTTTTGGGAGGGCCGCTGCCCAAGCTCTGAGGTTTGAGGGCAGGGGGAGGGAGGAGGAGGGTGTTGCCACTGCTGGCTGAGAACCACTGGCTGGGGCTGCTGGTTTGGTTCCTTGCTCCAGTAAGGATGTAGGGCTCTGCAGTTGCCTGGGTTCTCTGGTCAGGCTTACTTAGTCAGGACTGGGTAATACACTCAGCGTGGGCAGGGCTGTGATTTAGCTTTCCTGCTCTGGTGGGACAGTAGGACAGGTCTCAGAACCTGCACAGCTCACTGTTTGGGGACCCAAATGAGGCAAGACTGTGCACTGAATTCCCTAGCCAGACATAGACACCAGTTTCATTGTGTAAGGGAGAAAGCCGTGGATGTGCTCTCTCTTCAAGTGCCACTGTAAGAAGGGCTGGTGGATGGGCCGTGCATCTTCCTGTGTGCTTTGGTTAGGTTCCCTGGTTGGATGGGCTGAAGGCTGTATTCAGCAATGGCTGGGGCTGTGAATTACTTTCCTTGCCCAGGAAGAGTGGGAAAACTGGTTCCAAGGGTGGCAAGGCTCTTTGTTTTTGGTCTTGATTCAAGCTGGCATGCTCTCCAAGTTCCCAGGCTGAATAGTGCTACTGGCTTTGCTCAGTGGATGATCAGCTCTGCTGCTGTGCAATAGTCTTCTGCACTGCTGGGCTCTGCAGCTTTGAGGTGGTCCAGCCAGCCTTTCTTGTCAGGTAAGGGCCAAGAACTACACTCAGCAATGGGGTAGGCTATGACTCAGCTCCCCTGGCTGGGCAGGGTCAGCGTAGGCTCCAGGGCCAGCAAGGTTTTTTGTTTAAGGTCCTGAATCAGGGAAGCTACACACCACTGAGCTCCCTGGGCAGACTGTGCCACCTTCTTGGTCTACAGATGAACAAAGCTACTGGTTGGGTCTACTACTTGGACTCTACAGGTAGGATCTGCTAAGATCCACATGCTGGTTGTTGCAAGCCCCTCACCCCTTCTCTGTCACAATTGGATTCCCAGGGGTTAAACCCCACAGCATCCCTGGCAGTCCCCATGGAATGAGACTAGCTAGAGCCGGAGCTCCCAAGAAGCAACCCACAGTGTCCACTCTGAACTCTCTTCTCACTGGAAGAATAGTCTGTCTTCCCACTAGAAGAATTGCAGGCTCGGTGTAGACCTCTCAGTGTGGGGCTGTGCTAGCCTCAGGGAGGGGCAGTGCTTCCAGCAAGTAGCTACTCTTCTTATCCTTCTAATGCTGTCTGTCTCGGTCTCTAGAGCTTCATCCTCACTCCCATGTTCTAGGATTTTCTCACTGGTGCCCATGAATAGTTGGTAGTTGTTGTTGTGAGAGGGAGCAAAGTCAGGAGTGACCTATGTTGCCATCTCAGTGATGTCCCTTCTGCTCAGCCTTTGTCAGATTCGTAATATCTGCCTCACAGATGTATTTTCAGGCTTGATCATAGGGAAAGTGCCTGATATACATCCTGACCAAATGGCCCCTTCCACATTGTAGCCCAGTCTTCCATCCTCCTTCCCTTGCCAAATACACAGTGCTTCACACACTTCTCACATTACTGACTTTCCTGCACCTCTGCTCATGCCAGTGCTGCTACCTCGAATGCCCCTCTCTGCCTAGCAAGCTCCTACTCATCCCTTAAAACCCAGCACAAATATTAGCCATCTAGCTCCTTGCTCTCAGATAATACTTCTCATTCTGCATATATTTGTTTACACATTGGCCTATCCCACTTCGAGGGCAAGGACCCATCTGATTGATTCCTAGTCCAAGAAGTACTGATGGACAAAGACAGAATTCAGCGTTCCAACATCATGCCACTGAGGTTAGGAATGGGAGCTTGAATGAATCTCCCAAGAGTTCAGCAAATACTATTCCTATAGCTTCTAGGAACTTTAAGGAATGTTGTTTTTTTCAGTACTGTGATCTTAAAGTCCCTCCCTTCCTCTGACCCCACAGCTATCAGCTCAGGAAGCACCTGTCCCACCTTCTGCACATGAAACAGCTTGGAGTCAGAGATATGGACAGATGGGACCGAGAATGCATGACTTTGATCCTCCAGGTTTGGAGGAAGGAACTGGAACTGAAACCTCCAAAGACCTCGGCAGTAAGCAGGACCACCAAGAGTCCATCCAAGGGCAGCTCGGGCACAAAGCCCACCAGGCACTCAGTGCTCAAGCAAATCTACGGTAACTGTCCTTCTAGGTACTTTGTAGTTTACAACAAGCACCTCCACAAAGTGTCACATCAGAATTTGAAATGGGATTTAATTACATTGGGCAAACCTCCATTCAGGTAGGAACTCTATTATACTTCCAGGCACCAAGAGAATTCTCAACATCACATTAGTGCCTCCCATCCAGCAATTCAGGGTCAGAATTGGTTCTTGAGGCATTCTGGCATCTCAAGAGAGAGCCTTCCGGCCGAGAGATTCTCTGCTGGGCTTCATGCCTAAAAGCCTCACCACTGCAACCTCTCCAGGCTGCTGCCTGTCTTTCCCTGAAGTTCCCCATTTAGAGGACTCCAGGCACAGGCAGACCCTGCCTCCTCACATTGATCTTCCCTATGCTTAGACAGTACAGGGGCGCCCATCTATGGGAATGCCCCAGATCCAAGCACTGCTGTGAGTACTTGTTTAGCAGATGAACTGCTGCATACTGAAAGGCTTCCAGCTCTGGAAAGTGCCCATCCAAATAAACTCAGCAGAGAACAAGCCCAGCTAGCTCCCCAACAGAAAACAGTCAGAGCACCTTTAGCAACAGATCTGTGGCCCTGGCAGCAAAATCTCAGGACTTGACCCTGGGCTTGCATGATTTTTTCCACACCATACCTTATTTATCTTAGCAGAGACACGTGCTAGTTCAAGCTTTCACCTCAATAAGGAATTAAGAACTTGGTCAGGCCATAGCTGTCACTGGTCAGAAATAGATGATCGTTGTTGGTTGATTTCAGGTTCTCAAGAAGGGAAGGTACGCCAACCCACAAGATCTTCAAAAGCCCATTCTGTGCTGCATCTCAATTCAGGTAAGGCAGCCACTGAACAGGCAAAGCAGATTGGGGAGACCACCTGGGGAAACAGTTCCATTTTTTGTTTCATCCCCAAAGGTGAAAGACGTTAGAGCAGACTGCCAGGGGGCTCCAGTGGTCATTCGATTTCAGGTATGCATGTGTTTTTCATCCCCCTTTCATGGAATTATCACTGCAGTCAACATCTCTCCAGAAGAGGCAGGCTGTTTTTACAACCAAAAGCTGTTAGCGTTATCTCCAGTAGAAACAATGTACGGAGCCTATTACTGATCACTTGTACATCCCTGTTCGTGTAAAGGAGGGGAAAACACAAATACTGTCATTCTCCAAGTAATTCTTCGGAAGTTCTTGTTCTGTTTTGGTTTCACATTAAGATTCTCCATCTCCTTCCCACAGATGGGAAGAAGCCCCTTGACCACAAATTCTGGCTTTTACCTTTTGGGCAAACGTCCCATGAGGAGGACACTTAATATTTTAATATCATGTCCAGCTCAGGCTCAACTGTGCATACTTTTACTCATACAGAAGCAGCTCAGGGAACTTTCTTTTTAATCACAAGACGAGTGTTTTACTCAGGGCCCCTTCATTCATGCCAGCATTTAGTTTGGATGATAAGTTCAGTGCTGTCAGCAGTTAATGCCAGGTCCGGTGTTTCTCATGGGTGACTATGGCAACACGCTCCCCCCAGTCCCTGCTCCTCGGTCATCCCGCAGAAACTGAGCGCAGCTGGGAAGGTGAACAATGACTGTCAGCATGAACTTTAACATTCATTTAGTTTTTGACGGGGGTGGGGGTGGTAGCTGGAGGTGGGAGGACAAGAATTAGTGCCAAAGCTAGTAAGAGTTGGGCAACCCATGTAATATAGGCAGGCTGATCAGGAGTTGATGGGTGGGGCAATTAGAATCTTTTGTAAGGTATCAGGCCCATAGTTCCATGTTAAAAAAAAAAAAAACACAACTCTTGTTGAGTGATCTGAAGAGTGGTTTCAAAAACAGAACTGTCAGATAAAACTGCCAAAGAACTAACATTTAGGTAATCAAATATAAATTTTTGAGCATTTTTTACTTTGTCTCAAGAGAAAAGCCCAGGACTACCAAATCTTTAGAAATGAAAGTGTTTAGAAGCATAAAAGGTTTTTAGTTAAAGGACAGAATAAACAAATTCAAAGAAATACTTAGTAGTTTCTTAAGCCCTCATATGAACAAACAGCTTTTTTGTCCTACACTGGCTTGAAAATGGACAAGAACTGAAAAGAATCTTTTCCGACACTGAAACTTGGACAAATGTTTTTTGAGGCCACCCACCCACGTTAACCACTAACCTGAGAATAAGAGCTGTTAGCTAGTTTTGCTGCAGCATGTGCTTTATACAGAATACATGTCTGTAAATTTCCATGACTTGGCCATCCATGTAAGTTTGTGATCCTGTGGAATCACAAATGCCAGACTGAACCAAGGAGAAACCATTAGCTTTTGTCTTCACCTTGAATACTCTTCATCTTTTGCTTTGAGAATTCCACAAGGTTAAGGATCTTGGGATTCTGCTCACCGTTCTACTTAGTTTTAGTAAGTTGTTTGCACATCGTACGTGCTCACACTCATCTGAGTGAAGCCTGTTGCTCTAGCCATCAACGTAGGGGGAGGCTTTAGTATTGCCTTTACGTCTTCAGAAGGAGCAGAAAGTGAGCTGGAAATGGCGAAGTAAAAGCCTCCTTGGACTTTGTCTACATGCATTCCGGGAGACAACCGCATTCTCCCGTCTTCTATACCCACCCTGCAAACCACCTACATACACACCCACAAAGAACAGCTGCATAGTAATTAATGATCAGAGAGCATACATATAATGTCCTAAATTTGGAGGCCCCTCTCTTTAAAAATAAAAGAACTTCCTTTAAAAAATTCCATTCCAGTAAATAGAATAACCATGGCTTAAGGGATTACTGGTACCCCTGTGTGAATGCAGAATATTCCTGCCCACCTACAGAGAGTATGCAGGTGACAACTCAAGACTTGATGGAGTAAAGGCAGCCAAAGACACACGAGTTCCAAAGCAGTTCACTTTAACTTTACTGAAGTAATAGTAATAAAACCGGAAGAGAAAGTAAGACATATTTTTGTAACTTTTAAACAACTACTTACCTTTCATATTTGCTTCTTTGCTCATTAGGACAACATATAGCAGCATGGCCTCAGCAAGGTCTCTTAACTGCCTGGGTGCTCAGCATCTTCATTTATTGAGTGAGAGGGCTGAGCACACCACTCACTTTCCAACTGGAGCATCCTTTACGTTTGTAATAAAGTCATAAAAAGGCCTAAAATATCCACTTCAAGTCTAATATGCCTATCAGTCTACCACCTGAATAGTTTTCAAATGAACCTGTTTACTAGAATGGACTATAGCCAAGTACGTGGCATGTGGAAAATTACACATCTGTGTATGTTCGTGTTGTTAGGCACAGAGAAAAGCAGTATCATCCCCGTAATTCCAGGCAGACTGAAGACCTGTGTTCCAGTCCTGGCTTTTCAAACACCTGCCCCTCCCAGTCCAGGTTCTTTCCTTAGAGAGATGTCAAGTATCTTAGAGATGGAGAATGCAAGGCTGATAAATCATCCAGTCTCTACAATAAACTAGTCATCCCTTTAGCCTCATGGATAGTCCAACCCAAACCCTTTTTTCTCCCCATCAGGGAACTCTTCCCTTCAGCATTAAAATTAATAATCTGCATCTCTCTCTGGTATTTGTTTTTAACAGTGAGCAACTTGCAGTGTATACAACTCCTTGAGAACAGTGGAAGATCAAGGAATTTTTCTTATAACCTGCAATCAGCTAATCCATCAAAAACCAAAACAAAGCTTCGACTGCCTCTGGAGGAAGACTGTACCCGGAGGAGCACAAAATAGCTAGTGCAGATTTCAAGTTCTTGCTGATTATCTTTCACACATTGGGAGAACTTTAATATCCACACCCGAAGCTTTATCAGCCTGAAAATGTGGTAACAACAGGAAATGCCAGTGTTTCCTTCCTGCTCTCACACAGCACTGTTAAGTAAATGCCTAGCCTGCACTGAAAGGACCAAGGTAGACTACGCCCATGCAAAACTGCTTAGCTGGCTGCCTCCATGCTGGTCAGTACGGCTGGAGAGGGAATTCCTAATCAATAGTACAGTCTAAGTCAAACTCAGAATATGAGCACTAAAGGGGCTGCTGGGGTGGGATTTCTGCCCGCCAGCTGCTGCAAGCTTGGTTTGTTGGCTCCAGTGAAGAACTAATGAGATGGGGAGGAGGCTGTCCTACAGCAGCTGCCTGCATTTCACTACTTTTCTGGGACCTAATGCAAGGAACTTCATTGCAGATACCACATCCTGTTATTACAACAGTATCAGTTTTAATTTTTAGACCAGAATCATGACCCAGTGTCTTTTAGAAATTTTGTAAGACTGTTAACAGGTACACTCTGTTGACTGCTTACATTTACAGTCCCTGTGTCAGCCTCTGAAGGCCACAGGATGCTGCCACGTCCTCTGTGCATGGCGTTCCTACTGCCGAGCACCAGCAGCAGTATCAGCACCGTGGAATCCATCCGGCAGGTTCACAGAGCAGATCGTTCATCCAAAGGTGCCAGTTCGGGCCTTAACATTGCACTTGTATTTTCTGCCTGACCTGCAGAGGTGAGCAACCTTGTCAAAATGCCATTCCTTTGGCAGGGGAAACTACTAAATATGCATTCTAGGTCTCTAAGAACACCTGGTTTAAATAAAATGCAGTGATTGTGGGCTTTTTCACATATTTTAAGGGCAAAGCTACTAGGAATATAGACAGTAGGAAGAAACAGTGACATATTAGGCTCACAAATGTTTCTAGGACTGCTTCCATTTTAAGATTTTAAGCCACCCCTGTCCTGACAGTAAGAGGTAGGAAGCAGTAGTGTTAATTACCTGGATTTTTTTTTTTTTTTACAGTTGGCCAGTTAAATTACTTCATTATTATGAAAATGATCATAATAGAAATTAAAAACCGTTGTTATAATGGATCATTAGTAGAAACTAATTTTGTAAGCATTATCTAGATCAGACCAAGCATTGATTTAGGTGTAGGAAAATACAAAACTAAACTATAGCACTGTCTTGAAATCTTGCCACTGCACAGAGGGCTAGAAATCCTCTGCAAACAACAGAACTCCATACTGAGAAGCTGCATGTTGTGACGGATAAGGACAGCCACTCCCAAACAAAACCCCAAACTAGCCTGGAGCTGAGAACACAAAGAAAGGTTCGCCTGGAAGAGACTGCAAAGATTCAGCTAATTCCTTAGTAACAGAAGGTACCGTATTATCACTCTGTATTTTGTATATATCTTGCTATGAAATACACAATACCCTACCACTTGTAACCACTTATAGCCACATACCACATGCTAGTCCAGGAAGCCAGCCTGTGCATCAGAAGGAACTTTTCCTATTTCAGTGCAAAGGAAAGTTCATAAACAACTTCTTTAAAAGTTCAGCTTTAATGACAAACATTTAATTACATCAGTCTCTTTTCAAAATTAGATGTGAATAAACAATTTCAAACAGGAGGTGCATGGTGCCTTTTCAATACACTGTACTCAACGCACTGGGCCCCTGGGGATGCCCAGTGATGTACATGTTGAAGCAATAATGTAAGTCTGTGAGCCACTGCTCCTGCACACCTCCACTCTTCAGTGTCTGCAGAGAAACACAAGAGTAATGAGAGTTGTACCAAAACTGCTCCCTGACAGTTTTCACACCCAAACAAGATCTAAGTCCCTGCCAAAGTATCATCATGTATAAATTACCACAGAAAATCTCACTGAAAAAGGGAACCTATTAACTGGGCATTACCACAGGTAGTGAAAATTCCTAGTTACGTCCTCAAGTACAAGTGCTACTGGTTTCTTGTTGGGCTCTTCCCTCCTACTCTGGCTAGGGACTGATGAAATCTCACCATTTAACCACCCCGACATACTGGACTTCCTCCTCTTGGCATTCTAGCATCTCATGATCTTTGCACTAACATCAACTATTAAAATAATTTTACAGGGCCAACAGATAGTTTGTCATTCTCTTCCTTATAGAGATGGGCTGGTTCTCCAACCTCAGAATAATCCAAATCCTTTACTTTTCTTCCTTTCTACTATTTCTGAATTTTCTGCATCTTCTTCCATTACTAAGAAAATTCAGAACGCACACCTGTGTTATATACATGTATAAACTCTTTGAAGTATTATTACATAATAGCGATCAATAACTGACCCCCCCAAATACCTATACCAAAAACCTCTTTAACTCCCAAACCAAAAACACAAAAGGAACCCTAGACAAGAGCTGCCTGCCCCAGGTAAATACAGAACCAACCATTAGACAAAGATGAAGCCTGCAATTCCAACATCCTTCTCTTCAAGTGAACTAAATGACTAGGAATAGGCCTGTAGTTTATTCCTGCTAAATACCCTTTTTTTTAAATATAGTTTTTGTTGGGGGGGAAGGGGTAATTAGGTTTAATTAATTTATTTATTTTAATAGAGGTACTGGAGATTGAACCCAGGACCTTGTGCATGCTAAGCACGCTCTCTACTACTTGCGCTGTCCCCTCCCCCGAAATATCCTTAATGACAGCTAATATTTGTTGGGTACTTAATGTGATACAGATGCGGTATAAACTTTACTTGGATGATCTCATTTAATGGTCACCAAAACCCAATGTAGCTGCTATTATTCCCATTTTTACAGCTAGGAAAACAAGCTCAGAGGTAAAAAAGAAAAATCCCACCAACTATCATAATCAGTATAATCTGCATCACAATCCAGGCAGCAGTGACTCTGATGCCTGTACATTTTCCAACTAAGCCGCCTGCCATCTTAATTCATTTGAGTATTTGAAGGCTTTCATTACTGATTCTGGGATCAAAGACACCCCCCTGGTTATGTGACAGTCAGGGACTAGACAGCAGGGGAAGCCAGAAGGTATCACCACACTGGGCTTAATCCCAAGAGTCAGTCAACACACAGGAACCGTGGCCTCCCAGGAGCACCCGCCATGCCCATGAATCTAGTACGAACAGTACAAAGCCCTTGTTCCCCAAGCTTCTTTTCTTACTGTGATATTCTTGATGATCTGCTGCACCAAGATGGCATTGGTCAACATATGAGTCCTGAGGGGTGCATGCTGAAGCAGCAGGCGAAGCAGCTGGCCCACAACAGGCAGCTCCTCAGGCCCAGCTCTGTTCACCCGCAGGCTCTGCAGCATCAACCTTAGGACTCGTGGCAGGAGAGCCAGCATGGAGACACAGACCCCCCACAGCTTGTCCCTGCAACAGTAGAGACAGGAACGAGACAGTGAACCAACACGTATGGGAAAACCGCCCTATCAATACTTTCCAAAACTAAAAATATCCTTCTAATAAACATGGTGTTTTCTGGTAAAACCCCACAAAGCTAATAAAAACTGGGTCTTACCAGAGCTAAACAAGCAAATGCAGTGAAGAATTAGCTGCTCTCCTAGATTTTATGGGTTTCAGGAAGCCTAACAACCAGCATTTTCCCAGGCTTAACAGGACATTCTCGAAGTACTAGTGATCATATTTAACAGAGACTCTGGCTGCCAACACTTCCTTGTGACTAAGTAATGTCATCCTGACAGATGCGTAAGATTCTGGTAATATCAAACTTTCCAATACCCAGACAAAACACTTTTAAAACAGAATTTTAAACAGGCAAAGTGTATTAAATACACTGTATTCTGTTCAGTCCAGCCACACTGAATCAAAGCAGGATGTTCTTCTATCTGAGAAGATCTCTGAAACTTCTCACCAGTGTTTCACAAAGGAGCTCCTATATATTTCAAGTGGCAGGAAATGACAAATAGCAATATATGTATTTCATAAATGGGGATGCTTACTATAAAATTTTTAGAACCCTGACAAGTTCTTTGCTAAATAATTATGATGCCTTTTCTTGACCTATCAGACCTAAAGTTTGATGGGTAAGAAAAATACCATCATATGTATGCTTATGTGTAAATTTTACAAGGATTATTAATAGTGAAATCTACAAAGTTTTAAATACAGACACTTAGTGGAAAAAATCCAAATGTCTATTGACAGTAAAATGGGTAAGTTATAGTACATTCAAAATAAAAGAAACTACAGAATGGGGGTACTAGACCGCAGCCATTCGAGCTCAGAGCCTGTATCTGTACGTAAAATTTTACTGGAACATAGCCACACCCATTCATTCACATATTATCTAATGTTGCCTTCTCACTACCAGGGTAGTGCTGAGTAGTTCTGACAAGAGACTTTATGGTTTAAAAAACCTAAAATATTTACCACCTAACTCTACAGAAAGAAGTTTGCTGATTTCTGGTGTAGAGAAACAACTGAATGAAATATATTTTTGAATCAACATGTGTTAACTCTCACAGATGATGACAATAAATAAAAAAAATACATACAGTATGATTCACTTTATATCATATTCTTAAAATATGCAAAACAAAATGAAATTATTTATAAATGCATAAAAAAAGTTTAAATAGAAAGGCAAGAAGTGATCAACAGAAAAGTGGTCTCTGGGGGTAGAGAAGAGAAATGTATCTGTGCAGGGGAAATGGAGAGTGTGCATGCTGACGAGGTTCCATTTCTGAACCTGGAGGTCCAGCAAATGGATGTGGATGTTCAGTTAATACTTACTCTTTAAACTATTTAAATATCTTATACAATCATATGTATGATATATTTCTATGATATTTAAAAGTTCAGAAAAGACTAGAAAGGCAAATGTCAAAATGTGATAGAATGATTTTTATTTTCTTATATTTGCTCATCTGTTAGATTTTTAAAAACTCCTGCAATGAATTCTTAACAGCATTCCAATATGAACATGAATATGAGCATACTTTTTGAAAATTAAAGTGAAATCTTTCATACTGTACTAGAAGCTTTAGTCTAAAAATTATATAGGAGCAAAAGCACTAATTAAGAACACTAGCAACTTAGAACAATTTCCTTAAATCCAAGAATTTAAAATCCCACAATGGCTAGTTCTAATGAAGCCGAAAACAAAATACAAAAGGCTTGTACTAATAAGCCCATCCTTCTAAAACTAGAATTTTTCTTCTTGCCAGATCTATAGCAATTTTAATAAGGGAAACTTTCAAACTTTATAATGCCGTCTAACTTTTCAGATTTGTAGCTTAAAGGAAAAAGCAAAAATTAGGAATGCTCGCCACAACACAAAGGGGAGTCATAAAAGAACAAAGAAAAAGCTAGCTAGGTTTATACAAACTCTGTAAGAGAATTAGATTCTAGAAAAGCTCTCTTTTTTGGACTGATTGACTGACTGGGGGAGTCCAACAGGTAGGAAAAAATGAGAACTATTACCTTTTTCTTAGATGTTCTGCTTCTCCTTTTTCTAAAGTAAGTAGAAAATAAAAAAGACTGTAGCAACAGGAAGCCAGAAACGGCAGGAGAGACTCACTAAGTACACACGTATGATCCAGGAGCTTACACATAACACCCAAAACACAGCCAGCTGTGCTGTCTGGAATTACAGTCAGCCCAACCTAGGCAGAGAAAAATGAGATTAATGACCTCTTCACAACAGCCCCTCACCCCAGGATAAAACAAAACACCATTAACTGGAGTTAACTGTCACTTCTAGTGAAAACTAGTATATACATAATACATGCCATGCCAACTACCACACCTTAAGGTCCTGTTTTCCTTTGAGAATTTAATTGCTACAGTAAATGACTGAAAATATGCAAACTCAAGAAAACATACCGATTCAATCCACAATCTCCCCTTCATGACAGTCTTCTAAAATTTTCTAGATATTACAATTTCTATTGATGGCCAGAAATGCCATTATTTAAAAGGATTATTTCATGCATCCAAAGAAAATCTTGATACCATCACATTTACATGATCTTTAGATTATTCTGGAAAACTCTAACTGGTATCATCTCCATCTCAGGTAATTAAATGTACAAACCAGAGTTCATTTTACAATTATCCTTTCCCCTGCCCTTTGGTTTAGCCAGTCATTTAGACATGACTAAGGAAAACACCTGCCCTGGATTTCACTTGACTGCTTCACTCCCCCAAACTCATATAAGGGACATCAAGGTATGTTAACTCATCTGGACTCTACTGTATAATCTGTCATTAAGGTGGACTGTAACTTGTAACTGTGTACGCATGGTTTAAATCTCCTGCAAACTACTGCTGAGTAATCACAAAGTCTGCAGGCTCTGAGGTCTTAACCTTTCCATCAAGTTGTCTGAAAAAAAGTAGCCAAGACTGACTGGCATGTTGATCTTTTACTAGAATAGTGAATGTAGTCAAAGGAGGGCATAAATTTCTGGCGTAGAAGGGAGGAAAAAGTGTGGGTCTTTGGAGAGACAAGGTATAAGGATTGGAAGTTCGACAGCAGGGAGAAAAGAATACTGCGAATTCAAAGCAGCAGTCTTCCAACTCAAGGGAAGTAAAGAAAGGGGGATGTGGATGTGACTATAAAATTATCCAAACAAGTCAGAGTCCCTGGAAGATAAATTTCTGGAGCCCTCCCTTGCCATTATAATCCATTATTATACTAAAAAGCCAAAGGTCAAAGTGTAAATGTTGAAGGAAATGAAAAGCAAACTCCAGGTATACCTAATGTGAATTCAATACCAATGAAAAGAGACACCCACTGGCCAAAACTAAGTCGGTTTCATGGCTGAGCTCCCTGCTTCTAGTGAGCAGGCCTCCAGGCCGACAGGTGACATCCCTACTTTAGACCTCAAATCTTCTCAGTGGAAACTGGATCCAAGTCTGGATGTTGGATTCCCAATAGAGTGACACCAGGCGTGTGTTAATTTAAAGCATTTAAGTCAAAAGGACCTGAGGTATAATTTTAAGGTCTTTCATTGCAGATGCAGAAAGTAAGATCCCAGGAAAATAAAAGGTTTTCCCAAGGTCACAGAATTAATTAGTAATAGCCAGGAAGAACACTAAGATTTTTCAGTACTCACAGCATCACTCTATGAGAGGCCACGAAATTATTAAGCTTAGAATTCTGGACACTCACTGTCTCCTCAGGTAGGGCAAACTCAATCTTAACCAATGAATCTCTATGCCTTTTTGTGTAACAAAAAATTTATGTATATTTACCAAATGCTTACTGATGGCACTTTGCAGGATGTCAAAGCTCTGACTTCGGGCAGGGATAACCAATAAATTGTGACAAACTGTCTGTCAGAAAAGAAGAAAACCAGTATCAAATCAGAACATTTTTAGGTCAGAAACAAGTTCAATAGATTTTTTTTAAACCTGCCTACTCTGCATATTAAGAGGAAACTTAACAAAAAGTGACTTTAAAGATGCAAATGTTAAAGGTCAAACAATCAAGCCTCATATATTTAGGCTTATTTTCCAAATAATTCATTCATTAAACATTTACTGAACACTGAGCTAGTCCTATTAGGTGCTACACACAGGAATGAAAGGATGAGAAACTCTTCTGTCTCACAGCCCTCAAGTAGCTTACCAGCTACCAAGGTACAGACTACATTTCTATTAAGTAGGTGCTACAACAGGAAGATCTGAGCGATGTGAACAGAGGGCTGACAAAGCCCTTTCTTGGTGGAAAAACAGCATAGGAAAAAAAATTACAATCCAGAAAATACCAATACCCTGTTCAAAGTAATTATAATGCTGCCTCCTTTCCCCAAAGGTAAAAGAAAACAGTCCACAGGAAAACAAGAAAAATACGAGGGAGGTGGGGATTAAATCTCTACTATTTTAATTTTCTAAGTTCTCAAGAAAATAAGAGGAAAGGACAGCATTGAGTCCTTCAAAGAATCACAACACAACTCTAGAAGCTAACGGAATGCAGGACCAAAAATGAAATGGGTAGAAAAACTGCAGAGAGACAAAGACAAGACTGGTAGAAAGAAGAATGTCACTCTAGGAAGAGAATGAACAGTCAAGATAAATTCAAGAGAACTGTCAATCCTCAAAAATCAACAGCTCTATGCTTTGACCTCAAAGTCAGAATGACTCCTTGATCCATGGACTGCAGGAAGGATGCTGTGTTAGCAGGCATGAAAACAACATTAATCTTGTACATCTCCACCAGAGTTCTAGGGTGACCAGGTGCATTATCAATGAGCAGTGATACTGTGAAAGGAATCTTTTTTTCTGCACAGTAGGTATCAACAGTGAGCTTAAATAATCAGTAAACCATGTTGTAAACTGATGCATTTTCATCAAGGCTTTGCTTCATTTATGGAGCACAGGTATGATTAGCATAATTCTTTAAGAGCCCTAGGATTTGCAGAATGGCAAATGAGTACTAGCTTCATCCTAAAAGTCACCAGCTGCACTGGCCCCTAACAAGTCAGCCTGTCCTCTGAAGGTTTAAAACCAGGCACTGACTTCTTTCTAGCCATGAAAAGTCCTAGATGGCATCTTCTTCCAAAATAAAGCTGTTTTGTTTACACTGAAAATCTGTTGTTGAGGAGTACAGCCACTTTCAAAAATTATCTTAGCTAGATCTTTCAGATAATTTGCTGCAACTTCTCTATCAGCACTTGGCGCTTCATCTTGAACTTTCATGTTATGGATGTAACTTCTTTCCTTAAACATCATGAACCTAGCATCTACTAGCTTCAAACTTTGCTTCTGTAGCTCCCTCACCTCTTTCAGCCTTCACAGAATTGAAGAGAGTTGGGGCTTTGCTCTGGATTTGGCTTTGGCTTTGGCTTTGGCCTGAAGGAATGTGGTGGCTAGTTTGATCTTCTACCCAGACCAAACTTTCTCCACATCAGCAATAAGGCTGTTCTACTTATCACTTGTGTGTTCACTGGAGTAGCACTTTTTTTCTATAAGAACTTTTCTTTTGCACCTTTAGCTTGGCTAAGTGGCCCAAGAGCTTCCAGCCTATCCCAGCTTTCAACATGCCTTCCTTACTAAGCTTAATCATTCTTAGCTTCTGATTTTAAGTAAGAGATGTGTACTCTTCCTTTCACTTGAACACATGTAGAGGCCATTGGAGGGTTACTGACTGGCCTAATTTCAACATTGTTGTGTCTCAGAGAATAGGGAGGCCTGAGGAGAGGGAGATATAGAGGGAACAGCTGGCTGGTGGAGCAGTCAGAACACATACAATATTTATTAAGTTCACAGTCTTACATGGGTGCGGTTGGTGATGCCCCCAACCAGCAATTACAATAGTAATATCAAAGATCTCTGATCACCATAAGAAATACAGTAACGATGAAAAAGTATGAAATATTACAAGAAGTAACACAGAGACACAAAGTGTACAAATGCTATTGGAAAAATGAGTGCTGACAAACTTCCTCAAAGCAGGGTTGCCACAAACATTCTATTTGTAAAAAAAAAAAACAAACAAAAAACAAAACCCACAGTATCTTCAAAGTACAATAAAGTGAAGCACAATAAAACAAGGTATGCCTGCATGCTAAAGTATGGGCTATGGGTATTACATCAAATAGTCTAAGAAAACAGAAGTTCTTTGTACTGCAGTTGTAATTTTTCTCTAAGTTTGAGGGGTTTGCTTCTCTTCTGGGGCTCCTTCCTACCCCACTATTCCTCTATGTAGGTGGTGGGTGGGGGGAACAAACTCATTTCACCCAAGCTGCCTCTAAAGCCCACCCAAGGGTTCCCTAGGATTGGAAGCATGTTTGTGTTCAGAGTCCTTTTGTGCCCCACTTGCTTTTTCCTATTATCCCAACTGCTTAATTACCACGGCTTTATAATGGATGTCTGGTAGTATAAGCCCTCCGGCCATTTTACTCAACAAGGTCCTGCTATTTTTGTTCCTCAGCATTTCAATGTTAATTTTAGAATCACCTTTTCAATTTCCACAAAAACATCAGCTCTGACTTTGGATTACACTGAATCTATACTACAGAATCTATACTATATATTAATTTACCTATTATTTTTTACAATATAGGAGTCTCCCTATCCATGAACATTATATATCCCTGCATGTATTTAGGTCATCTTTAATATCTCTCAGTAACATTTTATAGTTTTCAGTGTCTTCAGAGGTCCTCAGCAATTCTCTGGAGAAATTTAATCTTTATTCACGGTCTCTGCCTATATGTCCCTATTACTAAGGTATAGCCGTCAAGAATCTGCAATGCGAGCCTGTGCGCGCACTAAAGACCCAACCCACTTTCAGGCCAGGGACTGGAGCTAATCATTATTTCCTTAGGACTATGAGTCACAGAGGTTATTGGCTTAGCTTTTAAGCCTCTCTGCTTTTGTAGTTTAAGAACTTGGGAAATGTGGAGGAGATCAGACCCCTCAGAGGCCCCCTGAGTCTCCTATTTTCTCAATTCAGCCCAGAAAGATGGTCAAAAGGTTGACAGGATTCCCTGTTCTCCAATAAAGAACAAAGTCAAATTCTTATCTTCTTGCCTGACAGCCAGCTCCAGGCTCCTGAGGTAAGTTGATGAATAAAAAGCTGTACTTGCACTAGTGAAATTCCACGTGGCCAAAGCAGTAGCAGAGCTGTGTGCAAAGCTCAAACAGGGCAGAGATGTCTGATTTCTAACCAGTCAGAATGGAGTGTTTTCATAGAACACCGCGGTCATTCCGCTGATACTCAGAAAGAGAACATAACAGTAGGGCTAAATTAGCACTAGGGCAGGAGTTAGCAAACCTTTTCTGTAAAATAGGACCAAATAAGTAAATATTTTAGGCTTTGCAGGACTCATACAGATTCTGCCACATATTCTTGGTTTTCAGTTTTTTTTTCTGTTTTAACAACTGATTTAAAAAAAAAAAAGTAAACACCACTCTCAGCTTAAGGGTGGTACAAAAACAGGGCCAACCCAGATCTGGCCTACAGACTATAGTTTACTGATCCTCACCTTAGTAAAGGCTACGTACTCTAATAAACCACTGCAACAAAACTTAAAGACAAGACTAAGGGATAAAGCTGATAAGTAACTTGTCTGCCTGTCAGAACACAGCAAAATACTCTTTAAAAGAAGGAAGCAAAATCTACCATATAAAATTTCTACTGTCCAATATCCACTCACAATCTACTACATGTTAAGAAACATGAAAATGTGCCACATAAACAGGAAAAAAAACCAACATAAATGACAGATATGATAGAATTAGCAGACAAGAACTTTAAACAACTATTATAAAATGAATATAAGAGAAACAGAAGATGAACCAAAAAAACTCTTGAGATAAAAAAACACATTATCTAAAACTTAAAATTCATTGGTTGGTCTTTATTCACAGATCATATGGTCATCTTTGTAGAAAACATGAAACAATCAATAGAAAAAAAAAATCCTGGAACAATTACAGCAAGGTTGCAGAATACAACATTAATATCTAAAAGTCAATTGCTTTCCTAAATACCAGCAATGAACACATGGAATTTGAAATTAAAAACATAATAACATTTACATTAGCACCCTCCAAAAAATGAATCTAATAATCTAATATCTAATAAAATATACTTAAGATCTATATGAAGAAAACTACAAAACTGATGAACAAAATCAAAGAACTAAACAAATGGAGGACATTCCAGGTTCATGGATAGGAAGATTCAATATTGTCAAGATGTCAGTTCTTCCCAACTTGATCTATAGACTGAATACAAATCCAACCAAAATACCTGCAAGTCATTTTGTGGATATACACATACGGATTCTAAAGTCAATACAGAGAGGCAAAAGACCCTAGACAACTATACTGACTAGCCAACATATACTGAAGAAGAACAATTCAAAGGACTGACACTGATTTCAAAAATTACTATAAAGCTATAGTAATCAAGACAGTGTGGTATCGGCAAAAGAATAGACAAATAAATAAATGGAACAGAACAGAGCCCAGAAATAGAACCACAAAGTCAACTGATCTTTTGACAAGGGAGCAAAGATTGTCTTTTCAACAATGATGCTGCAACAACTGGACATCCATATGAAAAAAAAAAATGAATCTAGACAGAGACCTTCACCGCTTCACAAAAATTAACTCAAAATGGATCACAACAGATCTAAACATAAAATGTAAAACTATAAAATTCTAAGAAGGTAACAGGAGGAAAAATGTAGATGACCCTGAGTATGGTGATGAGTTTTTAGATACAAAACTAAAATGCATGAACAAAATAACTGATAAACTGGATGTCACTGAAGTTAAAAAAAAAAACTTCTGTTCTACAAAAGATAATGTCAAGAGTACAAAAATAAAAGCCACAGACTAGGAGAAAACCTCTGCAAAAGACACATCTGATAAGGAACTGTTATCCAAAATACTCAAAGAATTCTTAAAACTCAACAATAAGAAAACAGCCTAATTTAAAAATGGGCCAAAGACCATAACAGACACCTTACCAAAGAAGACACAAGGTAAATCAGCATATGGACAGATGTTCCACGTTATATGTTATCAGGGAAATGCAAATTAAAATAATAATGAGATACTACTACACATCTATTAGAATGACCAAAATCTGGAACACTGACAATACCAAATGCTGACAAGGATATGGAGCAACAGAAACTCTCATTGCTGGTGGAAATGCAAAATGGTATAGCCACTGTGGAACATTATTTTGGTTGTTCCTTACAATATTAAACATACTCTTACCATATGATGCAGCAACTGCTCTCCTTAGTATTTACCCAAAGGAGCTGAAAACTTATGTACAGACAGAAACCTACACACAGATGTTTATAGCAGCTCTGTTCAAAACTGCCAAAATTTGAAAGTAACCAAGATATCCTTCAGAAGGTAGATGGATAAATAAACTGCGGTACATTCAGACAATGGAATATTATTCAGTGCTAAGAAGAAATGAGCTATGAAGCCATGAAACAAACGTGGAGGAACCTTACATAAATATCACTAAATGAAAGAAACTAATCTGAAAAGGCTATATACCGCATGGTTCCAAATATATGACATTCTGCAAAAACCAATACTATGGAGATAGCAATTAGATCAGTGGTTGCCAAAGGGTTGGGGCAGGGGAGGGAGATGAACAGGCTTTTAGGGCAATGAAAATACTCTCTATGAGTCCATAGTGATAGATACATGTCATCATACATTTGTCCAAACCCACAGAATGGGGTTCACCAAGAGTGAACCATAAACTATGGACTTGGGTGATTATATCAACACAGATCCATTATTTTAACAAATGGAGAAGGCTATGCCATGTGTCGGGGGGAGGGAGTATATAAGAAATATCTGTTCCTTCCCTTCAATTTTTTTTATGAAACTAAAACTTCTCTTTAAAAAGTCTTAAAAAAAATCAGTGGTTAGATTTAAGAGTAGATTAGATACTGCAGAAAAAAATCAGTGAACTTGAAGACAGCATACTTTCTGAAATAGACCATAAAAGGTAAAAAAAAAAAAGTCTCAAATGCTTGCAGAACCATATCAAGTGGTCAAATATAATGGCTGACATTTTCCCCAACACAATAAACTATAAACCTAACAAACATCAGCAAACACCAAATTAAGAAAAACATGAACAAAATAATATGAAGGTATTAAAATAATCAAACTGCTGGAAAATGTGATAAAAGGAATAATCTTTAGTTTGTAGGGGAAAATAGGCATGTAGAGGGGAAAATACACATTACATACAGAAAAACAAAAATAAGAATGACCTCACATGTCATTACACACTGTATTATGGCATGAAGTGGTACAGCATAGAAGGCAGGCTACATTAACTTAAAGAACACACACTTAAAAACAAAACAAAGAGGCATAGCCAACATGCCAAAAGTGGGGACAAAATGGAATGCTAAAAATACTGAAGCTACCAATTATGATATCTAATTACAATGTAATGCTACACAGCAACAAAGAATGAACTACTGCTTATACATTAACAGATATCTCAGTACACTAAGTGAATAAAAAGCAAATTACTGAAAAATACAATTTCACTTTTAAGAAGTTCAATAACATGTAAAACTAAGTAGGAGGTTGAAGTTATTTGCTAACATGGCAAAACTATAAAGGAGCAAGAATATGATAAAACTTAAGATAGTGTTACTCTAAAGGGGCAGGGGAAAGGTACATAATGCTTTCAAAAAAATTGTTTTATTTTTTTAACTGGATTAATGTTTTATTATTACTCTTCAGAACTTAACCAAGTTAAAAAATATGCTTTTACTCCCATACAAAATTTTATAAATGACAACATTAACCTTAAAATCTTTCATTGGCTCTGGAATAGAAATCTCCATTTGAGAATGGTACTGCTGTCCAGAGATTCCTTTTCCCTTTATGATCTTTCCCTGTTAACTACTGTTTACATAATTAATAGCAAGGTCATATAATTCTTCCTTCCGCGCTCAGAAGAAATGATCACAAAGATACTACGTGAAAACTGCAAGGTCCAAATCAGTTTATAGAGTATTTTATTTCTGTAAAAGGGGAAAAACAAACACATACATACAAGTAATCACTTGTGAAGACACAGAAGTTATCTAAAAGAATACATTTAGAAACTAAGAAGGGAAAAATGGGGGCTGGGAGATAGGGAATGGAAGAATACTTTTTACTATTATCCTTCTGTTCTTCTAAAATTGTACTTTGTGAATAATACATACTCAAAAAAAAAGTTCTGATTAAAAAAAAATCACCTCAGCCTAGGTAGATAAAACTACAACAAAATAACTAAGCAATCCCACTCTAGTAACTTTTTCAAATAAAATAATTAAAAGATAAATTTTTACACTAAGGATGTCAAAAACTATGTATATTTCAAATAATTTCAAATGAAAAGGCCAACTTAAATATAGCAAATTTTATCCAAAATAAAATTGGAATCTTCACTTAAGAACTTCAAAAATTAAAAGTGAAACTTTCAGATTTTAACAATCTAAGTCTTAACATTTCAAAGACAGCAACCTTGAAGTATAATAAATGTTCTTGCAAAATGTTCACTCAGAAATATAGCTGATCACATTTTCATGACAATTGTGCCTTGGCTTTACACAGATGACATGCTTATGAAAAATTAGAGAAAGGTTATTGGAGCTGTCCAAGTTACCAAACTAGACACTGACAAACCTATGCCTTGAATCTGGGGCCCACTAATCCTCACACAATGTTTTTTCCAATACATCATGGTAGTTTAAATACATTAGAAACAGTCTGTCCTACAAAACAACTACTTCACTACTTTTGGCAAACCCAAACTCCCAAATCTAGTATTCAAGGCTTTAATCTCATTCTACCTTTCTTAGCTCTCTTCATTTAGAATGGAGTAAGATAAAATTTCAGATATTAAATAATTTGGTTAGTTATCCAATTCATTATTTTTCACTTTTTAAAATCCAATATATTTTGAGAAGCTACATGTGAACACGGTACCAGGACCAGGGTAATAAAGAGAAGAAAATGTCATTGGCATGACCTGAGTGTTGTGATCAAACATAACCATGAGAGAGATGTGTTAAATATCTACGAAGGTACAGCCCTCAGGGATAGGAAGAACATGAAGAGGATCCAGGAAGAGAAACAAAGAAGCAAACGGATCAGCTGATTAACATCAACTGGTATGGCAAGAAAATAGGCTCTAGAGACTGTCCTGCTGAGAACACTGACAAAAAGGGTTAAAAAAAAAAAAAAGCCTTATGTCCTAGCAATTAGGAATTGCAAGAAAAGAATATATAGTCAGTGTCCTAGCCAGAAGCCTTCTGAATCATAAACAAAACTAGCCAGCAGAGAAAATAAATTCAGAATTTGCAAGAAAAATTCAAACCAAAATTATTTGGGGAAAAAAAAAATCTGGTTATTTGGGATGACAATCCATTCTTACTGGGCAAGCACCTTTCAAAGCAAGGAAAGAAACTGAAGAAATAAATTAATTGTATAAATATTTTAGAGACTCTAAGCCTTGTTATTAACATTTATGATGTTTTTACATATTTAGTTTACTTATCTGTAACATATAAGACAATTTTGACTATTAGGATAAAAGATCAGCCCTATAATTCCAATTTAAAACATGTCAGTAATTAATTTAGACTTGTGATTTTAACTTGAATTTCACTATAAACAGTGCTGAAACTTAACATATTAAGATTAATCATATTTATAAGTTAAATTTATTAAATATTTAAGATTTACTATAACATTTGTGACGGTCTGACAGAAAACTGAACTACTTAACAAATACTGAATATATTAAAAGTTATTTAAACAGTTTAAAATTTTTAATGTTTATAAAAGGAATAAAATATAATCCAAGTCCCTCTTTAAAATGATTGCTTAAATTTACTATCTAAAAAATAACATGTGTAAGCTGAACTTTAAAACTTAAGAAAAAATTAGGGTTGTAAATTCAACTTTAATACACTACATACTAATTCTTAAAACCAAAGGAACTCCCGAATAATCTTTTCTGTTCAGGAAAAGGCCACTTTCAAGGATTCCAAATCCTACTTAACTCATACTCATCCTTCAATTTCCAAGTCAAAATTCTTCCTTTTCTTTCCTTTCCTCTTTTCCATAATAGATTTATCCTATCTATCCTATGCTAGATAAAAGAGAATAAATTTGTCTCTATCATTCAGATTGCTAATTTATTCTATTCTAGTGGCATAACTTTTAATGAAAACCATTCCTCTTTCAGAAACAAACATCTCCTATCCATGGATCATAAGCACTTTTAGAACAGGGATTGTATCTTATACGATACTACTCTACGTCTCTAAAAATATCTTATACATGGCAATCCTAATATGTAGTAAGTACTGGTGGTTGATGAACTAAATTCTAAGAGTCACGAGTTTCTTTTTAAATGCACAATTACCTCTGTTATGTCCCAATGGTGTAAAAATTGATCCAAGTCAGTAAGGTAAAGCAGCACAGGGGAAAGCTGTGTCTGGATGACATGAGGAACTCCTCGAAGGCTCTGAAGCCAAGTCAACTCCTCTTTTGAAAATCCTAATTTGGGTACAAAGAAAGCCAATTTAAAAAAATAAATCACAAAGCAAGTGGCATACTTACAATTTTTTTTAAATAGAGCTAACATATATCTTCAAGTTAAATTCTTCTTCAAGCTACCTTGTTTTTTCTGAATTTCTGCATTTCATGTAGTATTTTTAAAAACGAAATGCTAGCAATGGAGGCAGCAAAATTTATATAATTATGTACACAATGGATGTAACCTGACTCAGTATATAATACAGCAAGAAACAGGTTTTATCCCTTATGTTGGGGGCTTTACCACTTTTACTTAAATAAATTAAAAGGCATAATCATTCTAATTAATTGTTGGTTTAAAAAAGTAAACGAACAAGTAAAATAATAAACTCCTTCATACATGTATCAAACTCTGTGTTCTCTTACATAATGCCCCTTCAAATGTTTTAGAACTATTCTATCCCTAAATCCTTTTTTTGGACAATGCATGTGCAGTTCCTTCAACTACACCTTATATAATAAAATTTCTGATTCTCTTACCACCTCTATTTTACTTGGCCTGACCTACATAGACAGCCTGCCAACGACTGAAAGAGATCTTGGAATGATCAGGATACCAGCAATGTGGTCTGGCCCTAGCTGTCTGCTTTGATGTTTTCAGATCACTACATTTCCATGAATACGACCTAGAGTCATCTAGTTTGGAAGCCACACCGCAGTACTGATTCCTAATGAGTCTCCTAAAACCACTGAAACCTTTTAATAGGTACTACGATTAAAACATGAAGACCCACCTCCATCTCAAATGTGTACATCCAAAACTATCATATAAACACAGTCTACTTTTATTTTTTGTATAATAGTTATCTTGCTAGATTCAGCTCATTATCAGAACCTGTTAAATTCTTTTCGGATTCTGACCTAACTAATATTAACTAAGTTTCCTAATTTCAAGTCTTCAGAAAATTTCAAAGAATTTCATCTTCATCATACAAGTGTAAAACAAAAATGTTGAGATAGTACAATCATTTAAAACAATAATAATAACATTTATACATCTAAAGTAGTGTTTCTAGACTCATTAATTTTGCTTTGAGGTCAAATGTAATGTAAAAAATGGCCAACTGAAATCTAATGCTCTTCCTATCATTTTAAACAAGTTTTAAATGGATAGTTTGTTCATCAACTTTTTAAAGTATGCAGTGGGGTTTTCTCTCTGGCTATTTGAAAAAAAGTCAAGTATGTTCAATTCACCGTAAACAAAGATAAAAATAAAGTTGAGGGAGGTGGGTATAGCTCATTGGTAGAACGCCCAAGGTTGAGTTCAATCTCCAGTACCTCCACTAAAAAAATAAATAGATAAAATAATTAAATCTATTCCCTTAAAAAAAAAAAAGTTGAGAAATAAGACTAAGAAGAAAATGGAAATGTAATAAATTACATGACATTCAAATAATCATCAAGTTTTTGGTACTTGTACTATGACTTAAAGATGAATCATGCATCTCCCTGCCTCAAAAGCTTGACAATGTAGGGTACAAATATTTCTTCAAAAATTTCCACTTATTAGTCAATAAAAATGATTCCAGGATAGATTATTTATCATCTTCAAAACTTAGAGCCAAACAGGTAAGACAGTAAATCTTAGGAGAATCTTCATACTAGGTTTTTCTCTTCCTTAACTTGGCAGGTAAATGTGGTTACCTGTAAGTGTTGAAAATAAGAAGCTGAAATAGTCCACATCACTTATCAACCAGTCTTTAACTGAATACTTCCATCCAGAAAATGATGATCTATAATAAATAGGAAAACTATTACTAGACGTGCCCAACTTGAAGACTCAAGAATAAAGCACAGTATATAACCATTTTTCTTTATTGAAAACAAGTCTGGTTTAATAGCTTAAACAAAACACATAGTATATGTTAACTTCACATATAAGGATTCAAGTATCACATTATGGAAAATTTAACTTCTAACATATTGATATTCATGTAAAATTTCAATGAAAAGCGTAACTGGTCTACATATACGGTACAACTTAAAAAATTTCCACACCACTTGAAAATCAGACTCTATAAAGAGTCAAGATAAGTTTTAACTTTTCAGTAGTAGGTTCAAGTGCTATGTATTTACTACTTGATTTTTATAAAGTCTTACCTTGCTTACATAAATGAGTTAAGTTTAAACAAGCTCCAGCTTCCTGCCTAAGCAAAAGTATCTTAATTAGGCAAAGAATATTTCAACTTAACACTGCTCTAAGATAACTATGTGTTCCTATACCTTGCAAGGCTATAACTAGATTTGCTTCAAAATACTGAAGAACTGGTAGCTGAAGAACTGGTAGAGGACTCAAGGGAATAGCTAAATGTGAAACAGCTTCTCATTAAATGAGGTTTATCTGATTCCTCTATGAGATTAGTTTCCAGTGACTCCTTTAAAAACTCTCTTCAACAGTTCCTTCAAGAAGGAAGAGAGCAAACGTCAACCATGGATATAGCAAAAGAAAAGAAGAAAAAAAAAAGGGTGAGAATGATCAGACTCAACAAGCTGAGATTACAAATTTTTATCACAGAAATCTGAATACATGTCAGACAAAATTAGGAGTTTCTAATACAACTAGAAGCACTTAAAATTTTTTACCATTGGAATAATTGTATTTATTAATATTCTTATAAGTTAGGAAGTTAAAAATGGAAACACTCTTCTGAGTATCATTTCCACAATAAGAAAACGGATATAGAGGGAATATCACAAGCTAAAAGGTTATAAAAAGCCAGAGATACTCAGTGGAACAGCATACAAAACGGTGGTTAGAAAGCAAATATCCTCTAGAACCCAGTGGAAACTGTGCCATCCAGTGGCTAAAAAGGGTAGCAAATCCATTTAAGAGTCTAATTTGGACAAAAGAAAATCAGTTTATCACACTGTCCTTAAAACTATAATATACTGCCCAAGCCAGAACAGTTCTGAGAGTAAAAGGGGATGCTATTACTAATTACACTGGGACAGAATTGCTGCTGGCACACCAACCCATATATCCACCCAACTTAAAAATTAAGCCAAATTTCTCAGTCCAGGAGTTTCTCCCTTCTCTGAGATTTTTATCTGACAGTGTAGATTCCCTTTCCACGTTTATGGAAATTATATTCCCTAACCCAGCTGTACATAAACTTGGGGCAGAGAGGGTAAGGAATGAGTAAAGGCCAAAAGAACAACACAGATTGGGGGGGAGGGGGGATCTAACTCTAAAAAGCTCTAAATGCATGGTAAAAAAAAAAAAAAGGAGGAACAGCAATTCTAAGTACACGTTTAAAAAGATTAAAATGAACACCAACAGGTTTTAGTTGATGAGTTTTTCACACATGGAACAAACTCATATTCTTTGATGGTTTCCTGTTCTTAGATACACTCTGTTAGAGACAACAGAGTGTCAGAACTACAAAACCTCAAGTGAACTATATCTCACAGTCCAATTAATGTAACAGACAAAAATCAGAAATGATTAAAGGAATATTTCGGGAAAATTAATCTGGCAACACTGCATAAAATCAATGGGACTGAGAAGCAAGATTACTGTAATAGTACAGGAGGGAGATAATGAAAAAGTTGGCTAGTTTATAGTCATGGTCAAGGAAAGAAGGGATATTTTGAAAAGAAAAACAAAGATACGAAATAACTCAGGGTATGTCCAAGGAACCAAACATTATTCTTAAATTCTAAATCTAGGAAAAGTGATACAATAATAATGCCACTGGCCTGAGAAAGCTGAAAGGTCTCAATCTTGTAGTTTGTTTGCTTTTAATATTTTAGAAAAGGCGAGTGGTAGCTGCAGGTATGATGCTAACCTGTGCTGTCAAAGTCTCTCCAAGTTGCTCTTGCAGTTGGAGATCCCATGGCCACAACATGTACTATTTTTTAAGAGATTAGTTTGAATGGGAACAATACACCTACAGAAAGATAAGTCTACTAATAGACTCTGCAAATACTAAAAAGCAAAATTTAACTTGTGGACTTTTAACTACAATGACAATCTGCTCTTAATGTTCTAAACCCCTACTATCATTATTTGTAAATTAATGTTTTCTCAATACTCACCACAAATCCACAAGAAGAAAAAAGCAAAACAGACTTTTGAAAAAACTGAAAAAAGCAAAATAGACTTTTGAAAAAACTTTGACAAGTTATTAAGCATAAGGGAATCAAATTGATGTTGATAAAGATATTAATGATAAGCTTCCAAAGAGAATCAATTTCAAGAAATGTTCAAAAGCTGATTTTAACTGAATGTTAACATAGATCCGCCACTGTAGTTATGTCAAAGGAACAGAGTGCCCTCTACTGGAAGTTAAAAAATATGAAACCACTTAGGTTATAGAAAAAGAAATAACATTTAATTTTTTTTTTTAAGCTGAGCATTAAGTAATTACCTGCACTAGACAAAGAGCAGGGTTTTATTGCTGTTGTTTTTAATTCCTAAGAGAAAAACATGGGAAACTAATAAATGTTTAAAGGACTTAAAAATAAGACCAAGTCTCTCTCTAATGCACATGAACAGACATAAACCTTGAATTTTCACATGTAAACAACACATTGCAAACAGCTCACTTCTACTATAAGGAAAGGTTATCATGAGTTATGAAGTACACTGTGGGTGACAACATTCAAATGTACATCCTACATTGATATGAAGAGACTGACTGGCAAACAAAGCTAAAGAACATCTAATAAAGTGAGCTACTCCTATTTAACTTTGTGTGGGACAGGGAATCTGTACAAGAAGCCAAAAGGAAGCTAATCTTTAAACTTTTCAGCTACAGTCTGTATTTCAATTTCTGCCTAAAACCGTATCAGATCCTGTCCCTGAGCCGCAACCTGTAATAAATACTGTTGAATATTGAAGTACTACGCCAGATACAAACATGAGGTTTTTAAGGATACTCTGAATACTTGCAGTATGAAATACTACTAGTTATAAAACCTTTCAGAGTAAAATGGTACAGTCACTTTGACAGTATGGCAGTTCCTCGAAAAATTAAACACAGAATTACCACATGATTAGCAATTTCACTTCTGGGTGTACAGCTGAAAGAATTAAAAGGACTCAAACAGGTATTTGTTCACAGTAGCCATTATTCACGATAGCCAAAAGGTGGAAACGACCAAGTGTCCATCAACAGATGAATAAACTAAATGTGGTATATACATAGAATCGAATATTGACTATTCAGCCTTAAAAAAGGAAATTCTGGTCCATGCTACAATATGAATGAACCTTGAAGAGTTATGCTGAGTGAAATAAGCAAGACACAAAAGGCCAAATATTGTATGAATCCACTTATACGTTATGTAGAATAATCAAAATCATGAAAATAAAATAGTGGTAACCAGCGCCTGGGGGAGGGGGAAACAATCAGTACAGTTTCAGTTTGGGATGATGAAAAGCTCTGGAAATGAACAGTGGTGCTAGTTGCACAATGTGAATGTACTTAACGTCACTGAACATTTTTTTTTTTTTGACAGAGCAAAAACTACTTTTATTTCTCAAAAGAGGAAAATGAAGGAAAGTGCTTGAGCTGGGAAAAGGAAAGAAAAGCACTCAAGCAAGGAAAAGGCACTCAAATAGGGAGCCATCAGCCAAGATGGCCCTGTGTTACATATATTTTGCCACACACACACACACACACACACACACGCAAAGGTATTTCAAGAGATTCCTTGTCTGAGTCCACAAACTTACTTATTTCACCAGCTACATTAAATCTGAGCTCCTTTCCAGAAAGGAAGGTTCTATGTTGCAATTTTCCAACACCACAGGTTTTAAGCGTAATACTCTCACCTGCCACTGAACCCTTACTACATGCTTTTTGGCAATTTTAACCCCTATTCCAATCTACCTATACAAATCATTAAACAAATAACCTGAAACAGTCTTACTCTAGTGAACTAACTCTCTAGCAATAATATCAACCGTTTTAATTGCTGTATTAAGGGGAAATGAAGGCAGGAGCAGTATGTAACTTTAAAAGTCTTCGGTAGTTCATAGGGCAGGGGGCAAGAGGAAAAGATTATACACTTAAAATACAGCTCACTTGAGCATGCTACCTCATGTGCAGTATCCCGATAAGCATGGTAGCCAAACTTGAACTGAGTCTTCCCATAATACAGCAACGACTTAACCGAGAAAGCAAATCAGCAGGCAGACTGGGTAGAAAATATACAAGCTGGACCAAAAGCTGCTGAGACTCTGCTGGGAGAACCACCACAGTGCCTTCTTGTGGATCTAGTGGGATAGGAAGACACAGTAAATCCAACTATAAAAGATACACAAACCAGAGTTAAAATACTAAAGCAGATTAAGTAATTATTTTCACTGTTTTGTTGAATTCCAATGTATCAATTACAAGGGAAAAAGTTTTATCATAAAGCATATATGTATGGCTTAAAGTATTATCTAAAGTAAAACACTGAATATAATCATTTTAAGATACACTTAACATTAATAATTTCGTACAACCAAATGTGTTATCTTAAGTAAGAACGATAATTGGGCTAAAGGGATAAGACAAAGCAAAACAGTGAAAAATAAGCACTTGTGCTAAACAGTGACAATTATAACATCAAAACCCAAAGACCTATTTATGTAAATACATACACCTCTACTTATAAGCAATACTAAAAAACACAGATTTAAAAATATTACGCACAAGAGGCAAAAACAAACTAAACGTCCATCACCTAATGAATAGATAAATGTAAGAGGTATACCCACACAATGGAATACTAGTCAGCACTAAAAAGAAATGAAGTACTGATATATACTACAACATGGATGAATCCTAAAAACAGTATGCTAAGTGAAAGAAGCCAGACTCCAAAGACCCGTATTATTTAATTCCATCTATAACTAATGTCCAGAACAGGCAAATATATAGAGACAGAAACGTAGATTAGTGGTTGCCAGGAGCTGGGGAAGGAGGACACGGGGAAGAATACTAATGGTACAGTATCTTTCTGATGGGATAAAAATATTCTGGAATTAGATAGTGGTGACAAATGCACAATCTTGGAAATACATTAAAATACAATGAATTGTACATTGTAAAACAGCAAATTTTATGATACATGTATCATATCCCAATAATGTGGATTTGTATATATGTATATATACCAGTATGCTTGTATTGGTATTTTTGCTTAAAAAATGAAACAGTTCCAGAGATGAATAAAGAATTATTAATGCAGAGAAGTCATACAAGATATCCATGATGATTAAACACATAAAATTTGCCACCAAAGCTTCAAAAGAATTTTGTAAAAATACCTGATCAGTTCTGAATTTATGAATAATGTGGTTTAAGACAATTTAAGAATGCAAGAAGCACCTCAACCATTAACCTTCTAAAACTATCCTAATAAATAACTTACTATTGAAAACAAATTTACTGTTTGATGTTTTGTTAATTTTACCATGCTATAATTAATTTACAATAATTTAAAGGAAAAGCAAGCCTAAAGAGCCCCCCTTTAAAACTTCTTTCCTAAATCAGGGTAGACCAATTATTACTTACATGGTTAAACAGAACTCTTACCATAGATTCGGAGAGCAGTAACTTGTAAACTTTTTAGTAATTCTTTATTTGCTCGTGCTGCAGCAGTATGGATGATATCAATAAGCTGTGTTGAGAGCTCAGGGTTTCGGGAGCCAAGATGAGCAAGCTGCAACGGTAAACCAGCCAACCATCGGGATAACACTTTACTACGACACCTAAGAAAGGCCAAGGAAGAACAAAATAAAGTATAATTTTCAAAGACAAGGGAAATAAATGTAAACAAAGAGTATTTTTAACTTCAACACACCACGAAGTGACAGATCATCTACTAATAACACCATATTTCTTCATTTAAATATGAGAGGCTATAAGATGGCAGCATCATTTATTCAGCCATAGTATTTTCTAAGGTTTTACCCACTAAATTTTGTTCATGTAATCTGGGGTACTATCTTTAAATTGTACTTTTTATCTTAAAAGACACAGACACGACTTAACTCTTTGTGAACTATTTGTCCTAATCAGTGTTAATTATTATATTAAGTCACTGATGCATTCAGTGTAGGGTGCTCCCACATTAAATGGCTTCAAACCTGTCATTTATGTTCTTTCCTATACTTGCTAATGCTCTAATGTCTCCTTACTCACTTAATCACTTTTGCTGTCCCTGAAGACTTTAGTGATTTAAGCATGACCTTTGTAGTCAGACAGACCTGAACTTAAGTCTCAATTCTGCTGCCCTTTAGCTGCATGACACTCACCAACTTACTTAACCTAAGCCTGTTTCCTCTGTAAGAGAAAACAATACCTACCTCAAAGTATGAGAATTATTGAGAAACTATGAAAAGCATCTGATTTAGTGTAAAGACTTGAATATGTTCCAGCTACCTACATATGCTGAGGTATCCCAAGTCTGTCTTCCACCCGAACATCTCTTCCTGACTATCCATAAACCTGAAACTCACCATATCAAATAACTGACTCCTCAGTTCTACTTCTTTATTGTCTATCTCACCTGATAGCACCAAAATAAGACAGAAACCTTCATATTTTCTATTTTTCTATTGCCCTCATTTAAAAAAAATTAAAATATAGTTGACATATAGTATTATGTTAATTTTAGGTATATCCTAATGATTTGATATTTGCATGTATTATGAAATGATCATCATGCTGTAAGTCTAGTAACCATCTGTTCACATACAAAGTTATTACAGTATTACTGACCATATTCCTTATGTTATATATAATACTCAATGGCTTATTTATAACTGGAGGTTTGTACCTCTTAACCCCCTTCTCCTATTTCATACCATCTCTTTCTATTGTCCTCATACTTACACTGTATGTCCCAATATGTCACTAAGAGCTAGTGGCTCAACCTCCATAATTCTTATGGGAAGCGAAAGAAAAGGCTGAGGCTGCTACAGGTTGTTCTAATTGTCCTTTAAATGTCATTGGACAAGTGGAAATACATGCTTAAAGAGACTTACCTGCTCATTTATGTGTATAAAGATTACTGGCACTATTATATCTGCTTCTTTATAAAATTTTTTATCTTTTCTTAAATGGAATAGTTTAAGAAAAGATAAAAATAGTTAATTTCTCTAAAGATTTAATCACCCTATTGCCTTATTTGGACTACAAAATAACTCAGCAAGAAAAAGCAAGGGAAAATAACAAATGAAACTTTACCTGACTCTGTACGATCTCAGTTCTTCTTTTTGATAGATTTTGCTGAAAAATTTCAGTAACAAAGTCCGAACTGGAAGGAGAAGGCCTCTCTGCTGATACAATGTATAAACTGCCTTAATGAGAGACTCTGTAGCCTCTAAAAACAGAGAAAAAACTACATGAGTCAAAATGTTTCTTCACCAGTCCCCAAATTTTCCTAAAACACACATAAATACTGTATTTTGTTCCTATGACTAAGCAGATCTTAGCCACAAACTGATAACTATCATCAAAATCCTACAGCAATGGCCTGACTAATACAAACCAACCAAAGATTACAGTATACATTTTCCTAAAAGATAACAAACCTAGGTAGGGATGACAAAAACCAGAAAACGAGAAAGGTAGGTAAGATGGGAATCAAACAGGAAAGCTCTGTTTTTGAATGAAAAGAATCAGCAAGTCACACTAAAAACTAACAACGTGACACAACTTCAAGCTAGAAGAAAAGTAAAGATATAAGGAGGATTCATCAATTTCTAGTCAAATTAGATTAGAAGAGGTTATTTCTTCATCACTACACTCAATGTCATTTTGTCTTAATAACACCTACCTTCTTCTACTACAACTTTAGTACAAGTCTAGGAGAAATCCTAGTAATTCACTTCAGAATGGACCTACCCACTAAGAAGGGGATGCTCTGAGCCATGAAAGATTTCAGCGTTCAAGGAGATATTCCTTTATAATTATGCAAGCTACCTTTTAAGACTTAAATGTAAATAACTTGACTACATGAAATGTCTGAAAGTCATCAGTTCAAAGTTAGACCCTACACAGCATGCATAGGAGCAGCTCTCTTAAACAAGGACAAAGTAGCAGCACCTACCTCTGTTTGGTTGTATCTGCATTAACCTCCAAGAAACCCCAAGCAATCTGTTCAGCTGCTTACTATTTAGCCTAGAGCCATCTTCGAGGGTCTCCGTCACAAACTTTCTTATCACTTCTATCCAGTTGGAGTCTTTCTGCAAAGTTGAGGCATTTGCCAGGGAGACCATGATATCAGACAGTGTTAAATTCAGTAACAGATGATCTACATTATTGGACAGAATCGTGCATTGCTTGAAGCTAAAAACAAAGACATACATCTGTAAGTGTTTTATCTATCATACCTGCTTCACTTAACATACTTAAAATCATCATCAATGGGTCAAAAAATATTTCCTCCTGGAACAAACTGCCAAGAAGACAGGTATATCAGGCCACTATTTAGTCAATAAACCATTCATTATGAATTCAGGGATGTTAAAAGCATAAATTAGAGTGCATGCTTCTCAGTTCATTATCCAAGTTGCTATTCACACAAAAAGTATAGGTCCTTGTAACACTGCCTGGTAATCTTAGATGTAACTTGGAGGCAAGAAGACTTGAAAACCTCAACACACTTGGAAGATTTTTTTAAAGCAGATACTTGTATTTGGATAGAGGACACAGCAGACCTTGATTCTGCTTCTAACTAATCATGACTGAACAGAACCACTTTCTCCTGGCCACAATTTCCTTATGTGGGAAATACAAGACTGGTCTGGATAAGCACTATTTTGAAATGACTTACTTTTATGACTCACATCTCACATATTAAAATCTTTTTTTCTAGCCAAATAAAACACATTCATTCAAAGCTTGAAAGATATTTCAAAAAAACTTCAAATAGAATGCCTTAATAAAAACAAAATTTGCAACTTCGGACATTAATAACTCATCTCAGGCTATGTTGTATTCAAAAGCAGGGTCTATTTCCATGTTTAGAAACATGTAAAGTTGATTAAAATAAAAAATACATCAAAATAACTTGTTTTAAAGGAAAAAGTTAATCCTGGATTAGGCATGAGCAAGAAAGGACATAGAAGTGAGGAACTACAAATACATGAAAAGATAAAAGACATTTGGAGCTATCAGGGCAGCAAATGTAGGGCTAGGAATGACAAATGAGACTGAAAAAGTCAAACAGGACCAGATTATGGAGAGTTGAAGGCTAAGGACTAAAATTAACTCTGCAGGCATAGGAGTAACATGGTTGAAAACTTCTTTCAGATGGATAATTCTGTGGATGGAAAAGAAAAAATCAGAGTTACAAGACTCTAAACAAAGCAGCAGCTGCATGACTTATTTTAGCAATCCAGGCAAGGCATGACAAGTGCAAAACTAGAGTCAGTGCTTGTATAGACAGGAGAAAGGGGGATATTTAAGAATAAAAATGAGCTTGATTTGAAGTCCACTTGAATGTATAAATTTATGTGAGTTTTGGGACAATGAGGATTGGAGGAATTAAGGGTTCTAGCACCAGTGACTGGTAAGTGGAGATGTTGTAGCAGAAAGGGGCAAATATGCAGAAAATAAATTCTACTTTTGATATGTTAAGCTTAACATGTCTAGTACAAATTCAAACAGAGATAGCCATCAAACAATTCACTGTGTAAGTCTGACACTGGAGGGAGGAGTCTGAGCTATTTAAACAGAAATTACCCGCAAGATCACTCTTAGCTACAAAAGAAGCTGGAAAATCTAGTTTTTATATTGTGTAGTCAAATGCCCTGCTAAAAACTGAAAACTCTGTCATTAAGAGAGGGAGAATGAGTGAAAACTGGCACAGATGACTAGCAATCTATACCACAAACCCAAAATCACTAGTAGGTTCTTTGCCAAAATGCTCAGTGCTTAAAACCAAGGTACATTTTACACTAACTAGACCACACAAAATCTCAATTGCAACATTTCTTCACCATAGGTAGACTTTCCAAGATTTACCCTAAGCTTATCTCAAGTAACATAATCCATTATTGTCTAAAAGGTCTCAATGGACATTGCAAACTTAGAAGAATTATCCCGTTTCTCCAATAATTTACACAAAATGTTAAGTCTAAATATATCAACCACTAAAATTCTATAAGGGTGGCAGGTCACTGTGAAAACTCATTTTCAGTAATGATACCGTAGATAATTAGAACTAATCCCCTTCTTGAAAATAACTTTAAAAGCGGGATGAAATAGTTTTTAACAATTCAAAAGCTAACAAGATAATGAACATTTACAGGGCCCCCAAATTTAAGAAAAAGCAAGATCTCAACGCTCAAGGCTTAGTCCCGAAGGCAACTGCCAATTTCAAAGAAAAAGTTGGAAAACTGAAGTAGCTTTTACTGGCCTCACAGGGAAAAGTCAAAACCCAGGGCCTGCAAAACACAGGGACTTCTGTATATTATCCCTACTTCAAGCTGGACCCTTAAAGGCTTCTCTTCCAGGGTAAAGGTGAACTGGGAGTAAAAGCAGCTCTTACACAAAACTTAATCCCAGTTTTGCATCATCTCTGCAGTTTAAGTATCAATTTTCCCTAACTAGATCTATAGATTCAATACAATTTCAATGAAAATCCCAGCAAGTTATTTTGTAGTTATTAACAAATTGATTCTAAAGTTTTTAAGGAAGACCTAGACTACCCAATACAAGACTAAAGTAGAACAAAGCTGGAGGATTCTTAACTACCACTTCTGAGACTTACTGTCCAACTACAGTAATCAAGACAGTACGGTATTGGTGAAAGAAGAGACAAACCTAGGCCAATGGAAAAATTCCAAAACAGGTCTATTTTGGCTACGTACCAAAGAATTTCAGCCACATAGATCATCACACAGAATATGAAAAATATGCTCTCAAGGATTGTGACTTAATAAAATTAGTAATTTTTTACTACTTTATTGAGAATTTTTTAAGTGAAACTGGCATGTTTTTACACTGTGAGTGCATGGTGATGAAGAATACAGTTGGCCTTCCATATCCACGGGTAATGCATCCACATACTCAACCAACTGTGCATTATGTGTTATGTGTATGTTTATGAACTATGGTTTTTTGAATTCATGGATATGGAGTGTGCAGATACGCAGGGCCTACTGAGGGACCTGAGCATCCATGGATTTTGGATCTGCAGGGGGTCCTGGAACCAACCCCTAGGAGATACAGAGGAATGCCTGTACAACATCTACTAGTACAGTTTGGTGCCACTGCCTTAATTCACGCTAAGATATCAGCTGTTTTACCCACCAATGCTTTTGTACCATCAGTGCAAACGTCAGAACAATGAAAAAGGCAAATAATATCTTAATATAATTGTAAAAATAGTCTGTGACCCTAGGGGACACAGACCACACTTTGAGAACTGCTGTCTTAGGCATACGAGTAAGTTAGCCAACTGTAATAAGCTGTCTCACAACAGAAACAATAATCTACTGATTACAGGAAACACCAGTAAGTTTCCTCCAACCCCACCAACTTAATTTGTTCTGTTCCTTTAATTATAAGGTTCTCCCAAAATGATAGCTGCCCTTAAGAATTTCAGATTCTAGATCTTCAATGGAGTACTTATTAAACTTTCTATATAGAGGCATACCTTAAAGATACTGTGGGTTTGGTTCCAGACCACCACAAGAAAGTATCACAATACAGCAAGTCACATGAATTTTTTTGTTTCCTGGTGTGTCTAAAAGTTATGTTTACACAATACTGTGGTCTATTAAGTATGCAATAGCATTATGCCTTTGGAAAAAAGTACACACCTTAACTAAAATATACTCTATTAGTAAAAAATACTAATCACCACCTGAGCCTTCAGTGAGTCATAGTAATAACATCAAAGATCAGTGACCAGAGATTACCATAAGAAATAGAATAACGAAACTTTGAAATACTTCCAAGAATTACCAAAATGTGACACAGAGACACGAAGTGAGCAAATACTGTTAAAAAATGATGCCGATAGACTTGCTTGATGCAAGGTTGCCACAAACCTTCAATTTCTAAAAAGTTACACAACACCTGCCAAGTGCAATGAACTGAAAACACAATAATATGTTTGTACCGTACATCCAACAAATCTCTTTTTAAAAAGTAACCTTCTATACTGTTCCAGATGATCTTTTCTTTTAGTCTTAACAAACATTTTTGTTCAATTTAAGTATAGGAAGCCCAGATTTCTTCTACAAATGAAACTGCAAGTCAACTTCCTTTTGATTTCTGCTTAAGTACAGTTGACCCTTGGACAAGGTCTGTTTGAACTGCGCGGGTCCACCTATGCATGGATTTTTTTCCCCCAATAAATACATACGACAGTACTACACAATCCACAGTTGGCTGAATCTGAGGATGAGGAACCAAGAACACAAAGGGCTGACTGTAAAGTTACATGGGCACCCCAACCCCCAAGTTGTTCAAGGGTCAGCTCTACTCACCTCCTACTGCACCATCTTCCTCTGGGGCTTATTCTATCCTCAGGTTCCCACAATCTATTTGCAAGTATATTTTTAATGTAATCATTCACACACTGCCTGAACTATTATTATCCACTATGTTTAACATAGCTTACTTTTTATTTGTTTTTTTAAAAATTTTCAACTCCCCATTTCTTTTTTTCTTTTAATGGAGGTACAGGAGATTGAACCCAGGACCCCATGCATTCTAAGCACACGCTCTACCACTGAGCTGTATCCCCTCCCCACAGTTCATCTTTTAAAAACAAATATTTTCTGTAAGAAACTTTCTATCACTACCATAAAGAGAAAACTAGCCTTTCCCAATATACTTTGCAATAAATTCCCAACCACTCCTAGTCAATCTCAACTTGTTAAATCAATCAAAGCTCTCTAATCCCTCCGAAAAAAATTTATTAACACACTGGGAAAGTTCCCCAACTAGTAGAAGACTCTAGTCTGCAGTGAACTTTTCTCTCCCACAAGCTGATTTGTAGGCCAAAGGCAAGACTTAGCTGTATCTGTTCCCAGTACATATTAAAATTACCTCATTAGAAAAATCACCACATAAACTAATAAAGTATGAGTACAAGAAAAAGTTTTCTTAGAGACCACTCAACTACACTGAATTTTTTAAATGTTAATATTTTCAATGCCAATATTATATCCTTTGACATACACAAAAGAACTGAAAGCAGGATTTGAATATTTGGAGATATCTGGAGACCAATAATCATAGTAGCATTATTCACAAAAGCCAAAGGTGGAAACCACCCACATGTCCATTGACAGATGAATAAACAAAATATGGTATGTACATACAATGGAAGGTTAGTTAGCCTTAAAAAGCAATGAAAACACGGAAGCAACCAAGGGGTTCTTCAGTAAGTGAATGGATAAACTGCGACACACTCATACAATGGAATATTACTTAGAACTAAAAAGAAATGAGGCATCAAGCCATGAAAAAAAAACATGAACGAGGGTAGGATGAAGAGGCTAATAATAAGCACAGTGCATTTCAGGACACTGAACTATCATGTATGATAGGTACATGTCACTATACATTCGCCAAAACTCACAGAATGTATAACAGCAAAGAGTGAATCCAAACATAAAAACTATGGACTTTGTGAGTGTTAATGACGTACCAACTTAGGCTCATAGATTGTAACAAATATATAACTCCAGTGTGGGATGCTGCCAGTGAGGGAGGCTATGCACTCTGTGGGGACAGTGGCAGAGTACCTTCTGTTCAATTTTACTACGAATCTAAAACTGCTCTAAAAAATAAACTATTTGAAAAAGGACAAAATGCTAGTACGTGCTACACCATGAATAAACTCTGCTATGCTAAATGAAAGTAAGCCAGATGCGAAGGAATATTGTATGCTTCTACCGATATGAGGTACCCAGAATAGTCAAATTAATAGAGACAGAAAAGTAGAAGGTAGTTCCCAAGAGCTAGGGGGAGGGGAGCATGAGGAGTTATTGTTTAACGTGTACCTTCAGTTTGGGAAGAAGAAAAATTTCTAGAGATGATGGTGGCAATGGCTGCACAACATGAATGTACTTAATGCCACTGAACTGTACACTAAAATGGTTAAAAAGCTGAATTTCATGTTATGTATGTATATTTTACCACAATAAAAATAATATCCTTTATAATTCTGTATTTCAACCTAAGATTTAAAAAATGTAAACATCAGGTCAAAAATTAACTGAGGATACACAAGTAAGTGTGAGGACCACTGGCCTAAGGGTCTTCCCTAACTTTAACCTGTGTTGCCCTCCACGGCTATCTGCTAAGTATTCAATGGCCTTCCTTATGAAGTACAAGAGCAGCCTCTGGTCCCTAAAAACAAATCACTGGGGAAACTTAGGAAGAATAAGCTGTCAATCCATTTTTGCTAAAAATTCCACAATTTGACCATCTCAACCTCTTCATAGAGTTAACGCCTTCCTTTTCCTTTTATACCTTGGCACACATCACTTCATCAGGGCAGCCCTTCCCTGGGGCTCTACTCCCCCCATGAAAAAGCAGGACCAGCTCCTTATTACATACTCTTACTTTACCCTAAACTCTTTTTTCATTAACTTTATCAGATGGTCACTGAAAATAATCACAAAATCTAGATTAAAAACACCTCACAGTGTAGAAAGTTTCAGTTTAAAGCAAATTATTTTCTGGTAACTTCAGATTAAACAGTGGAAAAGAATTGCAATACCTTTTATTTGTCTCCTTCCTTTTGTGCTTGGTTATTTCTTTTAAGGCATATGGAAAATTACTCATAAAATGGTGTCTGAAATCAATAAGGTAATTCTTTCGAAGCCATGACTCCTATTAAAATAAGCAAAGATTAGAAAAGTCTGTAAGAAACAATAACTGAAAATAACAAATAATATCTTAAGCAGAAATTTAACAACTTGTCAATATTCAACTATAAATTTCCCATTATAATACACCTTCTGCTAAAGACATAATATGTAAATAAATTTAAACTCAGAATAAACTGTTAGGCCATCCAATTTTCACCTACTAATTTTTTGGTGCTTAATAATTACTTTGACTTGTATTTTTTCTGTTTAAGAGGAGAAAAAAAGGAAGAAAGCAATTAAGACTAAAGAACATTCTGAATTGGAACTACTAATACAGTATTTATAAAACATACAAGGAAGTCTTCTACCTAGTGTTCTATATAATTGTACCTGTATTCCCCAGCAATTTTATTATTTTCCAAGAAGGGTATTTAACACTTTCACGAAGTAATGCGCTTCTCTGAGATTCTTCAGAAGTATTCGTGAGTGCATCATTTTCTCCTACTTGAAACACTGTCTTAATTTCAGATTACAACACTCTTATTTCCTCCTATCCAGATCAACCATTCCATTCTGCCAGGGGCCAAGGGGTTCCTTGGGATGTGGGACTTGAAGTACTAAAATAGTCACCCTATGGCCTCTTAGTTACCTTCACTGGATTCTTCTCTTCTTCTCGACCTAAAAATGTACACTTGACAACTCCTTTTGCACTAAGAGGCATCTTAAATTTAACACAAATAAACTCAACTCTCCTCTCCAGCAGTCACACTGTCATATGGACCATAACACAGGCCTTACCCTTCACTATGCACACCAGCAGCCCTGTTGGCTTTACTAGAATCCAGCTGCTTCTCATCACTTCAACCACTAGCTACCATTCTACTCCAAGCCACCATTACCTCTTACCTAGATTACTGCAATAGCCTCCTAATGGTCTCCTTGCTTTTCCTCTTGCCCCACTAAGTCAATTCTCTCTACACAGCAGCCTGGGTGAGCTTTTAAAATATAAATCACACTTCAGTTCTACTAGAATTGGACAGTGAGCACATGGGAGTTCATTAGTGTTTTATTTGTAAATTAAAGTTAAACAAACATAATTCAGATCATGCCACTCCTCTCTGCTCAATACAGTCCAATGTTTTTTCACCACACTCAGATTAAAATCCACACTCCTTATCACGGACCACAGGGTACCACGTGATCTGGCTACTGTCATTCTTTCTCCCTCATCATCTACCACTCTCCCAGAATCTCACTTGCACAGGCCTTATTGCCATTCCTCAAATATGTCAAATCTGTTCTCACTTCAGGGTTTTTGCACTTGGTGTTCCCTATGCCTAGAAGATTCTTCCCACAGGTCTTCACAAGACTTGCTCCTTCAAGTCATTCAGGGACATTCAGATGTCAACAAAAGCACTTCCTAACCATCTATTTAAAACAGCTCCCCTACTCTGTTCCATCACATGTTCTCTCTTTACCCTGCTTTTCTTCCATTTTTTTTTTCTAATACTGACATTATACAGTTGTTTACCATCTATCAACCCCATCAGGAGTTAAGTTCTGTGAGGGTAAGCACCCTGTCAGTCATGTTTACTTCTGAATCCCCAGAGCCCAGAACAGCACCTGGCACACTGTAGAGCAGTGCTATCTGAAAGACTGTTCTGCAATGATGGAGCTGTCCTATATCTTTACTGCCCAATACAGTAGCCACTAGTCATGCGTAGCTACCAAGCACTTGAAACGTGGTTAGTGTGACTGAGGAACTGAATTTTAATTAATTTAAGTAGAAACATTTATAGATGCTCAATAAATCTTTGATGCATGATCACATCTTATTCCTCACAATTCTAATCCTCATGGTAAAAAGACGAGACATTTAGACAAAAAGCAGCAAGTATTAAAATACAAAGGTAAGATACAACAAAATTTTTATAGTGTAAAATTGTAATTTTATAGTGTAAAAAACTGCACCTGAAGCTATTAATACAGGACTCCAAAAAATAAAGTAAATTTAAAAGCTAATGTTAAATTGTATTTCAATTTTAAAGATTAATGTAACTTGAGATTTCTTTTTAAAGCAAAGATGAAAGATTTCAAATTCCTAAAAAGGTTTCAAAAAATACTACTTGGATAAAAATGAAATTTCTGAACTGTGCAGTAAAATACAAACACACTACATGCATTTAGCAAAACCTAAAAGTCAGTGATCCTAAGGATGCACTTAATACAAATACCAATTTATCAGTAGAAACTCTACACATTTTCTAAGAGAAAAGAGCTACAATTCAGCCTGTGATATGTGATTCGAGTTTAAGACCAAGAAATGCCATTTCATTCCTCCTAAAGTATGAGCTGTTACAGGTTACTCAATACTTTAACTACTAAGACATAACTGAATGTGAGTGAGAGAAAACAGTGGGAACAGTAACAAAAAAATAAACTAACATGCATTTTAATGTCACCTTATACAGCTAACATACATTTAACTTTGTCTCTAAGGTAATAAAACAGACCTCACCTTATCCAGTTATTATAGTTCAGCATAACAAACTTGCTAAGGTAAATTAGAGAATTCTACCAGTGGATGCTTTTAAATACTATTCCTATTTGAATTAAACCCCCCTCAGTTTCCGACAATTTTACATAGAATCTCAATTTATTATTCTACATAGTCTCCAACAGTCTATGCAAAACAGTCTTCTGAACTTAGTATTCTATATTAATGAATGGCTAATATAGTCATGTTATAATAGCACAGACTAGTTTTAAAAGCATACTACTTTAAATCTCCCTAAAATTAAGGCAGTGTTTTCATCCTTTGTCAGTGTTAACTGAATGATAGTAGATGATCCAAAACTAGCTCAATTAATGAATTTTATTTGCTCCTACCATTCTATCTAATTACAAATACTATTACTAAAGCAACAACAAAAATTAACCAGTGCCCATGAATAACCAAACACCAAAATGCTTGGAATTTTTATTTCTCACTTTCCAAAACTAAAGGAAAGACTAGTATGTAAGATTCATGTTGAATATCACTATATTTACTTTTTATCTTAGTCTGTGACAATAAATACATTCAAGTCTCCAAATAATATATATGTATTTTCTAAGAAGCTGCGATGCATTACTACTGTGACAAGCCTACAATCACAGATTAATTACCATAAAGGAGAGAAAGCTTTGCTTTCATAAAATCATCCACTATACCCCTAACCATAATCAATTTCTTGCCAAAGTATGCAATGAGTCATAAGATGGACTCAAAACTGTAATCAATAAAAAGCCATCCTATTTGAGAAAGCAACTCATAAAAAACATCCCTACAAATGATGGGTAATAGGTTAGAGACAGCAAGGTCTTAAAAGAAACACACACCTTCATATGACTCTATTATGCTTTTCAAGATTATCAAATTCTATCTTAATTTATCCTTGTCTTATTTTATGTGGCATACTAACTTATTCTAAACGTGAGCTTGAAATAAAAAGAATTAAACAAAACTCAAAAACTGCCTTGTCAGTTTTGTATGCATGTAGGCAACTTCAAGGATTCACACTTGCCTTGTCAAGTCCTTGCAGAAATTCTACAAAATAGATGCTTCAAGCTTTAAAGTACTATTCCTACAGCTGCCCTTCTTACGTGTGCTACCACATTAATTCAGCACCAATTAATCTGAGATTGTTCTTCCTTACTCGCGCTATGCACTATGTATTACCATAACATAACACTTAAAAAAAAGCCACCAAAACTCAATTCTCCCCAAATAGGAGGCAAATTTTCCTCATGAAAAACATGTCTTTACTATCAGCTATCTAGCAAGAAGCTGCTGTATGACTTGGAATTCACTTAGGTTCACTTCACTCACACCGTACTTACAACTGCAGCTTAACTACCGTTAAGGTAACTTTTCACAATATTTTCTGATCTTATATCCTTTATCAAGAGAAAACAAAAAAGCACACACTAAGCAAGTCTGTGTGTAGCTTCTTCTCTAAAACATCGTAGTTTAAAAACAACTCAGGTGGTTATAAGATCTTCAGTTTGGTCCATTTCTTGCCATCAACTTGGCAACATGGCACAAACTGGAAGAAAATACTTAATAAGCAACTTTTTAAATCCTACAAGAAGCCTCCAGAAATTAAAATGTTCCTACATAATCAATCTGCCATTAACAAAACATTGTAACACTATTGTGAATTATACCCAACAAAACAAATGAAATCAAGCATATTAAGTTATGCATTTCACTTTAAAAAATTTAAACATACAGATTATAGAGTCAAAAATATTTTAATTTGTAGTTTTGAATAAGAAACACAGAAACAAGTTTACAGTTAAAACCTGGGAATTTTTTGGAAAATGCATAACCAGTTAGTAGTAGTATGCTGATTTCTTATCTGTCCAGTTTTGATAAAAGGCATTACTCAGAAAATGAAGAACCCACTAGTTCTCACCAATTTATGGGTTTCATCATGCTGTTTAGTGAGTTTCCACAGAAGGGAAATAATATTAAGGACTTGCTGCATGACCTGCAGAGGTTCTCGTTCTACACCGCTTCCCAAAGCAGCAGCTGGTTGTGGAGGCACAGCTTCAATCCAGCACTCAATCAGCAGTGGGATTATTATCTCAATAAATCCTTTCAAGTTTTCAGTAGATGACAGGCCTTCATCCATACTGCCTAGTCCTCCAACCAGGTACCTAATAGGGAAAGGAAAGAATGAAAAAAAAATTAATGATTAAAAAAATTACTCCTTGCTTAATTTAAATCTTAAATACAATGTACCAGTAAAATGAAGCACCATGAATTGATACATTACATTGATCAAGACGAGTAAGAAAAATTAAATTTTGAGATGACAAAGCCAAAAGACTATCAATTTTTATTTCTCATTAGGCTTTGCTAGAAATGAATAAATTAATATACTTTGAAATGACTCCTCCCATCAGTAAACAAAATCAAATTATGAGTAACTATATGAAAGACAACTGCATGTCTTCCCACCATTAGCCATCAATGGTCAGCAGTTATAATTCAATATAGGAAAACTGAGTGTGGACATAACTGAAATCCTTCTTACCGTAGCCTGAACTGTGAACTGACATTTGGCTGTGAACCCCCATTTTCATAAACCTGGATGTGTTGCTGGTCGTTGGCATGTTCCTTCCAGTTGATAAAAATGGAGTTGCTAGTGGCATGGGGATTTTCTTTTTGTTCCTGAAGTCCTTCACTTTCTCTCAACCTACTGGATCCATCTGCCAAGGCCTGAAGGAATTTACTGAGTCTCACTAAGACTTTCAGCCTCCACTGCTGAGAAGTGAGTCTCCGATTAGGATTTACAGAAAGTATCCAGGACTGGGATCTGTCTCTATTTACCAGTCCTTTGGACAGCTGCTGATGAGAAATAAGTTCTACAAAATTCTTAAGCAATATGCTGCTACGGCCAGTAATTAGAGCTGGGTACTGTTCCAGCAGAATGTCCAAAACTTTTAAAGAGTCCTCCTGAATTCCTTCAGTAATGTGAGTCATGGCACTAGAGAGATGGGCACTTACCAAAGGAAAAAATGGAGAAATTTGTTCAGCTCGTATTTTGGGGGCCAGGAATTGAAGAAGTTGAACTGCTGCTAATCGTACATTAGCATCTTTATCTGTAAACACAGCAGTCACTTCACTTAATATGTTTGAAAGGTGTGCATCAATTATAAATGGGTATTGAGACAAAAGGTCTTTAAGTCCAAGAAGAGCACTTTGTTTAACCCCAGCATTGTAGTGATGCATCTGTGACAGCAAATCCTATAAATAAAAATATAGGTTTTAGGTACATACATACATTACATCATTTTCAAATAAACATGTTAACTAAAACTATATTAATAAACTGACACACAAGTGGGATTGAAGGGTTGGGGGCTGCTTCCGAAAGTATTTTCTTAATGTGACTTTCAGAAAAATGTAGCTTTTGGTAAGATCAGAAACAGTTTTATCTTTATTAGCTTAATTAAAAGCATTACAGAACTTCTCACTTAGAATTTTCTTTTTGAAATTATCCTCTACACAGGATTAGGCACACTACCATTTAAAGTGACAGCAATCATCACCACTATTTAAAGACCTACTATATACCAAATATATGGTAGGTGCATTTATATACTTAATTTAAAAGGCTCTTTCTGCCTGTTCTAAATGGTCTTTCAGAGCGTGTGTATTTTATTCAGAGTATAACATTTGGCAATTTTATTTGTGGAAAAATTTACATAATCTGTAACGAAACCATAATTTCAAATACCTCTTTGATATTATCTAGCCTTCGAAGCTCAAAAAGCAAAACTAGAAAACGTACATCTTCACAAAGACTTGTTCACAAATGTTTATAACAGCATTATTCATAAGAGCCAAAAAGTGGAAACAACCAAATGCCTATCAACTGATGAGTGGGAAAATGTGACACCACCGTGCAGTGGAATACTTGCCAATACAAAGGAATGAGGTGCTGCTCTGATGCAAGCTGTAACATGGATGAGCCTCAACAACATGCTAAGTGTAAGAACAGTAACAAAAAACCACGTTTTGTATGATTCCATTCACATGAAATGTCCAGAATAAGTCTATACAGAAAGAGAGTAGATTAGTGGCTCTCTAGTGGGGGAAAGGAACGGGGAGTGACTTCTGATAAGTATAAGGTTTCTTTCTGAAGTGACAAAAATATTCCAAAATTAGACTGTTGTGATAGTAGCAACAACAATGTAAATATATTAAAAACCATTGAATCGTTCACTTGAAATGGTACATTTTATTATGTGTAAATCATATTTCAATAAAGTTGTTAAATTTTTAAGCAAAACTATTGCTCAAATTTCAATTAACTCCACACATTTATTTTGAACCTGCAATAAGCTATGTATATAATGGTTCAAAAGTAAGACCGGATCCTATTTTAATAAGTCATAAAAACAGCTGAAAGACCATCACATCAAAAATTTGACACATTCAAACATCAAAAAGTTAAATACAGAAATTATTTCCAGATGACATAAAAAATCATCAAATAAATACACAAGGAAGAAATCACTTCGACTTTATATGAGCAAGTCTTTCTGGAGGAAGTGGGAAAGCTGCAGTGGCAACATCAGGTTAGGGTAACAGATAAACTTCAAACTTCAGCCATTAATAAACCCTAAGAGTTAAAATAACTTTTCACAAAAACGTAACATTCTAGATGATTTCAAGGAAAATCCTATTTTATCAAAACAATATTTATGATTTACCTTTATGTTAAGTTTTCTATTATTTGTTGGAAGTGTTCCATCCTCCTTGAGTTGCTCAGGCAGATGTATAATCTTCGTTTTAAAATTTGTAACAGTAGCATTTTCTAACCTGGGCTTCTTTTTACCAACTTTTAGTTTTACTTTTTGAAAATCATCTTGGCGTTTTCTTTTTTTAGTCATTCTTGAGTGCTTTGATGAAAATAATTAATTTAAAAACAATGAATAAAGACAAAGGTAAATTATAATATATTTTCCAACATTTGCATTACTCTAACATTTATTTCAAAGATCATCAAGAATCAAGACCAAAAATAACCACACCAACAATATTCAACAGGAAACACCTTTATGAAATACAAAAAAAGATCAGTATAGTCAAGAGATATTGTAAAGGAGAGTCATTAACAATAAGGCAACAAGTCTTATCACTGGTTTGTCAAGGTTTTTTGGCCATGGAACCTTATGTCAAGCAATGTGCTACACAAGAAACTTTTGATAATTTTTTTTACAATCGTAGAGTGACAAGGAGGCAGCACAGAGTTGCTAGAGATATGTCTTGCACCTGCTGGGAAACTCCTGGTTCCTAGAAGCCCCTGAGAAACCTCTAGCAAAACAGTCTGAAAACCAACGTTATTATTTAATTCAGTCTGTAGCAGGAAAGTTTCATGAACCTAAGCTGGGTGCTTGAAAATGAGTAAGATTCAGATATGCAGCAAGGAGAGTTACTAAGCATTTCATAAGCAAGGAAAACAGAGTACAGATGAAGAGTAGGGGATAAGTCTGGTGTAGGCAAAAATGAAAGTTACCAGAATTTTGAACATCAGGAGAAGTTCAGGCTAGACATAAACAGGAAACGGTACCCAAAAAAAAGGAGAAAAGGCAGTAGAAAAAGAAATACTGCATAACAGAGGCATGAGGAACAAAGACCAGCCAGGCCACTATTATAATAAATAAACTCAGGTGTAATCCTGTCATCTTGCACTTCCCCAAATTCATCACATTCTTTCTCCTTACATCCAAATTACCCACTTATACACAAAATGTTTGACCTATGCATTCCCATGCCACTGAAGTCTTTATTTCTACCCTAGACTGTTAAAGTTTCCCCACCAGTATTCTTGTCTTGTCTCTAGGGTCTACTCCACCGCCCACTTGCTAGAGAATCACCAGAGGGCTCTTTCTAAACACAGATGTGACCAAGGCTCACGAACTTTCAGCTGCTCCTCTACGCCCTTACAATTAAAAACTGCTTGGCTTGACATTATCACATCCTTCCTAACTTTCTCTCCAGCTTCATCTTCCTTAGCCTCCTATACCTGGAACCAGTTCAGCCCTCCATAAAGCCCTTTCCATACACTGTAAAAATAATGAATTATGCCTTGAATAGTACATCCACTGGAGTGGATATCTCAGGAATAAATAAAACCTCTCCCGGTCTATCATAATTATCCTATGCCCAGCTTTTTTTTTTAAGTCACAATGGTACTCATGGAAATCAAAAAATTTGAGTAAAATGAAGGTTTGCATTATTGTGAGATTAATAAAATGACTGGTGCAGGACCAGACAGCTCAAGTTCCCAGAATCCAGAAGCCAATCACCTATGACATTATATCCAAATTCACATGATTGCAAGGCTTTACTACATTAGAGCCTCACGAGCTAGGGTCTGGCTACATAGGTTAAGAGCAGATTCAAGAGTCAGACTGAATTAACACAACATTGTAAACTGACTACACTTCGGTTAAAAAAAATACATATATACATATTTATCTGCATGACTGAAACATTATGCTGTACACCAGAAATTGACACAATATTGTAAACTGACTACATGTCAATTAAAAAAAAAGTCAGACTAACTAGGGTCTTTGTCCAGACTCTATCACTTTCTAGCTGTAGTTAACCACTGTGCCTCAGTTTTTATCTACAAAATGGGGCTAATAATAATGCTTACCTCATACAGTTGTTATAAGGTAGGATGAATGAGGGGCAAAAAAGCTCATATTTGTAAAACACTCAGAACTGTGCCTGGCACGCTATTAAATACATACTCTATAAGCACAAATATGTGTACTTTCTTAGTCTCAGGACAAGGACAGTATTTGATGCAGTATGCACAACAGCATTCAATTCTCACAAAACCGCGTGAGGAAGGTGGTACTAAAACCATCTTAAAGATGTGGCTCAGAAAGGTTTGTCAGTCCTTTATTAAGGAGCTGAAGAGGAATTCATACGCAAGACTGAGCTCTGCAAAACCAATTTCATACCGGAATTAAGATGAGAACTGGAAAGCAGCGGCAAAATGGCTTGTCTTATTTCATTTCTCCCAATCCCAAATTTTCATCCTACTCACACCTCTAGCTATTCTAGCCCCAAAAATGAGTAAAACCTAAAAACAAGGCCCTAATACTCACCTGTCCTCTTTTAATATAAAAAGTTTTCATTAATTAAGCAAGCACATTTAGTGAACTCTCTCTACAATTTTATTACTAGCTAATAGGAGAGATGAAAATAAATAGTACAAGACATTCAGAAAAACCGAATCAATTAACCCTCCACCCCCACCACACACACCTCTGTCCTATCTTTATCCACTAACTGGTGTCCAATATACGGTCTACTGCCAAGCTTATGCCATATCATCCATCACTTTGTATTAATTACTCTACTGTTCCCCTGTTAGGAAGAGACCTGATTACCCTTCCTTGACTTCAAAGGCTAGGTAAGATTATTTTTACGGTACACAGGAAGCATTTTTATACTACGAACTCTTTTAAAAGTTCTTCTAGCAACTTCTGTTATTCTCTCTTAAGGATTTTCCTAGTACAGCATATCAAATAGTCCGACTAAGCCACTTTTGCAGTAACTGGTATTGAACAGAAGGTAGGAACTGCAGCCCTAGGGGCTGAGCTCTCACATCACTGGACCAGGTGAGCCTCAAAAGTTTTAAAACTGAATTTCACATACTCCAACTGCAGGTCTTCCAAACTTAACAAAAAGCAGATTCTAGTGTACCAGGATTTCGACCGAACCGAATTTCAGCTAATTTATCTGCCACCTCATTACCCTTCCCAAATTTCCAAATTCTTTACCCCCGTCCAAAAAAGAATCAAGAAAGCACACTGCACTCGGCTTTCAGTAATTTCCTCTCCCACCTTTTACGCTCGTGAGCTCCTTAAACTATACCTAGGGGGCCACTCGGAAGCACTGGACTTCCCAGAAAACAAATACCCCAGACTGGGGCGACTCGAGATGGTCCGAATCTGCTCCGCACAGATCGCTTAACCCTCCACACCTGGACTGAGAGAGGGCCGCTTAGGAGACGACTGCTCACCTCCACCCCCAGACTTCGGTCCTGCATCCCAGAAGTGAGACCTCCGTGGGCTTTAAGAAACTAGCGCTCCTTCTCCTGTGGACGGCGGTCAGGACCACAGTCCAGGAAGCGGGGCCCAATCAATGCACACCGGCCTAAAAGTCCCCTAGACCCGAAACCGCGCGAGCCCGCCCAGTCACTTAAGGCGCTTCAAACGCCCGAGGGGCGCCCCGCCCCCGCACTGCCCCGCTCCACACCCAGGCCCGGCTCCGCGGGGACGCCCCGGCCGGCCCCCGGGGGGCGCAGACTGGCCCCAGCCCGCCCTGCCCGCCTGGGCCGCCTACCGGGGGGCAACGGCCCCGCGCGCCGTCCCGCGCTCCAGGAGGGCCCGGCCCGACGGGCGGCGGCCGCTCACCTGAGGGCCCGGCCGGGACCGGGGCGCGGCAGGCGGATAAAAACGTCCGAGGAGAGCCCACCGGGCGACGGCGTGAGCCACCGGCCTCAGCCTCTCGCTCCCGGAACGTGTTTTCAAATCGCCTCGTCTTCACGCGGCCGCGTCTCCTTCCGCCGCCCGGAAATCAGGGCCCCTCCCCCGCCGCGCTGCGTTCACGTGACCGCGGCCCGCAGCCGCGCGCAGCCGGGGAGGCGGGAACCGGAGCGGTAGGCCCCGCCCCCGGGAGGAGGGGGCCGCGCCGGAAGCCCCCCGCGCTCCGGGAAGCGCAGGGAGGAGAGCGCAGGATCCAAGGACAAAGCTTGGCCGTAAGTTTAGCCGTGAACTTCCCGGACTTGCCCTTTAGGGGCCGTCGCGCTGATTACAACAGAAAAGGTTAAGAGCATATCTTTTCTCCCCAGACTGGACCAGTGTTCTTCAGGCGTGGAGCCACATTCAAAGAAAAGTATAAGTTCAATTAAATTGAGAAAAAGTTTGGGACTGCAAGGACTACAGAATTCCTGGGAACTTTAACCTGGATGGAGCAATTAAGAATTAGCTAGAGAGGACAAAATACCCCTAGTAGCTGGAACCTGAAAGTTTTAGTTGAGGATTTTCCTTAATATTTCAGTTTCTCAGCACAAAGATTCTTGCTCCTGAAATTAAGTGGGCCCAGTGAAGTTAAGAGAGAAATTTAAATGCCTAAAAAGATGAGAAAGCAAAGAGAACGGGTCTTTGAAAGATAGCCTTGCCAAATACTGGAAGGTGGCATGGAGGAAAGAGCCCCAGATGTGGATTTTAGACCTTGATTCAACTTCGTCTCTAGAGTTGACCAGATTATAAAACTTGGGGAAGCCATCAAGGAATGAGCCTTAGTTTGCTGGGTAAGGATTCAGAGCAATGATTTCTAAGTTCGGAGGAGACCCAAGCACTGGGACTAAGATCATTCCTCTTATGTGATCAGAGACAAAGAAACAGAGCCAGATACCAACTTCTCCCCTCCCTGGCAGTACATCCATACAACCACGATCTGCTCTGAAGCCAACATAAACGTTTGGGAGTCATCAGTATTATATGGTATTAAAAGTTTTGAGTCTGAATCAAAAGAGGAAATGTTTATTGCCAGCCAGACATGTCCCCTGAACTCCAGGCTCATATCTGACAGCTTATTCAACATTTTCTTTCGACGTGGACTATATATCTCAAGATCAACGTATCCAAAATGAAACTCCTCATTTTTCCATCTGAAATCTACTCTTCCTACAGCTTCTTCATCTCAAATAGCAACTCCATCCTTCCAGTTACTGAAGTCAAAACCTTTGGAGTTTTGACCTGGCTTCTTTCCTTCTTTCATATCTCACATCAAAATCATCTGACGATTCTGCTGATTCTACCTTCAAATACATTCTGACTTCCACCACTTAACACACCTCCCTTGCTACCATCATGGTCCAAGCCATCTCATGATCACTGTAAAAAGCCTCTGAATAGGTCTCCCTGCTTCCATCACTGCAGTCTAGTGTCTTCCCCCTACAGTCTAATACCAGCAGAGCAATTGTGTGATTATTTAAAAATCTAAGTCAAATCAGGTCACTCTTTTTCTCAAACTCCCCCAACAGTTTCCTATTTCATTCGAGTAAAAGCCAGAGACCTTGATGCCCTTAAGTTTTGCCATATTCTGACACATTCCCTTAACCTGTGGGCACTCCTCCTACTACCCTCTCCTTTTTCACTCTGCTCCAGCCACCCTTGTTTTTGTCTGCAGCACCTTGGGCCTGGTGGTCACACAGCTCACTGAAGTGAGGCCTGGCTAAAGGAAGCAGCAGGTCGTCAGCAAGAGTCAACAGCAGCAGCCATGAGGGAATGCAAATCTCATTTTCAAGACAAAAACAGAAATCCAGAAATGTTTAGAAGAAATCTGATCTTAAAATATTGCTGAGGAAGTACATGTTTTTCCTATTTTAAAACACTGTGTAGGCCAAACAAAATACTTACGAGCAGGTTGCCAGTTTATAGCCTCTGGTTTAAGACATGAAAAGTGTGGACCTAAAGATAGGCTTTTTTCAAAAACTCAGTAATTACAAGGATGATCTGTTTAGCTGAGCCCAAACAGACCTTTGACAAATAACAAGAATATAACTTATCAAGGGTCCTTGACCCGTGCCAAAAAAACGTGTATAGTGAACATGCATTCTAGAATCTGTAGGATATTCCACTTCCAAATTCTGTCCAATTGGCCACATATTAGTTTCCTGGGGCTACTGCCACAAAGTACCACAAATTAAGTGGCTTAACCAACAGAAATGTATTGGCTCTCCGTTCTGGAGACTAGAAGTCTGAAGTCAAGGTGTTGGCAGGGTTGTTTCCTTCTGAGAGGTCTGAGGAAGAATCTGTTCCATGCCTCTCTCCAAGCTTCTGGTAGCCTTAGATGTTCCTTGGCTTGTAGATGGCATTCTCTCTGTTCCTTCACATCATCCTCCCTTTGTGTCTGTGTCCAAATTTGCTCTTTTTATAAGGATACCAGTCATGTACAGCCCACCCTAATGACCTCATTTTAACTTGATTACCTTTATAATGATCCTATTTCCAAATAAGGTCAACCTTTGAGGTACTAGGGGTTAGGACTTCAACATATCTTTTCAGAGAGACCATTCAACCCATAATAGTCACCAAGATCTGTGTCCAGAAATGTCTCTATTTCCCCACCCTCTCTTTTTTGTCTATTCTTAGAAGCATCACAAAATTGTGAGTTAGGTAACTTACCACCATTCCATCTACCTAACCTTTGTAGCTTCTCTGTTTTTTATACTGGACCCCCAGTTAATATTTGTTTTGGAAATAGGGTACCACTGCTAAAACAAAACAAAACACCCAAACCTTCTTATGCTAATAAACTTCATTTTATAATGTCAAGACAAATAATAAAAGCTTGAACATATTAAACTGGCCCTTGCCTTACATTTCAGAGCTACTACTAACACAAAAAGCAGAGAGTCTTTGAAGAAAGCTGAAAAGGACAAGTTCAAATTTGGTACTACAACGAGGGACAAAAATTCAAAGTACATCCTTTAGGAATTGAATCATAACCAGTTACATGCAAATCACTTTGCACATTGCCCGGCACACAGTAAGCCCTCAATAAATGGCAACAGATATCCCAATTGATGATGTATCATTGGACCTAATTTATGCAAAATGAAACTTTTCATCAGGTTTCTTAGATAAAGTAACAAGAAATCAGTTCTGACTTTAAATTAAAAAAAAAATTATTGAGAGAATATTGAGTAACACAGAAAGGCCAAGAAGGCTGCCCATCCAAGCTTGGAAAAAGACAGGAAGGAAGGAGACCAGCCAGGTGTACAAAATCATTCCCAGAGATAAGAATTGAAAATGAGGAAATAAAATTATCTACATTTCCAGATATAATTGTATGCCTGAAAAAATATCAACTGAAAAGCTACTACAAACAACAAGGGAATTAAAAAAGGGTGAGGCAATATAAAATTAACATTCAGAAATCAATAGACTACACATGCACAAACAATAACTAGTTAGACAATAAGATGGAAAAGGAGACCCCATTTGCAACAGCTATCAAAACCAATCAAATTCCTAGGACTGAATAGGAAACTGGATTAGAATTCTCAACATCCTAAAGATGACAAGTGTCCCTAAGTGAACTGGTAAATTGAATGAGATCCTAATAAATATGTCAACAGGGTTTTTTCTAAACCTACATGAGCTGATTAAAATTTGTCTATGAAAAATTAAACAAGCAACAATAGCCAAGAAATTTTTGAAAAAGAAAAGCAACGAAGAGAGACCAATTCTATTAGATATGGAAATAAATTATAAAACTTCAGTAATTCAAATGTGGTTTTGGCATATGAATAGACAAACCAACGGAATGAAAAACAAAGTCTAGAAACAGAACCAAATAAATATAAGAATTTAGTGCACTACAAAGACAACATCTCATGTCAATGACATAAAGATAAGTGGTTGGCATAAATAGGGAGCCATTTGGAAAAACATGAAGTTGGGTTCATACTTCACATATTACATTCAAAGATGTAAGGTTAAAAAACAAATTCATAAAAGTCCCAGAAAACAAAATGGGTGATTGATTTTATAACTTTGGATTTCTACTAGAACTTAAAACCTAAATGCCAGGAAAAAAATTTTTTTTAATTTGATTACAGGCTTTTACCAAAACTTTTAGAAATATTCTTCATAACCAAAAAAAAGAGAGTGAGAAAAGTAAAGTCAAAAGACAAGGCAAATTTAGGGAAAAAAAGTTGCAACTCGTATCACAGGTAAAGGATTAATTTTCTTAGTATACAAAGAATTCCCAGAAACAAAGGAAAAAAATCAAGTACTTGATAGAAAAATATTTATCTCCAGCCAGTTTATGGAAAAAGAAATATAAATCATCCTTACATAAAAGACATTCAACTTGACTCACAAAAAGAGAAATGCAAATTGAAATTAAGATCACTTTCCTCATTTTTTTAAAACGTTGTTTTTATTGTTATACTCATTTTACAATGTTGTGTCAAATTCCAGTGTAGAGCACAATTTTTTAGTTATACATGAACATACATACATTCATTGTCACATTTTTTTTTGCTGTGAGCTACCACAAGATCTTGTATTATTTCTGTGTGCTATACAGTATAATCTTGTTTATCTATTCTGCATATGCCTGTCAGTATCTACAAATTTTGAACTCCCAGTGTATCCCTTCCCACCCCCTGCCCCCTTGGCAACCACAAGTTTGTATTATATGTCTATGAGTCTGTTTCTGTTTTGTATTTATGTTCCTTTTTTTTTTTTAAGATTCCACATATGAGCGATCTCATACGGCATTTTTCTTTCTCTTTCTGGCTTACTTCACTTAGAATGACATTATCCAGGGACATCCATGTTGCTGCAAATGGCGTTATGTTTTCCTCACTTTTAAGATTGTCAGAATCCAAAAGTTTGACAACAAACCTGTTGCTGACACCATGGAGAAGCAGCACTCTCATATATTGTTGGTGGAAGTATAATCTGGCATAAACTACAGAAGATGTAATTGTGAGAATTAAATTTGGTGGGAGAAACGGTAAGACATAAAATAACAATTTACTTTCTCACATTGATGTTGAGATGTTAATTTCTCTCATTAAAGTCAAAATGTAGGCAGTCTAGGCATCAGGTGGCTCTGCTTCAGCAAGTCCTCAAGTACTCAGGCCACTTCTCTATTGTTGTGTCAGTCCCAAGGTCACCTCATGGTTCAAGATGGCAGTTTTAGCTCCAGCCTTCACACCTGCATTTCAGTCAGCAAGTAAAGGGAAGGGCACAAGGACATGATCCCTCCACTGAGGAAGTAGAAGTTGCATACAGTATTTCTGTTTTCATCCTTCTGCCCAGAACTCAGACTATATCTAACTGTATAGGAGCTGAGAAATTTGAGGGATCTCCTGTAAGTAGTAAAAATCTCTGCCATCAGCATGGTTTGGTGATAGAATTTTTGTTTCTGTTTTATATAAATGGGTATAAGTATACTCATTGATGAAGCAAAATACCTTCTTCTGGTGGGTCTCAAGTTTTTTAAAGCTCAAAACTGTCCTAAGTGAGGCAATATGGTATAGTACAACAACCCAGAAAGAAAAAAACACAATTATTCTTCTGAACTCCAAGTGTCAAGGACTTCCTAGAGCATAAGAGGAAAGTAAAAAATAACAAGGAAAAAAATCATTGCTAAGTTTGGCATAAAAAATGTTAAGTAGTATATATCAAAAAGTATTTTAAACAAAATCAGTAGAGAAAGATGGATCAGATACTAAATGCTGTTAGGACAACTGATGAGCCATTTAAGGGGTGGAGGGAGGTGGGACTGGCCTCTGGGAAATTCCTAACATCCAAAGCATGTCGTAACAGGCAAGAAAGCTAAAGGAAACGATTGAAAAACTCAACAGTAACCTTCAGGGTCCAGTCAGGAAAGAGAAAGCATGTCAGCTATTTTAACAGAGCGAATTTAACATAAAGAATTGTTAATCAAATACTCAAGAAATAAAAAAGGCAGAAAGAGGATCTGAGATATCACAGGAGAATAACTGGTGGAAGCAGCTACCGCCCTAAGGGACAGGGGAACAGAGGGAAGGAATGGGGATTGTTAAAATTTAGAAGGTTGGAGATGGGGCGCATTGAGGGGAGGTCAGACCTGCAGAGAGGTGGGTGGTGCCAACTGACCAGTCTGAGGTGGTGCAATGATGCTGCTTCTGCAAGTGTTGGGAAAACTGCAAAAACTGCATAACTAGAAGTGTTGGGACACTCCTCTGGAACCAAGTTGCCACTGGGTGAGGACTCATGGCTGCAATGATGTTGACAAAAAGGAGGGACAAACAGAAATAAGCAAATCTCTTCTTCCTCCTCCATCTTTCCAGTCTCCCTCTTCTGCTTCCCACTGACAGAGCCAAGCAGGGAGCCAGCTGGCAAAGTGAAATGGGGTTTGCAAAGTCCTCCAGCCAGGGGCATGATGCAAAACACAGAGAGATGATAGCTCAATAATCAGCATTTCCACTCAATGAAAATTTCAAATAATAAAATAACAAAAAAGCATCAGAGAAAATTTAGTACCATATGGTATGATTTAGGGATTGGGGATTTTTTCTTTAGAAAGATAGGCAACTTAGAAGCCATTGAAGAAAAATACAGGCATATTTCACAACATTAAAAAAAATGAAATGTAGTATGGCAAGTGATGCCATAAACATAGACAAAGGGCAAAAAAAGCAGCTTAGGAGAAAGATTTACAATGCATATGAAAGATAAATTATTAATATCTGCAATATGCAAGGAGCTCTGGCAAATTATAAAGGGACAAAAATAATTCAATAGAAAAAAGGGCAAAATCTATTTTTGTAACAATTCATACACAAAAAATCCAAGTGATCAATAAACTTTGCAAACCTGCTCAATCTTATTGATTGTCAGGAAATGGTAAAATTAATATAAAGTGGGATATAATGTCTCAGTTAACAAACTCACAGCAGTTACAAGGCAGTATAACACCTGCTGGCAGGGATGAAGGGAAAAGGGTATTCTTCTCCTTCGCTTTGCTTCCCATACTTAGTTGGAAATATAAAATATTGCAGCCATTTGGGGAAGAAGTCTGGAAATATCTTAAAATTCTTTTAAATTGATAGTCTTTCAATCTAGTAATCCCATCCCCTGAGAATTTAGATATAAAAGAATCAGTCCAAAGTACATATTTATGAGGTATTTATTACAATATTTGAGTAGCCTAACACTAGGAAAAAAAGGAATACCAATTAAAAAGGGAATCACTGAATAAACTGTGATACACTGACTCTTATGGTGACATTAAAAAGATTCAGTTCCATCTATACCAGTTATTTTAAAGATTTTTTTCCCCAATGTACTTTCAAGTAAGAAAAAGTATATGTAATCTAACCACATTGTTATGAAATTAGCCAAAAATGTAAACATCAGTGTATGTCTACTTTTGTATGTGATCATGCAAACATGGAGAAAGATATGAAAAATAACAAATCAGAGTGTTATTAATGACTTGGCAGGACCAGAGGGAAAGAGGGGTATGTAAATAGCATAAAGAGATGATTGAAAGGATGGCTATCAAAAAGTGAAATAAAATCAAATTTAACACCCTAATGACAGCATTGTTTTTGATTTTAACATAGTGCATTGTTGAAATCAGGAAATTGAAGTTGATATAATACTATTAACTCGTGTACAGATTGTATTTCAACTTCATCAGTTTTTACAAGTATTGATTTTTTTACAGCTTTATTAAGGTACAATTGACATACAAAAAATGACACATATTTAATGTATGCAATATGATGAGTTTGGACATACGCATGTACCCATGACACAATCATCACAATGAAGGTAATAAACGTATCCATCACTTTCGAACGTTTCCTTATGTCCCTTTAGGTTTTTTTTTAATTAAAAAAAATTTTCATGGTAAGGACACAACATGAGCTCTACCCTCTTAACAACTTTTTAAATACACAACACCAAATTGCTACCTGTAGGCTCTCTGTTGTACAACAGATCTCTAGAACTCATTCATCTTGCATAACTGTAACTTTATACCTGTCGACATCCCCCATTTTCTACTTTGCCCGGCAACCACCATTAGATTTTCTGCTTTTCTAAGTTTGACTATTTTAGATGCTTCATGTACATGGAATCATGCATTATTTGTCTAAGCACTGATTTTTAAAATACTTACTTCACCATATCCCAAAACTTGAGACGTTGACATGCCCTGTAATAACACAACTGTAAGTCTCACTAAAAGGTTATGAAGGTGATTCAACTTAAGCAGTGATCTTCAAAACTTTGTTTCCTAAAAAGCTAAAAAGCAAACAGACCACTTATGTAAGGAAGCACATCCTTTAACAAATCTTTTTTAAAAGGTCATGTTATCATCGCAGAGGTTAAATTGCAGGTCCTACACATATGCATAGTCCCTGAAACATCTTCCCACATCTGGATGTTGCTTTGCCCCTCTCACCAATTCTGCTAAGCGGGAAAAATTTGACAATTTCCACGGCTAGAGAGTGGTTAAAGTGCTCCGTTGAGATTCAGATAGCATTGTAGCATCCTTGATCCCACAATGAAAGCCAGAAGGTATAACTACCAGGTTGATACACCTATTCCCAAGGATGACAGAGTGCTAGCTCAAAGGTTTTAACAACTGGTACAGCTCAGCATCAAATCAGCACAAAGGCCAGCTTTCAACTACTAAATAGCCAACCTAGTGCCTCCCATTTGACGTATCAGCACTGAGGAAACTAAGGCACAGGGATGTGCATATCTAGGAAACTATAAAGGTAAACTCTGAATCCAGGTATCAAAATCTCTAAATTTACAGGGAAAGAAATAAGACAATCTTCCTTATCATAGTTAACTAAAGAAAACTTAAAAATTAGAGTACGGCCATTGCAGAGCCTGGGGCATTATTTTTAAAACACTGTCCCTGAGAGCAGCATTTTGCAATTAGCATATTATTTTTACAGTCAGAAATTTACTTTTTTAAAACATTACCTCAACAATTTTAGAACAATAAATTACACACACACACACACACACACACACACACACACACACACAGCGACTCTATAATTACCATTACTTTCTGAAAACAATAGGTGAGTAAATGAGAGGCCCAGGAACAGTATTTCAACAAATCTCCACGATTTTGAAATTCTACAGATTAATTTTTTAATTTTCTCTTATGTGAGGAATTGTTTTTTCTTATTTCTATGCATTCTATAAAATAAAATAGCAAGACTTGAATGTTTTTACCATATCATGCAGTAGGTGTATTCTTAATTCACTTGTTACAATTTACATTTAAAATAAAACATGGAATACAAATGCATTAAATATGTCAGAATGGCTAGGATAGAGAAGGAAATAGCCACTGTCATCAGTAGAGGGAATAAACTGGTGCTTTTCGAGATGCAGTAATTAGCTACAAAATTGTTTAGTGCTTGGCCTTCCACTGTTAGGACTCTATACTAAAAGAATAACCAGATACATAAATGAAGATCTGTATTTAAGAAGTGTACAAGAATGTTGACCTCATCAATGTTTACAGAGTGAAAAATCAGAAATAGTCTGAATGTGCGACAGTTGAGGAATGGGTGTATAAAGAATGGTAAACAGCAAGCCATAGTGTCAGGAGAAAATATTTATAACAAACTTATCATGAAAGGAAAAAAAAAAGAATGCTCAGTCATTAAGAAGGAATATGCTCTGAAACGTTTTTAAAGATATTTTTAAGAATATTTAGAGAGATGGAGAAATCTTCAGTGGAAATATTGGACCAAAATGTTGATCAGTAGAGAGCTTTTTGGTAGAAATATTACAGCTAATAAATAAAGAAGGAACAGAAGAAGAAAGTAAAGAAACAATCCCCTTTAAAATAGCACCCAAAGTAATAAAATATCTGGGAATAAATCTAACCAAGGAGGTGAAAGAATTATACACAGATAACTATAAACCATGGATGAAGGAAATTAAAGAAGACTAAAAAATGGAAAGATATTCCATGCTCTTCGATTGGAAGAATCAATATTGTTAAAATGGTCACACTGCCCAAGGCATTCTACAGATTTAATGCAATCCCTATCCAATTACCCAGGACCTATTTCACAGAACTAGAACAAATCATAATAAAATTTATATGGAACCATCAAAGACCTAGAATTGCCAAAGCATTACTGAAGAGAAAGAAAGAGGCTGGAGGAATAACTCTCCCAGACTTCAGACAATACTATAGAGCTACAGTCATCAAGACAGCATGGTATTGGTACCAAAACAGACATATAGACCAATGGAACAGAATAGAGAGCCCAGAAATGAACCCACAAACTTTTGGTCAACTCATCTTCGACAAAGGAGGCAAGAATATACAATGGAATAAAGACAGTCTCTTCAGCAAATGGTGTTGGGAAAACTGGACAGCAGCATGTAAAACAATGAAGCTAGAACACTCCCTTACACCATATACAAAAATCAACTCAAAATGGATTAAAGACTTAAACATAAGACAAGATACAATAAACCTCCTAGAAGAAAATATAGGCAAAACATTATCTGACATACATCTTATAAATGTTCTCCTAGAACAGACTCAAGCAATAGAAATAAAAGCGAGAATAAACAAGTGGGACCTAATGAAACTTACAAGCTTCTGCACAGCCAAGGAAACCATAAGTAAAACAAATCCAAAACCTACAGATTGGGAGAAAATTTTTGCAAATGAAACCGACAAAGGCTTGATCTCCAGAATATATAAGCAGCTCACACGATTTAATAAGAAAGAAACAAACACCCCAATCCAAAAATGGGCAAAAGACCAAAACAAGCAATTCTCCAAGGAAGACATACAAATGATCGATAGGCACATGTAAAAAATGCTCAATATCACTAATCATCAGAGAAATTCAAATCAAAACTACAATGAGATATCACCTCACACCAGTCAGAATGGCCATCATTCAAAAGTCCACAAATGACAAATGCTGGAGAGGCTGTGGAGAAAAGGGAACCCTCCTGCACTGCTGGTGGGAATGCAGTTTGGTGCAGCCACTGTGGAAAACAGTGTGGAGATTCCTCAAAAGACTGGGAATAGACTTACCATATGACCCAGGAATCCCACTCCTGGGCTTCTATCCAGAAGGAAATCTACTTCAGGATGACACCTGCACCCCAATGTTCATAGCAGCACTATTTACAATAGCCAAAACATGGAAACAGCCTAAATGTCCATCAACAGGTGACTGGATAAAGAAGATGTGGTATATTTATACAATGGAATACTACTCAGCCATAGAAACCGACAACATAATGCCATTTGCAGCAACATGGATGCTCCTGGAGAATGTCATTCTAAGTGAAGTAAGCCAGAAAGAGAAAGAAAAATACCATATGAGATCGCTCATATGTGGAATCTAAAAAACAAAAACAAAAACAAACAAAAACAAAGCGTAAATACAGGACAGAAATAGACTCACAGACAGAGAATACAGACTTGTGGTTACCGGGGTGTGGAGGGTGGGAAGGGATAGCCTGGGATTTCAAAATTGTAGAATAGATAAACCAGATTACACTGTATAGCACAGGGAAATATACACAAAATGTTATGATAACTCACAGAGAAAAAAATGTGACAATGAGTGTGTATATGTCGATGAATGACTGAAAAATTGTGCTGAACACTGGAATTTGACACATTGTAAAATGATTATAAATCAATAAAAAATGTTAAAAAAAAAAAAAGAATTTACATCTCCCCGACAAAAAAATAAAGAAAGAAAGAAAGGAAAGAAAGAAGGAATGAAAGGAATAAAATATCATCATTTTCAGTTCTTAGTAAACAAATGGATCTAGGCAATGATCATGAAGAGTTGCTTAAATCACAGAGAGTGAAACAGACATTATGTACCTTATTAAAGTACCCAATACTACATTTTAAAAAGACTTGCCAAAGAATTCAAAACGGAATCTGATCAAGCCTAGATCTAACTACAAATTTATGGAAATTAAGGGCAGAGGAGTATATGAAACTACACCATGGCAATGCAGTCAGCACACCCTGGATGTAGGAAACTCACCAAGACAAACAATCTGGTTTCTTTGGGAAAAAATTATTTTGAAGGAATAAAAAGAGATTGAGTAGGAAGCTAAAGATCAGAGCATCTTAGGTGATGTATCAGCCAAGACCCCTGATTCAAACGAAGAAACTGTAATTTTTATATTTATGGCAATCAAGGAAATGTGAACACTTGATCTTTGATAATATTAAAGAATCATGGATAATGATGAAAGAATTGTAATTATTTTTTAAAGAGTTTCTATCTTTTAGAAAAACATACTGAAACATTTATGGATGCATTGATGATATGAAAGGATTTGCTTTGGCTTGGGATTTGCTTCAAATATCTCTACAGGGAGGAGGGAATGGGTAGGGCAGAAATAAAACAAGTTTGTCCATGAGCTGAAAACTGTGGAAGCTGGAGAGTAAGAGAATATGGAGAGTCACTCTCTATTTCTGAGTGTGAAATTTTCTACACTATAATCTTTTTTAAAAAATCAGTAGACTCACTAGTTTTAAAAAAAGGCAAGTAGCTCACAAGAGAGTAAGATTTCCTGGGTTATATTTTTTATGCCTTGTAATGAATAAATAACTTATAAATAGTTGAGTATAATTATTATGCTACTCTAAATTTGAATATAAATAAATTCACTTACCAGGGGAAATTTTTTTTTAGGTTATATGTCTTGAATTTCTTTTTGGAAAATATGACAGCCATGCCCAGGGGCAAGTGAAAACACTCATCTATGCACCTGGGTCTTTACTGCCAAGGCCTGTGACACTTTACCATTCTCAGGATATAAGGCAAATCTTCCCTAAATCACTGGCACTGACCCCAGAGTCTCCTAGTCCTGAGCCTCAGAGAAGGTCTTCCTCCAGAAATTAGACACGGTCCTCATTTAGTTCAGTCCTCTAGAATCTTTGTCCCAAGTAACTTAAGAACAAGAGGAGAAATGCAGAGATGTTCTGTATTCATTGAGAATCCCCTGGGTAGATTAAGTTGTTTATTATTTCGTTCAATGCATGTTTGTTTACAGAGTCCCTAATATGTGACAGGCTGTGTTAGGTCTTTGTGACATAGTCCCCACCCGGTAATTGTCTACTGGAGAACAGAGAAAAGTAGAGACAGTAGCAAATAAAGTCTTAATCTGGATAAGGTCAATTTAATTCAAAAGGGGAATCTGGTTTACAGTAATCCCTTCTCTCATCATTGCCAGATTACCTAATTGCTTAAAAGACAATTAACTCCTCCTCCTCAAGTGTTTGGCAAACAATAGCAAGCAGATTTGTGGGGGGTAAAAAAAAAAACATATACATACACAGCCGATTAGGGACACAGTTACAAATTCCTGTTTTGGGGAGTCTCCAGATTCTGCCTGCCCATCTCTTACCTCCAACCCCCTGAACCCCTATAAATAGACAGAATGGGAGCTGGCAGTGAAGAGTAGTTAGCTTGGAAGTAGAAGTCAATCCTAAAACCAGGTAAGTTAGGAAGGAGGATTTTGAGGCGTACAATTAATGCCAATAATGGAGCTTAGATTGTCTTACTATAGGACTGGGTATCAAGAGAATCAGAAAATACCTAGAAGTCAAGAGCACTATGGGAGTCTTTTTCTTATTGTGGGGAATCTTAACTACCTTCCATTAGGAAGCTTAACCATTTGTATTGAAGTAGGGAGAGGAGGTGGAAGATAATGTTTTATACATTTTGCTTCTATGTGCATAAAATATCAATGGAACAATACACACAGAGCTAGAAACATTGCTTTCAGGGAGGGGGACTGGGAGCCTGGGAGAAGGGTGGAAAGGAGATTTTTTTCCCTTTTAGTACTTTATGCTTTAAAATTTTGAACCATGTGAATGTATTGCTTTGCATAAATGAGACAGGATGGAAGGAGGGAGGGCACAGCCACTCAGGGAATGAGAGCAATTTAACACCAAAATGGTGGAAGATTCAACTCCCAGTTGGCCTTGAAAATTAAGTTGGCAGGAGGTTTGACTTCTAGTAGACCCTGAGCTTCATTTTATGCTCATTGTAACAGTGTGATAAATAACATGCCCGCAGGTGCCATGACAGCCCCAAGGCTAACTGCAAAAGGCCTAAGAATGGGCGGTGGCCCAATTCCTTGGAACTCCAGCCCCTTTCCCACTGCAGTTGGAATGGTCCCACCTATAGGCATGTGAAGCTACTGAGCCCATAAAAACTGGCAACACCACACCTAGTCGGCCTTTTTCGCTCCTTCCTCTTTGGAGACGGCCTGCACTCTGTCTATGGAGTATGTACCTACTTTTACTTTAACCTGAGCACCAAATTCCCACACCTCTTTCCTTGCCTTTCTCTTGCCTTACACTCTATGCTGTGTGTATCTCTCTAAATAAATCTACCTTTACTCAGCTGTGGCTCGCACTTGAATTCTTTCCTGCATGAAGCCAAGGACCCACACCTGGCGAGGCACATCCCAGGAACTCAGCCGAGACCTGGGACATGGCCCTCCTCAAGTCCCACATCCATTTTCCTGCATCATAATTAATTAGTTAATTAAAAAAAAACTAAAATGGGGATCATAATGGCTAAAAAGGGATGAAGAGATTAGCATCAAAGGGCCAGTTGCTCCTCATACAAGAGGAAAACTAATGCAAATCACACTATTAAGAATCTAAAGGGCTATTATAACAGAACATGATACATAATTTCAGATTTTCTTTTGCAATATAGGCCTTTATGGGCAAAATTGGTGAATTCTGAATCAGATCAATAAGTTAGATAACAGTATTATATCAATATTAATTTCCTAATTTTAGTAATAGTATTGTGGTTATGTAAGAAAAAAGTCTGTTTTTAAGAAACACCCACCAAATCATTAGGGGTAAAGAGATGTCATGTCTTCAACTTGCTCTATGAGAGTGTTAGATATAGAAGATATAGAGAAAGACAGAGGAAAAATAATAATTATAAAGCAGGCATGATAAAATGCTAACAGTTACTGGCAAGGATGAGAAGCACCTGGAACTCTCATACACTAGTGATAGAAAAAAAAATGTTATAACTGTTTTTGAAAACAGGCATTTTTTAAAATAATGTTAAACATAGACTTACCAGATAACCTAGGAATTACACTCCTAGGTATTTACCCAGGAGAAATTAAAACATACAGATCCAAAAAGTTTGTACAAGAATGGTTACATCAACTGTATTTATAATAACCCAGGGTACAAACAACCCACATGTCCATCAACAGGAGAATGGATAAACAAATGGATTTGTACACTTGATTATGGGAAACAATTATCCGTGGGTCTCCTGTGTTTCTGCATGTCTTGTGAACAGAGGCATTGACAGCTCTGCTCCAGACAATCGTTTCAAAAATGCTTGTGTGGCAGATCCCTTTGGAAGATATAGTTTCTCCATCTGGAGCAGACGGCAAGTTGTTTGGGATTCGGTGTGATAAAGACAATGTTTCCCTGTGGGATGTGGGTTGGGAAGATTTCCCTGCAGCCTCTTATGGAAGCGACAACCAACAGTGGGCCATAGAAGGAGGGCAGGACAAGGTGGCAGGCTTCACTCTGGGAGACAGGGGGGAGGTTAGCAGTTATAGGGGGATTGATGTCAGGTTGGCTCATTGGTTACCAGGGAAACCAGCAGAGGGGCACACCCCTCATTGCTCCTTTGATAAGAGCAATCACTAGCTGGGGCCTGGGGCAAGTATGTAGGCAGTCATTTGAGTAGGGGTAGGTGAAGCAGGCGCCGGTTGAGCAGGGGATGGACAGAGAGCAAGAGAACAGCCGCCTTGAATGGCCTGACCACACAAAAGGTGAAGGAGGAAACTTCCTAGAGCGGTGGGACTATTCTGTATTTTGGTTGTGATGGTGGTTGCATGTGTGTATACATTTTTCAAAGTGTGTCAAACTGTACACTTTAAAGTGTATAATTCTGTTACATGTAAATTATGTCTCAATAAAGTTATACAGGCAAAAACAGCCCAAATATCCATCAACATATAAATGGATAAACAAAATACGGTATATACATAAAATGAAATATTATTCAGCCTTAGAAAGGAATGAAATTCTGAAACATTGCTACGACATGGATGAACCTTGAAATCATTATGCTAAGTGAAAGAAGTCAAACAGAAGAGGACAATTATTGTATGAGTCTGCTTATAATGAGGCACCTAGACTAGGCAAATTCACAGGGACAGAAAGTAGAACAATGGTTACCAGGGCCTGGGGAGTCGTTTAATGAGCACAGAGTTTCAGTTTGGAATGATAAAAAAATTCTGGAGACAGATAGTGATGACACTTGTACAACAGTGTGAACATACTTAATGCTACTGAACTATACACTTAAAAATAAAAAGACAAATATCATATGATATCACTTATATGTGGAATCTTAAAAAAAAATGATACAAATGAACTTATTTACAAAACAGAAAGAAACTCACAGACATAGAAAACAAACTTATGGTTACCAAAGAGGAAAGGGGGTCAGGGAGGGATAATGAAGAGTTTGGGATTAGCATATAGAAACTACTATACATAAAATAGAAACAACAAAGTCCTACTGAATAGCACAGGGAACTACATTCAATATCTTATAATAACCTATAGTGAAAAAGAATATGAAAAAGAAAATATATGCATGTATAACTGAATCACTGTGCTGTACACTGAAAACTAACACAACAGTGTAAGTCAACTATACTTCTCATTTTTTAAAACATGGTTAAAATGATAAATTTTATGTTACACCTAATGTATTTATACATATTGTAGTAGTGGTGAGAAAAAAATAACATCCCTCTCCAGTGATGTGCTGTTAAATGTGTAACAACGAGCTATATGAGGGAAGCTGATTTGTAGCGTTTACCATGATAACAAACACTCCCACAATGATCAATTTCAAGCAATAGTGTGATGTCACTGAATGGAGAGCTGGGAATAGATGCTAACAACCAGCTTTCCAATAAGAGCTAGCTCAAACCTACTACTATTTCTACCCAACCAACCAACCATCAGTAAACAGCAAGTCTAACAAAGACAACACAACATGAAAGTTATAAAGAAGAAGGGGAAGAAAGCCCTACAGTTATTTATTTGCAGTAATCTGTATGCCAGCCATGGAGATTGACTGTTATTTGTGGGCTCATATGTACTGGTACATCAAGGTTCTAGTTGACTGATCTTGCAAGCTGGAAGGTATCAGTTCTGGTTGGTTGCTGCCGATTGCCATATGTTATGAAATCTCGTGGATCTCACCCTTGGTGCCAGCAACAAGGAAGGACAGTTGTGGCACCTTCTTCAATCACATTGGTTTAGCTACTAATAGACAATCCTTTCAAATTTTAAAGATCTTCACTGTCATCATATTTCCTTTGTCTTAGCACAAAGAGCTCTTCAGAGACAGAATATCTCCAAAAGTAGAGTAGGAAAAAATCCTGAAGCCATTTCCAGAAGATTCAGACTGTATGCTCAATGCCAATGACACTCAGATACGGTGTGCGTGATAATTACTTGGAGTTCTGTTAAACATGCAAACTGATTCAGCAGGTCTGAGGTCAGCATGAATCTTCACTTTGAAAGAGAACTGCAGGTGATTCTGATGCAGTTGATTCATGGACCACAACATTTGTCAACACTGCTTGATGATGTAGCTCTTTCCCTTCACCCCTCTTATAATTTCACACCATCGACCACTTTACTCTAAGATACAAATCAGGGTAACTAATGTTATCTATTCCTGCAACATTTCCCAGTGTGTGTATAATGATGCCTAAAATGGCCTTAAGATAATTCAGTACACTTTTCCGCGTTACCCAGAGGAGGTCCGTACGGCATTGTTCTGAATTCCCATAGTAATTTAAAGGGAAACTTTCATAATGTCCGGAGCCCTTGATGTCCTGCAAATGAAGGAGGAGGATGTTCTCAAATTCCTTGCAGCAGGAACCCACTTAGGTGGCACCAACCTTGACTTCCAGATGGAGCAGTACATCTACAAAAGGAAAAGTGATGGCATCTACATCATAAATTTGAAGAGAACCTGAGAGAAGCTTCTGTTGGCAGCTCGTGCCATTGTTGCCATTGAAAACCCAGCTGGTGTGTCATATCCTCCAGGAATACTGGCCAGCGAGCTGTGCTGAAGTTTGCTGCTGCCACTGGAGCCACGCCTATTGCTGGCCGCTTCACACCTGGAACCTTCACTAACCAGATCCAGGCAGCTTTCCGGGAGCCGAGACTTCTGGTGGTTACCTATCCCAGAGCTGACCACTAGCCTCTCACTGAGGCATCTTACGTTAATCTGCCTACCATCGCCTTGTGTAACACGGACTCCCCTCTGCGCTACATGGACATTGCCATCCCGTGCAACAACAAGGGAGCTCACTCTGGGTCTGATGTGGTGGATGCTCGCCCGGGAGGTTTTGCGCATGCGCAGCACCGTCTCCTGGGAACACCCATGGGAGGTCATGCCTGATCTCTACTTCTACAGAGATCCTGAAGAGATTGAAAAGGAAGAGCAGGCTGCAGCTGAAAAGGCTGTGACCAAGGAGGAATTTCAGGGTGAAATGGACAGCTCCCGCTCCCGAGTTCACTGCTACTCAGCCTGAGGTGGCGGACAGGTCCGAAGGCGTGCAGGTGCCCTCTGTGCCTATTCAGCAGTTCCCTACTGAAGACTGGAGCGCTCAGCCCGCCAATGAAGACTGGTCTGCAGCTGCCACTGCTCAGGCCACTGAATGGGTTGCAACAACCATGGAGTGGTCCTAAGCTGTTCTTTCCACAAACTCTTAAAATGGAAACAGGTTGACAGAAAATAAAGTTTCTAAAAATTGTGTCCACTTGAAAAAAAAGATAATTCAGTACAGACAATGTGACATAAATGTGTCCTAATTGATTTTACTGTCATTGATGAAACAAGTGTTATTCAAGCTTTTTGGTTTAGAAGAAATATTTTAGGAGAATCCCTTCTATTCTTTAAACAGGAAATAAAATCTAGCAAGCCCTGCAGCCAATAACCTTAGGTACCTGAGGCTTGATCACTAAGAGATCTTGAGTCCAGTCATTGGCACTGTGTCTGATTCCCTGATACAAACCACAAGTTTAACTTAACTCTGCCTGTGTTGTTAGTTCTGCCTTGACTAATTCTTTCATGCAGGCTGTGGTCAGAGCATTTAAAAGGGCAGAGACCTGGATTTTATTGAGATCTTATTGTTTTATGCTTTATTAACAACGAATTTCTGTTTAGTAAATGTCTCATAATTGTGTCCCAGACTTGCTTTCCTTATAACCTAGCAGTGAGATTAAGGAGGCACAGTTAATCTTCATCTACTCTAACTACAAGAGGCCATACTAACCTACCAAGAAGAATCTTATATCTGTACCTGAAAAATTGGCTTAGGGCAGCTATAGGAGAACACTAAACCACAAGATGCTCATTTGAAAAAAGAAGAGTTGCATGATTAAATAAACTTCGGAAATGCTGCATAGTTTATTCCCCTCTTGGAAAGTGTATGCTACCAATTTAAAGGCTCTGAGAAATTTTGAATAAAGAAATGCATTGTATTTTCATGTAGTCCAGCATTCCCCCAAACTTATTTGAGTAAAGGTTTTAACATTTAATGAAATTAATATTTTGTGGAATACACATTTAGAATAGAATTTCCCAGTGCTCTGGTGAAAATCTAGCTGTGAAAGGGAACACAAGAATAGGTAGGCAAATGAGTTTGGGATTTCTAACTTCAAACTTACTTTAACCATATTTATTTGTACTATTAATTGTAATGAATGTGAACTGATTTACCAATAGTCATCAAGAATTATCAGAGAGAATTCAAGTCCCTAGTTGAAATGTTCGCTGCATTTGATAGCCTGGTCAACAATTCTTTACCTAGAATTCTCTTATATAACACAAATGAAACATAGGTTTAAACAGTTGCATTTTAAAGTAAGCATCAGTTCTCTGGGACATGCTGTAGTGATTGAAAGATGAAGCTGTAAAGCTATCTGGGTGGGAATCCTTGTCCACCACTTTTTGGCATTATGACTCTGGGCAACTTAAGCTCTCCAGGTCCTAGGTGTCTCACCAGTAAATGAGGACCATTAGAAAGACCAAATTTCTGAGACAAAAAGAAAGGGAGAATTAATTTTACTTTTTAATGTTTTTATTCTTTTGGGGGAGTGGGGAAGGAAATTAGGTTTATTTTTATTTTTTTTTTAATGAAGGCACTGGGGATTGAACCCAATCTCATGCATGCTAAGCACTCACTCTACCACTGAGCTATACCCTCCCTCCTGGGAGCATTCATTTTAAATGTTAGTTAATGTCATTATTACTTTAATTTTACCTGAAATTGCCATTGTGCTTCCAAGTAGCTTCTGACAAATTTACTTTTTTTCCCCAATGAACAAACCTACTGTTCTCACACAGAGTATGATTTATTATAGAAGAATCAGATTTTAATATTATCCTTAGGGGTATATATACATAATATATTTTTAAAATAAGATTTTTATATAGTAATTGCAAAGCAGTTTGATTTTACTATTTCTCATCTGTTCGTTTTAAAACACTGAAGTGATTTTCAAAAATTTGCCTCCCAAACAATTGATTTCTTTGTGGGAGTTTTTCATAGTTTTTAAGAGTTTGACTATTTCATCAATTTTATTTTCATGGAATTTTAAAAACCATTTTAGAGATATGTTTTCTTTTTTCATCACTAGAGGCCATTCCATCTGCAGGACAGGAAGATATTTTTTAAAAAGCAGAAGAAAATGATTTATGTTCTTATGCTTTTTTTTTTTTTAACATTTTTTATTGAGTTATAGTCATTTTACAATGTTGTGTCAAATTCCAGTGTAGAGCACAATTTCTCAGTTAGACATGAACATACTTCTGTAAAGTAACACATGGCAATCTTTTTTCTTTTCTAGGAGAGAAAGGCTCTCTATAAATTTATTTCATTATATTTCAATGGATTCATGAGATGAGCAGCAACTGTGTCGATGTTTTGAAAGGAAACTATGATGCAGAGGTCTTTTGGGGTGTAAATGCTGCTAATCTGTACCATTAACTTGATAAGCTGACTACCGTGCCTGCAGGATCTGACTCTTACCCCTCGAAGGTTTAAAGGTTAGCTTAGGCAGGCTTAGAGTAAGCTTACATTAATCAACCTCAAAGCGGGTAGTGTACAAACGCTGAGTGTCAATGTTTGGATTTCTAATAAAACTTCAGTGGCTACAGAGACCAGAAAACTCAAGGTAATAAGCCTAGCACATTCTCTTCTGACAAGCACACCTCCATGGGAAGAAAGAAAAATTATGACCACAGGGCTGAACAGTGGACACGGAAACAGAACAAAAGGAATAAGTTAACCTGAATGATAGTTAGTAAGAGACTTGATACAACCACTTTCAAAATTGGGTTAGATTTGCAATTGAGAAAGTGATTTCTGAAGTTTTCAAGTAAGTTTTTTCCCCTGAGCACTGTTAAATGAGCAGAGCCAAAATTTTCTTTAGGAATTTTCCTTTTCCTTTGTTTAAAATGGCCATCAATTCCTCTTCTGATGGGCATATTCTTTCTTTAGCTATAAAAATAAATTCAATTTCTCTTCAGTCTTGCAATCCTAGAAGCCTGTCTTTCTTTTTAAGTGACACATCCCTAAATCAAAACCAATACATACTGTTTCTGTATTTTAACTCTAAAAAAATTAAATTTTATTTCCCTGTTTATAATGTCTATTTGGGCCTCCTCATCACCACCACTTCTCACACACATATAAATCTGCTCCTATCATATGATCATCACCATTAATTCTGCAGTTGTACAAAACCTGAACTGGGAATTAAAAAATTTCTTTTTGAGTACTCAGGCAAAACAAACTGATTTTACTGTGAGATATAAGATATGCTCAGAAATGCTGAGACTTTGTAATAATATCATCTTTATAATTTATGAATCTTAATAGATTTGTAATTTTACTATCACTAAATCTAAATTCCAAATTTTGTTTCTGTTTTCAGTGTGGACCTCAGATAACAGAAAACACAAATTCTCTCATTTGTCTTCATGGAATATAGGAAAGAACAAAGAAAATCTTCAAGCAAAATATATTTTGTTAAGTTAAATAAATAAATACATACAAGCACATTCATACATTTACAAATATATGCACATTTTTATCAGTTACAAACTAAAACCAGAAAAATATTTCAAATTAATGTCTTTCCTTTTCTGCATCACTTATTCTTTTTGCATGAAATATAATTACAGGGACTAATAATTATAAAGTAAGAAAACTAACTTTTCTTTAATGTTAGTCAAACCAAACCAAACCAAAGCCAAACGCAGAAGCCTGCAAATAAGAAAATAATTTACTTGGGGTCTTAAGAATCGCAATTAGGGAGGCACAGATTCAAGTAAAACCAAGAGTGCTCTGGGGAAGAGAAAGGGTCAGGAGCTTATAAAGGCAAAAGCCATGAGGCTGAACTTTGACACAAACAGGGAAATATTTGTCCTTAAGGGATGGCTGTCACTAGTTGTTTTAGGGTAAGGGTCAGATAAACAGATAGGCTGTCATGAGTTATTTTAGGGTAAGGGCTCCATAGGTATCATGGGTTTCTGGCAGATGTTCTGGAGGCCTTTATTCAGACAATACGTGGTCAAAAGGTCAGATTCCATTCAGGCCAAGCATTGCGTAAGTTACACGTCCTCAGTGGCCTCCTGGCTTCATTTTAGAGTGCTCTCTTAGTGATACCAACTCCATTTTTATTTTCCTTCCACATTAGCAAATGGTTCACACACACTTCCTACTTATGCAGAAGTCTGTTTCATTGTAAAGAAGTAAATCGGATGTTTGGAGTTGAGAGATGACCTAAGAGCATCGTCACTCTGCCGTGACACAACAGCCATTTCTCAGTCCTCCTCCCTTCTTTGGAATCATCTCCATGACCCAGGATGGAAAAATACACCTAAGCATCTAAAGCTTTGCAAAATAACCAGGATGTTTGTGACAGGCAAAGGGTACAAGTGTCAAATTCATAAGATCATCTATTCAGGGCTATTCTCATTTTTACATAAGAGTGAAGTAATGGGATTACATAAAATACATATGTGTAAAATATGATACAGTATATGCTAACTGTATATTACAGCTCTCTCTCAGTACAAGCTATACCTGGAGAGCCAGTGAGCCATGAGTGAGAGGCAGGCTACCAGTTTAAATTCCCTGCACCATAATTTGAAAGTTGTATGACCTTGGGCAAATGATTTCATATTTGTGTACGAGTTTCCTCATCTATAAAATGTGAGTGAAATTAATACCTATTTTATTGGGTCACTGTGAGGATGAAACAGGTATATACAGACAGAAAGACAGAGGGAAAATTGGGCATAATCCCTCTTGTAAAAGAGGCAAAACTTTACTCACGTTAGGTTTTCAGCTTGGACTCTACCAAAAAGAGTTGTTAATCTTAACAAGAGAAAACCAGTTTATTAACACCTGCAGGGCACACCACATATCACAGGGGAGAAACCTAAGCAAAAGTAACTGGAAATGGCAGCTTAGAATTCCTGCCTATATAGCATCTTGAACAAAGAACAATAAACTCGCAGAGAAATGACAAGATAAAAGAAACCAGTTTAGGCTTCCAAGGTCGGCCAGCTGTGGGAAGGTAGAATGGAGTAAGATTTGTTTGCAGATTGCTCCAGTCTCTGGGCTGATAAAAAAGTCTTCTTTCCTCCTGGTACAGGGAGGGTACCTTTCACACGGGAGTTTTAACTCCTACTTTTGAAAGGAAAAGGAGGATCAGAGTGTCTTTTTGTACCTGTTGCTTCTTAAGTGACTTTCATTCAAAATACTCAACATATTTTGGGGTGACATATTCTGATTTCCTTCACTGTCATATAATATGACAACATCAAATAGTTAGCAAGGAAGTGGAATAACAAGAATTCTCATATTTTGCTGGGAGGTCTATAAAATGGTATGTTCACTTTTGAAAACTGTTCTTCAGTTTTTTATCAAGTTTAATGTATATTTACAATATGACCCAGTAATTCCACTCCTAGGTATTTGCACAAGAGGAATGAAAACTTACGTTTATGGGAAACTTTGTTCAAAAGTACTCATAGCAGCTTTATTCATAACTGGAAACAACCCAAATGTCCATCAACAGAAAAATGAATAAATAAATGGTGATATATTCATACTACTCAGCAATATAAAGGAACAGCTGAAACACACAACATGGATAAATCTCACAGACATTATTTTGATCAAAAGAAGCTAGATACTACATTATAGACTGAGGTTATGATACAATCCCATAACTGGAACAAATCATGTTAACTGTAGTTCATTGTTACATGTATTTAAAATATTATTGTTTTAACAATATCCAAGGCATAGTAACAACCTAAGTGTCCACTGATGGATGAATGGATAAAGAAGTTGTGTGTGTGTGTGTGTGTGTGTGTGTATGTGTGTGTGTATATATATATATATATATATATACACACACAAATATATATAATGGAATATTATTCAGCCACAAAAAGAAGAAATACTACTATTGTGACAACATAGATGGAACTTGAATACATTATGCTAAGTGAAATATGTCAGACAGAGAAAGACAAACACTGTATGATCTCACTTACACGTGGAATCTAAAAAAAAATTAAAACAAAAACAAAAAACCCCAAACTCATAGAAAAAGAGATCTGACTTGTGGTTGTGGTGGGGACTGGGGGGAGGAGGAATTAGAGGAAGGTGGTCAAAAGGTACAAGCTTCTAGTTATAAGATAAATAAGTAGCAGGGATATAATATACAGTATGATGACTATAGCTAACACTGCTGTCTGATATATAGGAAGGTTCTTAAGATGGTAGATCCTAAGAGTTCTCATCATAAGGAGAAATTCTTTTTTCCAGTCTTTTCTTCTTTCTTTTTAGTGTTCAATATGAGAAAATGGATGTTAGCTGAACCTATCCTGGTAGTCATTTCACAATATATGTAAATCAAACCATCATTCTGTATGCCTTAAACTTATGCACTGATGTATGTCAAATTATTTTTCAATAAAACTAGAAGAAATATTTTTTAAGCATTTAGATGTAAGTGCAGACTTCTCACCTGCAGAACTGTGAGATCATAAGTGGATATTATTATAAGCCACTACATGTATGTCTGTGGTATTTTGTAACAGCAGCAATAGAAAAATAACACAGATGTCTTGCTCCTTTTTAGACTGGGCACCAGTCACTGCCAAAGCACTTTTCAAGCAGGATGGTTTGGTAACACTCCATCATCCAGTACTGTGCAATATCCACATTAGATGTTAAGTGCACTTTTCAAAAAACAATGTTTTACTGAAGGATCTTTTGGTGGCTAGGAGCAGAAAGCCAGTCAAGCAACTAAAATTAAAGGGAGTTTTTGGTAAAAATATGAGAGGAAATCTCATGGGCCAGCAGCACAGCTAATGAATCTAGCCATTCTACAAAGGAAGGGGGATCCAACAGTATTTCTCGAAAAGATTTCCCTCCCATCTTCAAGCCAGAGCAGAGTCAGAATAAACATCTGAAGAGATAATTATCAACAAATTAGTTAAAATTAAATGCCTCATTTCCCTGCACACTTGGCACATTCATGGCTCATTTGATAAAGCCCTTTGTAAACCTGATTATATAGGATCTACATAATTTAGGATTTTAAAAAATATCTATGGTGGTGACACTGGTGAGAAAAGGAAGGAGGGGTGCAGAGCAATACTTTGGCTGAAAGTAGAACTCATGAGGCTTTGTGATGAATTGGGTGTAGGGTGAAGGAGAAGGAAGAATTACATGATTCTCAGGATTTAGGCTCCTCTGTAAGCTCCAGAAGGACAAATAAAGAATCTTTGTTTTCCTTCTCATTGTATCTATAGTATTCATCCCCTAATAGGTTCATAATAAAAATATTTGGTGTTCAATGATAGGAAACCACTATATATTTCTTTAAGCAGGGGAATGACATGATCAGATTTGGGATTCAGCTAGCCAGCATTGATAGCAGTGTAGAGGGTAAACAAGGCTGGGATGGGTGGTGGCAGAGACTGAGAGCTGTCTGTGAAAGTCTAGGCTCCTTTTCTTCCTGAGCACACAACTAGACCACATCCCCCAGCCTCCGCTGGGTTAGGTATGACCGCTTAAGCATGTTCTATAGAATAAGAGATGGAAATGATGGAAGTGTGTGCGGTACTCCCACACTAGCACCTCCAGATGAGACTGAAACTTGTTTTACTTTCTCTTTCCACCAGCTGAAATATGGACATGGTAATCCTGCCTCAATTGGACAAATGAGGAAAATGTCCCAGCAGATGACTGAGACCCAAGATGGAAGGAGTTTGGCTCCCTGAATCTCTAAATGAAGGAGAGTCACCCGCTGACTTGAAAATCTACTCTGGATGGAGATGAGAAATGAACTTACTGTTCTTCAAGCCACTGAATTTTGTGAGTCTTTTTTTCTAGCAACATAGCCATCCTTATTAATTCAGGGTAGGAGTTACAGAGTTATGCTAAAAACAAGGCTATTTTAATAACCCAGGTAAGAGATGATGGATACCTGTGATAGGATTTAAGGGTAGGTGAAAAAAAGATATGGAGCTATTTATAAATATATTCAACATGGCTGCTTTAACTTCAAATTTCTTAAAATGCTGACACTTCTTCAGCACATTACTTGGCTTCCTGCAAGGAGAGTTTTATGCCCACCAGTTAATTAAAACTTAACTTCCAAAAATCATTAGAGACCTAATCACACATATTCAACTTCCTAGTGAGGAAAAAAGAGTAGAAATCCAAATCTAGAGGCATTTGGAAAATATAATACTGAAACAAATGAAAGACATTATTGACAAGGAATAGACCCAACTGTTGAAACAATATAATAAAGGACAAAAGAACACAAATTCTATATAATGATTTGAAGTGGAGGAAGATGTGGAAGGCTCTTCTTTTTTTTGAGGGGGAGATAGCAGACATTTGTTAATATTTGTAAAGATTATTTCCCACCCTCCTTTAGTAGACAATAACTATGGGCTATTTACAATGTCCCCAATTTAAAAACAACCTAAAGTTTCAGCAATAGGGGTTCGGCTAAATCAAGTATAATAAATTTACATAAGGAAATAGTCTGCAGTCATTTCAAGTTGCACTGTACTTAACACTTATTAAAATGAAAATATTAAGAGTGATATGTTTTTAAAAGGTTAAAACACAGTAAATATAGCATGTTCCTATTAATTTGCATTTTTATGAGTATGTAGAAAACAGTCTGGATGAAATCTTACAAAAATATTAGAGGTGATTCTCTATGCTTGTGAGATTAAAGGTGACTTTCTTTTCCTCACTTTTATTTAGATGAAACTTTCCTATTTTTTCTAAATTAACATGTGTTAATTGAGTAATTAAAATTAAAATTAAAAGATGCTCAACATCACTAATCATTAGAGAAATGCAAATCAAAACCACAATAAGATACCACCCATTAGAATGGCTACTATTAAAAAAAATAGAAAATAACAAATGTTAGTGAGAATATGGAGAAATTGGAACCCCTGTATAGGTGGGAATATAAAATGATATAGCCACTATGAAAAGCAGTATGGCAAGCCTTAAAAAATTTAAAATAGAATTACCCTATGATTGAGCAATTCTGCTTCTGGGTATATACCCCAAAGAATTGAAAGTATGGTGTCAAAGAGGTATTTCTACACCCATTCTCATAAGAGTATTATACACAACAGCCAAAAGGTAGAAGCAACCCAAAATAGTCATCAATGGATGAATGAACGAATAAAATTAGTTACATACATAGAATGGAATATTCTTCAGCCTTAAAAAGGAAGGAAATTCTGACACATACTACAACATGGATAAACTTCAAGGACATCATTAATGAAAATAACACAGTCACAAAAAGACAAATACTGTACGATTCCACTTGTATGAGGTGCCAAGAGCTGTCAAATTCATTGAGACAGAAAGTAGAATGGTAGTTGCAGGAGGTAGAGGGAGGAGGGAATGAGGAGTTGTTTATTGAGTGTAGAGTTTCAGTTTTGCAAGATGAAGACCATCTGGAGAGACTGGTTGCACAACACTGTGAATGTATTGAACAATACTGAACTGTACACTTTAAAATGATTAGGGTGGTAAATCTTATGTATTGTATATTTTACTGAATTTTAAAAATTTAATTGAAAATAAACACAAATGAAGGAGTTCTTTAAAGGAGAGTGAGTATATGAGAAAATGAGTCACAACAACCAGTTCAGGAAACTTTCCCTGACCAAGCCAGTTCTGCTGTGATCACTCTTTTCTGTGCCTTATCTATTTATTGTGTATTTAATCACTTTGATCTTTTGGATAAATACCTGATCTTTTCATGTTTTTGCATGAATTTAGATTACAAACACTTTTCTGATCAGACATTCTTTTCTACTTTCTTCTCTGTAAATAGTGAATGTTTAATTATATTTTAGAACTATGCAGATTTTGGAAATTTAAACTTTCCATTGTGAATTACTAATAACAAAAATGATTAAAAATAAAAACTAAAGGGGAGGGTATAGCTCAGTGGTAGAGTGCATGCCTACATCACAAGGTCCTGGGTTCAACCTCCAGTACCTCCATTAAGGATAAATAAATAAATAAATACCTAATTACCCCAAAATTTAAAATAAATAAATAAATAAAGACTAATGTTTCCATACAAATTAAAAAAAATTTTTTTGTTCTAGTCCTGTGAAAAATTCCATTGGTAATTTGATAGGGATTGCATTAAATCTATAGATTGCCTTGGGTAATACAATCATTTAAATAATATTGATTCTCCTAATCCAAGACATGGTATATCTTTCCATCTCTTTGTGACATCTTCAATTTCCTTCATCAGTGTTTTATTGTTTTCAGAGCACAGGCCTCTTGTCTCTTTAGGTAGGTTTATTCCTGGGTATTTTATTCTTTTTGCTGTGATTGTAAATGGAATTACTCCCTTCATTTCTCTTTATTTGTATGGAAACACAAAAGACCCTGAATTGTCAAACAATCTTCAGAGAGAAGAACAGAGCTAGAGGAATCATACTCCCTGAATCCGGACTACAAAGCTACAGTAATAGTATGTACAAAAACAGACCCATAGATCAATGGAACAGGATAGAAAGCCCAGAAATAAACCCATGAACTTATGGTCAATTAATCTATGATGATGAAGACAAGAAAATACACTTGTGAAAAGACAGTAGCTTCAATAAGTGGTGCTGGGAAAACTGGACAGCTACATGTAAAAGAATGAAATCAGAACGTTCTCTAACATCATATACAAAAATGGACTAAAAATGGATTAAAGACCTAAATGTAAGACTGGATACTATAAAACTCTGAGAGGAAAACACAGGCAGAACACTCTGAGATAAATCATAGCGATATTGTTTTGGACCCGTCGCCTAGAGTAATGGAAATAAAAACAAAAATAAACAAATGGGACCTAATTAAACTGAAAAGCTTTTGTACAGCAAAAGAAACCATCAACAACATGAACAGACAACCTACAGGTTGAGTGAAAACATTTTCAAACGATGCTACCAACAAGGGATTAATTTCCAAAAATAGAAATAGCTCATACAACTTAACAGCAAAAAAGTGAACAACCCAATCAAAAAATGCACAGAAAAATGATTATAAATCAATAAAAAATGTTAAAAATAAATAAATAAATAAATAGAATTAAAAAAAAAAATGCACAGAAGACCTAAGCAGGCATTTCTCTGAAGAAGATATACAGGTAGCCAACAAGCACATGAAAAGATGCTCAATATTGTTAATTATTAGAGAAACGCAAACCAAAACCACAATGAGGTATCCCCTCACACCAGTCAGAATGGCCATCATTAAAAAGTCTACAAATTATAAATGCTGGAGAGGGTGTGGAGAAAAAGGAATGCTCCTACACTGTTGGTAGGAATGTCAATTGGTGCAGTCACTATGGAAAACATTCCAGAGATTCCTTAAAAAACTAAAAACAGAGTTACCATACAATCCAGCAATCCCACTCCTGGGCACATATCTGGAGAAAACTCTAATTAGAAAAGATACATGCACCCCAGTGTTCACAGCAGCACTATCTATAATAGCAAAGACATGGAAGCAACCTAAATGTCCATCAACAGATAAATGCATAAAGAAGATGTAATATATATATATACATATATATATATATAGACACACACACACATATATATATAGACACACACACATATATATACAATGAAATACTACTCAGCCTTAAAAAAGAATGATATAATGCCATTTGCAGCAACACAGATGGATCTAGAGATTATCATACTAAAGTGAATTAAGTCAGACAGAGAAAGACAAATATCATATGAAATCACTTATATGTGGAATCTTAAAAAAAATGATACAAATGAACTTATTTCCAAAACAGAAATAGACTCACAGACATAGAAAACAAACTTATGGTTACCAAAGGGGAAAGTGGGGGAGGGATAAATTAGAAGTTTGGGATTAACACATACACACTACTATATATAAAATAGATAAACAACAAGGACTTACTGTATAGCACAGGGAATTATATTCAGTACCTTGTAATAACCTAAAATGGAAAAGAATCTGAAAAAGAATATATATATATGAATTACTTTGCTGTACACCTGAAACTAACAATAATTAATAATACTTCAATTTTTTAAATGATTTAAAAATAAAAAGATAAAAACTAGTGGAAGCACCAGCTGCAGGTTCTGGATTTTCACATTCCCCAGTCTAAGATATTCTTTTAAGGTCTGCTCAGTTGTTATTCAGGATTACAGTAAATGACACAAAAGATTTAATTCACAAATAAAAATTTAGCTCTTCCTCACACAGTCAACTAGTGTAAATAACAAAATTCCATTAAAATCGATCTGGAGAAAGGGTTTAAATCCCTTGTCTTTTGCCTGCAATTTGCCTGAGGCCTGGTTGAGACAATTGCCTGCTCCTGTTACTCTGTAGTTCCCTTCCCCTCCTTTCTCAATCATCGAAATTTATTCCCTTCAGCTTGGGTCATCCAGGAGGGTTGGAAGTCTCGGTTACAATAGTATGTGTGCTCAATGCTTGCTGAAATTTTTCTTCTTTAAATAAACCAAAAATACCATATTTAATAAGAAAAATTCAATATAATAGAGAGGAGAGAAGAAGAAAGGAAGGCAATTGATATTTGTCAAGACTATACTTTGTGCCAAATTCCATGTGAAAGTATACTTTAATATCATAACATAGTTATTGTTATGCAACTCTTACCGTTAAGAGTACAATGCTTGTTTCCTCATTCGGTGCATGAAATTTTATCTATTTATCCTATGTGTACTAAGGGAAATTAAACTTCAGTTTATTCACAGATTTTGTAATACTTAACTAGCTACTATGCAACTTTACAGATCCTGGTTATAATTAACGCAATCAATATGAAAGACTATTTAGACTATCTCCAGTTGAGGAAAAAGGCACTTGTATTTGTTTTAAAATCAATTATGGTGCATGTAAAAATAAATGATGATTATAGGAGAAATATTTTTAAAATGCATTATAGAACTAGACTTCTTCTGTGACTGTTTCCTGAACTCACAACCCTTCCCAGCAGAATAAACTTATCAATTAACCTTTATTTGAAATGTGTTTAATTATTTCATCACAGAATTCTTGTAGCAAGTATGCTAATGAAGTAGGAATATTGCCTCTCAATGAAATTTATGTGCCAATTAGGTGTTATCTGGGGTAAGCTAATGCAAATGCAACCTATTTTTTGTTACAATTAAATATTCACCGTAATAGAATTTAAAATGTAGCTTGGAAAAAACCTCCTAAATGTAAACTATTTGTGCAATAATTTTCTAGTACCTCCCTCCTCAGACTGATAAAAGCCACATTAGCACATATCTAAGATAGCAGCATTCCAAGTTCTTTCTGGTTTCTCCTGGGAATCACACAGCTTCATTTTTCACTTAGAAATCCCATTAACCCAACCAAATTATAGCACTTTAACATTGCCCCAAGTCCCTTGCACATTGTACAAACATGTTCACAAAATGAACATAATACATCTATGTTAAATCACATGCTTTTCACAAAACGATTGTATGTGGTGTATTTACTAATACCTGATATTAAGGCATTTAGAAAATATTTTTTGATGAATAGATACTGTGCAAATGGCAGTCAAAAACAGTGAGTTACATAAATCAACATTGTAAATAACTTCCAAAAGTGAAAAAGAACTTTTGTCAAAAAGTTTCTTCTTCTAATTGTTATTTCTAGGAGCTTCACTCTCAGGGGGAGGGTTCAGTCCTCTGTGCCAAAGGATGTAAATTGTTTTCCTTCTAACTAAATGGAAACAAAGATATTCTATGTGGTCTGATTTGGAAGACTCAAATATAGTGATGTTTCTTTTGCCCAAATTAAATCTATAAATTTCAAGGCAACTCCACTTAAAATCCCAATTGGATTTTTTAAAAAAATAGAACTTGACAAGATAATTTTAAAGTTCCTTTGATTCACTGGAGCATTGTTTGTTATGGCAAGGGACTGGGAACTACTTAAATGTGCTTTGGAAGGAAACAATAGGATGCTAAGTAGTTATTAAAAAGAATGAGGCAGAACTATAAATATTGACATTGAAAGCTTTCCAAGATCTATTGTTCAATGAAAAAAGCAAAGTGCAGAACAGAACACAATCAGGGCCAAAAAGGAAAGGATTTGTATATGTACCTATGTACATGTACACACACACACAACACACATACATATACACATACGCATATGTGTATATGTACACATATGTGTATACATGTATGTATTTATATCAGAGTTTAGTACATGATAAAGTGACATTTCAAGTCAGTGAAGGAAAAGATGATTCCGTAAATGATGTTGGGATCACTGGCTATGGATTTGAAAAGTCAAAATTTTATTTATATCCCAACCTAACAACTAAATGTTTAGGAGTGAGGGTATAGCTCAGTGGTAGAGTATGTGCTTAGCATGTACGAGTTCTTCGGTTCAATCCCCAGTAACTCCATTAAAATAAATAAATAAAAAACTAATTACCACCCGCCCCCCGAAAAAAAGGAGAAAAATTTAAAAGTTACCTGGATTAATTATTATCTTTGGGAGGGAGGGTATAGCTCACTGGTAGAGTGCATGCTTAACATGCTTAAAACTTTAAAAAATAAACCTAATTACCCCCCTCCATTAGAAAATCTTGCTCTTGGCTTTAAGAAATTCACAATTAGCAGAATAAATAAAGTCTTAAGAAATAAATGTTTTTTAAAAATGTTACAAAGAAAATATAAAACAATATTTTCTTGGGCATGTAATGTTTAAGGGAATAACTAAATCTGATATCCATAAGAAAAAGATTGACCATCAGATTTCATAAAAATTTCAGGCTATGATGTGGTAAAAAGATATAACAGATAAAAAAGATGTAGATTATTTACACACACACACACACATACACACAGGCACATGCACTTGCACCACACAGAAACCATCCCAAAAAATGATCTTGAAAAAGAAACTTAAATCATCTGAAGCCTATGAAATGTTGTACTTCCCACTAGTAATTAGGAAAATGCCATTTTAAAATAATGTGATGTTTTCGTTATCCATGCAAAGATTTTAAAAATTGATACTATCCTATATTAATGAGAAGTGAAGAAAAAAAGCACTCAGATATTTTGTTTTAACAAAGTGTAAATTCATGCAGCATTTTTTGGGAGGCAAATTGGACAATGATCATCAAAATTTTAAGTGTCCATAAGTATTAACTCAGAATGCCAAATCTAGAAATTTGTCAACGAAAAATATTCACACATATGCACAAAAATGCATGAATAAGGATGTTTAGTAGGAGCAATGCTTGCAGAAGCAAGACACTGGAAACAACCTAAGTGATTGTCATTAGAAGACTATTAAAGGAACATTAGAGGATATAAATGATTGTGGTTACACACAATGTATTCCGTATAGAGTAAGTGGTTGTACTTACGTTCAATATATTACATTTTATGGAATATTATGAATCCATTAAAAAGAAAAGAATACTATAGCTTTACATATATTAATATGTAAAGATCTCTAAGGTATACTATTAAGTGAAAAATCAATGTCTGGCACAATGGTATAATGATTCCTTTGTGTTAACTTTTAAAACAAAAGAAAAACCTATGTAGATAGTATATGTTAATAAATATAATTTTTTTCCAGGAAGAATCACATTCTATCATGTTCTTTTCTTTTTTTTGTTTTTAATTTTTTTTTTTTATTGAAGTATAGTTGATTTACAATGTTGTGTTAATTCCTTTTTTTTTAACTGTTTCCATTTTCTAGCCATGAGTGGTTGGTTACTTTTTATTTTAAAAATATCAATAGATGGGCAGTGGGATTATCGGCTCCTCTTTTCTCTGAATTTGACAAAAATTAACAAACATTATTTTAAAATAACATTTAAAAGAAGAAAAAACTTTAAAGTAAAAAATAAAAATGAATCTGACCCTTGCGATGTATTGTTACATGAAGAGAGAAAGTTGTATAGCAAATGTATTGTAAGATCCACTTTATTAATTAAAAACAAAGAAAACACACACATGTAACTACATATTTGTATAAATATGGATAGCTAGCTATAGATATAGATAAATGTATAGATATTTATACAAATATTGATATATATGTACACCCATAAACCAAGCTGTAAATAGGGATGATTAATGGAGACGGACGTGATACTGGGGGATTAGATGAAGGAGGACCGCATACACTTTGTACTTCTGTATTGTAGTCTTTAAGTTTTTCTTATTCCTTATAATTTTACAGATTCACTAGTGTTTATCTAGGACTTTCTCTCTGATCTATTTTTTAATTTATTTTTAGGCAGCTTTATTGAGATATAATTCATGTAACATACATAATTATTCACCCCCTGTTAATTATATATTTGGAATGTCTCAAACTAGCCTGCATGTTTCTCAACTGCTTTTTCATATTTTTAAAGCAATCTTTTTGACTCTGTGGGTTCTTGGGATGAATTGATCTGTAGTATTTCCCAAGTCTTTTTTTTTTTTAATACAGTGTTCATTCCAGAATTTATCTTGTTTATTGAGATTTTTATTTCACTATGATTTTCCCTTCCAGTATATTTCATTATTCTGTTCTCTTTCATGAACGTTCTTCCTTCACTCCTTTGGGAATCTTAAACTTTTTTTCTTTTCTCTATCCTCCGTTCCCTCAGGAGTGCATCTTCCATTTGTACTTTGAACTTTAGTTTGCAGATTCATCCTGTGGAATGTTTCTTACTACTGTTTTCCATTGTTTGGTCCCACCCATCCATGTTGTCATCTTGCAGTGTCTTCCCCACGACTGACCAGGGCACCCTGTCAATAGACAGAACCCAACTCCTAGTTTAGCCCACTTGTGATCCTGCCTTAGAAAGAGCAGCCAGTCCAGAACTGATTCCCCACTTCCCTCTGACTGTCTTAGGAGACTTCTGTGGGAAATACAACCTTATAGAAATGCTGCCTTGCAGCTTCCTCCCTCTTGTAGAATGGTGTCCCTGGACGTCTGGGGTGTGTCTGCCACTCCCCTGTCCCTTGCTGCAACGATCAGTAATCTGAATATAGGCTGTAGCTAATTAGGCTTTCACAATATAGTATCGCCTTCTGCAGCACAGAATTGGTTTTTGTTAAATGGGCATCCTGAGGCAGAGTCCTCCAGCTTTTACGTACCCTGTATATCTTGGGCCTCACTACTTAGAGACCACAGTGGAAAGCCTCAGGACTAGTAGGAAAATTAATGGTCTTAACTTCTACAAGCCCATCCCTGCTTATTTGCCCCTCATTTACTCCTCCTTTCCTTCACTTGTATTATTGCGGGAAGTCTGTCCTCAGCTCTCACTAAAACGTCAACTCTGAGAAGGCAGGACTGAAGTCTCATTCATCTTTATACACTGCACATCACACAATCCTTTGGTCAAAGGATATGGTCTTCTTATATTTTTATGGAGGTGGGCCTTGCTATTTGCTGGGAACTGTGTTAGAGCTAAGGATTTCATTATGGGCAAGACCCAGTCTCTGCTCGCAAAGCGCTTACAGTCTGATAGAGATTTCTGAAAACCAAGCTAGCAATTGTAAGAGCTGATGGGTTTAGAAAAGAATGCTGTTGAACATGGTGCAGGGGATCAAATAAAGATTTGTGGGAGCTTCCATTTTGGCAAACACCTGGAGATTCAGGGAGAGCGGCTCACTCAGAGAGCACGGTAGCTCACGGCTCCTCTCCCAGTAACTTGCTCTGTGCCCTACCTCTTCCACCTGGCTGTTCCCAAGTTATATCCTTTTTTGTAGTAAACCAGTGATGTAATACTGAAGTGGGAAAACATAATAAAAAAGTAGAATGAAGGAAATGTCACCGTAAAGGTATCAGTGAATGAAATCAATTTTTATCATATATATTGGGATGAAGAAAATTGATTAAAATAATAAAAGAGAAAATACCTTAGGAAAAAAAAAGAATCAATGTAAAATGAGAACAAAAGGAATTCAAAATAAAGATCTCTTTAAAAAAATATTTGTGGACTCAAAGGACACTGCTCTGAGTGTCATTGCCCTGACATGTTTATATTTGGACCCTGACCTATACCAGCTCAGTAATCCCCCTTCCTCACTTCCCACCCAACCCTGACCCCTCACTCAAGTTTTTGCTCTGTTGTACTCATTCCAGCACCCTGTTAATGCTTGTTCTTTCAACACCTGCAGATGGGGAAACAGGGAATGCATCCCTCTTGCTTACTGAGAGTCTGCATATAGTAGACACTCATGTTTATTTCTTGAATGACTAAATGAAAGGAAGTATTTGGAACTGAAGCTTTATGTCATTCGTTCCACACAGAAACTTGTCCCCACCATTCCACAAGCCCAAAGTAACTCTGTAGTCTCAACCAGACTCTGCCCACTTCCTGACGCTCCCCCATGTTCCCAAGGGTGCTCCAGCACTACTGGGCCTGGAAGCATTTTTAAATCACTTAAATTGTGATGGTTGCACAGCAGTATAAAATTACTAACACTCATCAAACCATACGCTTACAATAAATGGATTGCATGGTCTGTAAATTATATCTCAATAAAGCTTTTAGAAGTTAAAAAGAAGAACAGATTATGAATAGCTCTGGGACCCAAGCTGCAGTGTCTGCCACAGAAACACTTGGGGGTTTTTTCCCCATAAATGGAATTATATTTTGTGTATTTTTTGCAAATTTCTCTTTTCATGTAATATGTACCAGAAGAGATCTTGTTGTGTAGCACAGATATTTTATCAATTTTAAATATACAATTTTTCACATTTTAATGTGAACACCTCTTATAACTGAATTTACATGTGTATTAAAACCTGAGAATGGGTGTCAGTGGCTTGGTAGAAATTCCTAAGAACTCCTAGAAGCTGTAATAGAGGAACACATGGTAAACAAATGCTGATCAAAACTACAATGAGTTTTGTACACCAGTCTGAATGGCCATCGTCAAAAAGTCTACAAATATCAAATGCTGGAGATGGTGTAAAGAAAAAGGAACCCTCCTACACTGTTAGTGGAAGTGTAAATTGGTGCAGCCACTATGGAAAACAGTGGGTTTCCACTGGAAGTCCCTTAAAAAAATAAAAATAGAGTTACCACATGATACAGCAATCCCATTCCTGGGTATGTATTCAGAAAAGATAAAAATTCTAATTCAAAAAGACACATGCACCCCAACGTTCATAGCAGCACTATTTACAATAGCCAAGACATGGAAGCAACCCAAGTGTTTATCAACAGATGAATAGATAAAGAATATGTGGTATGTATATACAATGGAATATTAGTGAGCCAAAAAAAGAGAATACAATAATGCCACTTGCAGCAACATGGATGGAACTAGAGATTATCATACTAAAGTGAAGGAAGTCAAATTATACAACATCACTTATATGTGGAATCTGAAAAAATGAGACAAATGAATTTATTTACAAACTAGAACAAGACTCACATAGAAAATAAACTTATGGTTACCAAAGAGGAAAGAGAGGAAGGGATAAATTAGGAGTATGGGATTAAAAGATACTCACTACTATATACAAAATAGATAAGCAACAAGGACTTACTGTATAGCACAGGGAACTATACTCAGTATCTTGTGATAACATATGATGGAGAAGAATCTGAAAAAGAATATATATATATATCTGAACACTTTGCTGTACACCTGAAACTAACACAATATTGTAAATCCACCATACTTCAATAACAACAAAGAAATAAAGAAATGCTGTATTACCAGTGTTTTGAGTGGCACACAGAACAGCTTGATGGGGAAAAGCATATCACTGATGACTGAATCAAAAGTAAAGCAGAAGCATTAGATGCACAGCGTGAAGTTGTTTTAGGAATTCCACAACCAATTTATTCCGTTGCTATTTTCCCTTTTGTAAGTATAAAAGTATTATATGATCTAGGGTCAAGTAAGTCTAAAAGACCTCTTTCACTAAACATAAAATATAAATTCTCTGTAATAAGAAAGCATTATGTCATGGTTTGATTGACAGCATTTTTTTCCTCATTTTTTTTGTTTTGGTTCGTTTTGTTTTCCAACTTTATTGAGGTATAACTGAAAAATAAAAATTATATATATATTTAAATTATATATTTTTAAACACTATTTATCAACTTTAATGCTCTAGTGACTCCCTCATACGTGCTTTTTGGTGCATATATGTAAGAATTGCTCTAGAATAGTTATATAGGAGTGGAATTTCTAGATTCAAAGGATTACACATTTAAAATTCTAACTCCTAGGTACTGTTCTCCAAAAAAGTTTATATCAATTTAAATGTGCATTAACAATGTACCGAGGTACCCATTTTGTCACACAACAGGTGTTTTTTGATTAATACACTTTTGTGAATCTGGTCCTGAAAAATGGTATTTCATTGTTCTAGTCTGCTTACCTTTTAACTTTGCTTATGATCTCATGCAGAAGACAATTTTTACATAGTTAATTGTCGTTCTTTTGCATTTGCATAAGGTATTAAGGTTATAAACAAATTTCTTATATTTGCTCTTAGCACTTATACAAATCCTTATTTTTTTTAATTTTTTCTCTCATTTATTTATTTAATGTATTTTTAATTAATTAATTTTGGGGGGTAATTAGGTTTGTTTATTTATTTTAATGGAGGTACTGGGGATTGAACCCATGACCTCACGCATGCTAGGCACACACTCTACCATTGAGCTATAACCTTCCCCCTATAAATCCTTACTGTTAAGCTCTATAATCCATTCAGAATTCATTTTTGTCTTAGTGTATGGTAAGAATTTTCTTTCTTTTCTAAATGGATAGATGGCTGTTTCAATACCATTATGGACTTGTATAGCCTCTCCCATGTGCTTATATTTTTATTTATGCTTGAACTCTATTTTATTCCTTTGTTAAAATTGCCTATTTGTCCACAGTAATGTACATATTAAATTACATATCTTTAACATCTGGTAGAACAAACCGTATAAATTTGTTCTTTGCAAAAGTCTCTGGACTGTTCTTGAGCAGTTCTTCCTTTAGACAAGTATTAGAATCAGCTACTCAAATGCCATGAAAAATGCTATTGGAAATTTGATTAGTATATATTAGTCCCTCCTTTCCTATCTCTCTACACCCTCTCTGCATGATTTTGTCTATTCCCATGGCTTTAAATACTATATGAATTCTAGGAAAGGCAAGTTTAATAGGAGCATAAATGTGAAAGGTAAGCCTAGAACTTTTCTAGGAGACAACATAGGAAAATGCTTCTTCATGACCCTGAGGTAGGCAAATATGCAATTCACTAACTGATGACTTGGACTTCATAAAAATTAAAAATTTCTGCATGTTAAATGACACTTTAAAGAAGTGAAACATTGAGCTACAGACTAGAAGAATATGTTTGCAATAAATATATCAGACAAAGGACGGTTAGCAGGATATTTAAAGAACTTTCACAAATCAATAATAAAAAGGCAACACAATTTTTCAAGTGGGCAAAAGATTTGAACAGAGTCCCCACAAAAGAAGAGATCTGAATGACCACTAAATTTATGAAAAAGTGCTCAACAAATTGAGATCTTAATGAGATACCACCACACACACACACCAAAATGGCTAAAATTTAAGATTGGTAATTCTAAGTATTGGTGAAGACGTGGGGTAATGTGAGAGAGCATAAAATATAACAGCCACTTTGAAAAACTGCTTGGAAGTCTCCTATAACCTGAAACATGCACCATGATAGAGCAATTTCTGTGATAAAGCATTTCCACTCCTAGGCGTATACCTAAAAGAAATGAGTGCACAGGTCCAAAAAAGGACTTGTACAGGAATTTTCATAGCAGCTTTATTTATAATAACCCAAACTGGAAACAACCCAACTGTCTGTCAACAGAGGAACTAATAGAGAAACTATGGTATATTCATACAGTAGAATACTACATAGTAGTATATAGGAATGAACAATTAATATACATGATAACAGTACACACTGTATGATTCTGTTTTTAGGACATTCAAGAACAGACAAAGCCAAGCACTGAAATCAGAATAGTGGCTGTGTTGTGCCCTGGCAGGGGGCCAGGGAGAGGGCTGCATGGCATGGAAAGACAGGAAGGAAACAGGAGGGAATTTTCTGACTGAAAATTTTGTTGACTGAAAGAAAAATGAACAATGCAAGAGCTGTGAGCTAAGTTCCATTTAGGGACTTGCTGAGAACTATAGCCCGGGAGACAGAATTTCAGTAGCTCTGAGAAACTGCTCTGAAAAGGTCTCCGGGGGAGGTTAGTTTACATATGATTTTTGGCTGGGGAATACAGGCGGTATTCTTGGTAACAGATTACTGCTAGTCAAAAAAAAAAAAAAAAAAAGATACAGTGAGTCAATGATTTTGGTGCTTTTCTGTGTATGGGTAGGTGCAAGAAGTGCATTCCTTAAAATTCTTCCTGAGATACATGTAACAATCTAAGGACCTATCTGTCGAAAGAACAGAGCATCCTGTTATCATTTTAATTTCCTCTGTCTGAAGCACAGAGTACACAATAAATCAACGACTGCAGCAGCTTAATCTAAGAACTGGTTGATGAGCAACATTCTCCATCTTTCTTTGTTTATAGCACATTTCTTTATCTTGATCTAGACAATGGTTGCATAAGTATATATGTTTGTCAAAATTCATTAGGCTTTACACTTAAACCTGTCCATTTTTAATATATAAAGTATACTTCACCGAAGTGCTCTTAGGATAAATAGTTGGAGAAACGTGACAATGAACATTTGTGTGATTTCTGAAGAGGACTACAATATGTGTTAATTGGCTCTAAAAGGTGATAGCATTCATTCTTTACTAAATTTAATTTTACTCTGAGACTTTCTGATTTCCTTTTTACTGTGTTCTATCACTAGTATTTATTTCACTTGATTAGTTCCATTTTCAGAATCAAAATAGAACTGAACCAGAGAGTGAAGAAAAAATTGTACAGGATGTACTATGATAAAGATAGAAATAGACTTAATTACTTAACAAAAAGCCTGTAATAGAATTAACGAAGTTGTGGGTAGTGACAAATACAGGAAAAGAAGTATTTCTCCAGAGGGAAGGAAAGATATCTTAGAGGAAGTCTTTAGAGAGAGAGGGTGAGCTGAGAGCACTAATTAGCTGTATAGGACCTCAGGGAAGTCACTTAATCTCTCTGGGGATGATTCTATTTTACAGATTTTCTTATATGTTACATGATAGGATTGAACTAACTGAGCTCAGAGCATCATGCTAGTAAAGTACAATATAACAATTAATATTCCTGAGTCATTCAGAAAAGGCTAATTTCTATTCTCTGTATTTCGTTTCATAATGTAGAGAAGTATATAAAATATGCTTTGTAATAATAAATTATTATTGACATACTGAATGCCTACTCTGTGCCACGTATTAGGCACATATGCTAGACAGTATACTTTCATTGTCTTATTTAACTTTCACCTTAATTAATTAATGATTTTTATAATGTGTATAATTTGATCAAGTGAAATGTTTAAAAATTATATATATATATATATGTATATATATATATATATACTTCATTATAATAACAATGTAGTATTATTGCAGACAACTGGGAAAAAATAGAAAACCATAAAGAAAAAAATAATCCTGTTACTATAAAAGCAATTATTACCATTTTGGGACCTATCAGTTGAGACTTTTATACATACACATTTGTTTGTTTTCTTTGGTTTTATAAAACTGAGATCAACTCAACATATTATTTGCATCCCGTTTTTATTTTTTAAAAACGTGATTTTCAATAACCAATAGCATACTATTTTGTAAATAATATAGGTTAGGCTATCCCTTATTGTTGGCCAGAGGAAAAGCTTTGACACCAATAACATAAATTTTAGTTACATGAAAAATTCCCAGGGGCACTGTCTCAATTAGGGTCCCTGGGAAAGGGGGTGGGAATAGATGGCACACTTTAAGAGAATAATTTGAGGAGTGTTTAACACAAAACCTGTTTACAAAAGAGTGGGCAGAGATTAGAGAAACCACAGTAATAATGCAGTCTGTGACCCTACTGCTGAAGGCACCTGTTGGCTTGAAGGGGCTAGAGGAGGAGGGAGAGGGCAGTTACAGGAACCTGGAAACAAAGAAATCTCAGTGGAGAGCCCTGCCTGACAGAAGCTGTACTAAGCACTTGGTTGAGGGAGCAGCCAGTCTTCAGGGAGCCCAAAGGAGGAGACAGGAGGATAAAAGCCAAGACACCCGGCTGGCTTTGAGCTCCTGCCTACGCGCTCCATTCAGATTGTTCTCCCCAATAAGAAGCCATGGGGCCAGGGAGACTTTAGTGTGGTCCAAACAGGTTGGCTGCCTTGGGTACAACGTAGGGTAGAGAAAAGTGAAGAATACATCCGGAGGAGCAAATGGAATTCCAAACACATGCACTTCCTTGCTTTAATCATGCTTATTTGGCAGAATTTATAACGATCTGGTCTGGGAATCGGAGAGGTTTTCTCTTGAGACGTGATATTGAATCTGAGATCTAAAAGATTTGTAGGTGTTTAGAATGTGATGAGTTCAAAGGAGACATTCAGATATGAAAAGGTGCTCAACATCACTAATCATCAGGGAAATGAAAATCAAAACTGCAGTGAGATATCACCTTACCCATGTTAGTTTGGTTATAATGAAAAAGACAAGAGAGAACAAATTTTGCAATGGATATGGAAAACAGACACTGTACATTGTTGGTGGGAATATAAACTGGGACAGCCATTATGGAAAACAGTATGGAAGTTCCTCAAAAAATTAAAAATAGAGCTACCATATGATCCAGCAGTCTCCTTCCTTTGGTATCTATCCAAAGGAAATAAAATCAGTATCTCAAAGAGATATATGTATACCCATGTCACTGCAGCTTTATTCACCATAACCAAGATACGGAAACACCTAAATAGCCAAGCTATGGAAACAACATCCATCATTGATGGATGAATGAGTAAAGGAAATGTGGTATATACAGACAGTAAAATATTATTCAGCCATGAAACAGAAGGAAATCTCGTCATTTGTGGCAACATGGATGAACCTGGAGATCGTTATGCTAAATGAATAAACCAGAGAGAGAAAGACAAATATCGTACAGTGCCATTTATATGTGGAACCTTTAAAAAAAAAAGCCAATTTAATAGAAACAGAGAATAGGGTTGTGGTTGTCACGGGTTGGGGTGAGGGGGAAATGGGGAGATGTAGGCCAAAGAGTACAAACTTTTGGTTATAAGAAGATTAAGTTCTGAGACTAACGTATAGCACGGTGACTATAGTTAATAATATGGTATTGTATACTTGAAAACTCCTGAGACAGTAGATCTTAAGCATTCTCATCACAAAAAGTTAATTATGTGAGGTGGTGGATGTGTTAATTATCTTGATCTTGGTCCTCATTCCACAATATATCAAATCTTCTCATTGTACACTTTAACTATATACAACCATATTTGTCAATTATTCTAAACAGTGGTTCTATCATCACCTAGTTTCTCTGAATCACCTAGTTCCTTCGTGATAATTCTAGGGACCAGTGTGAGGATTAATCGTTTGCTTTCTATAGCCGCATTTCTCGCTATTTGCGCCTCTGTTGAGTACCTGTTTTCCTCATCTTATATCACGGTGGAGCAGTCTAACCCTGCTTGAGTGTAAGCTTCTAGAAAGCAGGACTGACAGGACTCAGAAAGAAGTCCGGATGGGGTAAGTACAAGTGCCTTGGAGAACAGAAGAGAATGGACTGACAAGCCTAGAGACAACCTGGGGGCCACCTCCCGAAGGTAGATGTGAACTTACCTGGGCCCATTTGTCCTCCTACAGTATTAGGAATTCTCTAGTGTGAATGTTGGGTGTGGGGTTCAAGGAACATCTCTCAGGTCTCCCGGTAGCCCCCTCACCAGCTCTCGCACGTTCTCTTCTATTGGTTAAGTGCGGAAGCCCTGGGAGGGCAGTCTTCATGCCATGGGGTTTCCGCACTCAGTGGCCACTAACACACATTTCTGGAATAAATGGATGGGTGGATGAAACACTTGTGCTATGGAAACCTCTTGTAGCTTCTTCCCGGCGAGTATAATCCGTAAAATCTCCGCCCCATTCATTCCACTAACCATAACTCCGCCCCTAACACAGAGGCTCCAAAACCCGCGCCACTCCGCCGCCAAGTCGGAGGCCCCGCCCACCTCCGGGCGCGGACCCGCTCGGCGCGCTCCCTCCTCACGGGCGCCGCCGCACGCGGGGACACGCGGGGCAGCAGTCAAGTTCCGGGCCACAGTGCGCTTGCGCAGGAGGTGCTACCGGCTAGAGGAGGGGCGGAGCCTGCAGAGCTCAGATAGAGGTGATGAGGAGAATACGGAAAGGATCAGAACGGCACTCAGCTCTGGCTCCCCTGGCCTAGTGGAGGAGGGGCCGTTAAGTGGGTATTTCCAGGGTACTCTGAGAGAACCTGTTGGGGACTGACCTGAGTTTACACTTATACTGATTTTGCTTTTTTTTCAAGTCAGCTTGGTGGCCAAGAGCTGGTTCTTTGCAAGTCCCAGTCTGTTGTGACATTGTGTGCCTTTGTGTGGCCTTAGGCAAGTTACCTGCCCAAGCTTCACTGTCTACCTCTATAAAATGGAGCCTCACAGGGTTTCTGTGACGATTACATGTAAAAGTGTGTGTAAAATGCCTACTTAGCACAGTACATGGCACGCAGAAAATGCCCAGTAAATGGTAAGTCCATTACTATCATCAATATTAACAGCATAATAATCATCATAATGTGTTTTTGTGTGTGTGTATGCCAGGATCTTTTGTATGAAACTGTTATGCTGGTAATCTTTGGGAAATATCAGAGAAAATGAGAAGTAACAGGAAATTAAAGACCAGAAAATGCTCTGATTTTAGAAAGGAAAAAAAAGTAGATCTTGAAGAAGGGAGTTGTAATCTTGACCTTTCCTGAGAGCACCAATACAAACCCAGGATGGATCATATCAAAGGTAGTTTGTGAGCCTTTAGAAAAGGAATGGGTACGCACTATGAAGAAGCCTGCACTCTCTGAAAACAAATAAAGCTAGCCAGATTAACTTTTTTGAATGGATAGTAAACTGATAGCCCAGTGGAAAAACTTTTTGTCTTTTCTGGAGTTCAATCATTTGAAAAAAGATCTCAGCCTGAGATGCTGCCCCCATTGTAAGCTCCTTTCTTGTCAGCAATTCTCATTTCTGACATAAATCTTACAAAAATAATTTTTTTAGTTACTTATGTAATATGTGAACACCTTTATGTTGTTAAAAAATCAAATGAAGTTAAAGTCCCCCAACATCCTCTCTCAATTCTACTCCCACCTCTACTTATCAATTTAGTGTGCATTCTGTTCAGATATTTAAAAATCTATCTCTAAACTGACTTGTTGCAGTTAGAACTTTATTCAGCCAACTGAATACCCAACAAAAGAAAGCAGTTCATTAGTCTCATTTGAAAGGAAGTCCAAGGGCAGCTCAGGGCAGCTCAGTGATGTCATCAGGAGCCCAGACTCTTTTTTTGTTTCATCTTTCACAGATTTGTACTCATGGTCACAAGGTGATTGCTGCTTCTCTAAAAATGTGTCCACATACTAGACAGGAAAGGACAAAAGTCACTGTGTGATGTTTTATATTTTAATTCAAGAAAGGAAGCCTCCCAAAACATCTGCCTATAACTTACTGGCTAGACTCTATTACATGACCCATCCATCAACAGGGGAGTCTAGGAAAGTAACTTACCTTTCAAGTATCTAAAGTATAGAATGGCATAGTAAAAAGAATTGAGAATATCTTTTCGGTAACCAAATTTTCAGTGTCTGCCACAAAAATATAGAGGTTGATTTTGCTTTTTCCATAAATGAACTCACACTATATATTTTTTGCAACTTGCTAGTTTTCCTTAGCAATATGAATTAGAACTTTTGATGGTGGCATATAAGAAACTTCCTTGGTTCCTTTAGCTGCTGCATAATACCCTTGTTTCATTATTCTAAGGCACACTTTTTCATTCACATTTTATTATCTCTAAAATTGGTATGCATCTTACAATTCCTGTTAGCTAGGCAATAATAGGGATGTAGTTGTCATTGCCTGCTGAATATGCTTCAAAACTTGCAGAATGGATGTTAGCAGCCTGGAATATTGATAATTCTGAATCTAAACATGATTCAGAAGGTTCAGACTCTGAGAAGAAAATTTAGATATGCCCTAATCAATTTATTTTATGAATACTTTCATTTTAATGTATGCATGAGGATGATATGGGATTAAAAATCCATGTCTTAAGTCTCATTTGGCTTTTTGAATAATTATAAAATAAAAATTATTAATGATAAGAAAGATTTGTGTCATAATTTAATTAAGAGCATTTTTCTTTCTCAATGATACTAAAGTAATGATCTCTATAATTGATGACTCCTGAAGCCTATGAAATAGGATGTTCTACACTATGGGTATTCCATAGTTTAATCATTTCCCTATCATGAGATGTTACATTTTTACTTCCTTTTCCAATAATGCTTCAGTAAACACTTTTTCATGCCCTTTTTTCCCGTATGTGCAAATAATATTTCTCTAGATACTTAGAACAGCACATTAAAAAAATTTAATAACTAATGCCTCCCTGAAATCCATAACTCCAGTCTAATATTGAGGAAAACTAAGGGACATCCTATGAAATATGTAACTGATACTCACTCCTTGACAATGTCAAGGTCACAGTGAACTAAAGATAGTACAGTGTTCCCATATACCTCCGTGCTCAGTTTCTTCTATTGTTAACACATTAGCATAGAAACTTTGTCACAATTAATGAACCAACATTGATATGTTATTATTAACTAAAGCTCATACTGTATTAAGACTTCTTTGTTTTTTTATTTTTTATAACATTTTTTATTCAGTTATACTCATTTTACAATGTTGTGTAAATTTCTATTTTAAATTTAATTGATTAGCTTTTCTGACATTTTGAGTGCTAGTTTATGATCCATATTTCTAGCAAGTTCTGTTTTCCCAAGTCAAAGTTAGCAGATCTGACATTTGCCATGTGCAGTTTTAGCCATAGTCAATTTTATTTTGTATTATTAATATCAGAAATATTTATTGTGAACTGGACAAAATACTGGCATTTTATACTTAATTCTTAGTTAATTTATAAGAATAGTGTAAGCAAATCCTTTCAGATGCTCCAGAGGAATAATATTTTCTTGTCGTCTTCCACTGGTCTATTGCTTTTTTAGCTCTGCCTATAGTACTAACTACTCATATTTACTATAGAGTTAAGAGCAAGCTCTTTGTTGGATTAAAATGTCCTTGGGTGACAATATGCCCAGGACTAAAGTGTTCACCAGGTTTAAAATTGTGAAGTCAAATGACTTGGTAAAATAAAACAAATGAAACATAAGCAAACAAAAAGCTGTATCATACAATGCTTTGTCAGTCCTATAAAATACCATAGTTTATTGAAGCATTCCCTATTAATGGACCTTTAGGTTGCTTCCAATGTTTCTTTCCTCCTCCCCCTCCTCCTCCACCTTCTTCCTCTCTCTTTTCTTCCTTCCATCCTTCCTTTCTCTCTCCTTCTCCCCATCTCTCTCCCTTCCTCTCTCTTCTCTCTGTATCTTCCTTTACTTTCCATTATCAAAGCTGCAGCGAACATGCCTCTTTGTAATCACAGGCAAATATTTTTCTAGGAGAGGCACCTGAAAGTGAAATTGCTGAGTTAGAAATTTGACGGTGAAAAGACGAGAGTAGTAGCAACTAATATTTAAGCAACCACTAGGGAGCTAAACCAAACTTCATTTTTCAGACACTAAACCTCTTCCCCAAGGTTTCACAGCCTATTAGTGGCAGAGCAGGTCGAGAAATACAGAACAGTTTCAAGCAGCTTTATGAAAAGTAGTGTCTGCTGACATTTAGAAGGGGTTAGACCTTGTGCAGCTGTGGCAGCCGGTAGAAGTCTGTGCAGGCTGCTGTGGCCTTGAGTCTCATGTTGAGCCTGAAGTTGCTGTAGGTCAGCCAGACTGCAGTTGGGAAGCTGGGTGTGGACGAGATCAAAAACAAACTAGAACCTTCGAGAACAAACGTGGGCTCATAAAGAACCCTGGGACCCTCGCGGACAAACTGGAACCTGCCTCTTGCCCCATCTGACCTCTTAACTGTGACATGAGAGACCCCAAGACAGAACTCTTTAGCTAAGCTGCTTGCTGACCTGAAACTGTGAGATAATACATTTTTGTTGGCTTAAACCTCTCAACTTTGGAGTAATTTGTTACACAGCAATAAGTAACTAGTATACCTAGGTACCAATAGCATGTTCACCAAAACCACCTCCTTGTCAAATTGCTGTGGCAGTTCCAGTGGCCAGAAGCTTGCCAACCCAGCCACTTTAAAGGAGCCGAGATGCATCTCAGGGAAAGGTAGAATGTAGGCATTTGAAGTCCATGAGTTCTGAAATTTTCATGCAGCCTGGATTTCATGCTGGCCCTGTTCCGCCATTGCTTTCTGACCTGGCACTCCTCTAGGTTGCTCTCTCAGCACTAGCTTTTGGTCTTCTAACTGCTCTATCTGTACCCTCTCGTTCAGCACTCCAGGCTCATCGCCTCTCATTCTTTCCCTGGACAACTGGATTGTGTAGGTTGAGGCGGTTTTTGTTTTTCTCAATGCCCATGTCTTACAAAAGTTAAATATTTGGATCTGTCTAGCCATCTGAAGAATAGTTTGCCCTTCTTCAATTTAGGAAAAGGGATGTCCAGATAGAAAATCAACTCTGTGCACTCAGTAAGGTAAGATCCTAGGAGGCATCACTGCCAGTCCCTGAAGCTTCCTAAATCTATCCTCCTGCTTGTCTGGTGTTTGATGTTATATTTAAAAAGAAATGTGCCAAGAGACAGATTGACTAGCAGCCAGAGATTGCCTAACAGTATAGCTGTATCTTAGTGAGGTAACCATAGATTAAGAATTATTGAGTCTTCCATTATGTGATAGTAATAGTTAATACTTATATAGGAACTACTAAAGTGATTTATATGTGTATGTGTGTGTGTGTCAACAATCCTGTCAACAATTCTATGACATAGGTGTTCTGCTCTTTAAGATCACTTACCATTTTATAGCAACTAAGATTTTTCAAGAAAGTCTCAATTTCAAAAATCTTGATTCATTATTGTCATTGGCTATCAAAATGCTTCAGAAGTTCTAATATTTCAGACTCTGAACTCTACCTCAGACAGCCTCTACCATTAGAGAGTGGGTTGCAAATACTTTTTATACTATTTATTCTGATACTTGGTTTAGAAAGTATGGTCCTATTAATAAAATGATTTCAGTGCCAGCTTCTGGTGAATACCCCTACTCCTAGTCTCTGCTGTGCTGGGTGGTACTTTTTGTACCAGATGAAACCTCTCTGCCATCCCATAACAGCTGATTGAGTTAAAGCAGACTTCTCATCCAAAAGCAGTCATTTCATAGACTGCCGGCTTGCATCCTTTCTTAAAATAATGAGCTGGGTCAATCACATTTTTGTGTGTGTGTTGGGGGGGTGGTGGTAAATATGAACCAAGAGACATGGAGAAGGTTTCTACCCTAGGCTGGGGGTCCATGATGGCCACGTGCAGATGAGTAAGCAGAGGGAGCAGGCTGGGAGGTAGGGAAGAAGGAGTACATATACAGAGAGACACAAAAGTGTAATGAGACAAGGAGACTGAGAGACAAAGGCAGAGAGGCAGAGACATAGAAAGTCACACTGACCTCAAATGAGAGAGAGAAAAAAATTGGTTCCTAGTGGCTCTTAGGCTCTTGCGAGGCCCTGCTTAACTTGGATTGTTCCTATCTTTCAACTCACCTAAAATTCAATAAACACCTTTCCCTTTAGCGAGTTTGAATGAATCTCTGTTCCTTACCACTAAAAGAACCTGATGAAAGGAGTCTCTAATGGCCACACTTAATTCGATTTTAGGGAGACTGAATCTGGCCAGTCAAAATGGATGGATAAACTAAGCCCTAGTGTATTAATTTACCAAGAGAATTGTATTTTCTCAGAACTCTGGAGTATTCAGATTGGATGATGACTGCGTTTTCCCTCCCTTAAGAAAACTTCTGTAGGAACCAACTCCTACGTCAAGACTGTTTGGTGAGACTGGATCTGAGCAGAGGGGAGACTATTTTGAGAGTTATTCTCAACAAGCCATCAGAGTACAGTGCCTCACTCATCTCCATCGTAGAGATGGACCTCCTGATCTTGAGGAAGGGACATGTCACACAGATGGGTTCTCTTTTATGGCTTCCTTTTATTAGACTCTATGTAGACTCAACCCTTCTGTTAACTCTTTCTGAAAAGAAGTTATAACAGCTTTATTACTAATAATAAATAGTAACTAACATTTATTGAATATTTTCTATGTAACTTGCACTATCCTAAGTTCTTTACAAATACAATACCTTATTGAATCCTCAAACAACCCTATTAAGTAAGTATTTTATGTGACTTTACAGATAAGACTCAGAAAGGTTAAGAAGCTTGTCCAAGGGCAGGGAACAAGGAGGGAACTAAGTTAGGGAACAAGGAGAGAGCTGGGAGGGCAGTGACCACATCACACTCATCACAAGATACCCTTGTCAATTTAGTTTTGGAGATAGTTTACTCTCTGGATTGGAGGAGGAGACACATGATTGAATATGAGTTTTCTATTTCCTTAGTGGCATTTCTGCCTGCTGCTTATGCCAATCATCATTACTTTAAATAAGTAAGACAACAATGATACTGATACTGATCAGTTATCAAAGTTAAGACTAGAAGCTTTCACCCACCCTGCCAGGTAGCTATCATTATCCCCACCTTAAAAATGAGAAAACTGAGATTTTAGGAGGTTAACTTAGGTCAAAAAGATATAAGCAGTAAAGTCAGGATTCAGACCCTGGTCTGTCTGTTAAATCCAGTGTTTTGCCCAGACTGTACCACCTGTCAGTCATATTTTCAATCTGAAGTGAATTTCTGTTTTCACACCCTAGTAGTTTTCCCTTGACTGTATCCTCATTTAAGAAGGAAATCTTCATGGATGTCTAATGTGGAACTAGGGTAGAAAACTTTAAGTGGAAATGGTGCATTGCCTTGGTTTCCAGTGAGGTGAGTGTCAGAAAGTTTGCCAACAGCAGCTCCTTCGGGATGGTCTTGGTTTCCAGATTCTCTGGAAAATTTCAAAGCTACTTAGATGCCTGACAAGTTGTTGTTAAAATAATGAACAAAGAGCAGTATAAATCTAAGTTAGAATAAAGGTCTTTATTTCTATTGGTACTTCTGAACCCTAGAAGTGTTTGAGGGTTTCTTGTCATCAAAAAGACCTGGCTCAGCCTCGCAGCCTCTGAGCCAGGTGCACCTGTGGGTCATAGAAGCTGGGAGTGTGGCAATAACCTCACATATATTCAAGGAATCAAAAAAATGGAAAATAAGGGGGAGGCTATAGCTCAAGTGGTATAGTGCATGCTTAGCATACGCAAGGTCCTGGGTTCAATCCCCAGCACCTCCTCTAAAAACAAAACAAATAAGTAAACCTAATTATCTCCCTCCCAAAACAAAATAAACAAAACAAATGGAAAGTAGTGAGTGTTGGTGAGGTTATGGAGAATTTGGAACCCTCATACATTGCTGGTACGCATATTAAATCATTTGTTTAGCCACTATGGAAAAACTTTTTGGTAGTTCCTCAAAAAGCTAAATGTAGGATTATCATATGACCCAGCAATCCCACTCCTAGGTATATACCCCCAAAGAATTGAAAACCGTTACACAGGCAAATACATTTAAAGGCACGTTTGGAGCAGCACTATTGACAGTAATCAAAGGGTGGAAATAACACAAATGTCCATCAGTGGAGACATGTAAAAACACATTGTGGTATACATACAATGGAATATTATTCAGCCATAAAAAGGAATGGAGTACTGATACATGCTATAATCTGATGAACCTGGAAAACATCATGCTAAGTGAAAGAAGCCAGACACGAAAGACTGCATATTGTATGACTCCATTGAAATGAAATGTCCAGAATAGGCAGAGACAGAAAATAAGTTAGTGGTTACTCAGGGTTGGGGAGAGGAGAGAATAGAGAGTGACTGCTTAATGAGTGAGAGATTTCCTTTTGGGGTGATAAAAATGTTTCAGAACTAGGTAGAGATGGTGTGGTTGCTCAACACTGTGAATGTAATAAATGCCACTGGACTGTTCACTTTAAAGTGGTTATTTTTATGTTGTGAGACTTTCACTTTAATTAGGAAAACAAGAAAAAGTTCAACAGCCCTCTCCGCCCTTTTGAACTTGGGATCTTCCCAGTAGATACAGGGCAAAAGAAACACCTAGCCCCCATCCTTGTGGGGACATGATAAAATGTGCCTTGTGCTACAGTTGGATCTTTGTGCATTCACTCATCTGAGCATAAATTCCCACTTACTCAGCCCATGGCCTCTGAACCAGGTCCTGGGCTGCAGAGGGTACAGCCTAGGGGGAGACACATCCCGCAAATTAAAAAACAAAACAAAACAAAACTCCGTGATGAACCCAGCACAAGAGGGTTGGCTACTCAAGTAGCAGGGTGTCTCGAAAGAAAAGGGGCCTTTCTCAGACAGCGGGCTTGGACTGAGCTGATTCGTGTCATTGGCCGCCAAATCCCTTGCGACAAATGCATTCTTTTGTTGTTCATGGAAATGAAACATTTTTTTCAGGGCCTTCAGGAGCTCGTCTGCAAAGGTGGGAAGAGGGAACTCTGAGCACAAGGATATCGGTGCAAGGGAGAGGGGTGGGTAGGAGGGGTACCCCCTGCGCCCCGCCCCGAGACTCAGGGGAGCCAGCGGCCGCGGCTCGGGGAGGTGGGGACTGCGCGGGGCCGCGCTCCCGCCCTCCTCGGCGCCGGCGGACCCGCAGGCGGCGGGCGGCCCGCGAGGGGGCGGCGGCTCCTGGGCTTTGTGGCCGCTGCGCGCGCGGCGGGGCCTGGCCGGCCGGGGGCGCGCCGCCGCCGCCGCCGCCGCCGCCCGGCGCTCGGAGCCCGTGGCCCTCCCGGTGCCCAGCCTGAGAGAGGAGCCGAGGCCGCCCGCACTCGCTTCTCGCCGGCCCCTCCCCCGATCGCCGCGGCCGCCGCGCCGCCGCTGCAGGTAGGAGGCTCCTCCGCCGGGCTGGCCGCAGCGGGGCGGGGGCGGGTGGGAGGGAGGCGCGGGCCAGGCGAGCGGGGGCCTAGGGGCCAGCAGGGCGGGCTTCCGGCCCAGGCGCTACGACCCCTGCCCCGCAGGCCGGGCAGCCGCCTCCGCGCGCCACGATGGGACTTGGTGAGTGAGGCCGGCCTGCGGCGTACAAAGCTCCAGGGCGCGGACCTCGGGAAGATTCAGCGGCGTACCCAGGGTCGGGGGACTCTGGATCCCCGGGGACAGAGGAGCCGCTTGGGAGGAATCCAGATGGCCCGCAGTGCCGAGGTCTCCCCATCCCAGGGTCCCCACTGTATGCCGAGCACTGTGCTCAGCGCTTTTCCGTACTTGTCTCCTTTAAGACCCCTTGTGCCCAGTCCAAGGGTGTAATGGGAGGGGACCCCCCACTCGGAGGCCGAGGGCCGAGCATCACACTGGTGCCCGCCTGACCTTGGGAAAGCACCTTTACTCTGAGCCCTTGGATGCTGCTTCTGTAAATGGGGGTGAGGTGGCAGGGGCGGGGATGGTGGCGGTGGAGTGCGTGGTGTAATGCCTACCCCCAGGTAGTATTGTGAGAGATACTGTGGGTAAATGATCATAGCTAAATTTTGAGCACTTTCTGTGTACCAGGCCCTGGGTACCAAACAGTTGGCATGAGTTATCTAATTAAATTATCACACTGGCACTGTGATGTAGCTACTGTAAATTGCACGAGTAATCTTTATTTGGGAGTAGGAAATAGTGAAGAATTTAGTCTCCCTATTCTGATTCATGAGATTGGGTGTCTCTTAGGTATGGTAACATTTAAAGCCAGGTAGGATAATATCAGGGCCAGGGGTGTACGTTTCAGCATGTCAGATAAGTCAGTTGTGTTACCAAGGAAATTGTTGAATGTTAATTCAAAAGCACAGTTCCTGAGTTAGCACTGAGGACAGCTGTGGGAGTTTGGGGCCAGTGAGAGGCAAGGGGTGGATTGGGAGGAGAAAAGAGGATTCTGAAGTTCTGGAAGAGAGTATGCAGGAAGGGGCCAGTGTCTACCATCTCAGCAGCTTTCTGGACCAGCATTCCATCCTGCTTTTAAGAGATCAGGCATCCAGCCCTTAGAGACCAGGCCTCATGTCTGGGACTGGGAGGGAGGGGGCAGCATCCTGGGGAGAGATCACTGGGTTGTCCTCTTATTCCCAGGCCACCCTAAAAGTATTCAGATGGGTTGAGAGCCAGATGGTGGTGCCTCCTAAAATGCCATGGTCTCTTCTCATGAGTCTTGAAAATTTTTTAATGTTTGAAGAGATTGGTAAGATACTTAAAATACAGACACCTAAATGATGTAATGAAGGATTGTGTTTTGAATACAACTATATTCACTTGGTTAGAGAAGCAGGAAATTATTTTGGGGTTCAGTTTGGGGAGAACTGGAAGGCTTTGGACTCTGAAGAAGGAAAAGAGAGGCGGGAAGGCCCAGGGACTGCACCTTGGGGAAAGACGATAGAAGAGCCGAGGACTCCGTAAGACCCTGTGCAGAACATCAAAACACCCTACTCAGTGTTCTGCTACCCAGGAGGCACCCCTTCCTCTCCCAGTTTGTGATGGTGTCTTACTTGAGTGTAGTAGAAGGTCGGGGCTGCACTCAGGCTGCCTTTCCTTTTGAGTGAACAGGAAAGGCTTCTTGGATAAGGGTTATTTTATTTTATTTTTAAAATTTATTTATTTTTAAAACTTTTTTGGGGGGTAATTAGGTTTATTTATTTTTTGATTTATTAATGAAGGTCCTGGGGATTGAACCCAGGACCTCGTGCATGCTAAGCACAGGCTCCACCACTGAGCTATACCTTCCCCTGGGGGAAGGGTTATTTTAAAACCAGGCCTTGAAGGAGAGGGTGTTTGGGCACATGGTGATGGTGAAAGTAGAGAGCAGTGTGCCTAGTGGAAAAAGCAGTTGCTTTGGAGAGACAGTGGGGGATTCAAATCCTAGCTCTGCCATTTCTCAGCCATGTAATATTTTGTAAGGCTAAAACAATGTTTTTTTCAATGCCTGGTAGGGAACTCAACAAGCACTAGGACCTTTTTTCCTGTCCGTGGTGACATTTGTTTAACACTTGTCTGCTGAGCACCAATCTTATGCTGAGTCATATGCTTCGTGCCGGGGATACGGAGATGAGTCAGAAATTATGTATTTCCCTTAGGAATTTCCCAGTCTAGTAAGGGAGACAGACACAGTGAGCAAATTACAGAAAATATGGGAAGTGCTGCAGTACAGTCATATACAACTGGCAGTGAGCTCACAGAAGAGTATCTCATTCATTTTGGATTCATTCAGGGCCAATCTGCCTCTTTAACAAGATGAGTATGAGGCATTATCATAGAGGTTTTGAACACTACACCACCTCCTAATGTCTACCTTTTTTACCTTTGCCTTGTCTTTGCCCTGATATTCTGTCTCTTTAAGAAATCTAGTTGCAGTGTGTGCAGAGTTTGTTAGCTGCCTCAAACTCATTTAGGAGGACACTGTTATAAAGAAAATAAATGTAACAGCCTGGGTGTTAGTTGAGGAAGGCTTCCCCAAAATTTCATGAGAATTAGGCCTTGAGAGATGAAGATGAGCCCTTGGCAGACCTTAGGGTAAAGTATTCCAGCCAGAGAAAGCCCCATGTCCTGAGGCATGAGAACACAGCAGGTCCAAGGGCATGAAGGTGAGTTTGGTCTGGCTGGGTTGAAAGATACATGGAAAGGGTGGTATGGAGTGGGGTGGAGGGGGCACTGTAATCGGAGCAGATCTGGAAAGGCCTTGAATGCCATGTGAGCAATTTGGACTTTATCACTTCAGCAGTGGGGGAGATGTCAGAGTTACACGCAGGACAGTGGCTTCATCACCGTGTTTTAGGAAGATCCTTCTGGGAGTTGTGTGGAAGAGGGGCTGGAAGTCTGGGAGATCACTTGGGAGACTTTGGACCTGACCTCAGACAGAGGCAATGAGCATGGGAGAGAAGGGATATTGAGATAAAACGTATAGGTTTTGATGACTGGTTACGTGTGATTGAAGAGCACATTGAGGTTTCTGCTTTGAGCCAAGTTAATGTGGCTGAAATCACCAGAAATCAGGAGGTTTGTAGGTGGCGAATAATTTGTTTGCTTTTGGAGATTTCTGAGGTCCCTGTAATGGACAGCTAGATAGAGGTGGCTGGTAGACAATTGGAAATGTGTGTGGTGCAGAGGAGAGGATGGGGCTGGAGAGAGGTTCTCCCTGACACCCCTACTTTCTTTTGAACAAACACCAAGAATCAACTGTGTGCCAAAGATCCAGATAAAATGTAGTTCCAAGCCTTAGGATCTCACGCTCAGCTAGGGGAGACCCTCCAGCATATGGATAGACTGCAGTACAGAGTAATTCTGGTGGCTGTAGTAAAAGGTAGTTATCTGGGACCCTTGGCCCAGAGATGTTGTTGCTGAAGTGGTGGGAGTAGAGGAGGGAGTGCACACAGATGGAGTGTGAACACCTACAAAAGGGGACTTTCTTTGCTTTTTCTTTTTTACACAGCTGGAACATTGATTATAAGAGTACAGTGGTGTAACATGGGTGCTGATGGGCAGCACGTCTTTGTTCTTTCTTTCACAAGAGGATTTTCTGTATTGTAAAAGCACTTTCTGTGGAGGGTGCTTTAATCATGATTCTAAGGGAATTTCAGGGAGACTGGGCTGGGGAAGGGGAGATGGTTTGGGATGGAGCTATGGGGGAGGGGGAGGAAGGGGTCAGGACTTTTAAGAACCTGCCTTTGGTTTCCAGAGGGAACTGTGGGAGTAGGAGGACGGGAGGTGGGAGCTCTTGCCTTAAACACAAGGCTGGTTCTGCTGACAGCCACACTCAGACACAGATGGTAAAAATAAACACTTCCGAGTTACATGGTTGCCTGAAGTGGGTGGTGAAGGCGAAGAGGGAGAACATTAGAGGAAGCAAGTTTAGCGCTAAGTTTAAGGCTGGAAAGCCCTCTTAAGGAAGGGAAGAAGATGGAGAGGGCACAGGTGAGTGGACATCCTGGGCAGACCAGTCTGAACATGTGAGAGCAGGGACTTGGGAAGGTGTGTACAGGAACAGTCATGTCTGATTACTCTTACCTCTGGATGAAATGAAATCAGAAGGTATCACAGTTGTAGAGAGGCTCTTAAAAATGTGGCATACAATACAACGTACAAGAAGAAGCCAGGAAATGATTTTTGTTATGATAAATCCTTTATAAAAGGAGAAATTTAAGATAATAGAACATCTAGATATGATTAGTGAAAAATGGAAATGGCGAGCCGGTTAGTTTCAACATATATTCCACAAATATTTATTGAGTGTCTCCTGTGTACTTGGTGCTCTTCGAGGAGCCGGGGCTACAGTAGTGAACGAGAGATCTAATCACCTGCTTTAGACATTCACTTGGAACTACTTAACCTTCTGAGTTAAATCTGGGCATGGGTCTTAAATTGTCTAAATTGCTAAGATCACTTTGTTCTGTTGCAGTGTTCTTTCATTGGCTAGCAGCTCCACTAGCCTCGTAAATAATCAGAAACTGCCATCCATGTGCATTTGGCAGAAAACTGTGGAAATTAGGTTGCAGAAAATCCACTGTAGCAGCAGTGCTAGTATGGACTGCCAGCACTGGATGGGGCTTCAGAGAACACCCGCTTCAGCTTTTAATTTAGAGGAGTCAACAGTCAGGGAGAAAGGGGGACTTGCCTAATGTCACACAACGAGTGTCAGAGTTAAGAGCAGTGCCCTCGGAGTTTTCAGATAGGATAGTGGAGAAGGCTTTAGGGTACCTAGCAAAAGGGCATCTGGCTGGTGAGAGGGTTCCAGCGAGGAGGTGTGCGGGGAGGGGTTGAAAACAAATCCTGAGGCTTGGCTTTTAGGCCCTCCTCTGTGACTAGGACTCCAGGAAGCCCCAGACTTTGCTCTGAGCCTCAGTTTCCTCATCTGGAAAATGAGAGGATTGGACTGAAGTACCTTCCTCATTTTAACATGTTAGGCTCTATGTTGTTTCCAGAAGAGGTTGTTTGGGGGAAGCTGAGTCAAAAGACCAGGATAGGAAATTGCCTCTCATCTCTTTAGAGCAAACTGATCACCCATAACCTCTTTGTAAACCCTGGGGTTGGACAGGGGGTACAAGCTCTCTGGTGTCTTTTCTTTCCTTATCCTCTTGAAACAGGGCCCCACCCTTACGATCTCATTTGATCTTAATTACTTCCTTAAAGGCCCAGTATCCAAATACAGTCACCCTAGGCGTTAGGGTTGCAACAAATGAATTTTTGGGGGGGGGAGGGTACAAACGTTCAGTCCATAACAGATGGATTTTTAAGGTGGATATTGAATATACTTATTACAGCGCCTTCTGGTGGTTTAGTCAGTGTTATTGTTTTGGAAATTATGCTGATTGCTTCCTATTTGTTCGTTTGTTATATTGGAATCCTACTCTTTTATTTCATTCTGTCTCTGGGTCTTTGCCTAGCCCAAGAAGAGCTTCCTTTGCATTTGGATTTTGCTATTTTTATTTGGCCATTTTTACTTTAATGCAGGTTTTGGCGCACTGATTGTTTTATCACGTATGATACTCATTCTCTGTATGGGAGGCAGTTTTACATCTATATCAAAATACACTCATTCGCTAAATTTTGCCGAGGGCCCACTATAGGAGGGTCTCTGGGCTGCTTGTACTACAGCCACACAGAAGGGTGGGTAGCACTCTGTCTAGTGGAACAGCAGACGGAAAAGATGATCCATACTGAGCAGAGTTGGGGGCCTGGGAGGGGCAGTTTCTAATAAAAGCTGATATAGCAGAGAAGGCTTGTTGTGTTGCCATCTATAACCAATTATGGACATTCCTGAGCAGTTTTAAGCTAGAATGTGTTGTCTAGCCTCGAAGTTTCTATTAATAAGCTTTGCCCAGAGATCTTTCTTCAGGAAGTGTTTGTTTACTTAGGACTGTCAATCAAGTGCTTAAGCAGAATGTTAGTGTTCAGTTCCCCTGAGGCGTGGACCGTTTTAAAGCTCCATGTTATTGCTGCAGTTACTTTTCAAATATGCATTCTCCTCAGATCAACAGTGGAAATTATTTCAGAACTCTAGTTAGAGTGAAAGAAGTGCATCTGGGGCAGATGAGGGGATGTGGACTCTAGGTTTGAGACATAGAAGGGGGAGGTGATGGGAGTAGGGAGGGAAGGGGAGGGGAGGGAAAGAGCCCACAAATGGAGACAGAAGCAGGTACAGCTCCTGCTAGGTAACTCTAACCTAGGACTTTGCCCTGCTGATAATTAGATTACTAATTGACATGTAATTTGAGCAGGGGCACTAGGGGCTGTCACTAGGTCTGAAAGAAGAGGGCTGGGCCAAGAGAGAGCAGCATGGGTGTGGAGTCAGACGGGTTTGAATCCTGGTTCTGCTCCTTACTATTTGTGTAACCACAGGCAAGTTACTGAGCCTCACTTTTCTGATCTGGGAAATAGGAATAATAATTGGTTAGTGGAGATAAACAGCCTGCTTCATGAGGCTGTTGGGGATCCATAGGGGACCTTTAGGGTGCACCTTCTCATACCAGAATCCCTTTAGAGCCCTGCAGGATGCAACCACATGGCCAAGGGAGGCCTGCTGTTCTACAAAATTTAGCACAGTAAATTGGTAACTCTGGATTTACTTAGCTAGTGATTAAATAACAATTTAGTTAATAGCCTATTAATGGTCCCCAGGTGTTGGTAATTCTGAGTATTTGCTTTTGAGAGCAGTTGTATAATTTCTTCCGGTACTTTCATAAAGTTTTTTTTTTTTTTAACAGTGTGAAAAACGATGCTCTTAGGGGCTATTTTTGGGAGAATTAAATGATACAGTGCATATTAAGCAGTTAGAATAGTGTCAAACCCACAGTAAAGGCTCAATAAATGTATCTGCTATTGTCATTATTGCTGTTATTAGAGACTCAGCTGACCACACACTTAAGGTCCTTTGTGAGTTTAGATTCCCCACCATCCCACCACCACCTGCTGGCAGCTAGTGGTACTGCACACATTGTGAGAAAGAATTATTAAATTGCTTGAAACTATGTAGTTTCAATTCCACTAAGTATAACAGGGACTTAGTTCTGCCAGAGTGTGGCTTATTTGCCTGAGAGCTGCAGTGCATATATCACTAAACAATGAAGGGACATTTCTCATCTCCCCAGTTGGCAAAGATTTAAAAAATGTTAACAGCAAAAGTCAATGAAGTGGGAACGTCAATTGGTACACCAACCCTGGAGGACAGATGGTGATGGAACAAAAGTCTTATGTGTTTTTATCTTTTGTGGCAACCATTCCTCTTCTAGGAATTTATCTTGAAGAAATAATCAAGGATAGAAAAAAAGATTTATTTAGGAAGAAAAATATATAATGTAAAATAGCATTACCTGTAATAGAACAAAACAGGGAACAATCCCTTTTCTATTTGTGAATCAGATTCTTAGTCTTCATGACAGTGATTCTGAAAAGGAGTGGGGCATTGGAGAAGGTAAACATCTCTTGGGGGCAGAAGAGTTGAGATGGGCATTATTTCAGAATCTGCTTTGAGGGCTGTGTAGTTTAAGAACATTCAGTATACCTATCGATTCTGTAGTAAAAACTATAGGACATAAAGTTGGACATAGACATCTTGGCAGATAGAGATAATACAGAAAGACATCTTGGCAGATAGAGATAATACAGATAGAGGTAATAAGAAAGATATATTGTAGGGAGTGTGTGTTAATAAATTTGTTTGGGAACATTGATGTATAGGATATAGAAATATTGATGAAGGTGAAAAATTAATTTTTGACCTTTGGGGAAGGAGGGGCCTGGGTTGAATCATCGTAGGAACATTAGAGCATCATGACTAAAGCCCAGGCCTGGGAATTTAGGGGTGCAGGGACTGTCTCCAAAGATAAATCCCCCCTTGTTTAGCTTTGCCCAAGATCTGAGGACCAGACCACCTTTGACTTGTCTGAATCTTTTGATTTCTGATACTGCTGTGTCCATGATGAACGTGAGGCAGGTTATCTTGAATATGGAGACACTGATCACGCTAACCTTAATTCTGGGGAGGAGGTGGTATTTAGTGGGAGACCCTGATCAGGTTCTGCTGCCCTCCTGTAAAGCCCACATTCCATGGCCTCAATTTTAAGGTTCTCTGATCTGGCGAGGTCCCTTCCAACCTGAGGTCTAACAGATTTCAGTTATTTACAACTACAGTAACCTCTCCCCAGGAGTAGCTGACTTGTAATAGTGTGATTTTAAATCGGTGTGCTGTAAACTTAAAAGCCACAGCCTTTCCCTACTTTTTATTATGGAATTCCTCAAATGTGCACAAGGATCAAAAGAAAAAAATTCAGTGAATCTTTGTATACCCATCATCCTTGTCAATATTCAGATGTCCCATTTTTGGCCAGTAGGACTCTTTTCAAGTTAGTTTCTAATTCTTTTGATATGGGTTGGTCAGTTTCAAATGGACTACATCATCAGTATCTTGATGCTTGCCTGTAATCCTGAAAAAATCAGAGGCTTAGGGAACGTAAGGAGGACTGGGCATGTTGGCCCTTTCCACAAAGGGGACATGCACCATTTGCTTTATTGCTGCATTCTCTGTTGCTTAGCTACATTCTTGCCATAATTTATCTGAGATTAATTTTTGTTGGAAGTTTCCTGGGATTAAAAGGTGTAGGAAAGTGTAGGGTCATAAAATGCACATAGGTTTAGTGGACTAAGACATTTACTAAGCACCTATTGTGTGAAAGATGCTGGTGCAGCACTGGGGAGGATGGCAAGATGACCCAGGGAGTCATGGCTGAGTAATTTGAAGTCACCCAAGGTGAAAGCCCAAGAGATAGCTGTGAAATGATAATCGGAATACCAGACTTTTCAAAGCCTAGAAGCAGAGAGTAGAACAGTGCTTACCAGGGACTGGAGATAGAGGGTGGGGGAAATATGGAGATGCTGGTCAAAGGGTACAAAGTGCAGTTACGTAGGATGAATAAGTCTAGAGATCCAATCTATGGGAATGATGACTATAGCTGATACTACTGTGTTGAATATTGGAAATAGGATAGAGTAGCTTTTAGGCACTCTCATCACACACATAAAAGGTAACTATGTGAAAGATGATATCTAGTTTGTGGTAATCATTTCACTATATCAAATGAAATTTATGTATGTTAAATATATACAATTTTTATTAAAAGTGTAATAAAGTATGTAGACTTTAATAGTGATAAGGGAGAATATGTCATTTCAAATTTTTAAAATAAAATTGATACCTCTTACTATAATGTGAACAGAGATTTTAAAGGACTATGTATAATAAAAATGGCTATTTTTTGGTATGTTTAAAAAAAATGATTAGTAAACTATTACGACAGTCCAGGTTCTTGACTTCTCAGGTCACCATCTTTGTGATCTTGTGCAATCCATTTCACCTTACTGGCCCATAGTTCCCTCAATTGAAAAGAAGGATAAGGAGGATGTGGTAGTATATGTACACAAAGGAGTATCATTCAGTCACAAAAAAGAAGGCTATCCTGCCATTTGCGACAACATTGATGGACCTTGAGGTATTATGCTAAGTGAAATAAGTCAGACAGAGAAAGACAAATACCATCTGATCTCACTTATATGTGGAATCTTAAAAAAAATCATTGATATAGAGAACAGGTTGGTGGGTGCCAGAGATGGGGGTTAGAGGGAGGGAATGGGCAAAATGGGTAAAGGTGGTCAAAAGGTACAAACTTCCAGCTATAAAATAAATAAGTCCTGGGGGTGCAATATACAGCATGGTGACTATAGTTAATAGTATTGTATATTGGAAAGTTGCTATGAGAAGAGATCTTAAAAGAAAAAAAATTGTAACTTTGTGGTGATGGATGTTAACTAGACTTACTGTGATGGTCATTTCACTATACATATATTTATATAAAATCATTGTTATATACCTAAAACTATTATAATGTTATATGTCAAGTATATCTCAATTTAAAAAATCCATTGATTAGTAAATGGATATAGACTGTGCTACAACTATAAAATGGAATATCATTCAGCAATGAAAAGGAATGAAGTATTGATACGTGGTACAATGCAGACAGACTGAAATCATTATGCTCAGTGAAAGAAGCAAGTCACAAAAGACCTCATATTGAATTACTCCATTTATATGAAACGTAGGGGGGAAAAAGTGGTGTTGGACTCAAGCTCTAAACATCCAGGCCCTTACACCTCTGAAATTATATAAATTATTTACAAAGAACTGTACACTTGTAAAAGAGGCCCTTAGACCTTAAGGATCACAGACTCCAAACCGTCATTTTAAAGATGAAGAAACTGAGGTTCCTGTAGGACCATGGACCTATCCAAGGTCACAGACAGAGTGATGGAAATGTCAGATCTTTTAGGGGTGATTTCTTGATGATTCTAAAACTTTGATAGTATTTACATTATCTGTTATATTTGACCACACGGTGACTTCTCTTGCCTTCAGCTGTGATAAAACTTTGAGAGAACTGCCTAACATTATGAATTTGGGGAATTATCAGTTCCCTAGCATTAAGCAGAAATAAATGATCACATTAGAATTCCACATAGATGTTCCAGCTTTTCTTTTTTGGCTGCTCTGTACCAGATAATCATAAAATGGCCAAGATCTACAGCAAAGGACCTACTTGAAAATCTGCTTTTAAGTAAAACCTCATTCTTGGTAAACTTTAAAATTTTTTTCTTTTTTTTTTCTTTTCCCGTTTGTCTGTGTGTGGTATAATTATGAACGTTTTCTTCAGAATATCATAATTCACCATTCATGGAAAAGAAAGTATTGGATGTCAGAGAACGGAATCAAGACAGGGATTAAGCTTGAGTGATTCGCCGACGTTTTTATTGCTAGAGTTAGTAATGATTGTTTCAAACTTCCTGTTCCAGGCTAGCTAACAGCCAGAAGAAACATAGTGGAAAATGCAAAACAACGAAATTATAAAACCTGCCAAGTACTTCTCAGAATTGGAAAAGAGCATCCTGCTTGCTTTAGTAGAAAAGTACAAGTATGTGCTGGAGTGTAAGAAGAGCGACGCGCGAACTATTGCCCTCAAGCAGCGCACCTGGCAGGCGCTGGCCCACGAATACAACTCTCAGCCCAGCGTGTCCCTGCGGGATTTCAAACAGCTGAAGAAGTGCTGGGAGAACATCAAGGCTCGGACCAAAAAGATTATGGCCCATGAGAGGAGAGAGAAAGTGAAACGGAGTGTCAGCCCGCTGCTGAGCACGCACGTCCTGGGGAAGGAGAAGATCGCCAGCATGCTGCCCGAGCAGCTCTACTTCCTGCAGAGCCCGCCCGAGGAGGAGCCCGAGTACCGCGCGGATGCCGCCGCCCAAGGTATGGGTTCCTGACGCCAGCTCGCACGTTCCCCTGGGGGGCCCGGTGCACGGTGCAGATTTCAAATCCTTAATTTCTAGGGAATTGATAAAAAAGAAACTTTCCTATCAAACTTGCCTTTCCCAACTCAAAACTTCTGAGTATACGAGATGCTCAGGTCATGTTGTACATAAAAACAGAAGCTCTTGCTTACCTCCCATGCCGTCTCTCTTAAAGAGGCCTCACTTATCTCTTAATTACCTAAGAACGGAAAATAAGGAGCTCCATTAAAATAGTTAACGAAGTACCTTAGTTGCTTATCTCAACGTATCTCAGATATATGACAGAATTTGTTTGAGGATTTGTATTTATTCCCTCGATCGTATTTTTTTATTAAAAAAAATTATGTGCAAAGTACTGCCGTTAAGGTACTCAAAAGGCCACGTGAAGAAAGTGAACTATTTCAAACTTAAGGGAAGTACAGAGACTAGGGTAGCAAACTTCCATGGAACAGTCACCCAGATTAAAAACCAGCATTCGTCCCATTATAATATTGTGATCTATAGTTTTGGTTTGTGGCACTCCAGGAAACTTGAGAAATTCTGGAAAAAAATCATTTTAGTTTTAATATACTTCCAATGAAAAAAGAAAAATATATCATACATAATTCCTAGGGAAGAGAGAGACTGTCATATAATCAAGGCTGTAATGAAAGTGTGTCATGGCTTTAAAAAGTTGGAATTAAGGGGCTGTAGAAATGTCTCCAGGCAAAGGGAAGATGAGAATGCATACAGATTAACTGCTGATAACTCCTGCCTCTTTTAAGATAGGAATGGCCAGTTTATATAAAGAGTCATTGCAGTTTGTGGAAAATATACCTTGAAAGCAGAGGAGGATTCTTGGGAAGGCCAAAGGGTTGCTCATAAGGTGCTCCAAGTACCCAAGAAGCATTTGCCTAGGAAAATCCAATTTTTGGCTTGCAGGATGAGAAATTCACTTATTAGTGTCCCCAGAGTAAACTGAGCTCTGAGGGACTGGTTAATTAAAAGTCACTAAAAAATTATTTAAAACTAAGAATGTTATCCTTGTAGGGTGGAAAAGATAATAACCAAGCGAACAGAATACACGTTTTTGATTAGCACATTATTTTCCCCTGTTGGCAGATCATCCTGGGAAGTTAAATTACGATCAATTTTTTTTTTTTTTTTTGCTGATCATTGACCAAAGTTAAGTCCAGGGGGCCAGTTGGGCAACTGTTGCAGTGAATGTCAAGAAATCCATGCATTGTTTCCCAGGGTAGGAACCCTGTGGCTGAGTTTTGATTCTTGGGTTCCCCTGCCAGGGCACCTCCCGGAAGACAGTGTTTATGTGGACACTGCCAGCTCTCTCTCACCTCTCCTCGCTGCTGCTTCTATGGTGGAGGGGCCTGCTGCTAAGTGACAGTGTCCTTGCTTTGGAGGTGTTTATAGCTTCAGCTGATTCCTCTCCATTATGCTGGCCTTGGAGCAATTCAGTGTCTGTGAGGCAGTGAAAGGAGAGGTGCTGGTGGAGGGAGGGAGTGAGGGAGGTGAATCAGCAGGGCTACTTTTCAAATTGCTTATATTCCCTGGGAGATGTTGCCCAGGAAGATGGTGGTGTGGACTGCTTTCAGTTCACTTTGCAAATCTTTGATCTGGATTATTGCGTATTGATTTCTTAGGGTTATTCTAAGAGGACAGTCTTATTCCCCACTTTCAAATTCTAGGGTAGGATCTAGAAAGTCCATTACACAAATTTTTTTCTCTTTCTTTTTAGAGGAGATGATGTAATTCATTTAGTCATAAACAGAATTTATAAATTTCCAGCAAAAAGGGAATAAATATGGATTCTCAGTGTCCTTCCTGTAGGGACGTTTGCTAGACAGTCACTTGTAAAAGAGATTTATTTTAAATTGGATGTTTGTATGTATATGACAGGTGAGACTTCTCTTTTTACTGGTGATTATTAAAGTACAGCCATATGCTGTCTGGTTCCTGTTTCCAGGTCAGATCTGGAGGGAGGTGGAGAACAGGGCTGCTTTGCCAGTTGGGAACTGTGTCCAAAGTAACCTGTTAACTCTAGTAGTTAAATACTGGACCTCTTTCCGTACAGTACAACAGCTTTGAGTTTACCTCACTCATTTTGCATTTCAATTTACTTTTAAGAAAGAAAAAGAAAGCTGGAATTGTTAATCATCCCTTCTGGGTCTTGTTGGGAAAAAGGTTGAAAACCTGCAATAGGGTTATGACTCTCATTCCATTGTGTGTATTTTGATACAGGGACTCGTGTGTGCGCGTGCATGTGTGTGTGAGTATCGCTAACGCAGTGCTGTCCAATACAGTAGCCACAAATCACATGAGGCTGATAAGTACTTGAAATGTGGGGAGACTGAATTGAGATGTGCTCAAAATATACACACTATATCTTGAAGATTTAGTACCCCCCAAAAGAATGTAAAATATCTTACTAATAATATTTATATTGATTGAATGTTAAAATGATAATACTTTAGATATATTGGATTAAAAATACATTACTAAAATTAATTTCACCTCTTTTTACCTGCAAAGGTGGCTATGAGAAAAATTTTAATTACATTTGTAGCTCATATTATATTTCTATTGGACAGCTCTGTTCTAACACCTTATAGGGTGCCTGGCAGAATTAGGTGCTCAAAGATTTGTTGTAATTAGTTAGACAGGAAGGAGCCTAGCAGTATTCCACTAGAGATCTCCCTCCAACTCTTTCTTCTGTGAGGTGGTTTAAACTATGTCTTCTTGATCACTGTCCCCCACAAATTCTTAGCTTTGTCAATGACTTTCTTGAAATGTACATCTGTATTTGAACACAGTATTCTTAAAATTTAACACTTAGGAATGTATTTGTAAAAATATGGTATTTTCCCCTTATATATATATTAGAACTTATACCCTGTAGACTTAGGATATGTGATAATTTGGCTTTGACACCCATCTTCCATTATCTTTGGGGGAACAGATTGGCAGAACAAACTAAGGGAGCCAACAAAATTTGCTAGGGGTGCTTGGGAGGGTAGGATGACCAAATGTCAAGTCTATTTTAAAAAACTAAGCTTTCAAGTAGCACTCAAATATCTCAAGAGAACTTACATTTAATTTCATGTGCTCTGGTTTCTCTACTATAAAGTTATAATCCACTAATGCAAACACAGGTACTCAAAGCTATATTAAATAATGCAAGCATTTTTTAATAAATTGCATTATTATCACTGTTTAGTCCAATCCTGTTCTTTTGGGGTGGGATCTCCAGTGCAGGGGACTGACATATTTCCAGTCATGGCACACGAGCATCATTAGTCTAGAAAAGCCCTTTTTTGTGTGTTACTTACATGTTTATTCCTTTTTTATCCCCATTCACTAGTTTCATTCTTTTCTCCTGCACTCTGATCATTCTAATGTGCTTGCATAATCTCTCACATGTTCTTGAAAGCATGCATTGGTGTTGTGTGTGCATGTATTTTAAATTTACATAGACTAAAAATAGTACTACAGATACCATTCCTTTTTCTCCTGCCTTTTTTCACTTCGAATGTTTTTAAGATCTGTTCCCATTGCAGTGTGTAAATCTGATTTGTTTCTCTTAGTTGTTGCATAATATTCCATAGTATGCCTCAACCATATCTTATTTATCCATGCCTCCTGGTCAGTCCTGTTTACTTTGTTCCGTTGAGAAGAGCTAGGCTTTGGCATGTATGCAGTTTCCATCCCATCTTTTTCCTGCTATAGGAGGTTTTCCTGCTGAGATTAAACTTAGTCAGATTGCCCCAAGTGGAAGAATACCCCCTTGATTGTGTTTTCTGATCCCAGGAAAGCCTTCAGGCCTTCCTGTCCATTTGGCCCAAGATCGAGTTGGTTTTCTGTTTCGGGTGGTTTTGTTTTACCTGGAAGAGAGATTGCATGGTATGGGTCTGCAGCAGGTGGCTATTCTCAGGATAGTCATTTTCCAATTAAAAGGAGATTCTCCCCATCTCAACACTAGCTTCCATTCATTGGAGCTAATGTTTGTGTGAAGTTAATTAACTACTCCATCGGGTTTCTCTAGTTTTAAGCCCTAGCTTCTGCTAGAGTCTTAAGGGGCCTGGCTTTTTAAATTTAAAATATGTATGTTAGCACACATTTAAACTAAAAAAATTAATAGTTTTAAAGTAGAGTCATTTCTCTGCTCCCAGATGTAAACATACTATCTTCATGTTCACAAATTTGGAGATCAAAATTTGGAATATACATCCATTTTCTTAATAATAGATGGTCTTGTAGTGGATACAACTTGGAGACTGTATTTCAAGATACATAAGTGATCAGCTGAGCAAGCAACATAGTGAGAGGCTGGGTGTTGTAGTGGTTGAGCTTGGACTTTGGAGTCATGCAGACCTGAGTTGGAGTCCTGGTTTTTTCAACTACTTAAATAACTTTGGATATTGTGTTTGGTTTTCTAATAATACCTCCCTCAGAGGGTTGTTGTAAGGATTTAATCAGTATTGCAAAGCACTAGCCTAGTGCCTGGTTAGCTACTCAGAACATGGCAGCTGCTGCCATCATCATCATCATTGTCGGAAGGCCCCTAACACCAAGAACTACTGAAATAAAAATGAGCATTTAGAAATTGGGAGAGATGAGTAGCATTGCTAAGGTGTGAACTTCAAAGACTCAGAGGAGTATCCAGAACTATCATCTGGAATGAAATCAAAGAGAAAGAGGCTAAAGGTACCAAAAAAACATCTAATGTATCCAGTCTTCAAAGAAGACAATTTCAGATCTGAGACTGGAAAGGAAACAGATGAGGTAATCCTCTTTGCATCTGATCACATCTGATGGACGCTATTCTCAGTGCCCAGCCTTTCCCATCCCTTTGTCCCGTGCCTTAGCTCTCCACTCAGAACACGTTCTTTCTGCACAGTTGTGCTGCGTTGAGAGGGATGTGAGCCACTGCAGCCGATTCAGCCCGCACACGTTTCTTACATGCCCAGCAGTGTATTGGGCCCTGGGCTGGGTTCTCCAGGAGGATGAATTAGAGGCAGTCTGTGTCTTCAAAGTGTTCAGAGACCTCAAGGTGAGGTAGTTAAACCGCCAGTTTTAACAAGTTCTGTGCCAGAGGCAGGCTCAGAAGGCAGTGGGAGCCCTGAAGGAAGGACATCTAATTGGGGCTACAGCTGCTGGAGCTGGAAAAGATTCCTAGGGAGACATTTTCATTATCTCTGGATGACACAGAAGTCCTTTTTAACCTTCTCTTTCGAAAGTAAGTTTTTACCTTTTCTTTTATCTTAATTAGGGACTAGTTATGGTTGTTACCTAACCCCTTGGAGTGAAATCATCTAAACAGTAGCCATTGTCCTTTTATTAACGGAGTGTTACAAGTTAGGTTCCCCCAGTAGCCATTAACATTCCCGGCATCCCATCTTCTGGAATAATGGAGCGGACACAATAATGTAATCAACTCTGTTACTAAATTGATATTATTTTTCTCCAAGGAGATGATTCTCATTATTGGAAATGTAAAGCTTCCCAAGGAAGCACTGGAGGCACAGCTAGAAGGCTCCACAGGTTAGTGGAGTTAGTGGTTTCCTTATTGAAACTCCCTAATTGACACTCATATCATTGCCCTATAAAATTACTAGTGCAAACATGGCACCACCAAAGTGACATCCTTTTGTATCCTTTTTTTCCTCTTGTGTTCAAAGCTTCAGCCTATAAATATTTACTAGGCATCCGCTATGTACCAAGCACAATAATTGGTGCCCAAGGATAAAAGAAATGAATAAGGCATGGTCCCAAAATAATACCCGAATGTGTTAAGTGTTGTAACAGAAGAGAAAGGAGAGAGCTGAGGTTTCACGGAGCAAGTGGCATTGATCCTGAAGTACGGGTTAGGTGGGAGACTGGAGTAAGAGTGTGTATTTGAGTGAGGGGGTGGGACAAATAGTGAGCCCAACTTCAGGCTGAAGGAACAGTGAGACAGAATTATGAGAGGGGAAAAGCATGGCCTTTAAAGATTGTGGTAGGATTGAAAGATACACAGGGTATTTTGAAGAGTAAGGCAAGAAAGATAAAGGAAGGTCAGAACCAGATTATGAGGGTTTAGGGTGGACTGAAAATAGAGCCAAGGATAGGAACCCCAAGGGAATATTTAAGTCTGAATCCTGAAAGAAGACCTCAGAAGAAACAATCAGAGAGGAGGCTGTAAAAAACTTGGGAGAGAGCAATAGTTCAGAAGCTAATAGAGAAAGAAATTTCAAGGATTGTCAAGTGCTTGGGAGAAGTTACACAAGAGGGACAATAGAACATGTCTTTGGGATCTGAGTACTGACCCCCCGATGGCAGTGCTAGAGGCAACCGCCAGATGTAGGAGACTGAAGGGAAGTCTGAGGAAGTTAAGCCAAGGAGTGTAGGCTCATCTCTCAAGGAAGAACCTTTGTAAGATGGCTCTCCAGGGGAGGAGTTAAGATCTGTGACCAGGACCCAGAGCAATGGTGCCTTTGTGGAGACTAAGCAGAAGTGTTCATGACTGAATGAGAAACTGACAAAGGGAGATCAGACTGAGGGGGAACTTAAACCCACCGTTGGCCTCGTACGGAGGTCTTTTGCTCCCTGGGAGTTGGGCACATTTCATTTTAGAACTTACATCAACATACCAAGGTCTCTGATCCTTGATAAGCATGGTCTCTGACTATTGTTCCTGTCGTTCGCAGTGCCAGGAATGACCTGATGAATGAAACCCTTTATCATTGCTTCTTAAGGGAAAATTGCTTTTGCTTTATGGGTTTTTAAGAAGTCAGATGATGTAGCAAGGGTTTCTGTAGACGTGCAGACCAGAGCAGATGCTGTGTTAGATCATCCTGTAACGGGGGAGCCTGTCATTTGAAATAGGATTGATTTACTCTCTGCCTGTAAAATCTTTGAACATATGTTTTCTGCTACTGTTTTTCAGAATCATTTGCTGTTTCAAATAGAGAACTGTGCGATGATGAGAAAGAGTTCATACATTTTCCAGTATGTGAGGGGACCTCTCAACCTGAACCCTCGTGTTCAGCTGTCAGAATAACAGCCACTAAAAACTACAGGAGCAAAACCTCTCAGGAAGGTGCTTTAAAAAAGATGCATGAGGAAGAACACCATCAACAAATGTCCATCTTACAGCTGCAGCTGATACAAATGAATGAGGTGCATGTGGCCAAAATCCAGCAGATAGAGCGAGAGTGTGAGATGGCAGAGGAGGAACACAGGATAAAAATGGAAGTTCTCAATAAAAAGAAGATGTATTGGGAAAGAAAACTACAAACTTTTACCAAGGAATGGCCTGTTTCCTCATTTAACCGGCCCTTTCCCAATTCACCCTAAGACTGTGGGGGTGGCTCCCTTGTAATTAACCTGTGTTGGCAAAGAAAGTCTGGAACGCGAACGTGCGATCAGTAACCTGTAACAGCTACAACTAGGAAAATTAGAGCGGTAGTAGTCACTTACTTAAGAATATATTCAGGTAAACAGCTGCACCCTACGTACCCCTGAAGTGGCAAAGAAGCTGTTAGAGTCTCCTGAAAATTATCGCTATGAGTGCTATCATTCTGAATGTAACGTCTCTTAATTAGAATTCATACAAGAACCATGTGTGAGTGTTGTTGTTGTATTTTTTAAATCAAATGCAAGTGTGACCATAAAGGAGCGTGGCTGGTTTTTGCGGGTGGTTTTTTTTGGTTTGTTTGTTTGTTTTAATAGACAGAAGACCTTTTCTATCCAAACGAACACCCTCCCATTGACAGTGGCTGTCCTAGGAGGACACATGTTCCTCCAGCGATGATGCTGTTGCTCAGGACTTGCCAGAGGTCTTTCCGGAATCTCCACAAGAGCTGTGGCACACTTTTCATTTTTTCAGTGTCATCTTTTGAGTGTGGATTTACTGTTTTCAAACAGCCCAACCTATGGAAGGATTTTTATTTCCTAATGTGGCTCATAAACTGCCTTTTAAGGCTTTCCTTTCCCCAGAGAGGAGTTCCAAATAATGTCTCCAACAGGGATAGCTTTGTTGGAATTAAGGGTGTAACTGCTTTGAGGGAGAAATGTTCATTTAGATTTCTACATTCTGTCCTGCTTGTTTTATTAAAAGATAAGACTTGCAATTTTATAGTCACACACTGTATGTTTTTCAGAGGTGCTGTCTCCCCCACTGTGCTGTAGTTTTCGCCTCCCCACTGTAGAGTCCTCCCAGCTTTGTACCACTGGGTTAATGGGTGCCCTTGATTTTCATCTTCAGCCACCTCAGGAAAGGCCCTTCCCTCGCCGTGCTCCTGGTGCTAGCTAATAGGAATGCTGCGTAGTTGCATTACACAGTTAGCATTGGCTTTTGCAGAATCCATTACCGGTATATTTGGGACTGTGATTGAGAAATGGATATTTTGCCTGAGTGTGATATAGCTTCTCCTGTAGCCTAATGTTGAAAACAGCCTTGAAAGTTAGGCACAGCAGTAGCTGGAGGAAGCAAAGTGACACTTCAGTGCCAAGGCAGGTCAGCAGTTTCTGAGAATGAAATTTCAAGGCCACGTGGGGGGCGAGGGGGAGTATGTGTGGCAGAGGCTGCATGGGGCGTATAGGACTGGCAGTGAGGGCCTGAATTCTGAGCTTGGCTCTGCCTCAAGTGCTGTGTGACCTTGAAGAACTCCATTTAGTTCTTGGCCCTGGTGTTTCCTGTCTGTAAAACAAGGGAGCTGGTCTAGATAACGTTCAGCATCTGCTGTGACTCCTTGACCGTGATGTGGTCTGCACGGTCTTGAATGGGCACCACTAACGTCATCACTGTTCAGAGGGCAAGGGCCAACAGGGAGAAGTTGTTTACTGCGTTGGCTGAGTGTCCCTCCTTTCATAATTTTGGAATTTGGGCCCAGGATACTGTAAGCTTAGTAAATTACGTACATACTCATACATGTACTGCATAAAACGTAAATGGCTATCAATTTATTTTATTCATTGATCATATTTGAAATATCTTAGAGGAGCTGGTTATTTAAAGGAACACTGGGAAGACTAGTCTCCTTTCAAAGGAAGGATCCTTTTTGTAAGGATCTGTATTCTTAGTTTTTACCAAATGGACCCTTTAGAGAAGCAGCATCTGGAAAAAGTCCCAAGCTTAACTGATTCATGGGAGACATTAGGGCAGGGACTGGCAGGGCCTCAACACAGGTGTGAACTGGGAAGAGCTTGCCTTTGCTTTGCCTGTTGCTCCATCTGGGAATCTCCTTAATCTTCAGAGTCTGGAGTGGGGCCTGAGACTCTGCATTTTACACAAGCTCCCGGGTTCTGCCAATTCAGCTTGTCTGGTCAACACGGGACCCTGCGAAGTTTTCGCTTTATTCTCCAAAAGGGCCATTGGGTTAGGTATATTTTTGTGCACAGCATTGTGCTGGGTATTATTCCTCTCTCAGAATTTACCACCTAAGCACACAAATAACAATGTAGAACAACACAAAAAATGCTCACATACATAACGGAACTATAAAAAGCATCGAACTAATTCCTAACTGAACAAATAAAAGCTAATTAAACCAGCAGGCTCAAGTACCTTGTTCTACTGTTAATGGTATTTATGAGTTTATACCGGTTTTCAACCTTGGCTATGCATTAGAAACTGTATCTTATAAATAGTTAGTCTCACTGGGTCCCACTCCCAGGGGATTCTGATTCAGTTTACCTGGGTTGGGGCCTAGTTCTCTATATTTTTCGGAAGCTTTAAAGGGGGATTATAATACACAATTAGGACTGAGAATCATTGATATAGAGTTCACAAATGTGTCTCACTTGGTCCTTACTCCTGTGAGGTCCTGCAGAAGTGAGGAAATGATGCTCAGAGAACTACCTGCACCAGGCTGAAAGCTAGTGAACGGCAAAGCAGAACCTCAGTCCTAGGTCTCTCGACTCGAAAACAAATAGCCCTACCTGCTAGCCCCCCACGCCATCCCTCAAAGCTATATCAAGGATTTGCTGTATCCTGAGAGCCAGATCACATATACAGGATACTTGTAATGCCTCCACTCGTGAACAGGTATATCCCAATTCATTCTAGTTTTGAGCAGTTCCTTGCCTGAGGTGGAAATGCAGTAACTGTTTGTTATAGGTACTGTAGAGGATTGATAGATCAATATTAAGACACAGTTCACCATCCCCCACCCTGCCAAATCATGGACCCAGCCCAGTATGGGAGGTAAGACATGTATGCAGCTGTCATGTGCTTGATCAGTGCACATCTTCTAGTGCATTTGTATCTCAGAGCAGGGAACAAAGAAGCTTGAAGGAAGGCCTCCTGGAGGAGGTGGCATTTGAGCTAAGTCTTTAGAGTTGGTATTTTTGGCTTGGAGATTCAGAAAGGAGAGGAACTTCACTAGACACAAAGTCCTGTTGAAGATTCAGGATGAGACACACAATTGGGAGAACATGGGGAATTTCCAAATTGGGCAGTAACCTGATCAAAATTGTGCTCCAGGAGGAAGATTAGAAGATGGAACTGAGTTTAGAGAAGAATGTGAGTCCAAGAGACAAAGCAGGAGCATTTGGCCCCCGTTAGGATGAGATAATAGGAGGACCTGGAGGAGGCTGTAGTAAAAATGAGGGAGACCCACGTGAAGGGCATTGCAGAGTGGAATCAGGTTTGGCAGCAGATTGCGTTTGTTGGAGGCAGGGGTAAAGTTTTAAAGCTAGATGCCTGAAAGAATGATGCTGCCAACTGAAATAAACAAAGAATGCATTTCTGGTGACATCCTGGGAGAGCCCTAGACACAGACTACTGCAGTTGTCTCCCACCCAGCCTCAAACACCAGCACACCTCCTCCCTCTGCCTCTTTAGCTATCACCCCTTTTCCTGACTTCTGTCTCTTTAGCTGCCATGCTGCCTCTTCCACCTGTTCAGTGGACACTTTAACCCCTCCCTGCTGAGTCCTCCACCCCACTCATTTGGTGCTGCCTCTGCCATCAGTATCTCCATCGCAGCTGGTGATGCGTCAGTCACCATCTCTTATGATAGCTTCACACTTGAAAGATCAAAAAAGATTACAGTTGACCTTTAACAACCAGGGGCTAGGGGTCCCAACCCTCCCCCAGCAGTGGAAAATCTGTGTATAATTTTACAGTCAGCCCTCCGTATCCACATCTGGGGATTCGGCCAACCACAGATGGTATACTGTATGGTACCCTTTTATTGAAAAACATCCAAGTGTAAGTGGATCTGTGCATTCAAACCCGTCTTGTTCAGGGGTCAACTGGGTATCTTTACCTTGAGCTCCAATTATTTTCTAGTTGGCATCCACAAATTTCAGGGTTTCTTTTTGTGTGTGTGTGTGTGTGTGTGTGTGTGTGTCCCACGGGTAAAGATGCCTTGGCTAAGAGGTGCTGTTAATTCCCATGTTTGACTATTACAGCCCCTTTACAAATCTGGAACACAGAATCCTACCCTATTAAGCATGAAACGACTAGGAAATATCTTAGAAATTTTTCAAAGAGAATCGTAAAATGCATTGGCCTTTTTTTTTTTTTTTTTTTTTTAAACAAGAAAGAGAAAGGAAGAAGAGAGGTGGCATGGTGGGGCAGTGCATTTCAGTTGTCAACAGCTTCTGCAGTGTCAGGTCAATTACATCAGCACTTGGTTTAGACCCGGGGAAAGGAATGGTTTTGCCTCTTAGGAATGTCAGAAGGACCTGATGATTACATTTGGCAAAGCCATGAAGAGTGGCTCTGTAATGTCATTGCTAAGAATTACCCTTTCAGTAGCATCTCTTGATGTCTGATCTGTTCAGATGGAATGACACTTCTTTTCTGCTGTGGCTTTCCTTTCTGTCGGGCTACTTCCCAGCTGGTCCTCTTATTCTTGTTCACCCTTACTTCTATATCATTCAGGTTTTCTCTTCTGTCTTCCTCCTTCCCAGCCCTGTTTCTCCAACCCTTCCTTCTGCTCCCACAAGAGTTTCCACTCTCCCCTGTTTTAGAGTTGGAGTCATGTGAGAATGTGTGTGAAGGAAATACTTGCCAAAAACCAGCAGAGCCGCCATTTATCAACAAGGTGAAGTGTAGCCGTTAGATGAGCCAAAATATCAACCATCTACTTCCATGTTGCATCTGCTACTTTTGTGTTGGTGGGACTCAGAAGTCATGGGAGAGGTCACCAGTGATTGGTGACTGCAACAGATTCTTTTCCTAATTGTGCTATGTATTATGCCCTTCAACACGACTTACTAATGTCTGCCTCAGTTTCCCCATCTGTGAAAGTGGTGTAATACTTATCTACCTCCCTTGAATGTTGTGAAGATTAGTCTATGTTAGTCAAGCACTTTTGAAATAAAGAGTGATTGATGTAAAGCATTTTAACATTATTGTTGTCATTGTGATATGGATGCCCTCCTGTAGAGATGCTGCCCTGTAGGGGACGTACCTACATATACCATGGTTTAGGAACACCCAATATAGAGGATTTCCATAGCAGATACAAGGGTGTGATTTTTTTGTGAGTGAAAATTTTCAACATGGCATTTCCTTAAACAGCCCTTTGGTTCATTTCGAATGAGATTCAATTATAGAAGAGTGATTTATGGAAGATTTTTAAAGAACATATCTATTGAGCCTCCATTACCTGATATAATAGTTGGGTTTGCAAGCTGATTATTAACCTAACAGTGCAGTTTATCATCATTAGGTGGAAAACTTCAATTTCTATATTATCCAGATGCCCAGATTGTGCGTGAAGGTTCTTTCACTCTTGCCACTGATTAGAATGGACAGAATGGTGATCCTGCTACTTGTAAGTCAGAGGATCGCAGCTCGTTTCACTTGCAAAATATCCTCATAGCACTGCCAAAGGGGGGCAGGGGGCAGACTCACCATGGATGTCCATCAGAGTTGGGGGGGGTTCTCCAGCCATAAACTTGGGCTCCCTTTCTTAACTCTTGCTGACTGCTAAGAGATTTAATTAGGTTCTGGTTTTGAGTTTTCTCTTTTATGGGTTTGTTGGGGAAAAATTCCAAGCCCTGTTATTTAAAAGAAAGTGGTTATTTTTAATGAAAAGGACACTTGTTATAGTGGAAATACTGTAAGTAGCAGCAGAAAAAATTTCCAGTTCCTTTTTGTCTCATTATCTGGCTTAGCTTCTAGAGTGACCAAAAAGGAAACTCAGGCTGGTCTTCCACTGGTGAGGTGCATGTGTATCTAGATTTGTATCCTTGAGTGTCAGAGAGTGTCTTTGGATGGGCTGGGACTACACTTTCTGCATTAATGGAGGGTAGTCACTCCAGTCATTCAGCCACTGGGAAATCTGGGGGGCCGCTGGGGCAGATCTGCTCTCATGTGGTCACTCTGAGCCCCAGACTGAGGGGGCAGGAGCTATCCAGGGGAAGCCCTTCTCACTGTAGATGGGAGAAGTAGGAGAGGGCAAGCCCTCCTGTAGAAGCATATATTTTTCAAGTTTCAATGTCAAACCTGCTAATATCTCCTTGGCCAGGGCAAGTCATGTGACTGATCCAGAAGACACAGGGAAGAATAGACGCCTCCGAAGAAGGTGAGGGGAGGATGTGAATATTTTGAGCAATTATCTCATCTACCACAATGTCACAAGTGGGCAGGCAACGAGAGGGATCCCAAGGAGTTGAGACTCTATTATAAACTGAGGAACAGAGACTCTAGAGGGGAATGCATCCCTGTTCCCTCCTCTTGCTCTTTTTTTTTTTTTTTTGGAGGAGGGAGGCTTTTAAACAGTGATAATAATAGAATATATGTCATAGAGATGTTGGATTAAATGAGTAATAAGTATTTTGTTGTATATATTTAGAATAGAGCCTGGCACAAAAACTGTAAGTTTTAGACTTACTCTTCTCTCTTAAGGTCACATGGCTTCTTAGGGTCCAGAGAGATTTGAACCCAAGTGCCTGGCTCTGGAGCTCATGCTTTTAAAATCAGAATAGATAGCCTTTCTGTTCAGAGCCTGAGTTCAAATCTTTGCTTTGCAAAGAGCATGGGCTCTTGAGTATTAGACCATCATCTGTAAAATACCTACTTTCCAAGATTGCTATAATGATTATATAAGAATACAAATAAGAAAGGGACACATAAACTATAAAATCAACTCCCCCCCCCAATCCCTAAACCTTTCTTCTGATATTCTGTGTTACAAGACAGTCCAAGACTCTCTTCTCCCATCACAAAACTTCATCTTAATCTCTCCTTCCAGCCTCCGCACTCCGTAAACATCCCTAAACACACTCATCATCTCTCGGTTTCAGAGCCGGGCTGTGTGAAATTACTTCTGCTGATCCCTCTACCTGGAGTGCTCTCAGCCTCTCTACAACCTCTTCCCATCACCTATGCTGCCGAAGTGTCACCCATCCTTCAAGGTCCAGTGATATCAGGATGCACTCCTGTAACCTGGACTCTGGTTCCAGCTTTGCTGATAACTCATCACTCTATTTTAATTTAATTTCCTTGTTTATAAAATAAGGGTGTCGAAGGAGAGGAACTCTAAATTCCCTTCCCCATTCTCATTAGTCTAATTCTGAAGTTAAACTATTTTTTTTCAATTTAGTGCATGTAACCCGAGTTTTCAATTTAGCCTTCTCCTTACAAGATAATGTGTACATAAATGGGATTCAAATGATGCATCCAAGTGGATCAGCCCCAAGGTTGAAAGTGCCATTTGTGAAAGTTATTGATATTAGCGTAATGATTGTACTTAAACTGTTTATAAAACAGTTTAAATATAAGCAATTCAAGAATTTCTATATAATGGGCACAGAAAGGTTGTTGCTTCCCAAAATGTAATTTTCCTAACAATTTCCCAATAATTGGCTGCTGTTTACTTTTGCTCTTTTAAATTGTCCAATTCTATAGATTATAGAATACTTCTATTTTCCAAATTGCCCTGTTCTAAAAGGCAATAATGTGCCCAGAATATATAGATTTTTGTATATGCTTTTAAAATTCCTATCAGTTGACAATATCTGTTGTAAATATCCAGGGATGCCTGAAAAAACTACTTCAAGTGGAAGGAAGTTAGCATTTATTGAATATATTCTATGAGTCTTAAGCATGTTCATTTATTATTTCATTTTATTCTTAAAATAATCTGGAGGAATAGGTAATGTGATTCATATTTTATAAAGATAATGAAATGAAGCTTGGAGAGGTTAAGTGACTTGTTCAAAATCACATACCCAAAGTTATGGAGATGGTTGCACAACAATGTGAATGTACTTAATGTCACTGAACGTTACACTTAAAAGTGGCTAAGATGGTAAATTTTATGTTATTTCACCACAATAAAAAGGAAGACAAAAATCACATCCCTCACTTAACTGGATTTAGATCCCAAGTTAGTATGCTTTGATTTGTTTATAACTGGTTATGTTTATCAAGACCTGCTAGGACTGATGAGCCAGAAACAAAGAGAAGCAGAGAGAAGAGCTAAATGAGGTTAAAGATATCAGCAACCGCAAAGGTGGTACCCCGATTCCATCTGACAGCAAGCTGAGAATCAGTGACCAGGGCAAAAAAGAAAGGTCATCACTCAGTCTTGCCATTTAGTGTTTCTCAGGTATTAATTTCCCCACCTGGGCATCTTACTAAAAATGCAGATTCTGACTAGGTAAGTCTGGAGTAGGACCAGATTTTGCATTCCTAACAAGCTTCTAGGTGCTAGTGATGTCACTGGTCCATGGACCAGACATTGAGGAGCAGGGATTCTAGATCACAGTGCTCTTCACAGCAGCTCTCTAGGTGTTTCAGATATCTTGCACCAGAGAATATGTGGTGCTTTTCCACAGCAAATTCTAGGCGCCTACCCAGGCCTATTGAAATCAGAATCTCTGAGGTCAGGACTGGGAATCTATACTTTCAACAAGCTTCCTGATGGCTTGTTAGGTATAATAAAGTTCAAGGACCCCTGCTAACAGGACATCACCATAGCACGATAACAAAAATCACTTGACTTCTGTTCCCATTTCCAGTTTATAAAGTTTTTTCATATCCTGTGTCTCCTGTACCTGTACATCAAAATGATGAAGGTAGTGCCATTAGCCCCACTTTGCTGATGAGGAAACTGACATCTCCAGTGGTTAAGTGCTAGACCCAAAAGGTCTTCCGACTCCCAGAAAGTTTTCTTGCTATTATTTCGTGGCTCTCTCTCCCACTTTACCAAATCTTCACTTACACTCCTACACAAATTAGAAGTTCTTTTATGTCTAAAAAGCTTTGCAGAGCAATTTTCTTGCTATGATGCTTTTAAAGATTTCAATCTAATTTAGCATATTACGAAGCACAGTTTATGCTTATAAGCATAAAGCTATTCAAGGTCATTGCAAAAAAAATGTTTGAAGTAATGCAATAGACTGCACTGAATTTTTAAAAAATCCTTTTTTTTTTTATCCTTCACCTAGATTCACCATTGTTAACAGTTTGCTTTTCTCTCTCTTTCAACCACTTGAAAGTTGCAGGCTTTATGACACTTCACCCTAAATTCTTTAGCATGCATGTACTGAGGATAAGAACATTCTCCTACATTACCACAATCCTATTATCACACCAAAGAAAATTAATATTAACTCAGTAATATCATCTACATTCAAACTTCTCCAGGTGTCTTAAGAATGTCTTTTATTTGCTGTTTATTTTCTCAGATCCAATCAAAGTTTATTGGTTATTTGGTTGTTTTGTCTCTTTAGTCTAACTTAATCTAGAACAAACCTCTCTCCTTTGTTGTTTTTCACGACATTAAATTTCTTTTAAAGTCTAGGCCTTGTCAATATGCCTACATTCTGGATTTACTTGGTTTGTGATTAGATTTAGGTTAAACTTCTTTGGCAAGATTATCTTGTAGGTAACGTCATGTATCATTTCAGGAGCCATGTGGTTGAAAGCTGCCCCATCATTGGTGAGACTAAATTTGATGAAGGCAGTATCTGCTAGCTCTCTCCATTTTAAAGTGTTTTCTTTTCACTCATAGTTAATAAGTTATCCGTGGGGTGATACTTTAATACTGTGACGTTTCACCCTATGGTATTAGCATCCATTGATGATCATTATTCAAATCAGTTATTTCATGGGGAATGCAAAATGGTGATTAAATCAGCCTGGACCATTTGCCAGCGTTTATATGGAAAGAAGGTATGCCAGATTAGAGAACATCTGAATTTAGGTCACTTCAAGTCACACTGGCTACTCAGAAAGCCAGGGTCCACCTTGTTCCAACTTTCTTAAGGGGCCATCTCCCTTAGAACTCCTGAGCCAGAGGTGAGCAGAAGGAGGGGTTGTTTTTTCCCCAATGCTGATAAATGCCCACCTGAGAGAAAAGACTCCTGACTTCCTTCTCCTAAGCACCCCTGCTCCAGGGTATCTGTGGTGTCTCTGCCTCTGGTGCTGTCCATCTCTTCTGAGCTCTACTGGGGAAAATCATGTGCTTTCTCTCCCCTAATCATCAATGACCACTTCAAATTTTCCCCAACTTTCTTACATCTGACCTCAAATTTCTGTGTAGTTGGGACTTGGGGCAACAATCTGGTTGAAAGGGAGGGGTCAGGGCACTTGATTTGAGGTGGTATCTGTTGTATATGTTGCATGTCATAGGTCATTTGTTTTTTTAAAGTAACTTTTTACGTAAGATTGAGAGAATGCACCTGCTCACAACAAAGATGGTAATGAAGATTGGGATGGAAGGTCAAAGAGAGAGCTGATGGAGATTATAGTGGAGCTAAAGCCACCTTAAGCCACCTTTTGATGCAGCCCCTCCCCCACCATCTCCACTCCATCCTACCCCCTCTTTCTCTTCAGACAACATTGAAGCTGAGATCCAGGAACTTCCTCAGTATTTCAACAGCATATCTACACCCCTCTGCGTCAGCCTCCATTCCCTGTACCTTCCCTCCTGTGACAAAGAAGAAACCATCTCTCAAAAGTGAGTCCCTCCATCTGTGCTTTGAATTCCATCCCTCCTTGTTTTCTCGAGAATCTTACACTGCTGATTATCCTTTTTCCTGTCTTGTATAGTCAACTCCCCCAGCCCAGGCTCTTTGTCATCATTGTTTAAATATTTTACAGTCTCATCTCAAAAAGTCCATCCTCCACCCAGTCACCTCTAGCTTTGTTTCTCTTCCTGTCTTCACAGCCAAGCTGTCCAAATGTTGTGTCTCCACTTCCTCTTTCCTACTCATGTCTCAGAAGGCTCCAGCCTGGATCCTGCCCCAACCACTTTACCAAACGGCTCTTGCTAAGATCACTGATGACTTCAAGTGACTATATCCATTAGACGTTATTCAGCACTCATCCTCCTTGACCTGTTAGCAGTATTTGACCAGTTGACCATGTCCTCCTTCTTAAAACACTTTTGTTCCTTGGTCACTGTGACCCCATTCTTTCCTGGTTTTCCTCTTAATTTTCTGGCAGTTCTTTCACAGTTCCCTCCATTGGAGTTCCTCAGGGCTTCAGCCTAGGCCCTCTTCTAATTTCACAGTACAGGTGATCCTTGAACAACACTGGGGTTAGGGGGACCAACCCTCCTCACAGTTGACAATCCAAGTATTACTTTACAGTTGGCCCTCTGTATTCACAGTTCTGCATCCAGGGATTCAACTAACCTCATATGGTGTATTTCTTTAATACGTATTTACTGAAAAAAACTTAACCTATTTAAAAAAACTTTCTTAAGAGAGTTCAAATGTATGTAAACGTATGTTTACAGTTCAAACGTATGTTGTTCAGGGGTCAACACTTATCTTGCACACTTTCAAGTCATCATATCCACCTCCATGAGTTTAACTTTTCCTCTGATGACTCCCACACTTAGTATCCAGTGTAAATCTCTTACGAGCACCAGATTTATAAATCCAACTGCTACTGGATGGCTCAGTACAGATGCTCGCTGGCCCCCTCAAACTCAATGTGCCTGCAGCTGAACTCATCATCCTCTCTCCAAACCTGCTTCTTCTCCAGGGATGGCTATTTTAGTAAATGTCCTTGAACCTAGGGATGACCCTGGCTTGATACTTCCTCTCCCTCAGCTCCCATATCTAGTCAGTCCCCAAATTCTGTTAATTTTACCTCCTTAATCTCTCTAATTCACTTACTTGTCCCCATCTTCCCTAGTTCAAGCCAACCCCGTCACTCACCCAGACTGCTGCAGCTCTGTCCTGGTTTTCTTGGGAACATTTTGCCTTTCCAGTCAATCCATTCTGCACACTGCAGCTCAAGTGATTTCTTTCAACAGCATCACTGAGATATAATTAACATACATGTTTCTTATATTTAACTAAGTAATCTTTTAAAAACACAAATCTGAGCAGGTTATTCCCTGTTCATAATCTTAGGGTCAAGTCTGAATCCCTATCATGGCTTAAAAGGCCCTGTGTGCTTTGGTCTGTAACTTCATCCTTTGTGTCATTTGCTTCCTCGCTCTCCAGGCTTCAACCACAGCTGTCTTTTCTCTGTTTCTTAAACTTTATCATTCTTTATCATTTTTACATGCTGACTTTCTTCATACTGTTCCCTCTCTACCTGCCTCTAACTCTTCATCAGTCTTCCAGCCATAGCTTAAATATCACTTCTTAGCGAGAGCTTTCCTTGATACTAGGATCCAGCCCTAAGGACATTAGGGGTCCCCATCTGATGCTTTCATACATCCTTTGCAAAACCCTTCATAATTATAACTGCTTAAAGTCTGACTCCCTGTTAGACTGTAGGACAGGGACTGTGTCTATCTGGTCACCTCTGCACCCTCACTGCCTAACACGGTTGCCTGGCACGTAATGGGCAATCTCGAAGTACTGTTGGATGAATGGTGCTACTGTCACCACTCTCCATGCCCTGCCCTGCCCCTGCCCCCATTGTTGTTGAAGCCACCACGATGAGAGCTGCCCAGAGTCTCAGCACTATTGTTCTGCTTTGAGAGAAGCAGCTATAGAACGTGGTCTTGCTCTGTCACCTTTACAACTCCCTTAATTAGGAACCCAGATGAAGTGCCAAGTCTAACTACATTGACCCTGATGCTGAGTGCTGAGGCAATCAGACTATAGGGAATAATTTTCAACTGGTTGCCAAGGGAGAGTAGGTAGAAAACCACTGACTCAATTTAAGCTTACATGTACACATACAGAGGAGTTGCTCTGTACAGTAATGTGTGCATGGATACATGTAAATGTGCTCATACAAACCCAGGGCCCAGCTGTCACACTCAAATACGCATGCATATACAGTCTCATGGAGGCAACCTTATACATACTCATTCCTTCCATGTGTACACAGAGAGGAAAAGGACATATGCTTGGCACTTATGCATATGTACAGAGGCAAGCTGATACACTCATTACATATATACACACAGGCAAATGACATATGCTCAGTACATATGTGTACATACAGAGTCAAGCTGACATACTTAAACATACACAGTGGTGAAATAGAATTATTTAGCTCCATTCAACTCACTCTAATTCCTCTGTGTATTTAACTCCTTGCTTTCTTTCTCTTTCATGATTCTTAGCCCAATGGATACCATTCTCAAGTTCCCAGGCTCTTGCCTGTAACCTCGTGTCTCTCCCCTTTGACCCACCTGGCTGGTTGTTACAACCTTCCCTTCCAGTACCTTAGCTGGCCCTGCCAGTCACCAGACTGCCCTCCTGCAGTCTCTTTTGTAGCTAGCCGGCTCAGATGAGCTCTTTAAAGACTGCCACCTTTAACTCTTAGGGTGACCAGAGGCTTTGGAGTCAGATAGACCTTGCTTTGAGTGCCGGTCCTGCTGCCCACTAGCTGTGTAACGTGGGACAAATAATTAACTTCTCCAAACCTCAGTTTTCTCATCTACAGAATGAGGTTAATAATAGCACCTTCCTCATTGGGTTTTTGAGAGCATTACATTAGATAATACATGTGGAGCTCTTAGCCTGGTATACTAATGCAGTTAATGGCTACTGCCACTCATAATAGCTAACTTTTATTTGCTTATTATGCTACTACTTCTAGCCAATTATTTGTTGAATACTTGCAATGAAATAAGCATTGTTCTCAGCACTTCACCTACAAAACCCATTTTATCCTTACAATAACTCTATGAAGCAAATAAAAATTTTATCTCCATGTTACAGATTATGAAACTGAGGCACAGAGGACTGAAGTAACTTGCCCAAGGTCATTAAGCTAGCAAGTGGCAGAATTAAGATGCAAAACCAGATGGTTTAGTTCCAGAGCTTACACTCTTAATTACTATGCTATACCTCACACTACAATTTATATGTGATTGTCTTTGTCAGAGAAGCTAGTTCTTTGGTACATTCCTTTATGAGTTAAACCCTTGGAGAACTTTCTGAATTGCAGCTGAAAATTTCCATTTGCTGAAAGATGGAAAAGATCTTAATTTTGTATTCAGAGCAATACCGAACAATTGAATGACAAGAAGACCTGCAGGAAAAACCCAGAGATGCCTCCTCAGTCTGTCTACCCACTCACAGGGACTGTTTGGGTGAGAAGCCTTTCAAATTGACAGAATTATAGCGGTGAAGCCTGCTCTCCTCCAGGCAGAGTGAAGCTACCTTGTTGGATTCCCATAGCACTTTTTGTTCAGATATCTGTAACCCTTGCCTCCTTGGCTTTTGCCCATCTACGTAATTGAGGACCATTAAGGCGATGTGGGTAACAATAATGGTGCATTCAACCAGAGTTGTAATTACATGCAATGTAATCACAATAATCCCTGCATGTAATCACAAGAAGTCCCAACAAAAGGGTTCAGGATGGCTAGTGCACACTCCTTGGTGGCTGTAGTCCTAATGGTGCCAATCTTTGCTCTATCTTATGTCAGGTGATGCTGCTGCAGGATGTGATGAGGCTTTGGAGTCAATGGGGCCAGGTGACTCCAACTTCCTAGCTTCGTGGTTTAGGTAGTTCACTTAATCTCATGAGCCTCAGTTTCTTCATCTACAAAATGGAACCAGTACCTACTAACAGTGTAGGTGGGAAGATTAGTGACAACAAATATGAAGTGCCTGGCAGTATCTGGGATGTAGCAGGTCTTCAGTGAATTATAGTTACCATTGTTATGGCTCAACCCAACAATTATTCTCTTCCAATATTATTATGGGGTCTCCCCTACTAGGCTATAAGTTCTATGAGATGCAGAGACTTCATTTTGTTCACTGCAGTTTCTCAGCATGTAGATTATCTCTCAGTATACAGATCAGAGTAGGTGCTCAGTAAATGTTTCTCGAATGAAGTTTAAAACAACTTGACCTTGTTCTCTGTCCCCATTATGCAGGCCTGTTGTACTCATCACTGTATTTTCAGGGACTAGGAGTAGACCTTCAGTATAAATCTGCTGAATGAATGAATGAATGACATTATCCACTCTTCCCATTTTTTTAAAAAAGACCCCTCTCTCTAGGAAGTGGGGTCCAATTTCTCAAGATGGGCCAGAGGTCAGTCTCACAATTACACCGGTGCTACACCATAAATCATTCCAGTATTTCTGGACTGAACTCAAGTACTGTGATTCTCTCCTACCAGGGCCAATTTGTCAGTCCCAGAGTGTCTCATTACCACTTATCACGGCTTCATTATGCTGCTAGACCCTCCAGCAGGAGGTCCAGAAAAGCCAGAATTTTGGCTGGGCAGGAAGTGTGAAGTAGGATTTGCCATTTACTACTGTTCCCCCGGCCCCCTACCCCCTCCATTTCTATTTAGTGTTTATCACATTGAGTTGTAATGAATAAATTTTTAGATGTCTCCCCCTGCTGCCCTATTCCCACCCCTGCCGACAGCCAGGTGGGACTATCTCTTGCCCCTGAGGCTGCTGTGATGCTTAGCATGCATCCTGATGCTCATAGAGATTTCTTGAAGGAATGCAATGTTTTCCATGAGTGAAGCTTTACTGAGAATAAAACCAACTCAGGCGAAGGTACTACTTCTGGCTTTATTTTTTTTAAACCTGAGCCAGTAAGTCTTTTCTTGTTTAAGCTAATTTGGGTGAGGTTTTTCTGTTACTTGGAACTGAAAACATTCTGATAGAGCGTAACTAATGGTGTTCAAGCATAGGGTCGCTGATAGATTATTGTTAAGAAATATTCATTCCATATTCACTGGCTCTTACCTCCATAAGAATAGACTTCTCTACTTCTTTGTCTTTGGACTCAGCTATGATACTTGCTTTAGCCCGTGGGATGTTAGCAGACACATACAAACAGGGGTGTGAAAAGCGTTTGCACAGGTGGGCAAGTCCCTTGCACCACTGCCACCTCCGTGAAAAGAGTTCCTCCTTGGTAGGTGCTGCTCCTTCAGCTGGGGCCCCAAAGCGAATATTCCTGCAGAAGAACAGAACTCAATCTACACACAGGAGCCACACCCCGCTGAACCGGCAGTTTAGAGCAGAGCCATCCAGCCAAGCCTACAGATAGTCAATCCCCAGACATGTGAGAAATGAATGTTTATTATGGCATGTTGCTGACATTTTGTGGTTGTTTGCTATGGAGCAACAGCTGACTGATAAGGTTAGGCCAGGGGTTTCCAAACTGGCAATGCATCTGAGTCACTTAGAGAACGTGAAAATAAAAATAAGGGATACTTGAATGTCTGGCGTGGTATTCAGAAATTCATTCTTTTAAAACTCTCTGGGTGGTTTTTATGTAGTGAGCCCCACACTCTTATACTATCTGACCTTTTGGGGTCACCAATATTAAAGCATGTAATGGGGGTTCTATTAGATGACCACTAAGATTTTTTATTTTTACTTAAAAAATTTTATTGAGGTATAGCTGATTTACAGTATTAGTTTCAGGTATATAACACAGGGATTCAAAATTTTTATAGATTATACTTTATTTAAAGTTATTCTAAAATGTTGGCTATATTCCCTGTGCTGTACAATATATCCTTGTAGCTTATTTATTTTATACATGGCAGTTTGTACCTCCTAAGATCTTTTTTCCTCTCTGAGATTGGATGACTGAAGCCAGAGAACTCCTGTTTCTGAAGTAGAGTCCTTTTGAATTTGAAAACTTTTGAGAAATCTGTGTCGAATTTTTCTTACCTGGTTTGGAAAAAGATGCAGAAGTGAATTATCTCTGACTTATGGCCGTAGAGATTTTGCTTTTTATTTAAGGATAGTCTCCTCTTATTATTTCTGCCTGGCCTATGGTTAGCCATCAGATGAAAATGAAAGGCAAAATACTGGGGTTGGGAGAACCAAAACACAAGGCAGGAAAGAAGTATTGAGGAGGTCAAGCTTAGCTGAGAGGCTGCTGATGGAGTGGTCTGAGGAGGAGCTTTCAGCTGTGGCTTGGCAGTCAGGAACCCGAGATCACACCTGATTTGGAAGCCAGCTGAATTTTAGCTGGAACAATTGCCAGGCCACTGCACAGTTTAGAGGTTTGAATCAATCCTTAATAAAATGTTATAAAGGTGCATTTATATAGAAAGCATGATGAAAGGCTAATTTAAAAGGAAATTGCTTTTGAAAGTGATAGAAAACATTTTCATTGAAAAAAATTTGGACAATTCAGAAAATTATAAAGGACAGGGATCTTTTATTCATAAGCCCATCTTCCAGAGATAGTCACTGCTAATATATTTCCGTATATGCTTCTGGACTTTTTTTCCCTGCAGATGTGTACACACACACCTATTTTAGAAAAATAGGATTTTCTTATACATAATCGGTAGTATCCTTTTATCATGTCAGTAAACACTAATCTAATCATCATTATTAAAGCTGCATACTTCATTGTACAAAGAGGTACCATACTTTAGTTCCCACAGATGGACATTTAGATTATATTTATTCTCATAAAAAGGCTGTGATGAATATCTATATATACATTTTGTGCACCTGTCCAATTATTTCTTTAGGAAAAATTCCAATACATGGAATTGCTAGATTAAAGGATAAATATTTTAAAGGTTTTTGATACATAGTCAAATTGCCCTCCCCAAACATATAAATTTATAGTGCTTAGTTTTGTCATTTCTTTTAACTCTTTGTTAGTCATCAACAAGAAAGAAAATCTTGAGTTTTAATCTGTCTTTTACTATTAGTGAGTTTAAATATCTTTTCACATACTTATTGCTTGTATTTTATGTGAATAAGAAAAGTCAGCTTCCCATTTTCCCATTATATCAACCTTTTCTTCCTGATTTACATTACTTATTTGTATTAAGAATACTATCTCCTATTTACATTGAGGGTATGATCCCTAATGTGGCTTTGCCTGTTGTGGCTTTTCACACGTTTGAAACATTTTATGAGTCAAATTTATCAGTTTTTTTAGTGAGATTTAAAAATTCCATCCGAGGTGAGAGGCAGCATAATAGAATGAAAAAAAAAACAAAAACAAAAACAGAGGAATTTCAAACAGTTCAGTCCATAATCTTACCGCCTGTTGCTGGGTCTCACTTGGCACCACATGGTAGAAAGAGCACTGGATTGGGAGTCATATCACTTTACCTCTTCGGGTCCCAACCTCCTCCTCTGTAGAATGAGGATGAGAATGAAAATCCCTTGTTGGGCTGTAAAAAAGAACTGGAGAGAATTCACGTAAAGAGCTGTGTCCAGGTCTTGTATATAGCAAACGGCATCTAAACATTAGCTATTATTAGTGGTAGAGGGCAATATAGAGTTTAAAAAACTATTTTAAATTCAGTTGGCGTTTGTGGGAATAGAGAATAGGGAAAAGGGGTGAGGATCGGAGTAATTTAGCCATTTACTCCCATCTCTAAAAACTACAGAGCTGAAGTCAGAACTTGAGATCCAGTTCCGGTCCTGCCCATCTCCTCGTAGGTGACCTTGGACAAGTCACCTTCACTTCTCCGCGGCTGTTTCTTCACCTAGAAAATAGCTATACAGTAGACCACCTGCCCTTTTTCAGCCCGCTTTTGGGCCAAGGAAACGCTTCAAAAATGCTTACAAAGGGCGGCAAAAATGTCTGTTAGGGTACTGCCTTCGGAGCCTCCTCGGCGCCAGCCAGCCCCCCGAGGCCGGACCGAACGGCTGCCGCGTCCCCCCGCCCCCTGAGCTCCGGCCCCGCCGCAGGAACAATAGCTCCCCTGGAGGCGGCGCCGGCCGCGGGCGGGGGCGGAGCTGCCGGCGCGGGCGCTGGGGGTGTGCGCGGGGCGGGGTCGCAGCCACCCCTCCCGCCCGCGGCTCTGTCACGCGCCCCTCACCGGGCGGGCCGGGGTCTTTGTGACGCGGCGGCGACGGCCGCGGACACAAAGGGAAGGCGAGGAGGCGAGCGAGGGGCTGGGCCTGCCCCCAGCCCACGACCCCCGCCTGCCGCGCGCGCGCGCGCGCCCGCCCGCCCGCTCGTCCCCCGGCCTCGGTCTTCCCCACGCGGGCTCGCACCTTCGCGCGCACCCGCCCCTCGCACACGGTCCGACCCTGCGACTCCGTCCCGAGCGCGGCGGGCCGGGGCCTGGCGGGCGCTGCGGGTGGGACGGGGATGCTGAGGGGCCGCTCCCGGGCGCAGCGGCGCGGCTGCTAGGAGGCGCCGAGGCAGCGGCGGGGCTCCCGGCGCGCGGCTGGATGCCCCGGGCCTGCGGCTCCCTGCGCTTCCCGCCGTCCAGGGGCGCCAGTCATGGGCGCCGCGGCCGCTGAGGCGCCGCTTCGGCTGCCGGCCGCGCCCCCGCTCGCCTTCTGCTGCTACACTTCGGTGCTTCTGCTCTTCGCCTTCTCGCTGCCTGGGAGCCGCGCGTCCAACCAGCCTCCGGGTGGTGGAGGCGGCGGCGGGGACTGTCCCGGCGGCAAAGGCAAGAGCATCAACTGCTCAGGTAGGACCGGCCAGAGCGCGCCCCTGCAGCCTCAACCTCCCTCCGCTCGGGCGCCGCCTCCCTCCCGGTCCCAGCGACCGGGTTGGAACAGGCCCCGGCGTGGGGGTCCCGGGAGCGGGGCCAAGGGTGGTCGAGGGCGGAGGGTGGGGGGCGAGCGCGCGGTGCTTGAAGACCGGCGTGGGGCCGGGGAGTGGCTGTGCGTGCATCCTTGTGCCAAGTAACTGGGTGCGGGCGGCCGGCGTGTTGGGAGGTGTTGAGGCCCGGCCGGCAACGGGGAGGTAGCCCGCCGGGGCTCCCGGTATGATCGTGGGTGTGCACGCGGGAGCGCGTGTTTGTGTTGTGAAGGCTCAGGGTAGGGAGGGCGGCCCCCGGCAGGGATTTTCTGTTGTATGTGTGACGGTGAGGGACCAGGAGAGTGACCGTGTACTGGGGAGGTTCTTAGGGCACTCGGGTCTCAGAGGGGTCCTGTGGGTAAAGGGAATGGGTGGCCCAGAGGATGCAGATTGACGATGTAGTGACTGTGTGTGTGTGTGTGTGTGTGTGTGTGTGTGTGTGTGGAGAGGTGGGCGCGGGGGCTTGGAGTGGCCCCAGGTCTGTGGTTTCGAGCAGGGAGAGTCCTAGGGTTCAGGAAGTGACCGTCTGTTTTTTTGTGTGTGTGTGTTTTTATGAGTGAAGCCTGGGGCTCAGGGATGTTCCGGGGTTATGCATTGAGGAGGAAGGATGGGGATCCTGGAGTGAACCCTGTTTGTGTCGTCTCAGAAGGAGGTTGGCTAGGGAATCATACTGTGTAGGGTTTGGGTAGTAGAAAGAGGTAATTATGTCTTAAGGTGTGTCTCTGTGTAGCAAGGTGTGACACGGGTTAAGGTGGTGTGGAAAGAGACAACCAGTTCCAAGGGAATGATTCTGTGTGTGCGTTTGTATGTTTTGCAGGAGGGCCTGGAGATTGGCAGCAACGGGAGCAAGGGAGTGACCTCTCCCCTCTCCCCAAGGCCGTCTCCCCCCCCCCCCCAGCTGTTGGAAACAAAGAACTTGCTGGAGCTCTAATGGTTGAGACTGGGGAGAAGGGTATCCCGCCTGTAAAGTTCCCTCTTCCTTTCACCACGGGTCCCAGAGGAGCCCTGGGGCTAGGAGAGGCTTCCTGGTCTCATTTAGGCGAGGGTAGGTCCTGGTGGAGCTGGCCTAGCAGATGCTAGTGATCATAAGCCATAGCCTTGCTAACTTGCCCTTTTATCAATTCTCATTCTCCAGTTGCTTTCTTTAAACCAAGGTGGGTGGGGAAAGGGGGGAGAGGGGGAGGGAGGATGGACATCAGGCCTCTGGGAATCCACTAGTGCGCCTGTCAGACAACCTTTGTAACCAAAGGGCTCTTGAAGGGGCATTGTTTCTGGGGTAGTGAGGAGACAAGAGGGCCTCAGATGCTTACCCTAAATGAAGAAGACCTTTGGCCTACTGTTTAGGTTTGAAGATCTAAAATCTTTTAATAATTTTCATAATGTTTTATGATAGGGGAGGGGTTATGAGTCCAGTAAACAATGGCATGTCCATTAAAACCTTTTCCATCCGTGCAATAACTTTTATTTTATTTTTCTAACGTTAAGTGGAATATGGGATAAGACTTTAATAAATAATCACACTTTAATGGTTAAGAATAAAAACCATTTGTATATTAGAGTGCCTTTTTATAATAAATATTGGTTATCAAATTTGTAAATGATCACACCATGTCAAAATATTTTACTGGCTAATGTGCTTTGGTTATTTGTTCTTGCTGAGCTAATTTGTCCTTAGCAAAATTAAGTGTGTTGATGAATGTTCTTGTGTATGCCTTCTAACTCTTTAGTGCATAGTGTAAGTTTTAAGAAAGGACAGAGAGGTCTGGAAACCCACATGGAGTGGAAAAAAGTAACTAATTTGGGGATTATGGCCCTTGCTAAGCAACTGTGTGATTTGGAGCAAGTTATTTAATTTTTCTTAGTTTCTTTTTTTTTTTTTGTATTAAAATAGGGATTTGGATTTAATAATATCTGAGCCTTCTCTCAAGGATATATTGATGTTTTTGTATATAACGCCAATAAATTAGGCTCATCAAAGAAAATATTTTCTAATGCCAAGATATACTTGAATAACTCTGGGTCTAAAGCTGAGTTTTAACTAAATGATATTTGTAGATTCTTGTCATAACTGTCTCTAGGATGACGGTCTGCAAATAATTCATATGGAAAATAAATTTTTTAAGGTTGATTAATTAGAGAACCATAGTACTCCAGTCTGGACATACACATCTATTAATACAGCTTGAGGTTGTGTGTAGATTTTTTTTTTTAGTGGCTTTTATTACCCAGGTATTTTCCACAAAAACTTTACTACTTCACATGTTTGTGTTTTAAAATCTAAATGCTGGCCTTGACTCCCTGTTGATTTTCAGTTTCGGTTTTGGACCATCTTTTCAGCCTCCTCTGACCTGTTTGGAGCCTGATCCTGTCAGGCTGTGTGAGTTGGGTCACTCACAGCTTTGTGGCCCTTGTAAATGTGAAGAGCAGCTGTGCGGCTTTATTAAATTAATAGAAGTTGCCTAGATCCTAGATAGTGGCAAAGGATGAAACTCTGTGATGTTTTACTGTACACTTCCTTCCAAGTTGGTTGATGTTGATACATTAATCAACCAGATGTTAACCAGCTATGCATCCTCCAAGTTGCGTTTAACAGATTTTTGAGCTTCTGCCGTTCAACATTTTTCCATTTTGTTCACCAGCCTATCATTAAAAGATTCTGTCAGATTGTCTTGTTAGAATCGATATATATAGGTCTGTATCATTCCTTTTTCCATTTTAGTAATCCTATCATAAAGCAAATGTTGTAGAGCCTGCCTTAATCAAGAGCCCATGGTAGCTTTTTCTTTTTATTGTGATCCAAAATTTATTTGCCCATTCTAGAGTTTTTTAGTGGGTATGTGGCAATTTTACATAGATACTCTTCCTGGATTTCCTTTTTCAAAAACTGAGAATGCGTTATTTTATTTCTGATCTTCTGGCACCTTGTCAAGATAGCTTAGGTAATCAGCAGTCAGAACTAAAAGTGTTTTCAGTACCATAGAATGTGATTTGTTTGGATCAGAAAGCAAATTCTTTTGAACTAGCTCTCTATTCCATTACCGTCCACTTTCCATGCCACTTACCTTAGATGTTAGCTCCCTCTTTTCCAGATTCTACCTTTCCCCGTTTGAAGATCAGGCCCCTTGGTGAACATTAGTAAAGCAAAGAAGAAGCTCAAAGGGTCTGCATTGTCCTGTCATCACTTGATATTACATCTTCCCTGAGCAGCAGGCCCTTTGTTTCTCTCTTCTTGTTCTAAACAAGCCTATTTTTTTTTTTTAAATGTCCTCTTGCCTCAGCTTTCCACTCATTCTATACTTTATACTTATTGTCTTGTTTTATATTTTTTTATTTGTACTTACTCTTTTTAAAGTCTAACTTATCAGAAAGCTCCATGTTCATCCAAAGAGAAAAAAGTTTGGAAATGATTTATGTGAAGAAAGATGAACTTTGAATCCAGGAGACCACGTGACCTTAAAAGTGACACTTTTTTCTCAATTGTAATGGGAAGATAATGATAATGGTCCTCCTCATTTGAGAAGAACAAATGAGGCTGAACATGTGAGACATTGCTATCTTAGGGAATGGGGTTAAAGAGGTGTAAAAACATTCTGAGAGATCAAGAAGCCACATTGGTGAGAGACATAAGGTGGATTTGAAGTAGGTTTTAAAAAAATCATGGGAATTAAAAGTCAGTCCTATGGATTGTAGTATAGTGGTAAGAGTTGTATAAATGGATGATTTAAGCTTCAGATTAGGAGGAGTGCCTTGTTAGTGGCAATTCAGGATTTTGGGGAATAAAAAGTGGGTTTTTCCTAATTAGTGTAAAATCTTGATCAAGATACTTCTAGATCCTTGGTGTGTAATATAATTTATTTAGTGAACATTGATTGAGTACCTACTTACTATAATCAAATAGGTTAGATATTAAGGGAAATATATGAGAGAACATCCCTGCCTTCAAGGGCCTTATATTCCAACAAAAGTGGTTCATTAGCCTCTTATAAATATATGCAGGAAGTTTCTATTGAATACATCTGGGCTTTCTTCCCCTTCCCCATCTCCCTCAATAATAAACACTTATTGAACCCTGACAGCACTGGAATTTTTTGAAGGTGTACAGTTAAGTGGTGTTTTGTATATTTACAAAGTTGTACAGCCATCACCACTGTCTAATTCCAGAAGGTTTCACCCCAAAAAGAATATCCTATTTCTGTTAACAGTGACTCTGTGATCCTTTCTCCCCTCAGCCCCTGACAACTACTAATCTTCTTTCTGACTCTGTGGATCTGCCTGTTTTGGATGTTTCATATGAATGGAATCATACAGTATGTGGCCTTTTGTGATTGGCTGCTGTCACTTAACATAATGTTTTCAGGGGTCATCCATGTCATCGTGTGTATCAGAACTTTATTCCTTTTAATGGTTGAGTAATATTCCATTGTATGGTACATAGCACATTTGGTTTTTCCATCAGTTGATGGACGCTTGAGTTGTTTCCACTTTTTGGCTATTATGAATAATGCTCTATAAGCATTCACGTACAGATTTTTGGATGGACATATGTTTTCAGTCCTCTTGTTTAACTCTGCTTAACATTGTGGGGAATTGGCAAACTATTTTCAAAAGCAGCTGGATTTTAGATTTTTCCCAGCAATGTATGAGGGTTCCAATTTTCCCACATCCTCTCCAACACTAGTAGCTGTCTTTTTGATTATAGTCATACTAGTTGGTGTGAAGTTGTGGATCAGTGTGGTTTTGATTTGCATTTCCCTAATGACTAATGATGTTGAGCACATTTTTATGTGCTTAATGGCCATTTATATATCTTGCTTGGAAGAATGTCTATTCAGGTTTTTTGCTGGACTTGATTTTAACATTCTGCATTAGACATTCCCGTAGTAAATCATACTGTCCAAATCCCACAGCCCACAGATGCTCCAGGTAGGTTAGCTCTGGTTTGTCTGTTTATCATTTGATTTCTCTGCTTACCAAGAGTCTGTTGCGTTTGTTTTTAAAGTTTTTTATACCAGTGGTGCTTGTGAGTGTAAATTAATAAATATTACTCAGATAGATGAAATGTGAATGCAAAGGAAATTGTTTTTATGAATCTCTTTGGAAAGACTTGATAAAGGCAAGAAGCTGAAAGAATTGCCTTTCAATTAGGTGGTGGTCAAGACAGCTGAAACAGATGGAGGAAACCTTATAATCTCTGGAAGGAGTCTCCTCCTAGAAAACTTTGCAAGTATTTTTAAATCTTCTTGTTCTTTAAAAGAGGAAAATGGACATGGTGGATAATGGATTATGAGTGTGGTTTATCCAAGGAAGTGGGGAGCTGCATTTGGCATACCCATACTCAAAGAAAAAGTCTTGGTGCCACGTGGGGGAAACGAATGTACATTTATATATTTGAAGTTAAAAATGGTTAAAAGATGTGTGTGATTTTAAAAATGATTCCTTGCTCTATCTGACTCTTGATTTAGTGATCAGTGAGGGTTTCCACTGTACACGGTGCCCTAAGGAAGATACAGATACAGCATCCAGGGAATGAATAATTCTGATTTATAGGAATCAAAAACAGTTTCTCTGAATAGGTGGCCCTGGAACTGGGCTTTGCAGGCAGAGCGGAATGTCAGCATGAAACACCAGCCACACTTTTGCCTGAGGCCTTTTGCTGTTGATGTTCCCTTTGCCTGGAACCTTCTTGTCCCAGCTGTTTATCCCCTCAGCTCCTTCAGGTCTTTAACATCACTTTCAAAATGATGCTTTAAAATTGCATCCTTTCCCACCTTCCATCCGTTTTGTGCCTCTCCCACCCTAACCTTCCTTTATGCTTTTCTCCTGCTCCAAATCACCTTTTCCTGTGAGATCTATGATACACGTTACTAATTATCTGTCTCTTCTGTGTAGCTCCATGAGGGCAGGGAGTCTTGTCTGTTTTGTTGACTGCTGTATCAGCTGTGCCTAGAACTGTGTCTGGCACAAAATTTGATGCCATCCCATATTCATTTGTGGAGTTAGTGACTGAATGAACATTGATACTGGGAGAGTTGGGAAGGGTGTTTAGTCCAGGTGAGGGAATGGCGTTGGAAAAGGTACAAAGATGGGGCAGTGAGAGGACTACTTGGGGATGCTGGGATGTGGGGATTAAGGCAGGAGATAAGTCACACGCCTGCCACAAATTGTGCAGCCATCGCCACAGTCAATTTTGGAATGTAATTGTCCTCCCCACCAAAAACCTCACATTCTTTAGCAGCCACTCCCCAGACCCCAATCCCACAGCCCTAGACAGCCACTGATCTATCTTTTGCTATAGATTTGCCAGTTTTGGACATTCCATATAAATGAAATCATCAAATATGTGGCCTCTTGTTCCTGGCTTTCACTTAGAATGTTTTCAGGGTTCATCCATGTCATAGCATGTATCAGAATTTCATTCCTTTTTATGGCCAAATAATATTCTATTGTATGGATAATACAACATTTTGTTTATCTGTTCATCAGCTGATGGTCATTTGGAACTTATTTCCACTTTTGAACTACTATGAATAATGCTGCTATGAACATTCATGTACAAGTTTTTGTGTGGACGTAGTTTTCCATTTTCTTGGGCATATACCTAAGAGTAGAATTGCTGGGTCACATGGTAAGTTTAACATTTTGAGGAACAGCTGAACTGTTTTCCAAAGTGGCTGCACCATTTCACATTTTCACCAGCAGTGTCTGAGGGTCCTAATTTCTCCACATTCTGGCCGACACTTGTTTTTGTCTTTTTTATTATGACCAACCGTATTTTAAGTTCATATTTGTTAGTCCTCATTTTCCCTGTATAAGTGGTTTCTTTAATGGCTTGCAAATTTTCAATTTTTTAAAAGCTGATTTGGGAGATAATGTCAACCCATTCCCCCCCCCCCCCACTTTCCCTCCTTTTTTCATTTGTTGTTAGAAACATTGTTTTAACAGAACTGTTTTCATTATTCCTACTATTAGTTCCATTTTTAGCTTCTCTCATGGGAGAAATGAAACATTTAGGAGTTGACATACTTCTCATGCACTTTGAAGTTCTATGTTTAAATCTTAAAATTCCCTCAGTATTTGCTTTTAGTTTATTAGATGATTTACTGTTAATCTTTTGTTACTATTTGAATCTATTTCTTTTTTACAAGTGTCATGTATTTTTCATGGCTCAATAGTTTCATCATTTTTTGAAAAGTCATTTCAGATTCTGAAGTTCTTAACATATTCTTCTGCCTTCAAAAACTTTGGCAGGTATTATATTTTCAGCCATGGCTCCATCCCTCTCATTTTTGTGCAAATATTCTGAGTCTTTCTTCTCCATAGTTAAAAAAAGGAAAAAGAAAAAGAAAACCGCACCTTTTTTCTTTGTTATAAAAGCAGTATTTGTTGGATGTAAAAAAATTTGACGAGTAAGGAAAAATGCAAAGAATAAATCTGTGATGATTGCCCTTCTCCTCCACAAGATCTAATGTTAGGGTTGTGCTGAAATTATTTCATTTTATACCAGAAAACTTTGGAACTTTTTTTTTTGATATCAGTGTTTGCTTTGACATTTTCTGATTAATCTGGAGCCACTATTGTTCACAGGTCAGATCTTTTGGGATTAAATTCAGTTTATTTTGCCTTGTCAGCTTTCATCTAATACTGTTTCTTGAGTGAATCTAAGCTGCTGATACTTCTATTTCAATTCAGATGTTGATAGCCTTATTGATATATTTAGATCCTCTACTGTTCACAAATCAGCTCAGTCTTTGTTTAGTATCTTGTGTTCATTTTTCATAGTTTTTTTCCTCTTTAAAGTGGTTTAAGTTATTTTTTAGGTGGTGCGATTGTGTTTACCATCGTTTAGACCGTTAAGTGCTTCCTAATTACCATTTAATTAAACTTAGTTTTTTTTTAATTGACTATTTTATAACAATTTGCTGGGGCTTAAGGTTATAGTTATGTAAAAATTTTGGTTTTGGTGGTTTTAACCAAAAAAGAGAAATATCCTTTATAGTTTCCAGTGGTATTTTGTAAAGATTTCATTCAATCCTTACAATCCTGTGAGGGATTATTATACCCATTTTTACCCAGGGAACTGGGATTTCTCAGAGATTTAGTGCTTGGCCAACATCATGTAGTTACTTAACCAAATAATCAAAGCTCAGAATCTGGAAGTTTTTCTAAAGCACAAGAGTTTTGTGAAGTCCTTTTAAAATTCTCTTTTAAGATAGTATCCGGTTCTTCAGTGCCAACTTGCAGGTGGTTTTGTAAAATTTTGTCTTTGTGAGTGACTTCCTGGTTTCTGGCTACCACCCATTCTATTTGGTATTGCAGAACTAAGGAACAGTGGATAGAAATAGAACCAAAGAATGTTCTTGTGTTTAGATTTATTTATGGATATTTTACAGTTTTTGATAGAGGAAGTATATTGAATATATTTTCACAATCTTAAAATACTTATTAGGTAAACATGTATACTTTGCAAAATATAAATTGCGTTGTAACTGTGTAGTTTTATAGCTTTTCACTTCACAGATCTTGGTCTCTCCATATCAATATATGTATTCTGCCGCGTGCTTTCATGGCTGCATAGTATTTTATCAATAATTTAGTTAATTCACAATAGATGGGCACTTAGGTTGTTGTCCACTTTGCTGTTATTAAAAAAAGCTGATGTTACCAATCTTGTGTATACATTTTTGTGTGTTTTGTCTTCTATCCCTAGCATAATTTCTTAGAAATAGAATAGTGGGGTTAAGGCATAGAGACAATTAAAATTTTAATATATACTGCCACATTATTCCGTGAGAGGTTCTGCCAGTTTATACTCAGAAGAGTGTTCATTTTCCACAGGTTCTCCAGAGCTGGTGTAAATAAAAAAAGAATGAAAAAAGAATAACACTTAATATAGCCCTTATGATGTATCATGCATGACTCTGAGTGCTTTCCCTACCTTTATTTAAACCTTCACCAATGTTATGAGATGGGTACTCTTACTGTCGCTACTGTTATTGTGCCCATTTTACAGATGAGGGAATGGAGGCACAGAATGGTAATTACTAAGATGTCAACTAGCTGAAAAGTGACAGAGTGAGGATACTGATTCAGGAGGTCTGATTGTAGGATCTGCCTCTTAAAAATAAAATTATAAGGCTTGTTCTCTTTTTTATCTCAAAATTTTAATAACATAATTATATTTTCTGAGTTTTGAAGTTTTTGATTTTTGAGATATAAGTCACATAACAAAATTCACCATTTTAAAGTATACAATTCAGTGATTTTTAATATACTTAGTATGTCATGCAGCCATCACCACTATTTACTATATAATTACAGAATATTTCCATTGCCCTCAAAAGATTTTCCATACCTATTTACAGTCCTAATACTCCTCTGTCTCTGTCCCTTGGCAACCATATAGAGACTTCAGTTTATGGATCTATGAGAGGGAAGCACACAGATTTGCCAAGCTAGTCAGAAATAGAAGTAAGGGAGAGAGTATTGAAGTTGGAGATCTTTGGTTAGGACTGGATAGGGCTAGAAAGACCCTGGGTACCATTAGTGCCCAGCTCAAGATCTAGATCTTTCTGATCCTGCAGTAAATTTTCCTCCCCATCACCTTGCCTGAGGCATCCTGGCACAGAGGCGTTTAGAACTGAAGTAGGCAGTAGGGAATGATTGTAGGTGTTGGGGTGGGGGATTGAAACCATCAAAGTGGTATTTAACAAAGAGTGGTTTGGCAGTAGTATGCAGAATGGGATGAAAAACATTGAAGTCAGATAATTCTGTGGCACATGTGAAATTTCTTTTGTTAAATATAGCTTAGAGGACTTTTAGTCGTCTCTGCTGTTAATGCTGTTTAATATTAATGTAAACTGTTTTTGGTTTCATATTATATTGAGCCCTCATCTTTATAGCAGAAGATAACTAATGTAATATGGTTAATTTAGTAAACAAGTTGAAGAGAATTTCATTCCTAATTCATCTCATTTGCCGAGACAGAAGTCAGCATTTATTAGATCTGTTTGATTTTCAGTGATTTGTGTCATTAAAGGTATCTCTCAGATTGGTCTGGGGAAAGGAAGTGAATCTGTGTTGTATACCTACTTATTCTAGACATTGTTACTTTCTAATGCATTATCTTGTCTAATCATTACAATAGGGAAGGTGGTATTATTCTAAAACATGAAGAAGTAGCATGTCATCCTGTCCTGTATTGACCCCCAAACTTGTAATTTGTCCATTGTATGGCAAACTGTCTCTGGGGTTGTTTGAAATCACACTGAATCTTTCCCTCCCTTAAATATAACTGATACAGAAACTTTTTCCAAGAAGAAGATAATCCATGTTCAACTGGTGCAAACATAGTCCCTATTACTATTTTTTGTTTTTTTCCTGGCTGAATTTTCCTATATATGTTTTTTAATCTATTACCACAGTGTATAGCTTTGTCTTCTGCCTTTTAACTTGATATTCATCAGCGTATTTCCATATTTTTGCATAATAGACACAGCCTTTTAAACAACTGTATAATATTCCATGGCTGTGCCACACCATTTCCTGGTGTGGGATATTTTAAATGTTTGAATATTTTTAATATTTCCACTGTTTTCAGTGTGGAGATTGTGGAACTGTCTTTAGGCAGTTGGATACAGGGTCATGAACAAGCTGGGCTTCTTTGGGGAGTAAAACCATCCAGCAGGGGTCCTGTCAGATTGGATTGGTGTACAGGTTTTCCCAAATTAACATCTAGACAATGAGAATAAACCCACTGAAATTTGCTTAAGAACAAAGTACAGAGTTTGAACATGTCCTAAAGGGGAGTCAGTAAGGAATCAACTAGAGATGAACATTTTCACATGTTAATAAGTACTTAAAGAGTATTTCTCATTAAGTACTCTCTAAGTATTAACGTATAGGACTTTTCCCTAGCGATGCTCTGTCGAGTGGAAGTAGTACTGGCAGAAGCAGATGAGACGTCCTTAATAAGGTTAGGGAAGACCAGCTGCAAGGACTTGTGGTGGGAGTGGATGAGAATGCTGAGAGAGAAGAAGTAAAGATGAGATATCACAATGGAATGGCTAAGGGCAAAGTATTTTTATATATAGTAGGAACCCTCATGTCTCAGTGCCTTAAGATTCTGGTAGTTAATTGGTTAATCAAGAAAGTTTTTTATGTGAGGCATCACAAAATGATTTATAAATGCATGTAGCATTTTATCTTAAAAATATAGAGTATATTTATTAAACAGTATTTTGAAAGAGGACCCCAAATTTTACTTTGAGAAAAGCTGGAGTTTCCCCTTTCTTGAATAAACCGCATTCATAATGCATTGAGTACAGATTCCAGTTTTAATATCTTTAAAAAGGAACTTAAAGACTTGTGGATACAAAAAAAATCTAGATTTTTATCTTGCTTACACCTAAGGCAACAGCTAGTTTTAAAATGCAGCTCGTCTTAAGTCTTTCTGTAGCATTCAATTTTGTTTTCATAGAAAGTTTATTTTCACTCTTACGAAAGGTTGAAACCGCGTAATTACAATAATAAATACAATTGGCATACACAGGCTGGATAACACATATAACTGACTCTTGAGGCATAAGAGCAGCTCTCCTGGTTGGAGCTAAAATAGTTGTGAATGTTCCAGAGAGTGACCTAGCAGCATTGAGGATTCATCATGCCGTAGGCATTGGTTGGTATGTTTTACAGAGAATAGCACACTTTGGTTAATCTGGAGAGTTAATTAAATTGGGGTTAAATTCTAAGAGTGCCATGGACATGGACCGAGCAGTAGGAGAGGGAACAAAGAGTGACTGAAAGAAATGGTCAGAGAGTTGGGATGGATAATCAAGATGATTAGGTTGGAAGGGGAAGCCAGATGTGTCAGCTGCTGCAGAAAGGTCAAGAAAAGAGTGGGAAGATTAAGATAAAAGGTATGGGATCTTTAGATTAGAGGTCTTACTGACTTTTGATAGAGTTTTGATAGGAAGAGAGGGGAAGCCAGTCTTACTGGAGGTTAAGACATTATTAAAGGAGGGGCACCTATTCTAAGCCAGGACTTGATATTTGATTCATTTTCTTTATAGCAGTTGTGTTAGAGACTTAAACATAAATACTTTGGTTTTATCTTTTATAGTGGATCTTGACTGGGGGTAATTTTGTTTCCCAAGGGATGTTTGGTAGTCTGGAGAGCCATGTATGGTTGTTAGAGCTGGGATGGTCCTACTGGCTTCTAGTGGGACCTGAACATCCCCCTGTGAACAGGATAGCCCCCCCCACAACAAAGAACTATCTAGTCCAAAATGTCAGTAGTGTCAAGGCTGAGAAGCCCTCAATTCTACTGTAACATCTCGCAAAGTTTATTCAGTTTTGTCTTCCATAATTATTGGCTAACTGATAAGATCCCCAAATCTACCTTCTGTGTAATGGAATGGTGGTAGGAAAGCCTCATCATATTGGAGGGCTAATGGGTCTTATTTTGAACTGCAGTCTGAACCTAGTAAGTGCTGCCAAAAGGTAGGGATTTGACCAGTTGAGGTTCATAGTAAGTAGGGTTCCTTCCCCTACTTTGTATTGTTTCCCAGCTCTGATATGTTAATGAAAATTGAGAGAAGTTTTACATTTAGAGAACTGTAGGATGGGCACATTTGTAACCAGAGCAAAATATTTTTATTTTGACCCACTCTTCCAAGTGTTTCTTTGTGTGAAATATTTCTGTTTGAAGAATTGATTTTTGAGGGCCTTCGAAACGGCTCATCCTTTTTGCTGAATTTCCATTTTGGGCTCAGGAAGGCAGGTGTCTAATCATCATCATTGACAGGTCAGAGTGCCCTCTTGATGCCCCGTACTATGCAGAACACTTGAAAAGAAATGACATACAGAAGATGATCCCCAAATAGAATTCCTTCTCTACTGAGTTTGAACTAAGGCATTGGTTCTCGAATTTTTGCGGAGTCAGAGCGCCGGAAAGTCATGATGCTCTTGATAAATAATTATACTGTAGCCCCAGATTATTTAAGACTTTGCTTAGAAATATTTATCCTGAATTTGTGTGCAATCATTATGTCAGGATTGTCGATAACTACGAGTATCAGTGACCTGACCAATAATGCCTTAAATGATAAGGGTTTAATTTATGTGTTCATTTCCTGTAACAGTAAGTCTGGAGGGATGAAATCCAGGATAGGTGTGGTGATTCCATAATCCTCTCCATGCTCTTGCTCCTGTCTTTCTGGTCTACCATCTTTAGCTTGCAGCTTTCACCTTCATGCTTGTAGGATGGCTGCTGCAACCTTAGGAGAGAGGTTTACTTTCCAAGCAGGACAAAGAGTGGAAGGAGGAAGGAGGAAGGAGGAACGGATAGTGCTTGTGTATTAACTGTGGTACAGAGTCTGGGAAATAGATTACTTAAATGAGTACCTTGTTTCCCAGAACAAAATCTGGGGGTCCCTTACTAAGTAAGAAGGGGAGAATAGAGCCAAAGTAGGCAATTAGCCATGATTTCCACAGTTACAAAACAATCTCAAGTGTATGTTTGTGAGCTTGTGTTCTCATAAAACACTTTTGGCATTTTTCTATCAATGTTATTTGTTGAACATTGGTTTTGTTGATAGCTAGTAAGGAAGTAATCTCAGATAGTGAGGGTTTAAGTAATAAAAGTGGAAAAAAAACTCATTTAAAATGAGAAAATTCTTTCCATTGACTTTTTTTTCCCTTTCAAATGAGAAATTAAAAATTCTTGCCTGATTTTAATGAAGGTACACTGTAGTCTAGGACACCAGTTTTCCTAAGGAACGTTGTTTGGAAACCACTGATGATATTTATATGTACTATTAACTTACTTGTATCTCTCCTTTCACTTATATTGTTTCCCTAGACAAGAACATTCTTTTGTCTCTTTTAAAATATTACTCACACGTTGTGGGCAATTAAAACAGTATTTTAAAATGCCATTTCTAGATTCTGTGTAATGATCCTTTATTAGTTTTATAATCAAAAAGAGACTTACTAATTTTTCAATGTCAGTGCAAGTCTTGCCGTTTTTGACATTGTACCTTATACTTCAAATCCATTTTTATCTCCTCCTTGAAACTCCTAGAGCAAAAATAGCTTATACAACATAATTTCCCCCTTATTATTGACTATATTTATATTGAATTCATCACTGATTGTTCCATATGTTAGCAAGGTCATAAGCTCTCGTGTTTTTTTAAGTGTGTCACAAATTCTTAGCATAGTGTTAGATACATAGTAGATATGTAATTGCTTCCTGGTCAACTACATAATCACATTTAACACATTAACACACATGAAAATAGCATGGATTTGATAGCAAGATGGGCATAAAATAAAACATGACAAATAACCAGTGTGATCAGTATTTCATGACTTTCACCCTTACCTAGGACCTCTCACTCCCCTAGAATACCTCTTCACTGGGTTTATTCTTGGAGTTACTCAAGGGTGTTCCACGTAGGCTCACTAAAGTTTTCTGGCCACTGATAACGTGGTGTGTCATTTTCTTCCTGTGATGTTTGTTGCTGCCCCTGAACTTGTGCATTGGTACCTCCCCCTAGAGATCCCCTATCTACATCTCGGAGGTGTACCTCTGAATCTGACATCACTATCTCCAAGGCCTTGTGCTGCTCTGCCCAGTGTGCTGTTGAGGTGTCCCAGCCCCTTTTCTCCCCCTCTGTTATATCTTGTTATGTGGGCATCAAAGCAGAGCTCTTTATATCTGTTGCTTCGGAGTTTTTAGTGAAAGCCATTCTTTAGTTTCTCGTTGTTAGTCCATCTGTCTCTGTCATGATGACCCTTTAGGGCAGTCTGAGTGATACATACCACCCTGTGCCTGGGATCACTCCTCCTGTCCAACCAAGGCTTTGTTTATCGGGCTGAGCTTTTCTGCCTCACTTTAGTATGGATGATTGTTCTCCCAAAATGTTTCTTAGTTCCTCACAGAAACAGATGCCTGAACAACTCTCACAGACATATGAGAATCTTAGTGGCAGGGATGGTTTAGGCTCTAGATGGCAAACCCATTGTACTTCTAGAACACAAGAGGTAAAATATTCCAACTGAAAAGCCAAGATAGCAAGTCTTAACTCATGCATGATCTTGGCCCACAGACAAAACAAAAACTTTACTTATTCTTGTTTGATATGTCTGATTGTGTTGGAACCTAGTGTGAAGTTTAAGGCTACAAAGAAAAGCAGTAAGAGAAATACACTAAATTTTATTTCTCAAATTTTGCAAGCCTTTTATTTCTATGGCCTGTAAAATTGATCAAGCCTGTAGTTGAGCAAAGATTCTATACATTCTTATTCTCTTTTCTAGAGTGATTCTTTATTAATATTTACTTATCTTCCTTGGGCTTCAAGATGTACATTAGACAGTAACTGAAACCCAGACCTTGTGCAAGTTCCTGGTAGGAATGTAGGTAGATAGAAAAAAAGCAAACCCCACACTTAGGATTGAGCCTCAGGAGCTGATGCAGATGGTTAAAGAGGGTAGGGGAGAATGAGCAAAATTTGGGAGATGAGGAAAGCCAAGAACATAAAGTGTCCAGAGCCAAGGTCAAAGAAATTGCAAGATGGTCATCTGTGCTGTAAATGGTGTGTGAAACATTGAGAGTGACAAACAGCTGCATTAGTTTCCTGTTGTTTTCATTTCTGCTCATCATTTTTTTAATTTTACACATATGTTTGAACTTTAGAGCAGTCCAATTTTGTGCACCTGGGATCCATTTAAGGAAAAGAAGAAAAAAATTTTGTAACCTATAGTTACATAGACATATGCTTACTTTAGTGCAGGGCTTGATTCAGAGTGATTACTCAAATAATGGCTCTCACTATCAACTACTTGGGCATTTTAGGTACTTGACTGCCAACTCCTCACAGGGTCAGCTGGGAGTAGGAGACCTAGGACACACTGCAGAGCTTTGAGGACAAATGGGGCAGAGGCAAAGAAATGTCAACCAGGACAGATGTCACTAGATATAGAAACAGAACCTCCTTGACTCAGTCCACCGAGCCCTACTGTGAATTCTAGAAGTAAAAAACAACCAGGAATGAAGGATTGCTGAAGAAATGCTCCCTGAGATCTGCTTCTAAGACCTCATCTCGATCTAAAGCTGCCAGGGGCCACATGCTCTTCCCAGAGTCTCTCAGCTACTGAGGGACAGGGTCAGAAGCTAACTTGGGCCTCTCTCCTCCTGAATGCATGTGTTTGCCTCTATGCTGTAATGGGTTTTTTTAAACAGTCATTTGTTTATTGTTCATATAAATGCATTTGTTGTTGTAGCTCTCATCCCCGGTAAGGGGGATATGAAAATCGGCTTTGTAGTGGTTTTCACCATTCCACATGATTGGCAGCTTCACTTAACACTAACCTGAAACAATTTATTGGGTTTCCTAGAGAGAATAATTTGGTAGTTCCAGAACAAGACTGACAGTCTTGGAACAGGCACCGAATGACCACAGAATGCTAGCATTGTTGATAGGCTCTGCTTCCTGTGGTAGTAAAGTCATTTAAAAATTTTAAGTCTAGGGAGATATTAAATCTTTTTCTTTGTATGTGAATGTTCCATACATACCTACTGTATGAAATTCAAATTTATTTTATAATTCTTTTGTAATTAAAACTGTAGAGTGAATAATGATTGTCTGAAGCTTATTCTGGGTACCAAAAGAATCAAGATTCCTTAAAAATAACTTAATCACTAGAAAAATAATCTAAAATATTAAGACAATAGTAAGAAGACTGTCTTAAGCGCTTGGCAGGTAAAATAGGAAAATTCTATAGATTTACCTTTGGGAATTATGTGAAATCCTGAAATTTTGAGTTTTGTTTTGTTTTGCTTTATATGCTTTTAGGCATATTATGCAAGACTCTTTGGGGAATCTTGAACATTTTGTGTCCTGTAGAATTTGTTTTAATATGTTATGTCTTATATTTGTGAATGAAGTATAAGGATTTTATCTCTATATACATTTGTATTAAAATATATATGAAAACAGTTTTTCCTCTTTTGCAGAATTAAATGTGAGAGAATCTGATGTAAGAGTTTGTGATGAATCATCATGTAAATATGGAGGAGTCTGTAAGGAAGATGGAGATGGTTTGAAATGTGCATGTCAGTTTCAGGTAGGGAAACCAAACTTCTTTTAAAAAATTTTACATTTGTCATATTTTGTAATTCTACATTTTTCAAATTAAAAAGCTTTTTAAAACACCTTGAGCCCCGCAAGAAAGTTGGATTCACAGCCCACTGATTCTTTTTCATCTGATGAAGCGCTATTATTTGTACCATCCATGCTTCTTTTCTTGAATTACAAGGACAGACTGGCATTAATAGAATGTGAAAATGCTTTGAAAAAAATTTTAAAGTTCTATTCAAATATAAGATATAATTGTCATTGAAAGGAAATAAGGTACAGGTTGCAGTAGAGTCACTTATTTAAAATATTGGCCTTTTCCCCATTTCCTTCTCTTCCTAGTCTTTCTCTTTCCCTTCCATTACTATTTGCTACTGTCCCATCTTTTTAGGCCAGCGAACACGACCAATTTGGTATCTCAGGGTAGATGGGGGTTAGAGATGGACTGGAGAGGGTCTACCTCAAGTGAAGAGTATGAATATCTTTGCTTTTTAGATGCTGTTTTAGTTATAATTCTTTTATCTAAAAAAGAAGGAAAGTGAAATGTGTTACATTCAATTCTTTTTTGTTTATTTTCTGTGATTGAACTATATAATCTGGCTTCAGAATGTTGTTCACAAAATGGTCCCTGATTCAGGATTTGAGATGAGACAAAGAAGGAACTAGAATTTTTTTTTTTCATAATCTTATTCTAATGTACCCACCATTTTGGATTTTAAAGGGAGGAAAGGGTGCAGAGATCAGGAATAAAAGCACAGGATAGTCAGTATTTCTAGTAACCCTGTAACCTCAGGCATGCTTCTGTATGATCTGAAAAGAGAGGGCATGTTTCTCACCCTTTCTTATGATAGTGTAATGAGCATCTGAATCAGAAAAGGAGCTTGCTTATGAAGCCTCTTTGAGAAGTATTAACTGTCATGTTTATTTTTATTAAAAGAAGTAGAAAGTTTAAGCAAAGGAGGGAGGGTTGGGGAGTATACTGTCTACCAGCCAGAAAGGTTCTTCTTGGTCCAAAGGGACTTTACAATCCACTGTTTATTCACAATAGTCACACTTGAAATGGCTTAGCTAACCTTGTGCCCACCTCTCCATGGTTACTGGTGTAATAATAGGCCATTGTTGTGTCTGGCAGCCCTCCAGCTCCCCAGACCCTCTTAAAAGGGATTGTAACTGAAGTGGGCTTCTTTCCTTAAAAGAAGGTGTTGGTGTACATAGTGTATAGCAATGAACTTTTACTTCTTCCTGTTCCTCACAATAGATAATTTTTATTGACCTATTTTTATTGACCTATCTCAGGCTTCACTAATCTTATTCTTCTGTCACTCCATTCTGCCCATCCAGTGAGTTTTTAACTTGAGATATTTTATTTTTAGAATTTACAGGTTCTACATGTCTCCTGAGATTTCCTGTCTTTTCACTCATTAGAGCCATATTCTCCATGAACATAGATATTACTGCTTCAAAAATCTTTGCCAGGGGGGAGGGGATAGCTCAATTGGTAGAGTGCATGCTTAGCATGCACAAGGTCCCGGGTTCAATCCCCAGTACCTCCACTAAGTAAATTAAATAAATAAATAAATAAATAAATAAATAAATAAATAAATAAATAAATAAATAAATAAATAAATAAACCTAAATACCTCCCCCCTCAAAAAATTTTAAAAAAAAATTAAAAAAAAAATCTTTGCCAATTTCAGCATCTGAGACATCTCAGGGACCATCTCTGTTGATTGTGTTTTCTTGTTTTTTCATATTAATTTTGAATGTATACTACACATTATGAATGATATGTTTTCGAGGGTTTGAATTCTGTTATGTCCCTCTTGAGTATTGTCATTTTGAAACAGTTAAAGTGGCTGAACTTAAATTGCAGACTCTCTGTTCTCTGTTGTGAGTAGCAACACAAATATCATTTCTTTTAGCCTTAGCTGGGCTGCTTGGAGCATGTCCCATGACTGGTTGGTTTAGAGGTCTGCCACAGAATCTGGACTCCCTGCTCACTCTCTTCTTTCTCTCTCTCTTTCCATTGGCTTTGGTTGCCCTGAATTCCATCCTCTGGTTCTTTATGCCAGAAAAATTGCAGAATTTTTGTTGGCAATTTAGCCATCTGGTATGGGGAAAGCTGTGGCTGTTCCCTTCCTCCAACTGTCTTATATGTCCTTAGGTTAAATTCCTTGATGTGGAATTGCTGGGCCAGTGGGATGCTCATGTACAGATTGACATTCTCACCAATAGCAATGTATCAGGCTGCTTGTTTCCTTTCAAACTCTTCATAGTGGATTTTGTCAGTCCTTTTAAATTATATAAATCCGAAAGACAAAAAAAATTTTTTATTTGCGTTTGATTACTAGAGAATTTGAAAATGTGCCATAAACTTATTGACTTTTTTTGTGAATTAATTTTTCATATTTTTTGTCCATTTTGGGAAGTGTTTTCTCTTTCCCTTCTGTTGATTTGTAAAGACATATGTATGTATATGTGTATTCTCTGTATATACTACTCATGTTCTTATAATACTGTATGTGTAACATATGTATACATGCTATATATACTATTCATAGTCTTATAATATTGCTTATTGTACTGAGCATTTTATATCCATTAACTGTTCTAAATATTTAATATATATGTTTATATAACTCATGAACTCTCATGAGAACCTAATGTTGTAGGTACTGTTTTGATGTTTTTTAAGAGTGACATATGCTCATAGTAAACAACTTGAACATTATATAAGATATATAACATATTGAAAAAATGTCTGCCTTTCACTTCAGTCTACCAATTGCTCTTTTCAGAGGCAATGTCTGTTACTTCTTGTATTTCCTTCTAGAAATAGTCTGTGTGTTATACGAACACACAGGTATTTTAATTTCTTTTTCAAGTACTAAATCACCTAGTAGTATTTACCTTATAGAGGGTTCCTTTTTAGTTTATATAGATTACAGAAAGAGAATTCTATACTTTAAAGAAGTTATCCTAGTGTCATTTTCATTTTTGTTTAGTTTATATTTTTTGATATGAGGAAGTTTCAAATTTTCATTTCTTATTTATCTTTATGCTTCTGCCTTTCATTCTTTGAAAGTCTTTCCCTGCAACTCTACGATTATAAAACCTTTTTGACCTTTGAACAGGTAGGAAAGTCTTCTCATGATCTGTCTGAATCCCTCGCAGTCTTACCTTGTGGAGAAGCAGGAGAGGAAAATAAAAGTTAGGAGCTGAGATCAGTGGACATTTATCCAATGCTTGCTTTGTGCTAAGTGCTAGGCTAGATGCTGGGGATATAAAGATGTTTAAAGACAAGTTGCTTGCCTTGTAGGAGCAAACTGCCTAAGGGCTTACAGCAGGATTTGATCCTGCTGCTGAGCAAACCTTCCTTTGACTACTCTGCCTTCTTATAAGCTTATAAGTCTGTTCAAGTTAGACTTAGGTTTTTTTCAGCTTAAGAACAATGACCTCGTGTGCCCGTTAAACACTTCTCTGCTGGATGCTGTAGCAGTGTCTTTCAATTCATTTAAAAAACTTGCATATGATTCAACATGCTTTCAGTGTTAATGTAAGGTTTCTGGGACATAATGTAACACATTTTAACAGATAACAGGGTTTTAAATTCTAAAATTGTTTTGTTCACCGTGGTAATAGGAGCAATTACATCTTACCACGTATATAAGCAAAGCTACTTTTGTTAATTTTGTACAAAGAAACATGATCAGTATTGCATCTTTCCATTAAAACTTGGTTAATAAAGAGAAGTGCCTATGGCTTTTTCCATGTTTTTGTTCTTCCTCTATGTCCTTCTCTCTGGAGTTCTCTGGACTATGTGTCTTTTTTCCTGAGTTTCTCAGTATCTACTCTTGCTGGGTACCGTACCCTCTTATTAGACCTTTGTATTAGTCAGGGTTCTCCAGAGAAACAGAACCAACCGTATATATGAGAGGGAGAGGGAGAGGAGAGAAAGAGATTTATTATAAGGAATTGATTGGCTCACTCAATCATGGGTGCTGAGAAGGCCCGCAATCTGCAGTCTACAAGCTGGAGGCCCAGGAAGGCTGGTGGTGTGGTTTCAATCTGAGTCTGAAGCCCTGAGAATCAGGGGAGCTGATGATGTAAGTCCTAGTCTGAGTTCGAAGGCCTGAGAGCCAGGAGACCAATGCCCCACTCAGGCAGAGAACTAATTCTCCCTTCGTTCACCTTTTTGTTCTGTTCAGGCCCTTAGTTGATTGGATGATCCCACCCACATTGGGGAAGGCATGTATTCAGCCACTGATTTAAATGTTGATCTCATCCAGGAACACCCTCACAGATAAATCCAGAAATAATATTTAATCTAGGCATCCTGAGGCCAGTCAGGTTGACACATAACATTAATCACAGCCTGGTTAATATTATTTTTTATATTCAGTACAGTTCCTGACACACAGTAGGTGCACAGTAAATACTTGATTAAATGTGTGGCTGCAGAGTTTTACAGCCCTGCACCTTTCTAAACTACTTCAAATCACATTCTTCCAGCTAAAGAGAAGGTATAGGGGAGAATTCTTTTCCCCAGCAAGAGGCAGTAGAGAGGAGGTAGACCTTAGGTTAGAGCCGGTGCCTAAATCAGAAGTTGCACATTGTTAAAATTGCCCAAATCCCTTAAGTTTTCCATAGTATAATGAGAGGCTCCTAAGAGAGACCCCTGGAAACAGACTGACCAAGGAACTTCAGGTCTGCTTGTTCTATCTCATGCTCACTCCTAAGTATGTGCTTGTTAGATCAAATTTCAAGGAGATTGCCTGCACTATTTTAAGTCCCTTGCTCACTACCACCAAGTGACATATAGTGAGGTCCTGCTGAGTAACTTGAGTGTGTAGTGGTTAGAGTACATCAGTTGTCAGGAATCGTGGGTCCTCCATTGATTAGCTGTGACCCTGGGCGATGACTTCAGACATAGAAATGGTAATAGCAGTAGCAAAACCAGCTAACATTTGTTGAGAATTTATTTTGGCCAGATATAAATGCTAAAGGTGGGTTTTGTTTATTTTATCGTCATAACAGTTTTACTGGGTGGCTATTATTATAATTATAATTACAGATAGGGCAAATGGCCGTGGTGCCAGCCCATAGTCACACGGATGGTCAACCCAGGATTTGAACTCAACATTCGACTTCAGAGCCCTGTCTCTAAGCACTAAGTCACATGCTTCACAGCGTTTTTATGATATTTAAGTTAGTTTAGTACATTTAAAGTTGTAGCCAGTGTTTACTAGGTAGAAACTCTTCAGTAAATGTTCATTATTACCATAGAGATTGTCAGCCCTATCAGACTTAATGACCTTTTTATAACCAACAATTTGCATTCCATTTCTTTGCTATTCTTTAAATGAAATTCGTAGGTAATGTAACCTACATAAACACATAATTAAAGAAATCAATATAATGTACAATCGTAATGTAAAGGAGAAATAAAAATAATTTATAGTAAAATAAGTATTTCAAAGTGTAAATGCTTGGGCAGCTTACACTAGAAGACAGTATAGTAGTAAGATACTTATGTCTACTTATAATGAATATTTGGCTTTAAAAAAACAGCAATTTCATATCAGAAGTACTTGAAAAAAAGTAGGTGTGGTGGATGCTAGAATTTAAAACTGTTAGAAGTTTGAGCCGTCTTACTTGTACATGGTCTTGTCATAGTCCTATGTGAATGGCTAAAGGTGCATTCAGAAATAGTACGGTGCATATGTTATGTGGAACTGCCCTTTCCTTTGCAGTACATCTTGCATCCTTGTAGTCCATTTGCTAAATGACAGTAATGTCCTTTTGTCATTGTTGACAATGAAAAATGTTTCCGTTAGGGCACCCACCCCTAGGGGGCGATGTTAGCACCTTTGCGAGCACTACGTTAACAAACTTACTAAGCATTTGAGTGAAGAGTTGCCTTGAAAAGTCCATAGACTTAGCGTTTGACATCTTGGAACGTATGGTCTTTTTTTTTTTTTTTTTTTTGCTAATTATACATAATTATACGTTGTACACAGTAACATCAGCTCCTCCAGTTATACAAAGTTCTTGTGTACATTTTCGGGAAAGAGAATAAAGGAATGTGATCCTTAAAAAACGAGGAATATAGGAAGACACCTAAAGTAAAACTTTAATTATTTTTTAAACTTTTTTTTATTGAGTAAAACTTTAATTTTAACTGAAATTGATGTAGGAACCTGCTGATAATGTATAGCAAATCAACTTGCTTATAAAATAAATTAGAAATTGTTTTACCAGTGTTTGACCTGGGGTAGCATGCCATATTTATGGTTCATAAAGTAAGTTGACTACTTTTTTAAAAAGTAAATAAATGATACAAGTATTGTTATTGCAGAATGATTGAGAAATACAGAAAATTATAAACGTGGAAATAAAAAACCATGATGGCAAGTAATGTGAAAAATTTATTGATGTTTTCTTCTAGTATTTACTTTATGAATATTTATTTTTTTCTAAATTGAGAGAGAGATATAATTTATTTTCTGGCTATATTTTTATTTTATATTATCATTATTTTAAAAATCTGCATTCAGTTTCGTGGACTAGATAGTACATTTTAAAATGGCACAAAATTCTCAGAGTTATATATGTGATGTTATTGCCTGCTCTTCACCTAACATTGTATTATCTTTTTCTGTCACACAGTATTCTTAAAAAGGGTAATTCTCAATGACTGCAATATTAATTCCTGGAACAGATATAACATGCTTTAAATAAACATTGCCTTGTGGGATATTTAGGTTGTTTCTACATTTTTGATATGAATACATTTCCATTTGAAATGGCTGTAATAAATTTTGATCTACAATAGTTTCCTTCAGATAGATCCCTGAATGTGTGATTCTAAATCAAAAACAGCATTGCTTTTATGGGACTTTTGAAATGTATTGTTAAATTATGTTCTCAAAAGATTGAGCCAGTTTAAATTACCACAGCAGGTATATGGGTTTGCTCACCAAATTGAATTTTTTGTTTGTCTAGTGGCCAATTTTATAAACTAAAAATAGCATCTCATTTTAGTGTATAATTCTGCTACTGAAGATCAGCATTTTTAATGTACTGGCCATTTGTAATTTTTCTGTAAATTTGTCTTTTGTCCATTTTTTATTAATCTGTACTATATTTTAGTAATCATAACTTGTGTCTTATTAACAGTGTTTTCCCCAGAGTTTAAAACTTTAGTTCTTTATGATATTTTTGACATATAGAAGAAGTTTTAAAGTTTTTAAAACATACCAATTTAGTGTCATTTTTCAAACCTGTATCATCTTTTTTCTTTTCATCTGTCTCATTTCTACTAATTGTTCAAGGCCCATTCACTTTTCACTTTCTCTGAGGAGGCTTCTCTTGAATGCTCCAATTTAATGGGTATTAGATATTATACTTATTGTCTATCCTTTTGATTTAGTGCATGATCTAATATATGTACATTTTTTTTTCCCATTTGGCTCTCTAACAAGATTGTAAGTTCTCTGAGAACAGAGCTCATAGGTCTTCTATAGCATTTACCTTGGGACTTTGTGTACTAGAGGTATTGAATAAATGAATTTTGATAATAAAATGACATTACATAATTAGTACAAACTAATTGGCAAGTAAACTCAGTACAAACATTGGCAAGAATTTCCTCTTATATTATCTCCCTGGATCACAAACAAGTGAAGTAGATAGGGTAGGGATTTTCACTTCCATTTTTGTGGGTAGTTGATAGGTATTTTCATTATGAATATGAGAAAGAGTATGAGAAAGTAGCTTAACTCTTCTTTTTTAAAAACCAGATAAAAGAACAAACTCTTTTGTAGTAGAAGTATGTCATAATACTATGGTATTGCACTCATGAATATGAAATAAACTATTAATATTCATGCCTAGTTCTGAGAATTTATTTTTGTTTCTTTTGCAGTGCCATACAAATTACATTCCCGTCTGTGGATCAAATGGGGACACTTATCAAAATGAATGCTTTCTCAGAAGGGCTGCTTGTAAGCACCAGAAAGAGATAACAGTAGTAGCTAGAGGACCATGCTACTCTGGTATGTGTGATACTCTTTTGAAGAAATGTTGGAAGTGGTTCCGCTGTATTTTCTAAAAGGCCGTTTTCAGTCAGAGGTGTATTCCCCAAACTACTGTATGAATTGGTGGTGATTATGTGGGGAGTGGGGAGGTCTTTTTGTTCACCCCCATTTCATGTTGCTTTTTAACTCCAGGTGGTCTTGTACTGACTTCATTACTTCTTAGTGCGTTTTTAATGCCTAATGCCTTTTTTGGTGGAGACGTCATGTATCTTTTGCCTTATGGTTTGAACATTGGACAGAATAAGGTTAGGGATGGGAAATGCTATGGTATCAGTTTTGTTGCTTTTTATCCTGGGAGGTGGGGAAGGGGTGGGGACTCTCCCTAGAAATTCATTAGTGTTACGTGTCTCTTTTTATATCTTCTCTTTTCTGTCCGCAACCCGTATTACCTACCTCCCCCTGGTTATTTGTATTTATTTCCTTCTCTTGTCTTTCCTAAATTGGTAGTGGTTAATCGGGAGGCATTAACATTAGTTTCTTACTCACGTTTGCATTTAGGGGCCGGAATGCAAGCTGAGGTATTGTAATAGAATTATTGTGTGAAGGTTAGCAGTAAAGGTGGAGACTAATGATTACTTCATTTCCTTTCTTTTCCTATATGTTACAGTACTGTATTCGGAATTTTTATTGGGGCTCCATTACATAAGCATGATTGCTTGATTGTCCATGTGGTTGATCTCAAACTGTAGTTTCACTAATAACATATGACCCAGAGCCCCTACTCTGAATTGTGTGGTTGGTCTTTCTGGTGTGGCTGGCCCCACCCTAAGATCTGATGTGGTCAGCACCTCTCCTAAACATCAATTGCCTTCCAGAAGCTGAGGGCAAAGGCCAGACCTCTCTTTGGACAAGGCCAAATTATTTTCCATACTCTAAATAATTAGGTGCATGGTATCATTATTGCATTCTCAGGCCAGTGGACTGTTGTTTGATATGGTCCTTAAATACTTCTCTAAGTACATTGTGTTTCACAGACTTGATTTGGAAACTAAAAAGAATATGGAGTTATTTACAATCCCAAATTAATTATGCATCATTTATGAGGAGTCTGTGTTTAAGACACCAACTGCTTTGATACGCAGTGAATGTTAAACATTAGGAAGCAGAGTGGTAGGTTGGAAAGAGCACTGCACTAGGGTAAAAAGACCTGACTGTAAAGTAACTCCAGCTCTTATTTACTGTGTGACCTTGGGCAAGTCACTTAACTGCTCTGAGCCCTAATTACATACCTAAATTGTTAAATGGATATCATCTCCTGGGGTTGTTGAGTGAGGACTGAATTAGCTAAGCTATGAGGTGCTGTATTGATCTTGTTATTTGCTGGGTGGAGCCAGTGTTGTTCATGTCATTTGGTCTGGTATTAGTCCTGTACCCTGTGCTGGAAGTAACATTCTCTCTTGCTCATTTGAAAACTCCTTTCTTATGCTTTGAGGTTGAACTTAAGCCTTTTCTCGTGGCACAGTTTGTTCACACTTTGAGCATAGCTCTATGTATATTACATACTGATTTCATTTATCTGACATGTCTGCCTTCAGTCAGATCTCAGGAAGGTACTTTGCCCCGCCTAGGAAGGTAAATCATAATCTCAGGGTTGGGATGGGGGATGGTGTGTGTCCAGTGAAAATATGATCTACAAGAGGAACTCAGCCTCATTATCAGAGTAGTCACAATATTTAATTTATTTCAGAATTTTAAAAGACCCTTAAGGAAAGTGTGAGATATTATACTTAGTAAAATTGGATGTGAGTTGAAAAAGAGGTTGGGAATGAGTATCTCATGCACTGGGACTGTCTTATTTATCAGTTTATTCCTATCACTGACCGTGTTGTCTGGCACATATTATGTATCCAGTCAGTGTATGTGGACTAGAAGGAAAAAGGAGTTTTCCTAAGTTTGGTCATAACAATTTAAAATTGAGTTCCCTTCTTCCTTGTCTTTTTTCCTGCTCTTTTACTCTTTCTTTTCCTCTTACTTAGAGAAGATGTAATTTTTTTTATGGTTGATCAATCAAAATTGAACACAGTTTAAGACTTAGTATAAAATCTCATGAAGATTTGCAGTGGGTGGTGCTACATAAAATACATATTCTTGTGGTTCCTCCTGTTCTACTGTGTTTGGGAATTTATTGTCTGCAGGAGATTGAAGGGAAGGGAACGTTACTGTTTAGGGTGACTCTCATTCTAGAAAACTATTTGAAGAACTGGTACGGGTTCTCTAGGAAATCATCCTCCCTACGAGGTGCTGGATAAAGTGTCAAGTTCATCATTTGCCATCTCAGCTTTTTTGCTGCTCCATGCTGTTGATACTACAGTGTTACCCTCTTTTCAACATGCTCTGTGCTAGATGTTGGTTCTTTTAGGATTATAAAATAAATATTCTAAATTAATTACACTTTAGACTGGCTTCTTGCTGGTAACTTTAAGGGGGAGGCTCTTTAATTTCACTAGTAAGTTTCACACCTACACCTTGGTGAGATTCCTTGTTGTTAGGTTTCCTAGAGGAAGTTAATTTCATCAGTAATATGAAAATGTCTAAATCTTGGGGCTTATCATACCTTTTGGCTTTTGGCCTTTAACCACAGATTTCATTAAGAAGGTTTTTGAAGCAAGACCCAAAGCTCTTTTCCTGTTTCTAATAAAAGTAGTTTATTAATTATTCCTCTCAAGCTTTAACATAATTAAAAATTTCTTCTACCTTTTAAATGAGTTGATTAAAATTATTTCTATTTAGCCATTTACTTTACAATATTTTTATTTTACAATATTTACAATTCTTCTACTCTGTGCAAGGCACCTGGATTTTCCTGAATGGGCTGCAAAGATATATGAGGCATAGATGATTATGTGTCCAAGGAATTTATATGCAGAGAAAGGTACGAAATAGGTATATAAGAATAAACTGTTAAATATCAAGAAAAATGAAAAGAGGGCTTCATGAGAATGGATCTCAAGATTTGATTTTGGAGAAGAAATTATACTATTTGATAAGATGAAATTTCAGGAAAAGTGTTCATGTTCATTCTTTGTTTTTCTTCTCAGATAATGGCTCTGGATCTGGAGAGGGAGGTAAGTTCCAAGCACCCTTTAAAAGGTTTGTTTTTCTTTCAGTTTTTTAGGTAGACACCCAAAATAGCAAGTTTGGAAAATTACCAAAGAGGCATGTTAGGTTTGTGTACTTTCCTTATAATGCCTTCTCTCCTGATTGACACCTCCTGAGAAAGGTGTGCTTTCCCAACCAGACTGGAAATCCCTTGAGTAAACCTAGATTGGCCCCAGAACTGATCTCCTTGCCTGGTTTGAGATGATTAGGATAGGATCCACTTTAGTTGAGACCCAGAAATGTAAGGTCCCCTAAATGTGGGGTGTGAGCTGAGTTGGGGGCTGGTAGTGTGTGCTGTGTGTTGTGCTGGATCATAGGCAACCCACACCCTTCTGCATCCTGGGTGTTTTTGGCTGTGCTACATGGCAGAGTAGAAAAGGGCAAGTCCTTTGTAAAGAGAGCCCTTTCCTTTTTAAAATTTAGAGATAGTTTTTTTTAAACTCTGGAATTGCCTGTTACGTAGTTATAAAGGTAGGTGTGAAATTGATGTGATGAAAAGGTGGTGGTTAGACTTTGTTGTGTTTGATCACTTATCTGCCAACCAGCATTGCACAGGCTATTTCTGTAGGGTAATCACTGGACTATATTGCAAATTTATTGCTCATGTTTCCCCCCCCCCTCTAATTTAATGTTATAGTAATTCTTTTAAAGATTTATCAAGACCTACCATATTATTCCATTGTACATAGACTAAGGGATTATTCTGGTAGCCGCAGTGCTTGTTTTTTCACAGAATATGTTGTACTCGGTGTTGACAGCGTTTTTGGACTCAAGCATTGATAGATTTTTGGAACTGATTGTTTTCAAGAGCTTGGGTACATTTTCCCCAGGGATAGGATAATGGCTGCTGAAAACATGAAGCATATCTGGAGAGGATCCCAACTTGTGGTTGAAATTTTAATTTTTCTTTTTAAACAGAAGAGGAAGGGTCAGGGGTAGAAGTTCACAGAAAACACTCCAAGTGTGGACCTTGCAAATACAAAGCTGAGTGTGATGAAGATGCAGAAAATGTTGGGTGAGTTGATGGAGGGAAAGGGATAAACTTACTGGGAGGTTAATCATCAGCATTATATTATAGAAAGGTGTCATTTAACCTGCTTCTGTGTATTTTGTGTGTGCCTTTTATTTTAATGCTAATCTGTTGGCTTTTAAGTTGGTATAATACTATAGCTATTTAAGTGAGTTTAAGTGTTTTAGAACAAAGCCATTTACAGTTTTTTTGGTTTTATCTCTGCCTTTTTTTCATTGATAGTTTTATATATTTTATACCAGATGCTAATTTTACTTATCAGAAATACTCTTACTCGGAATTATCTTACTGTTGTATTTTCAGCTGGTATCAATAATAAACACTTTTTCTTGCATTTTTATACACAAGCTTTTCAGAGATATCAATGTCTTAAAAAAATCCAAAACTTTCAAAATTTTAAATATAGTAAGTAAATATTACATAGTAAGTAAAAAGTATATTATGGAAGTGTCATCTGCAGAGACTGACATTATATTGTTTTATTTTCTCACTCATATTCAGCCTTCACTAAGTGGGTTTTGTAGCTGGACAGCATTGTCTGTCCAATTTGCAGAGCACTCCGGTTGTTTGGTGGAGTAGTAACAATATAGACATTGTCAACGCATTCGTGTTTGTTTCTTCCTTTCACCAGGTTCCTGTTTATTCCCAGTCTCACCCTTCTTTCATTTCCCTGTGGTGCTTGCCTTCTGCTTAGTTGATTCCAAAAGCTTTAGTGCTGTCTTCAGGGGCTTATGTAGCACAAATGGGTCTTCTTCATTTCCTCCATGTCCCCTTAGTGCATATTTTCAAGCACTTTTTTAAAAATAGAGATTTCCACTCTCTTTCTTACTCATAACATATTTGCCCTATGTATTTTCCAGTCTCATGTTTTATTTAGCCCTTACATGCATATTTGAGCCTTTCACTGAACCATGAGAATATGATTTAATTAACATTAATGCCCAAAGTGAGTTTTACAAATTAGGATCACCATGTTTTCAGAATTTTGGTACAGAATCAGCTTTTTGTCTGGCACTTAGTAAAATTAAGTGTCTGATGATTTGCTTCAAAGTAGGTGAGAATTGGCAAAAGACAAGTTCAGTAAAAAGTGAATTCAGCAGAACCCAAGTTTGCTGTTTCTGCATTTTGGTCACTTGGATTGATATGTGTCCATCTAGTTCAAACAGAGTGGTTTGATTTGGAATAACATGTTTCCAGAGTAGATTCTGGTCTGTAGAATGTGAGAGAAATGATAGCAATGTGAACTTGCAGAGAGACCAGGTAGATGTTATTCTGTCTTCTTGCTTTGTACCAATGATATGTTGTGATGAAGCGCGCGCGCGTGTGTGTGTGTTTCTGTAGAGATTTAGTTCTTTTCATTGTTTTTTCTTAGGACTGTTCTATCATAGTGTTCAGAGTCAAAACAGCTGTCAATGATTGACCTGGTCTGTTGATCTGTTGTTATTCCTTTGGTAGTACCTCTGTTCAGTCCTATTTTATACATTTCCTTGCTATCATTTTTCATCCCTTATCTGAGGGAGAGAGAGAGAGATCTTTTGCTTGGAAGTAGAATGGATTCCATCTAGTTTCAGAGGTGGTCCAGTATGACATCTACATGGTAAACTGTACATTCTTCTACGTACACCTCCTCATGATACAATATGTAGCCTGTGCCCAATCAGAGCAACTCTGTTGTATATATTAAATTAATTTTGTGTGTGTCTGTTTGAGAGCTTATAACTGTTCTTGCAGACACAGGCTGTAAGCTTAAGGAATGGGGGCATAATAGACCAGGGAAGGACTTACCAGTAGTAAGGAGCATGCAGGCTGAGGAGCCTCCCAAGGAGCACATAGACCAGGACAGGCAGCCAAGTCCAGGCCAGGACATTGACTCAGTAATAGGAAAACATTAAGGAAGCATTGGCACCTTTACTTGGAAGATAAGTGCATATACACATAGTAATAATACATAGTAAGTAAAAGAAAATGCTATGAAATAATACTTAACCTTTATGAAAAGTAATGTACTCTCATATTTTCTATCCCATTTTCTTAACAAATGCTGGTAGTGGCCCACTAAATTGATTTCATAATCCACTAGTGATTACGAGCAAGTTTGAAAAATATTACTCTGTAATGTAACTATAATAGATATTTTATTTCATATTATATTTCTAGGTATGGGTATTCATTTTTCATTTTAAAATATTTTACCTTTTCTCATTTTGAAATGCCTTTCCTGTCAGAGGAAATGCTATATAACCTACCTGGTTTCCAAAGGGCAGCTAAAATTTTTCTTTTTAAAATATTTCTTTTTTTCTTGCTAATAGTTTTTTAAAAATCTGGCAAATTGGGGGAGGGGATAAATGGTACAATGTAAGTTAATTTTCTGCTACTAAGAGAAGTGCTGATTTTTTATTTAGCCATTTAAATGTGTTGCAGAAAAATGTGTTACAGCTCAGTTGGGACAGTAACCTGGATCTGGGCGAGAGACCAAGCAGCACTCGGAGAGTTGGAGAACTCAGGTTTATTACGCCAGCGAGCCCAGAGGAGTTAACACTCCAAGCTCTGGATCCTGTCTGTAGGTTTACACAGGCCTTTATAGGCTGTCAGTTTTACACTTTGCAACATCATATGCAAATAAAGTATAACAGAAGTTGACCAACTAGGAACAAGGTTTGTAGAAAATAGACCAATCAGGAGTGAGAGAAACAACCAATCACGAGTGAGGGGAATGGACCAATCAGGAGTGAGAGAAATATCTAATCAGGAGTGAGCTCCATGCAAATGAAGTACTGCAAATGGGCCAATCAGAAGTTAGGGAAGTGGACCACTCAAAAGTGAAGGAAATAACCAATCAGAAGTGAGCTCAGGGAACCAATAGAATTTTAGGGGTAAGTAAGCTGTTTCAGAGGCAAAAGTGAGATAGAGCCTCTGGGCCAGGGAACCAGATGGTGCTGGCAGGAGAGTAGTGGCCCTGCTTGGGGGTCCTGCTGGTCTTTTTATGGGGCTTCCAGCCTCAAATGGAAATTTATTTAAATATGTTGTCTTCTTAAACAGTATACAGAACGTATTTTAACATATTCTTAAAGTCGCACATTGTACAGTGTGTTACAGTTTTCAAACATTGTTATATAAATTATTTTTTCAGCTCTTTATGCCTGTCTGTCTGGTGAGTAGGGCAAGTAAGTATAATCCTGATTTTACAGGTGAAGCTGTGTTTAGAAGAGGCTGAGTGGCTTGTGATTAAGCAACAGAACCAGAACACAGGTCTCATGACAAGGGATTTATCCATCGTATTGTGCACACTTGAGTGTAATGCTGTGATGTTCTCAGAGGCCACTGATGTTCTCTGTGGTGGTTATTTCACCCCTACACTTAAATATCCATTCTGCTTTGTGTTTTGGGTTGTTACATCTGTTTTTTAAAAATGTTTTTTCTTCTGTGTTAGGCTCTTAGCTGCTGCTTCTGGGTGCTGTCAGTGTCCCTTGTCAATGAGCCAGACTGTAGATGACTACAATTTATTAATTTGCTTCTCTGCTTCCCTGGAATGGGAAACAATATGCTTGTAGGAACTGTAGCTAATGTAGGAATAAATTCTAAATGTAAAAAGACTAAGTAAGTTCTTCTAAGTGAAGTCCATTAACTTCACATAGTGCATGTATTTTGTCTTGTCTGCTTGGTGGCTATTTTGATTTATTTATGATTTAAATTATTTTTGCTTCTGAGAGGCACATAGGTGAGGATTCTGTATTCCATTGTGACTGTTGTGAAATAGTGGATGGACTTTCTGCTTAAGTGTTACAACTTGGAAACAGTACCTGCTTCACAGTGAATTATATTTATTTTTAGGGGGGAGGTATTTGGTTTATTTATTTTTAGAGGAGGTACTGGGAATTGAACCCAGGAGCTCATGCATGCAGAGCATATGCTCTACCACTGAAGCTATACATCCCCCACCCCCGGAAATTGTATTACTTAAACCATATATTCTTAGCAACCACACCCCCTCTTTACCTAATCAGTATTTCTAATCTGCGCAAGGCTGAGATTATCAGTAAAGATAGCCCTCAGCTTTTGTCCAGACAGTGGGGCCAGATAGTCATAGAACTCCTTCACCCAGCTAGCTAGACCTTTTATATTCTTGACCTAAATCCCTGCCATGAATGGTTTGAGGAGTCTGTAAAATCACCTGGCATAATTTCAATACAAATTAGTTATAAAAATCCTCCAATTATTCATTTGAACTTTGTTTGCCATGTGATTTATGGAAATTGTTCCTGCTCCCCTGCCTCTTTGATGTCAGTCTCTTTGGAGATGCTGTTCCCTTTTTCCCCCTGAGTGATATAAGCTCTGAGTTGCTGAGAGAAAGAACCATGTAGGTGTGCAGTATGACAGGCAATGCTGAGAAGCAGTTAATCCACCTGCTGGACATCTTTGTCATCTGTGGTACCATATTCCATTTGGACACAATTGCTGGCCACTGTTAACAATCTGATAAGCCTCTCCCTAGGAACATGCAAAGAAATCTTTTTCCTTGTTTAAACAGAGTAATGCACTGCATCTGGGTCCTCCATTACGTCCTCCTTTCTGGAAGCTGCATATGCTTTTTAAAAGAATAAGCAATGTACTTTCCTACCATTATCTACTCTTGACCTCTTACTTCCTCCTAATCAGAGATGATGTTAATTTTCATCATTTAACATTGCTTGACTCTGGATATTTAGAATATAACACTTTTAAAATGATTTAAATTTAATAAATTTTTATCATGGCCCCTTAGATTATAATGGAAAAATAATTGTATGCTATCTCTTTTCCTCTGCTAACAGGGAATAAACACTATTAAACATTATTTTATACAAAGTATAACCCAGATGTTAACAATGACAGGCTCCTTTGTCCAGAAATACCTTCCTGTAGTTTTATACAACTGCCAGTTAGTTTCTTTTGAGAGGTTAGACTGTTACCCTTTGATAATTTGCCTCTATTATTCTCTCTGCCTGGGGTCCCATCACCATTTACCAGCTTGTTTAGTTCCTATTCATCCTTCTAGACTTGGATGAAGCATGACTTTAGCGCCTCTTCCCAGCAGCCTCCCTTTCTCTTTCTGCTGTCCCTGTGAGTTAGGTGTCCAACTCTGTGTTCCTCCTGGTACTTGTGAAACAACCTCTGCATAGCACTAACTGTTGGGATCACTAACAGGTTGTGGGTTCCCTGAGTGCAGGGACTTCGTCTTACTAATTTCTATATTGGATGAACTTGCCGTAAGAATGGGTATCTTAGGGTCCCTCTGTAGGTCTTGTTCAACTCTTGGCAGTTCCCACAAGGGCTTACTTACTTAGAGCTGCATACAGGGTCGATGTGAGGATTTAGCATTTGTGAGAAAAGACTAGTATTATTGTAAAGAACTTGCTGTAGGTGAATTGTTGCAGGCTTTGTTAGGCGTTTGTTAAATCTGAATAATATCACATGAATTAGTTTAAACCAGTGTTTTCCTAACTGCCAAATAAAACTTAACCATATGGAGAAGGAATGACACTTTCTGTGTACTGTGAGGAGAAAGGAAGAGACAAGGGGATATATATTTTGCAATAATAATACCTTTCAGATGTACATAGTATTTGATGGTTTCAAAGGGCTTTTTACAAAAGCTTATTTGATTCTGTCACCAGTGTTTGAGGTATTAGCCCTATGATCAAAGACTCAAGAGTTGTGATTTGCTAAAATCATAGAGCTAAATTAGAGAAGTCATTGAATTTATTCATTTATTTATATATGTATGCATTCATGCCTTTGAAATTCACAGTGTCAGAAATTCAGAAGCTTTAAAAGGCTTTACAGGAAAAGGTCTGTTTCCCACCCCTGTTCCACAGCTACACAGTTGTCTGCACCAGAGACAGTCACTGATCTGTTTCTTATTTAATCTCCCAGAGATATTTTTCGCTTGTACAAGCTAGTATGTACACGTATTCTCTTCCTTTCCTTTTTTTAAACTAATGGCAGCATGCTCTAACTTCTGCTCTACTCTTTATTTAAAACTTTTTTTTGTAAAATGTACATTTTGCATACAGATGTGTTTAAAACATACACATGCAATTTAGAGAATACTTCACCTGGGTACCTAACACCTAGGGTACAAAATAGACTATTGCCAAATTAATGGTACCGAGTGTTGACCTAACCGGCAACATTAGCTGAAGGGTTGCAGGAAAAGACCCATAAAACAGTCTTCAGGTCAGAGTCTGGCTTTAGTCTTCCTGGAGAGTTTATAAGATTCCCTTCTGAGGAAGCCAGTAGGCAAGACCATGAGTGAGTCATGGGGAACATCATAGCGGTCACAGCTGAGACGTCTGGCTGGACTCTAGTGTCACCAGGTACGGATGGGTGACTGGTAGAAATGCGGTCAGAGAGTGGACTGCTCTGTGTTCTCTACTTCTAGTCCCACTGTAGCTGACCTCCAGCTCTAAGAAGTATGGCAGTTAGGTGAGTGTGCTTTGGTTTGGGCAGTTGATTTGGAAGGGAGAGTGGGAACTTCATCAAGGCAAGTACAGATAAGAATCGGGACCAAGCTTACCTGGACATCCTGTCCTCTGTCTAATAAGAGGGCGCAGTGGCACTAGGCATCTTGGTAACGGCAGCCAGCAACACATCTGTCCACAGAATGAAACTATTTCAGTATGAGATCATTGCCCTCTTAATAAAGCTGTCATCCTGGGGTCTTCCTTCAGTGTTGTGTCTTTCCCGACAACAATCAGTTCTCCAGTTCTCCTACACCAACTGGGTATTCTCCAATTTAATTCTCCAGTTCTGATATGCTCTACTTGGAGTTAGAATAGACCCCACAAGTTAGAGGTTCAGACCCTCAAATTGTACCCCCTTTAGACACCAGCTGCCAGTGAGGTCTCCTGCAATTTCTGCTCAACAAACTACTAATTTGGAGGTTCCTACGACCTCCCATAAGGTTCTATAATTTGCTAAAATGACTCACAGAATTAAGGAAGGAGCCATGAGTCATCTCATTAGCATAAAGAAGACTTTTATCACTCAAAGATCTAAGGGTTTTAGGAGCTCTGCCAGGAATAGGGGACAAAGATGCTTGTTATACCACAAGCATCAGCCTAGAAATTCCTTTATGTCTCTCTTATACAGGGTACTCTGTTTCTTTGTGTATATATATATATATTTTTTTGCCTTTAACTTCTTGGTTTTACTCTCATTTTAGTGTATCTTTCAGGAGCTTCTTGAGAAAGGGTACAAGATTAGATCGTATGTTTAACATGTTTTTATCCTACACCTAGTATTTGATTTATAACGTGGTGAGTGCATAATTCTAGGTGGGAGATGATTTTCCTTCAAAACTGTAAAAGCATTGCTCTGTTGTCCTGTAGCTTCCAGGTGAAGTCTGAAGCCATTCTGATTCCTGGTCTTTTGTATATGATTTGTTTTCTCTTTCTTGAAGTAAGTAGAATGTTCTTTTGGTCCCCAGTATAATGAAATTTCAGTGTTACACTCTTTCCTAGAAACTTACTGACTTCTGATTTGAGAAGTTTTCTTCAGTTAGTTCTTTGCTGATTTACTTTCCTCTCTTTTCTGTTTCTGGCACTTCTGTTATTTGGATGTTGGACATTCTAGACTAGTCCTTTAATTTTCTTTTCTCTCCTGTTTTCTATTTTAAAAAATGTTTGCTATGCTTTCTGAGAGATTTCTTGAGCATTATCTTCCAAGTCTTTTTTTGAGTTTGTCATTTCTCCTGTACTTTTTAATTTCTAAGTGCTCATTTTAATTCTCATAGTGCTTCCTTTTTACAACATCTTATTTTTATTTTATGATTGCAGTATCTTTTTCTGCCTGTGCATTACTAGTTGGTAATCTATCTACTATAAGGATGAGATTTTCTTTTACTCACTTTTATTCAATGAGGTATAATCTGTTACTTTATTTTTATGTGGATATATGGCCTTATAAAATGAATTAGGAAGTATTTTTTCTATTCTTTAGATGATTTTGTGTAAGAATAAAATTATCTGTTTATTGAGTGATGGAATTAATGTGCTTGCGAATTCTCTTTTTAAAAAAAAACCCCTGGATCTGATGCTATCTTCGAAGGACATTTAAAAAAACTGATTTAATTTCTTTAATGATTATAGTACCATTTAGGTTCTGTTTCTTTTTGGTCAAATTTAATAGTTCATTTTTTTTTAAGTTATTCATTTCACCTAAGGTTTCAAACTTGCAGACGTAAAATTACAATAAACTTTTATTATCTTTTAAACCATGATTTGTGGTTTTTTTCAGTCCTGATATTGTTTTCTCTCTTTTTCTCTCATCCTGCTTTGCTGATTTGAAAGTCTTTTCAAAGAACCAAGTTTCAGTTTTATTGATGTTCTCTGTTGTAACTTTGTTCTCTGTTTCTGCCGAGATGTATTTATATATCTATATCCATATCCATGTCATCTGTATTTTTCCCTTTTTTGTTTTCATTGGATTTATTTCATTGCTCTTTTTCTAATTTCTTAAATGGATGCTTAGTGATTTAATTTTTGGCTATTCTTTTAGGATTTGAGACAAAACTTGAAGGAGGTGGATGTTAGAGTGAAAAGTGTTTGGGGAAGAGGGAAGCCCTGAGTCAAGAGTGGCCCTGGTGTGTTTGAGAGAAAAGCAGGGCCAATTTAGTGAAAAGATTTTCATCATATCAATGTGGAGAACAACCACTTACCTCCTTCCATTCGTCTCTTTCCCCGCTGAGATGTCTGTTTTATGTGACAGCTGTGACGAGTAGAGAGAACACCATCCCAGTCGCTTGTTAGGTTTGTGATCTTGGGCTCTTTAACTTCTTTCATGTTCAGCGTCCCTGTTCATAATTTGTCATCAGGATTAAAGACGCAGATGTGACTATACCTGCACAGTAGTTGCTGAGTAAATGGTTGTTAAATGTTTTGAATTTGGCATATTTGCTGAAGCGATTTCTTTCCACTTCTGTGCACTCTCCTGTGTGGGCATCCTGCCCTCTACAAATACCTGTAATCGTTGTAATCAGTAGTATCACTGGCCTTTAGGGTCTGTTACAGTCCTCCTTTGCTGACTGTTTCACTGAGCTGGACATTCCTTGAGATGGTCGTTTCATTTTCTTTCCTCACGTGCTACTGAAAACAGTTGCTCTCATGTTTTCTGATCTTAAACACAGTGATACCATCCCATTGAGGAGCACTGACTCTCCCTACGCTCAGTGAATGCAGTTCCTACTGAGCTGCAATGCCCTCTGCTGGGTCACTCGTTTCTCCTTATGAGATTGGTGTGGTATCTTGCCTTTGACGCTGGGCCTTTTCTCATTCCTGAAACTGTTCTATGATAACACTCTTATATTAGCCACCATTTCTATTTTACTGCCACCCCAGTTTTGCCCACTTTTATCCCTTAAACCTTGAGTTGGCAAAGTTTTTCTATAAAGGGTCAGATGGTAGATATTTTGCACTTGGAGAGCCACATATGATCTTTGTCACGTATTCTTGTTTTTTCCTCCCCCTCCTACCCCTTTAAAAATGTAAAAGCCATTTTTGACTTGTTAGTAAATATTCTTAAGAATTTTAAATGTTTTCCTGGTGCCTTAATTTAAATTATGAAATAGAGCACACATTCAAAAGTTTGTGAAAACTTAACACGTTTGGTTTAATGCACAAAAATGAAACAAACTATGACTCCAAGTCAAGAAATTGGGTATTGTCAATGCTTTCAAGCTGCCCACCATGACCCTCCCCAACCGCATTTTTCTTTGATCAACCCACTCTACTGCATTTTGTGGAAATCATTCCTTTGCTTTCTTTATAATAGTTTTATCACATGATACATGTCTTAATAATTATTATTTGGCTTTTGATTGATTTTGAGTTTTGTTTAAGTGGAATCACACTGTATGTACCTTCTTTTGCTCAGCATTATGTTTTTGAGATTTATTCATGTTAAGCCACATAGCTCCTTATGGAATTCAGTTGCTCGACACATCCTTTTACAGGCCGTTTTACAACTGATGGACATTTGGATTCTTTCGATCTCATGAATAATGCTCTGTGAACATTCTTAGCATGTCTTTTGGTGTGCATGTGTAAGAGATTTTCAAGGGCTTTACTCAGTAGTGAAATTATTGGGCATGTGTAAGTCCAGCTTTTCCTGGTAATAATGCCAGTTTTCTAAAGTGGTTATACCAGTAAGTTCTCCCTCTAGCAGAGGATAAGAGTTCCCTTTGCTCCTCATCTTTACCAACACTTGGTATTGTTCTCTTAATTTTTGTCTATTTAGTGAATGTGATGGTGTCTCCTTGTGGTTTATGTTTTCTTGATTATCGAACAGGTTGAACAGCTTTTCACATATATTCTTATCTGCTTCCAAGTCTTTTCAAATTAATTTTTGTGTGTATTCTGGATACTGATTATTTGTTGGTTACATAGGCTGTAGTAATTTTTTGGTTTGTAGATTCTTTTTTATGCTCTTTGTGAGATTTTCTTTATTTCAGTGTTAACATTTGTTAGCCTTCTTATATTTGATCTTCTAAGTGTTTTGTAGTTTGCCTTTCACATTTAGGTCTTTAATTCACCAGGAATTAAGGAAATCTTTAAACATACAGAAAATGAGAAGAAACAAAAGAGGGCCCCTCCCCATATACCCATCACTCAGTTTTAGTTAGTGTAAAAAAAAATCCAACTTTGTTTTGTCTTTTCTTCTCTCCACCTTTTTTTAGGGGAAATATTTTGAAGCAAATCCCAGCTTCATGTTTTTTCATCTGTAGATATTTCAGTTTTATTGATATTTTATCTGCTTGATACATGAGTTATAGAGAGACGCATGTTAAAATCTACTATGGTGGACTTGGCTGTTTCTCATTGTGGTTTTTATCAATTTTAGCTTTATAAATTTTGAGACTATTTAAAAATATTTAGAATTATTATATCTTGCTGGTGAGTAAAAGTTTTTATTATAAGGAACCTTCTTTCTTTCTCATAATCTATTTTGCCCCGAAGCCTCTTATGTCTGATATATACAGGTATGTAGCCGTACTAGGTTTCTTCTATTCCAGGTACAGTGTATCTCTCCCTATCCTTGTATTTTGATAAAATACACATAATAAAATTAAACATTTTAACGATTTTTAAGTGTACTGTTCAGTGGTATTAAATAGTTTCATAATGTTGTGCTACCACCACCACCATCCACCTGCAAAACTCTTTTAATCTTATGAAGCTGAAACTGTACCTATTAAACAGTGACTCCCCACTCCCTCTCCCCCAGGCCCTGTCAACTACCCATGTCATTAACCATAAGGTTAACATGGACCTTATAAGCAGCATATAGCTGGCTTTTGTATTTTATCCAGCCTAACTCTGTTTTTTAACTAGAAAATTTAATTCACTTAAATATATTATAATTACTGATATATTTTGGTTTTTGTTATCTTATTTTGTACTTTTGTCTTGCCTTTCCTTTGCTTCTTCCTTTCTTGCATTCTTTTGGATTTTTTTTTCCTGTGTTAGTTTCAGTGTTATGGATGCTCCTTTTGGTGGTAGTCTTAGGAATTTTAACATGCGTGTTCAACTTATCACAGTCAAAGGTTCATTAATATCTCTGTTTTTCTTAGAACACTGATTTCAGTTCTTCCTGATTTGTATGCTATCATTATAATATTTTAATTTACTGTTTTAAATAAACTTAGCAGCACACAGCATTGTTGTCAGTAGTTTGTTACCGTTACTTACATATTTATACTTTTGTTCTTCTTTTGTGTTTGCATCTCAGATCTTCCTTATACGATCACTTTTTCTACTGCCTTTATAATTTCCTTGACTGACAGCTAGCAGTTGACAAACTCTCTAAATTTTTACTTCTTCCTAATTACTTCTATTTCACACCTGCTCATGAAAGATATTTCTTTTTATATAGAATACTATTTTATCTCAGCACATTGCAGGTATTATTTCACTGTCTTTTGGCTATAAATAAACAGTTCAGCTTCAGTATTGCTTTTGAAGACACCTGTCTTCTTGCTTCTTTGAAGGTAATCTTTCTCTTCTTTCTGGCTGCTTTTAAAATATTTTTTGTTGTTGTTACAAAAATTGCACTGTGATGTATTTTGCTGTCAAGATTCCTTTTTAATAATCCTCTTTAGAAATTATTAGGCTTCTTGCATATTTAGATTGGTATCTTTTTTCAGTCTTAAGATTGAGAAATTTCCCTTGCCTCATTCTTTTAAATCCTTCTGAAACTCCAGTCAGATTTTTATTAAATCTTGTGATTCTGTCTTCCACATCTCTTAATTAATCTTTTTTTTTTGTATGTTCTTTCTCTTTGACTCTACTATGGTCTGGGTGATTGTTTCTGACCTGTATTCCAGTTCACGAATTCACCTTTAGTTTATCTAAATCTTCCTGTTAAATTTTTTATTTCTAGTAATACATTCTTTATTTATTAGAAGTTCTCTTTGGTCCTTTTTCACTTGGTTTGCTCTGCCCGTAGTGTTGTATTTCCTTGTCTGTTGTGGGTCTGGGAGTGAGCGAGCGTGTATGTGATTGCTTGTTTTTCTCAGAATTGTATCTTGGGAAATGTTTGAGGTCTAGGATGATCAAGTTGGGCTTCTCCAGAGAGGGTCGCATTTACTTTTGTTAGTTGCCTAGGGCCCCTTCTACTCCTTGACTCTTAAAATAAATTAAGGACTTGAGGTTTTTCTGAACACTCAAGTAGTGTTTTAAGTTGTAATTACCCATGTGAGGGCTGGCTTGTGGTTTTGAATTCTCAGGGGAGATGTTTTTCTTCCCACTCTTCATTGCCATGGCTCAGGACAGATTTTTTTTTTTTTTTCTCCTTTAAACAGTCCCCTTGGAATATGGCAACTCATTTCTACTTTACTCTCATACTTTTTTCCAGGGTCTTCAGACTCCCCACCTTAGGTAGATCAGTATTCTTTGCCTTCTTTTCCCAGAGGCCTGCAAAGCCAGAAAGTTGAGAATTGAATTTATTACCTAATTTAGCAAATGCCTTTAAGGTGAAAATCAGCTTCAGTAAATGTAATCGACCTTTCTTTATTCCTGTCTTCATTTAACTTTTGTTCTGCATATCCCTTGCTTTCTTGACAACTTACAAATACATTTGAGAATGTTTTAAAATATTTTATCCAGTATTTTTGTTTTTGTTGTTTTCAGTGGGAGGATTAGTACAAGTTCTGAGTCCACCATGTTGTTGGAAATGGGAGAGTCTATGTTTTTTATTTTTATGTTCCCAATTAGATTTTACTTTCCTTGAGAGGAGTGGCCATGTGTTGAACTTCCTTGACCTTCTCTGTAATGCATTCTCAGTGTTCAGTGGACTTCAGTTATCCAGGTGGATGTGCAGCTCGGAAGCACTTTTGAGGGGCTTCTGTCTGGCATGTTTCATATGTATTATGTTTTTAATCTTCCTAATTATTTGGTAAGGTTAGGTATATTATCATCTCTGTTTTACAGATCGTTAAACTCAGACTTGGAGAGTATGGACACAAATCTAATTATTAGTTGGGCTAGGATTTAGATTCATGACTTTTGACTCATAGTTCTGTGTGCTTTCTCTATCATGTTGCTTTTTAATTCGTACTGTTGACATTTGACATCTCTTGATTGTTGTCTCCAGATATGAAAATTCTGGAGAAACCAGTGGGTTAATAATATCTGGTTGAAATTATCTCTAAATTCTCACTTGAAAAAGAAATTGTTAGCCAAACATTCACTTTGCTTAAGTTTTTAATCAGTGAGTTAAAGCAGTGTATTGACTTCTGTTACAGAAAGCACACAAAAAAGAAAGAATTGCTTACAGATTACTGTGTATAAGATAAAGAAGCTATAAGGATATATTGTACAGCATAGGGAAGATAGCCATTTTGTAATAACTTTAAGTGGAGTATAGTCTATAAAAATATTGAATCACTATGTTCTAAACCTGCAACTAATAGAATATTGTAAATCAGTTATACTTCAGTTAAAAAAGTTAAAGAGTAAAAACAAGCAAAAATTGCTCTTTTTTGCTGTTGCAGCATTGTGAAATAGTTTTGTTGTGAAATATTGGTAATTTTTGGTTTTTTTCGCCAGGTGTGTATGTAATATAGATTGCAGTGGATACAGTTTTAATCCTGTGTGTGCTTCTGATGGGAGTTCCTATAACAATCCCTGTTTTGTTCGAGAGGCATCTTGTATAAAACAAGAACAAATTGATATAAGGCATCTTGGTCATTGCACAGGTAACATTCATTCTACTTATCTAGAGACCTGTCTTTAATATCACATGTCTTTAGTCTTATTTGTACATTTTGGTGGTGTTTCAGATATGTAAAATGAGGAATCTTTGATGCTGTACTTTTTCATTACTATGTATATTTTTTAATTTTTATTTTTTATGGGTATGCAATGTTTATTTTCTTTTCTTATTGAAGTGTAGTCAGTTACAATGTGTCAACTTCTCATATACAGCATAATGTCCCAGTCATGCACATATATATGTATACACACACACACACACACACAGTCATCTTCTTATTCTTTTCATATATTTTAGAATTTCTTCTGTTACTAATTTAGCTTTTTTTCATTTATTTTCATTATCTCAAGATACAAATGGTGTTTCTTTGTTGTTTATTTAATTACTAAGTTGATCTATAGATATATTTATAGTTCTTAAAGGGTGTCTCAAATTTGTAATGATTATAGTTATTTAAGAATTGGTCAACTTATTTTAATTACAGTAAAACTGTAAGTATTGCCATGTATTTCTTCATCTTTTTTTCTAGAGTATAATAATTTACTTTTCACATTCTCTGTAGTTTATGCCCCTGCATGTAATGTACTGTTAGAGATTTTGGCATGGAGTTAAGGAATGTAAGGAAAAGTTACTACCATCAGCTTAAAATTCTTTTTCCCCTTCTTGCTTTTTGTCATAGTTTAGAAGCCATGATACCAACTAAAAATGAATTTTTGTTTTCTAACTCTAATAGAAATACTGAGTCACTAAAGGAGAGGTTTTCAACCTTTTTTCCTAGTAATACACAATAAGCCTGGATAATGTATCATTTCATAGTCACAAACAAGGGCCAGATACATTTTCATGGACTAGGATTGTGCATCTTTCCTGTTTACTAGGCCTAACCCTATTCCTTCTAATCCCCTCTCCTATTTTGGACTTACTAAAAGGATGTGTCTTTATCTGAGCTAAGGGAAAAAAGTTGTGAACCAGAGTTTGGTGTTTTATACTGATAACAAGCTATTTGTGAAATATTGAACAACTGATGGCAGTATCTGTGGTCTAAGCTACCATAGGATGCCCAAGAAGCTTGTCAGAAGATTTTTAGGTGGGAGTTGGTGTGTAATGGTAAAAGAAACTGTTTGCTGATAGGGACCTCTTGTAGGTGGACAGTCCACTTAGCTTTGATCTTGAAGAAGTAATGTGGTTTGTTTTCTTTCATGGAGTGGCATTTACAGCCTAATGTTGAAAAGGTAACTTAGAGAAAGAATATCTTTTCTGGGGGGAGGGTATAGCTTAAGTGGTAGAGCGAAGGCTTACCATGCGCAAGGTCCTGGGTTCAATCCCCAGTAATTCCTCTAAAAAGAAAGAAACCTAATTACTCCCTGCCAAAAAAAAAAAAGAATATCTTTTCTGAGGAACTGGTGCGTGGTTGAATGGTACTACCTGGAATGTCAAATTCAGAATAGTGGGTCAAGCTTGAGGATTTTGTTAATTGAAACCATGCCAATTTAGAATCCTTTGGAGTCCTTAAGTTTTATCTTGATTCCCATTTACACTTAACTATACCTTCCCTACCCCTCCCTGTGTACTGGGAAGCTGAAGCTTGTGCTTCCCAACAGGTATTTTATGGTTTATGTACAGTCGTCCCAGTCCTAATACAATTCACCAGTCAGGGGGTCATTGTTATAGTAAATTTTGTCTGTTAACACAATTGAGAGTCCACATTTGTCTTAATCTGGTGTATTTCCAGGGAAACAGTGGTGGGAGAAGGTAAATCTTGAGACCATTGTCTCTTGGAGAAAGGGCTAATCCTTTCTCTTCAGGGTATGTGTTATTCCAGTTTGCTCGGGGAAGGCTTTTTAAGAAGATGATATTTGAGCTGAGCCTGAATGAAATCAGACTGTTCATCATGCAAAGTGCGTATGTATCTGGGGTGCCTTGAGGCCTGAGATAGAAGTGGCAGCATAGATGAAGCAAATGGTGGAAAATGGGAGCAGGATAAGTGGAAAAAGAGTTGGTGAGGACATTTGGAATATTTAGTAGTTTCATGGTGTGAGTTAAACATCATATGTCTCTTTTTTTGTTGTTTTTGAGGGGAGGTAATTAGGTTTTTATTTATTTATTTTAATGGAGGTACTGGGGATTGAATCCAGAACCTCATGCATGCTAAGCACATGCTCTACCATTGAGCTATACCCTCCCCCCCTTATAGGTCTCTTAATATGAAAACTATTTTCTCTTACAGACACAGATGACACTAGTCTGTTGGGAAAGAAAGATGATGGACTGCAGTATCGACCAGATGTGAAAGGTACTGAATCACGGTTTCCCAAACTTTGGTCAAGTACTGAAATATGGTTACTAGCTCACCTTAATAGTTTTATTTCCATTGTAACGACCTTTCCAGCTTTGCTCTCTGTAGCAATATACATTATGCAATTGATTATTAGTAATAATACCAACTGAAATAGTTAATGTGCATCTCAGTTTACAGAGTACTCTCACAAATTTTTTAATTGAAATTTTTATTGAGATAATTGTAATTCAAATGCAATTGTAAGAAATTATACAGAAAGGTCTCTTATATTTGCTCTTAATCCTCTTTACTTCTCTAGCATCTACTGTTAACACTTGCCCCCTGTGCATGTGTCTTTGAACTTTGTTCTCTCTTCTTGGAACTCTTCTTTGCCTAAAACTCATCCTTCCAGTCTCAGCTTAGAAGTCATTTCCTTTTGGGAAGTGTCCCTGGACCCTTAAATCTAGATTAGGGGTGTGTCTTACATACTCCTCTATCCAGACACTTAACCTACTCGAAGTATAATTGTCTGTCTTACTTATCTGTATTTCCCTCTAGGCTATGAGTTCTGCGAGGACAGGAGATTGTATCCATCACATTCACTTTCGTATTCCTAACACTTAGCAGAATGTCTGGCACATACGTAGGCGATTCACACTTGTCAATAGAGTGGATGTGGCTCAAAGAAGCTGTAGGATTTATCTGTACAAAGACTTACATGTAATAAAGGTCAGGGTGGAGATTAGATTCTAGGTCCCTTACCCTCAAGTCCAGTGCTCTTTTACCTCTCATTTCCATATCTGTTATTTCATTTGATTCTTACAACTATGAGGAGTAAGGACCAGTGGGAACATTGAGGCTCAGTGAGGTTATACCTAGTGAACCAAAGCGGGTCTTAGTCTGGGAGTCCTAGACCAGGGCTTCTGGGTAATTGCTTTTCTGCACATGCATCTTCTGACCGTTCGTTTGGTTATACTAATGGACAGTTTTTCTTAGATGCATGATCTATCATTTATGCCTGATTTCTAAATATGTAAAATGAGAATAACAGTACTGATCACATAGAGTGGCATAAAAATTAAATGAGATAATATAAAAGTATTTAACAGTAGTATCTGAAATACTCATAAGTGCTCAATAAATGATAGTTGTTATTACCATCTAATAATTTATTTCTGTCACTTGAATCATATTAAACTTGAATCAGTTATATCCCATGAGCCCCTGAAATACCAGTTTGCTATGTTGATCCAAAGAGCTGTATTTAAAATAGACAATCTCTGTATTCCCATAGGAGACATAATAGATCGGTGCCAGTTTTAGTCTTTATACTGATAGTACATGACCAGAATAGGAAGGATATTTTTTAGTAGTTTGAAGCTCCTACTTAAGGCAATTTGGGGAATTGCATATACATAAAATATCTGTCTGCTTTTGAAAAAATTACAGGGATAATTTAGTGGCCTTAGCCACTTTTGAGATAACTGAACATTCTTTACACATGAGTAACTCAAGTGAAATTATCATAATCAGTAGATATAACTATTAAGTGCCTATTTTGTACTGGTCATTTTATCAGACACTATTGGTAGAAAGATATCTAAGACATGACATCCATCTTTGAAGGGCTTGTGATACAATGAGAAATGAATATAAACCTACTTCTAACAAAGCAAAAATTGGTTATTGTCATAAATGTAGTGTGGTTAAAAAGTGCATTGAGAACTCATAAAAGAAGAGATTACTGTTTGGTGGGGGTTAGTGAAGACCCGAGGAACTCATGGAAGAGGTGGAATTTGAGCTGAACCTTGAAAGATGGTTAGGATTTTAACAGAGGTCAGAAGGGTATTTAAAGAGCATGGAAGAACATGCAGAGAGGTGTGGATACAAACATTATGATAGAATGTACTGAGAATGGTAAAGAATCCTTTTTTTGGCTGGAGAGTAGGAGGCTTAAGAGGTAGAAGGTAGGTAGCTTGAAAGGTAGCTTGGGGCCAGACTGTGTACTGACCTGATGGCTGTGTTGTCCTAGAGAATTTAAACTTCACTGGTGGGCAGTGGGGAATCATTATATATTTGAAAAAGGCAGGGCCACGAAGTTAACCAGTTGAATGCATGATACCTGGCAGGAATTGTGCTTTTATGTGCATTGGACTGGAGACAGGGAGATCAGTTAAGTAACGCAAAGGGAATCGACTCCTGCTTAGATATGAGGAATAGACAGTTCAAACTCAGATGACTTGGATGATGAATTCTGTTTACAGAACTGAGGATGTTGGGAGGGGAAAGGTGTTTATGGGTAAGGGAAGGGAAGAGATGATGGTGGAGGTGATTAATTTTATTTTGAAGTTTGAATTGCTCGTGGTACTCACCCAGGTCACTTTGCTCAGTCCTTGAATATGGAGGTGATAACTGAAGTCATGAGAATGAGAGAGAGAGATTATAGGGCTGCATTGTCTAGTACCGTAGCCACTGGCCACATGTGGCTATTTAAATTTACATTAACTTAAATGAAATAAAATTAAAAGTTTGTTTCTCAGTAATAACTAGCCCTATTTCAGGTATTCAGTAGCCACATGTGACCTGTGGATACCATGTTGGACAGCACAGATACAGAATGGATCATGAGTTGCAGAAAGTTCCATTGAACAGGACTGTTACTTGCAAAGGAGAGGAGGCCCAACATAAGATGAAGTGGAAAGAAGATCCAGAGGAAGAAACCAGGAAGAGTACAGTAGCACAGCAGTCAAAAGGGAAAGGTTAGCTAGTACTTTAAAATGCTGCACAAAGGTGTTAGAGAATGAGCATTGAATTTGAAGGCAAGGGGATCATTGGTAATCTTGGACCAAGGAGTTTCTATAGTTATGACAATAAAATCCAGATTGTGAAAGTGTTGAGGGTGGGTAATAGCTCAGTGGTAGAGTATGTGCCTGGCATGCACGAGATCCTGGGTTCAATCCCTAGTACGTCCACTAAAAAAAATCAAAGACAAATATATGATATCACTTACATGTGGAATCTAAAAAAAAAGTGACACAGATAGTGAAAGAGTCAAAAGATGTTCTAATAGTAAGGAACAGTAAGGAACAGAGATCAAAAGGTAACTATTTTTTACATTCACCCCATTTGCTTTTGTCTTTTTGTTCTCACAAGCATTTGTAGGAAGCCCTTAGTAAATTTTCAGGTCCCCAGTACACAAGCAGGACTAGGTAAGTAGGATCTAGGGATGGAGGCTACAAAGTGAAAAGCAGGGACACAGCATCAGCAAGAAAAATTGGAAGATAATGCTCAGAAAGAAGTCTTTTCAGGCTGAGCTCTTGGACAAGAGTGCTCCTGAAATGGAGCATTTGAATGTCCAGCACAGGCGCTGAGTTAGTGCTTCTCTTGGGCTGTTGGAAAATCTGTGGTAAATATTGAAATTGCAGTGTTAGGAGCTTTGGTGCAGAGGTCGAAGTTATGAAGGATGTGATGGCTGAGCATGAGGTGTGTGGGAGCTGGACATGGCACATTTTAAAAGCTTGATTATAGAAAATTTCAAACATACATAAACAGGATATTATAATGAACCCTCATGTATCCAATCACTTTCAACAGTTAACGGCATCCTGTCCTTCTTGTTTTGTCTGTATACCTCTACCCACTGGATTATCGTTATTCTTATTATACAGGTGTTTTTTTGAGGTGTGATTTACACACACTGAAATGCACAAATGTTAGCTGTCAGTCTTGACAAATGGATAGAGCCCATATGCACTACACCTTATCACGATCCAAAACATTTCCATCTATCCTGGAAGTTGCTTTGTGGCAAATGACATTTTAATGTGGCCATTTTTATCCAAAGATATTTTCATACATCCTGAAATCTAACCATAACACTTTTTTATTACCAAGGCATTCCTGCTTCATTCCTGATCTTCACCTTACCCCAGCCCTCACCCCACCTTTGACTTCTTTCTCTCAGTAGTCTCTACTCATGCTGATCAGGGACACCAGAGACCCCGAGATATCAATATTGTTGTTTCCATTACTTGGTGGCTGTTGTGTATATATTTAAATATAGGTTGTTGATAAGCCCTTTTAAAAACGGTCTTGATAAATTTCTCTCTTTAAAAGGTAAGACTGAGCCAGTTGCTAGAACCAGTGAAGAAAGGCTGAGAGTGTGTGTGGTGGAGCGTGATAGAGAGTCATGATGAGGCAGGTTAGAAGGCTGTGTGGGTGGATGGCACAGACCCCTCTGAGAGGAAGGTCGTGGGATGCTGATCTGGAGGTGACAGGTGGTGAGAGCAGCAGGAGAAGGTGGAAGGAAAGGGATGTGTGGGAGTGATGTGATTTTGGTGTATCAGGGAGATGAAAGGAGTACTTCCTAAGGGAATAGCAGAGGAGGTGGATGGGTTTATTCACATTAGAAAAGGTGTTTCATTGGGCAGGATAGAAAGACTAGGAAAGAAAGAGTTTGGGTTGATGAGGAAAAAAGTGGGATTTAGACGTATGGGAGAGCTGAAAGGGAGTTTATACTTAGGTGGGTAATTCTCTGATGGGATCTGAGGGAAGGGGTTAGGAAGGATGTGTTAGTGACGAAGCTTGGGGTCAGGGTAGAAGCAAGAAAGAGTATATTGAATTTCTTAACCATAGGGATTTATAGCCTTAGAGTTTTCAGTGCAGTGCTGATGTAGTTGTGGCCTCAGCAGCACTGTCTGTGTGCATGTCTTGGTTGTTAATAGCAACTCCTGATGCTTTATTTGGGTGATACATGGATGGACTAGGACAAACAGCCAGTTTACATGCCTTTGCAGATAAGCCATCTGGAGCTGGGTTTTCTTACAACATCATCGCTTAGAACCATACTCTTCTTTGTATTTGAAAACACTGCCGCTGGTGGCAAATTTGTTTCTGAATGCTACTGTGGGTGGAAGGAGCCACTGGGTGACCAGGCATACTTTTTATATTACGCGCGCACACACACACACACACACACATTGTTCAGAGACTAGCATTTGCAGCTGTTATTCATGGAGCCTGTCACCACTTGCCTGAGGGCATTGTTTAGACAGAACCATTCTGTGCCCAGTTCTTGCTGTGCGAGGTTACATCTCTGCCATGGTTTCTGAAACCGTGCTTTATTACATTTTAAAAGCCTTTTTAATCTTGCCTTTTTGAAGTTATCTAATTTACTTGGCCCAGACAGCAGGTGCTTGGACATTCTGCTTTTGTGCATTCCCTACCCATCTCCCAGGGTAGCTTGGTGAAATAATAGTGTGACAGTTAAGAGCTCGAGCTCCTGAAGTCAGACTTGGTCCACACTGAAAGGCCTATTTCCTCTGAGCCTTAATGATCACATCTATAAAGTGGGGGTAGTAATATCTACTGCCTAGGATTACTTTGAGTATTCAAGGCTGTATCACTGAATTCCTTAGTGAGGTTATTATGGTGATCGTCAATATTTTTGTTTTCTAATTTCATTGTTGGTAGCCTGGCTGTGCTAAAAGTTCTCGCCCTGGGTGAGTCTGCCTGTCTACAGCATGTTTAATATGGCTCCTGAGTGACACCAGTAGGCTGTACATCCCACAGTTCTTAATCAAGCGCCCTACTGTATGCCAGGTGCTTTTATGGACTTTATCCTCATCACAAGTGTGTTATCTTCATTTTGCAGCTGGAGAGGCTGAAACTGTGAGAGTTTGTGGCTCATGTAGAATGACAGAGCAACGACCAGAATTCAGACTTTCTGACTCTAAGCCCTGCTGCTCTTTCTTTTGTATCACAGCTGTTCCAGAATTCTGTTCTGCCCTCTTGTTTGCCTGTGTTAATTTCCTCCAGAATATTTAATCTGCTCTCAGCTGTCACCTTGGCAAACCCACGTCCTCTACCTTTAATCTTTCTCTAAGCGTTCGTTTCATATATTCAACTGCCTGGTGAGGATTTTGTTGGTACTGCCCTTGCCTGAAACTCCAGAAACTACCATAGTGCCTGGAACATGGTAGGTGCTTAATAAATACCTTTTGAGGGTCTGGAGCTCTAAATTTGGACTCAGTTTACCACATTCTCTCTACTGAACCTCCTGTCATTAGGCTCACATTTAGACCCCATTTCTGTTGCAGTTTTTTTTATTGTGGTGAAGTTTATATAACAACACTTAACCATCTTAACCAACTTTAAAGTGTACAGTTCAGTGGTATTAAATAAATTCAGGATGTTGCACAACAGCCATCACCACCATCCATCCCTAGACCTCTTTTCATCTTAGGAAACTGAAACTATGTCCGGTAAACAGTAACTCCTCACCTTCCCACCCCCTCAGCCCTTGCAACCACCGTTCTTCTTTTTGTTTCTATGACTTTGACTAAGCACCTCATACAAGTAGAAATCATAACAGTGTTTGCCTTTTTGGGACTGGATTATTTCAGTAAACATAATGTCCTCAAGGTTCATCTGTGTTATAGCATATGTCAGAATTTCCTTCCTTTTTAAGGCTGAATATATTACATTGTGCATATATACCAAATTTTGTTTATCCATTCATTCATTGATGGGATACTTGGGTTGCTTCCACGTTTTAGCTGTTGTGAATAATGCTACCATGAATATGGGTATATAGCTATCTCTTTGAGACCCTGCTTTCAGTTCTTTGGGGTATATATCCAGAAGTGGAATTGTTGGATCATATGGTAATTCTGTTTTTAATTTTTTGAAGAAACATTGTATTGTTTTGCCGAGTGGCTGTACTGTTATATACACTCTCACCAGCAGGGCACAAGGGTTATAATTTCTCCACATCCTTGTCAGTACTTGTTATTCTCTGGTTTTGGAGTAGTAGTCATCCTGGTGGGTATAAGATGCTATCTTGTAGTTTTGATTTGCATTTCCCCAGTGATTAGTGATGTTGAGCATTTTTTCATGTGTTTATTGACCATTTGTTTATCTTCTTTGAAGGAAAGTTGTTTTACAGAACTCTGTATTAAGAGAATCGTCAGTAAAGAGACCCGTTCCATTGTACTAAGTGCTTGAATGTTAGTAGGTTGGTTGTTGCAAACTGTATAAAGGATGGAACTTGGGAAGTTTGACCTCAAGAAGAAAATTGGTGGGCAGTAGGTTTAGGTGGTGAATAGACACGGGGAAGTCCACTGAAAGGTAAAGAAAGAGAGGTTTCTCTCAACATAAGGAAAATTTGATATTACTGAAATTAGCTGTATTTAATGTTGAGTTCCTTATCTCTGGAAATGTTCAAGTAGAAACAGTTTCTCAGGATTATAACTAAAGAAATTTCCGCATCAGACTGAATGGCCTCCAAGGACCCTTTCAGATGTGAGTTTTTGAGCTCATTTACTTTCCAAAGCATCTTCAAGCTGTATTTATTTTTTCTGTGTCTCTAATATCTTATTCCTGCTGCTGAACCCAAGCTTTTCAGTGCCACAAATTTAGATTATGTCGTAATCTCCTAATTGGTCACCTGGTTGTCCCAGTTCTTCTGCCCCTTTATCTTCTAATTAATTTTTAACAGCTTTTTGAGATATAATTTATATACCATTTAAGTTCACCTGTTTAAAATGTGCAGTTCAGTGTTTTGGTTTTTTTTAAAAATATATTTACTGAGTTGTTCAAGCATCACATCATACTCTAATTTTAGATCACTTTCATTACCCTCAAAAGAAACCTCACACTCATTAGCAATCACTCCCCCATTCCCTTCTAACCAGCAGCCCTAGGTAACCTCTCCCAGTTTTTTGTGTAAAATATGGTTTTCATTGTGTTCCTCTCCAAATAGGAGGAGTTCAGTGTCCTTCTTGTCCATGTAATTAAGAAAATGTTCCTAACTTGAGGTTCAAATTTTTCCATCATCTGATTTCAGCTTATTTTTCCAACTTTTGACTTAAACTTTTCCTCAGTCTGAATGGACAGCTCTTGCTAGGTCCATTTACCTCTTGTTCTTGAGAATGCTCTGTGCGTTATACCTGCCTTTTGGTTTCTACCATTCCTCTGTCTAAATCTGTCAGTGCTTTGAGACCTAACTTGAATCTGACCCTTTCTGTGAATCCTTCCCTGGATTATTTTGCCTAAAATGAGTTCTCTTTGAACTTGAATGTCCATAGCATCTAGTATTATAAAACCTTCTTTTATTGTATTTTATTTTATTGTAAACCATCCTGTGGGACCCCTTCCCTTGTGTTGTTCAACTTTTTATGTGTGTTTCCCTAAACTGATTATAAGCTTCTAAAGGGCAGGGACTGTGTACGCTTTTTCTTTATACCTTCTTTAGCTCAGCCAAGCATACGGCTGTACACAGAAATAGTAGGTAAGTATAACGGAGTGAATAGTGTTGGCCTTGAGCAGGATGCTGAATTTGGACTCTGTGACAGACACAGACTTCAAAGTCTTCATAGACAGGTCCATGTCTCATATGGCTTTGCTTTGTCTAGAGCTTGAAATCGCATCCTTTAATTCAGCAAATGCTGTTGGTGCCATTTGTCTATTAATGCTGTTTGTCTATTAATTTCTCAAAACCCGGTGTTAATTTAGTTAACTTTCTCTTCTTGCTGTCATGCAGCTGAGTTCTTTTATCACTTTCAGCTCTGCATTATTCTTGAAGTTTCCTGCTGTTTCTAGGACTTCCTTCTGGCAGATTAGTACATTTCCGCAGCCTCTGTAGACCTATATGGCCCTTTTGTTACACACTTTATAGGATTTTATTTTTATAGGTTGGTACATAACCTCAGTCTCTATAGTCATGTTATTATATACTTCATAGTGTATCACACCACAAAAATACCATGTTCTGAGAAGCTGCAGGGTGATAAGTCCTGTGGGAGGCAGTTGGATTCCTCAGGTCACTTAATGGCTAGATCGTGAAGTTAGATTAGCTTTTCTGGTTTGAAACCAGAGCAAGAAAAGTACTATGTTCTAGGTGTCGGGAGTTATACACAAATGAATAATACAAACATCTAGATTCTCAGGGAGCTCACTGTCCTGTAGTAGAGACTGATTTAAAAGACCGAAATCGTTGTGAGATAGTCTCCCGGGTGTTGTCGTCCAGGAGTAGATGCTCAGGTTACAGCAGCCTCACGGAGGGCTGGTTTCTTTTGATACAGCAGAGCTATAGTGTGGGAGCTGGAGGAGACCTTATCAGTCCTTTGAGGGACAGGATATATCTTAATTGTTCTTCTATCCCTGGCACGTAGCAGAGTGCCTGGCATATGGAAGGTGATGAATAAATGGTAAAGAAGTCAGTCAGTCATCTATTCCGTGCTGTCCAGTATGGTAGCTACTAGCCACACGTGGCCATTGAGTGTAAGAAGTGTGGCTAGTCGGCCTTGAGCTGTGCTGTGAGTGTGCAAAGTGCTCACCAGATGTTGAAGACCTGTTTAAGAAAAAAGAATGTAGAATATCACAATTTGTATATTTACTGTATGTTGAAATATTTATTTGATATATTAGGTTAAATAAAATATATGATTAAAATTAATTTACCTGTTTTACTTTTTAAAAATATGGCAACTAGAAAATAAATTATGTACATGTCTCAAGTTATGCTTCTGTTAGACTTTGCTGATCTCATTCAACTCTTAGAAGAAATGATTTGACTAAGGTTACAAAACAGCAGATACACCCTTAAAATTGAGAATTTACATGCTGGCTTTTTTCTAGTTCAGTTCTCTTTCTAGGCATAAATTAATCTGATGTAAATACATGAAATTTGAGGTAAAGTGGCATAAGTTTGGTCTTGTTAGGGATGATATGATTCTCTGCTGAAGTTATCCTATCTTGAGCTTAATAATCATTAAAAGTTTTTCCTTTTATATGTAAATTTTCATCTCCAGAGAAATCTGCATTTTTAGTTATCAGCTTTTTTACACTTGGCACCTCTATTCACAGCTCTCCTTTGATTTCCCCCTTCCCATATGTGTATGTGTATATATACACGTAGTGTCTTACTTCATTCCTTCTTAATTTGTTTCCATTGACATTCCTCAGGTCATATTAACACCTTTATTTGTATTTTGGGGAGATAAGCCTTTCCTGTTGCATGATGTGCTACCTAGAGAGATGGTTGGTTTAGTGGTCTTGTACATGCATTAATTATCTCACATAGTCCTCTCAAAACTGCAGGAAGTGTAGTCCTCTTCTGATCCTGCCTTTACAGTTGTGAAATCTCAGGCATAAAGAGGGTGGTATGCTCAAGGTCACACGGCTAATAATGCACAGAATCTGTAAGCTGGAACTGTAAGAAACAGTGGGAAGCCTGGAGATTTTTCCTACACGTGAACAGGCCTGTAAACATTGGGGAGCTCTGGGTCCACAGAGCTGAGGATTAATGTGCTAGGTACATGCCAGAAAAAAAGTGGAAAAAATCCATTCTAGAATGTGTAGGTATGTGAATGAGTATGTGCGTGTATAAATACACAAGAGAAAGTGAGCCATAGGGATAGAGAATGGATGAATGAGTACCATTGATTTTGCAGACTGGGTCCCCCTGCCTTCATCTTCGCTGCCTTTTTCTAGTTTTCCATCCTGATTCTCTTCCCAGTTCTCGTAATGGAATTCCTCACCACCTTTCTATTTTCTTCAGTTCAGCACAGTTCAGTTCAAATCAGTATACTAAGTCCAAACAGATGTTCATCAACGTTTACAGTGGTTCTCTTTGGGTAGAGGGAAGTAAGGTGATTTTAAATTTGTTTTTCTTTTGTTCTATTATTTGAATTTATTTTTATAGTAACTTATACTAAGAAAAACTATATATAAAAAAAACAGCGAAACTATTTTCATTTGGGGAAAAAAGAGAATACACTTGATAGTTTTCATTCCAAAAGAAACCTTTTACCCTAAAACTTCAGAATGCGTACTTGTCCTCTGCCGTTCCAGTGTTTTTGGCCTCAGTTTCATAGCCTCAAGGTGAATGGTTCAAGTAAGTTAATTCTCTAAAGCCAGTGCTGTGTACACCATCTCTTTTTCACAGAGGTGAGCTTTCTAGAAATAGCAGTTATTTTTTTAGCAAAGATGTTTTGTTTAGTTTTTGGGGTTTTTTTTTTTTTTTTTTGGCAGATTGTTTTAAACAGCAGTAGCTCACAGTGGTCACATCTTGCAAATATTTTTAAATGCTTTGAATCTAAACATTCTACCTGCTGTGTTTGTGGCATAATGAGACTTTAATTATTATCCAGCCTCCTATCTGAAATAAATTTCCTTTCCACATTACCCAGCAAGGGGTGAATTTATTTGTTGTCTTAGAACCTTTGAAAAGTCCCTATTTTTCAATTTGCTTTTCACTATTTATTGACCTGGTTTATGTTCTTTTAAGATGCTAGTGATCAAAGGGAAGATGTTTATATTGGAAACCACATGCCTTGCCCTGAAAACCTCAATGGTTACTGCATCCATGGAAAATGTGAATTCATTTATTCTACTCAGAAGGCTTCTTGTAGGTAAGTCAGTACCTCCAGGTCAGAGGTGAGAAATTTTTTCCACTGCTTTGTAGATGGCAATGAACTGTGGACTAAATATTACTAAAAAGTAGTTTTTATTTGCTGTTGAGTTAAAAAATAAATTAGCAGCATCGTTTGGAGAAAACTGGCAAGTAATATGCAAAACCAAAAATGTATTAGAGTTTTGAGGTGATGGGCTTAACATTTTTAATATTATGCTGTGTATTTTTTAATATAAAAATATGCCATATTACCAGGACTATTTTGGTTTTTAGGCAATCTGTCCCATGGTGGTTGAGGGACTAAAGAATGTGTTAAGAACCGAGAATGTGTAACTCACATAAAATATGTAGTAAAATAGATTTCTAAAAATAAGAGGATAGGGATGGCGAACCGGGTGTGATATGAGGGATGGGAAATGGAAAGGATGTAAGCCTTCAACTTTGTGATTCCCGAGAGGTTATGTGGCTTGTTCAAGGTCAGCAGCAAGTTAGAAACAGAGCTGAGACAAAGCTAGATCTCAGATTTCCGGATGCTCAACTTCACGATCTTAGTGCTTTTTGCTGTTCCTTGTTTGTACTGATAACACTTCTTTCCACTGCTGCTGGAAGCTCGTCCTCCACCTCAGGTTGGTCTCATTGGCCAGGTTATGTTTCCATGGACAGGGAACTGTCTGCTCACTCCTGCTCCCTGTAGTTGGGCCAGAATTTTTTTTTTTCCTTTCTTAGTCAAAACATGAAAACATGGAGAAATACTATAGTTTTATTCTGTCAGCCTAGAAGCCCATGAATCTTTCTCTCTAAGAGGTAAAAGAAAGCTGTTTGAAATCAGATCTTCTGGTCCCTCTATTCCTTCAGCTTCATTCTCCTGACTCTTTTTTTCCCCTCTCCTTTCCTCCTGCTTAAAAAACAAAACATGATAAACTGTTTTAATGGTTATTAATAATTCCTTGTTAAGCTTTCAGCTTTTTCCTGATTGAAAGTTTTCCTTGTCTTTCCAAGAGCTAATGCCAGCCAGTTCCTCCCCCAACCCCCGCCTTTTCCTGAACATTAAAAAAATGCAGCCGTCAAGGGAGAGCAGGCCAGTCTTAAAATAGAACCATACAGTGGATTCCTCACACTTTCTGACAGTGGCATACATAGCTTGATAGAAGTTCAGATTGTGTTGTCTTCTTAGGACAGGGCATCTTTTAAGATGCGTAATAGTGAGGGATGAGAGAGGGTGATACCCTGATAATGAAGTGACATCACATCACTTAATAGTATTTACTTATTGACAGTAGGAAGATCAGTGGTTTAGTAGTTAAAGGCTTTGGAATCAGGTATACCAGATTGGCCAGTTATTTTGGCTGTGCCCTTTGGAAGTTACTTAAAATTTCTAAGCCTCATTTTCCTTATTTCTAAAATAATAATACTAATGGTTCTATCTCTTAAGTGTTGTAAAAATTAAGTGAGATAATATATGCGAAGTGCTTAGCACAATGCCTGGGACACAATATATATTTTAATAAATAGCAATTGATATTATTAAACTATATGCACCATTAGGTTAGGGACCCTGCTTTGCTAACCACTGTCCACTCAGTGTCTAGCATAGGACCTCTCCCATAGCTACTCAGTAAATTTTTGTTCTTTTTTTCATTGACGCATACAATGTTGTGTCAATTTAGTAAATTTTTTTTAACTTTTTTTTATTGAGTTATAGCCATTTTACAATGTTGTGTCAAATTCCAGTGTAGAGCACAATTTTTCAGTTATACATGAACATATATATATTCATTGTCACATTTTTTTCGCTAGTAATTATTTTTTTGAATGACATGTAGTGATGGCCAACTTTTCCCTCTTTGCCAGACCAGAAATGTTTCTTAAATGCTAAAGAATCTCTTTTCTGCATATTTCTAACTCTAAAAAGCAGCTGATTTTTTGTTTTGTCTAAGCATTTACACTGTCTACAGAAACCAGGCCATTGCATCACAAGCACTTCCACTATAGGTATATGTCTTTGGGTAGCAGTAAACAGGCAGGGATGAACACCCTTCAGCTTCAATCTTATTATTAGGTTAAAATCTTCTAGCATTATCACACCATTAATGTAGTTTTTTAATTTATTGTCCTTCTTGGCAGTGGGGGTCTCAAATTCAAATATGACAGGCATCCAGCCTTCTAAATAACATACAATCTGGTGGCAGCAACTAATAAGTAATAAACAATTAAAATATAATAAGAGAAATGCTATCATACATAGATATAGATGAGATGATTCAGGACGTCATACAAGGCACTTCAACCTGAACTGGGCCATGGGGGACATTGTGGGAGGAGGGGCAGGTCTTACAGGAACATCTGTGACATCCCAGGATGCTGACCTTCATTTTAAAGGCAGTGAGAAGCCATCTAAGGATTTAAATAAGAAAGACACGATCAGATCTGAAAGCCACCCTGGTGGCTTGGTGGAAAATGGGTTAGAAGAGTGAACGTTCGGAAACTGTATATTAGTGAGGCTTGGGAGCCTGAACTAAGTAAAGGAGCTGTAGTGGAACTGAGATGAGATAAGTAGATGTATTGCAGAGGGAAAATGAGGTGGTTGAACCCATAGGTTTTGGGGACCAGTTGGGTATGAGGATGGGAATGTGGGAGCTAGTGGAGGGTTGTGGGAAGGAAGAGGCAAGAGAGTGTCCCGGGTTTCTGGCTGAGGCACAGATGAGTGGGGAAAGGAAAGGGGAGGAGGCGGGAGGTTTGGGGGATGCGGTGTATTGAGCTCAGTCCTGCTGGTCTCAGGTGCCTGCCGGATACCCGCTTATGGATGTCTAGCACGCTTCTGGGTATCTGCGGTTGTAGAGCTCATGAGACAAGCACGTTGAAGACATATGTTTGGGAATCACTCCATCTCTAGCATATCCTTTCTCATTCCTACCCAGCAGTCCTTCCATCCCACTAGGCCTCCAGTTTATTCATCCTCTCATCCCCCTTTTCAGTGTCCCTCACCCTGCACATCCCCTTCACCTCCTTACCCACCTGAAATTCCATGGGCAATCCTTGTAGTCCCTTTCTTGCTTCATCATACTCACCTGACAAAACTAGAATCCTGGTTCATTGCAGCTTCCCGCCTGCTGCATGCCTTCACCTGTCCAGCTGAACAGGCTGTGTTGAAAAGCACACCAACAGGTTAACTGGTCTCTCTGCCCTTTACTCGGTGGGCCCTCCATGCTGCCAGGCAGTCATTCTATACCTGTGGTCCATTCTTCCTCCTCTCCGAGGTGACTGCATTATATCGTCCCCTCCTCTGTTCAGACTGTCAGGAGCTCCTCTCAGCTGATGACCTTGTTTCCAGGGTCACAGGAAATTGAAGTGCTATGAAGAGAACATCCACAGACCTTTTACTACCAATTCCAGCAATTCTCACCCTTTCTCCAAATCATGTATCTTTGTATATGTGTATTTTTATTTCTTTTATATTGAAACAAGATATGTGTCTCATTCTCACTTGTACCAGCTGCTGTCCCATTTCTTTCCTTTTCTTTGTAGAAGAACTGGAAACAGTTCTGCAGTCTGTCTCCAGTCTCTCACTTCCCATCTCTCATGTATCCACCCCAATAAGCTTTGGCCCCCAGCACCTCACTGAGACTGTTCTTGTTGCTCAATCCATTAGTCAGTTCTTAGGCTTAAACTACTTGTGAACAATCAGTAGCCTCTGACCTGTGTGATAGGCATTCTTCACCTGGCTTCAGGGGTTACACTCTCTCAATCTTCTCCTACGTCACTGGCCATTCCTTCAGTCTTCTTGCCTGGATTCTCTTTTTCTTCATGATCTCTCAGGGTCGGCATGCCACCAGGGTCCAGTCCTGGTCCTTTTCCTTAGTGGTTCTGTCCAGCCTTGGGGCTCCACATGAACTATGATGATGACTCCCAGACCTCCCTCTGCAGCGTGGAACTCTAGGTCCCTCTCCCTCCTTGCCGTTTTCACGTGACACCTCAAGCTCAGCAGGGCCTGAGCTGATGTCCTAAGCTGCCTCCCCTCCCCTAAACCTGTTCCACCTCTAACTTCTGCATCTCTGTTGATGCCAACTCCATCTTTGCATTTGTTCAGACAAAACACCTCTGATAACTCTTTGACCTCTCTCCCTCTCTCATAGTCCATAGTTAGTCAGTTGAGGAATCCTGTTAGCTCTCTTTCAGAATATATCCAGAATTTGATTCTCACCATTCTCACTGCTACTCCCAGTCAAGGCCACCATTTTTTCTCCCTGGCTTTACTGCAGTAGCCTTCCTGATTGTATCCTACAGTCCGTATTCACATAGCAGCCAGAGTGAGACTTTTAACATGGAAGTCACTTCACGTCCTTCCTGTGCTAAAGCCCTTCCAGCAACTCCTCCATCTGGCTGAGTGCAGAGGCCCAACACAGTGGGACCCCTTCACCTCTCTGTCTTGGTCCCCTGCTTCCCTTTGGCTTCTGCAATGCAGCTACACTTTCTGTTCCTTGAACAGGCCATGCACTTGTGTTTCCACCTCAGGGCCTTTGCACTGACCCTTCCTTTGCCTGTTATGCTCTCCTCCCACTTGTCCACATGGCAAACTCCCTGACCTTCACATCTTTCCTCACATGTCACCCTACTGAAGCCCACCTTGACCACCTTACTTAAAGTTGCAGCCCTCCCTCCTTGACCCACCCTTGGCACTCATAATATCCCTTAATTCCCTCTCTTCTCTTTGTGTAGCACATATCACATTCTAACATAACCATTTAATTTGCTTATTGTGTTTACTGAACCTCCCTCTCTGACTAGAGGGTAAGCAGGCCAGAGATCTTTTTGTTCACTGCTGTATTCCAAATGCCCACTGCAGGACTTGGCACATGTCAGTTGCTCAGTAGACGCGCTAAATGGATGAGTGAGTGAATCAGCACATGAGGCCTTGAGAGTGAATGAGATTATTATGGAGGGTGTCGGGGTGAAAGAATTAGACACTAGAGGAGCAAATGCCTAGACCGCCTTTAATCAGTAACAGAAGAAGTAGCGCTAACTGAGAAGTTAATACTCCGGGTATTTGGAGAGTATAACCCAAAAGTCGGGTGTAGAAAATAATGTCCAGGGAGGATTGCCTGAATGATATATGGCCTATACATTCTTTTTGATACTCTGGTTTTTAATCTTTTGGATTAAGCTGTACCATCAGAGAACTGCGTATCTAGGACATTGTTACAGCTCCCTGTGGAACTGTTTCTATTTCACTGAGCTGTGCCTTTTGGCCATTAGCCTCCCATGAAAGAGATGATTTTCAAAATCCTATGAGACTTCATTATATTATTGAATTTATTGCAGCTGTATTGTTGAGGATGATCTCTGTATCAGAAGGTGTGCTGTTTAAATGAGGGCCAGTGAGATACAGTTCCCTTAAACTTAGTAACTGTAGTAACCATGATTCTTTTTTTTGTTTTGATTGGAGTCTAATTGATTTACACTATTATGTAAGTTTCAGTTATATAGCATAATGATTCGGTATTTTTTTTTATAGATTATGCTCCATTAAAAGTTATTACAAAATAATTCCCTGTGCTGTACAATATACCCTTGTTACTTACCTACTTTATATATAGTAGTCTCTGTCTCTTAATCCCCTACTCCTAATTTGTCCCTCCCTTCTCTCTCCCCACTGGTATCCACTAGTCTATTTTTTGTATCTAAGTCTTTTTTTTTGTTATATTCACTAGTTTTATTTTTTTTAGATTTCACATATAAATAACATACAGTATTTGTCTTTCTCTGACTTACTTCACTAAGCATAATATTCTCTGTGTCCATCCATGTAGCTGCAAATGGCAGAATTTCATTCTTTTTTATGGCTGAGGAATATTCCATTGTATGTGTATATACCACATATTCTCTATACATTTGTCTGTTGGTGGACATCTGGATTGCTTCCATATCTTGGCTATTATAAATAGTGCTGCTGTGAACATTGGGGTGCATGTATCTTTTCAAATTACTGTTTCATTTTTTTCCATATATATATATACCCAGAAGTAGGATTGCTGGATCAGATGGTAGTGCTATTTTTGGTTTTTTGAGGAACCTCCATACCATTTTCCATAATGACTGCACCAAATTACATTCCCACCAACAGTGTACAAGGGTTCCCTTTTCTCCACATCATCACCAACGTTTGTTTTTTGTAGACTTTTTGATAACTATTCTGACAGGTGTGAGATGATATCTCATTGTTTGGATTTGCATTTTGCTATAAATAGCGATATTGAGCATCTTTTTATGTGCCTGTTAGCCATCTCTGTGTCTTCTTTGGAAAAATATCTATTCAGGTCTTTTGCCTATTTTTATCTTTTGAATTTTTTTTTTTTTGATACTGAGGTGTATGAGCTGTTTTTTATATTTTGGATGTTAACTTCTTATCGGTCACATCATTTGCAAATATTTTCTCCCATTCAGTAGGCTGTCTTTTCATATTGTCAATAGTTTCCTTTGCTGTATAAAAGCTTTTAAGTTTAACTAGGTCAATCATTTGTTTATTTTTGCTTTTATTTCTTTTACCTTAGGAGACAGATCCAAAAAAGTATTGCTATGATTTATGTCAAAGTGTGTTCTGCCTATGTTCTCTTCAAGGAGTTATATGGTTTCAGGTCTTATATTTAGGCTTAATCCATTTCAAGTTTATTTTTGCATATGGTATGAGGAAATGTTCTAATCTCATTCTTTTACGTGTAGCTGTCCAGTAACTGTGATTCTTTTTAAACAACTGGTTCGACTTTATTTTGTGGAGATTGTGTTTTGTATCAGTGATCTTATCTCTTTTCCTTTCCTTTCCTTCCCATTCCCTTTCCTTTTCTTTCTTTCATGCAGTGGTTTTTAGTGTAGTCAGAGAGTTGTGCAGTCACCACAGTCAATGTTACAACATTTCATCACCCCAGGAAGAAACTCTGGCCCCTTTAGGTATTACTCCCAGATCTCTCCATCCTCCTCAGCCTTAGACAACTGCCAGTCTGTTTGATCTCTGCAGATTTATCTATTCTGGACATTTCATTTAAGTGGATTCATGTAATATGTGGTCTTCTGTGTCTGTCTTCTTTCACTTTGCATAATATTTCCAAGGTTTATCCATGTTGTGGCATGTATTGGTATTTTGTTCCTTTTTGTGGCTGAATAATATTTCATAGGATGGGTAATACCACTTTTTTTAATCCACTTAAGTTGATGAGTGTTTGGATTATTTCCACTTTTTGGCTATTATGCATTATGCTGCCCTGAATAATTGTATGCAAGTTTTTGTGTGGACTTTTGTTTTAATTTCACTTAGGTAAATGCCTAGGAGTGGAATTGCTGGGCCAAATGCTAATTCTGTGTTTAACTTTTTGAGAAACTAACGGATTGCTTTCAAAAGTGGCTGCATCATTTTGTATTCTGTACAGTATCCTTGCCAACACTTGTTACTATCTGACTCTGATTCTAGCCAAACTAGTGGGTATGAAGTATCTTACTATGGTTTTGATATCAGCGTTTCTATGATGACTAGTGACGTTAATACTTATTCATCATTTATCTTATCATGTTTGGAAAAGTGTCTGCTCATATCTCTTGCTCATTTTGTAATTTTTTTTCTTTTTATTAATGAGTTGTAATAGATTTTTTTTTTATATATTCTAGGTACATGTCTCTTATCGGATACATAATTTGCAAAAATTATCTGTGGGTTATCCTTTCACTTTCTTGATAGTGTCCTTATGTACGGAAGATTTAATTTTGATTTAGCCCAATTTAACTTTTTTGTTGTTGTTGTTGCTTGTGCTTTTGATGTCATATCAAGAAATCATAGCCTCATTTAAGGTCATGAATATTTACTTTCTTTATTTTCCCCAAAGTTTTACATTCAGATCTCTGATCCATTTGAGTTAATTTTTGTCTATGTTGTGAGGAAGAGGCCCAACTTCATTTTTTGTATGTGGATGTCCAGTTGTTGAAGAGACTCTTCTTTTCCCATCAGATTGTCTTAGCACCCTTGTCCAAAATCAGTCAATCATAGATGTATGGGTGTATTTCTGGGCTCTCAGTTGTGTTCTGTGATCTGTATATGTACCTTACTATTTTTTTTTTTTCTGTCTGCTTAGAATCTTAGAACCCAGTGTGAAACCTTCTGGCAGGTAGCTAGGAACCTCAGAGATGGGATGGGGGGGCTCACATCTCCCCTGGCTGCCCCCTGTTTCCCTGCTTCTAGGTTTCTTTGTTGTTATGTGTACTTTATTAAAAATTATTTTTTGTAATGAAATGTGGGACATTAATAAATATTCTCTTCAGATGTTTTATTAATCAGTTCTAACTGAGGGCTGGCTAATTTACACATTTCACTTCTGCCAACTGAAAAATGTGAATTTTCTGTTAAATGTTTACCCCTGTCACATTATTATCATCAGCTGATGTTGTTGCCTTTTTATTTACTTTTAATTGGAATTCAGATAATTTCCAAGATTAGCACCTACTTGACTGCTTGGCTCTGTTTCTGTCATTAATAACTTATTTTCATCTCTCCCTGCATCTTGAATGATTGTGTTTTACACACTGAAAAGTGTCTTGAATGTAATTTGGTGTTACGTTCAGAGAACTGTGAATGTTATATCTGTTCATTCAGTACTCCCATTTCTAAGTATCTAACCCAAGGAATAATGGTAAGTATAGAAAAGCGCACATTCATCATAATATCCACCACACCTAATTCATGATTGTGATGCATGAAAATAACTGGTATGTTTTAGAGTAAAGAACAGATAAGGTAGCTGTATTCTAGCCACTCAGTGGAATATTATGTATCTGTTTTCAAATGGCAGTAATAAAGGCTGCTTGGCAGCTTTGAGATGTGCTATAGTGATGAAAGCGGTGAGGGTGAGAGAAGCACCGTGTAAAATAGACATACCGACAAGGCTGTAAGGAAATACAATAATGGCAATTTTTTTTTTTTTTTTGGATAGTGGGAGAGTGCCTGATTTGCCATTGCTTAAGTGTATCATTCTTCTGTATGTTTTAATTTTAAAACCTGGAATTATTGGAATCTGTAATTCTCATAGGAATCCCTTTCTTTTTTCCCTTTTCAGGTGTGAATCTGGTTATACTGGACAGCACTGTGAAAAGACGGACTTTAGTATTCTCTACGTGGTGCCAAGTAGGCAAAAGCTCACTCATGTTCTCATCGCAGCAATTATTGGAGCCGTGCAGATTGCCATTATAGTAGCCATTGTCATGTGCATAACAAGGTGGGTAACGACCTAAGGAACACCAGCTCTCACGTAGAGGTGGGTGGCTGTTAAATCAAGGAACCTTGAAGCACTTAAAATGACAGGACTTCACGTCTGCCAGTCAATCAGGAAGAAATCCTAGGATAGGTTCACTAAGGTTTCCATGTGGGTCTGACCTCTCCCTGTCTTGCTGCTTTAGAATTTGGTCAAGAGCTCATTGCCAGGGTTACTGGTAGATCTGAGCTGCAGGCAGAAGGAGCGTGAGAATTTCGAGGTCTTAGAACTGTGTGGCAGTTCTGGGACATTCAGGGACAATGGTGGCAGCAGAACAGTCTGCCCATACACAGAAGAACTGTGCAGAAACTTAAGTCTTGCAGATTGAGTTTTATGCCCTAAGAATATACTTTATCCATCAGTAAATACAATAAGAAAGAAAGAAATCAGAGGTTAAAGAAAACTACTTTTCTTATATTGTTGTCTTTAACATTACTTCATTTTCAGGAATACAGTAATAAGTTATAAGCTTTAAAATTCTCTATCATAACTAAAACCATCAGAGTATATCATAACTAAACTCAAAATTAAAGGGCACATTTAGAGTGCAGTTGGCCTGAAATGGGCGTTTTCCAGGTTGAGTGGAAATGTGTAAGTCAGAACTGACCTGGACCTAGAGAAGTCAAAGCAGATTAAGTTCACGTTGTCTTTATGCTCTCCAGTCTGATGTCTTTTCTTCTTGCTTGCCTTGACCTACCTCCCTGAAGGTTTAGTTCAGAAGTCCTATGGACATATCTCTGTACTCCTCTGCATTATTCTGGGCAGAGGATTGGAACATACCAAGTGCAGATATTGGCAGGCCATCATGGATTTATGGCTCTTCTCTCTGAGGTCTGGATGGAAGCCAGATCTTCAGTGGTCTCAGCCATCTGGAGTTGAAATGATAAATCTAAAAATGATTGAAAAAATGTTTTCTGAGTAACAGATATTTTTCATAAAATTTAGGTGCTAAAGCCAGTGAGCTTCATTCTATAGAACAGATGATCTGCCCTTAGGCAAGACTGCTGAGTATAAAACTGAGCAGTAGATTAAAGGAGGGACATAATGTTATAAAAAAGTAATGACAGCAGAAAGAGAAGATGGAAAAAAAAAATGTAACAGCAGAGCTGCCTGTGGGTATTTAAGATTGGCTCAGAGGTTACACGATTTGCCTGTGGTCATCCGGCTAGTAAGTGAAAGTGCCTGGGTTTGGATTCGGTGATTCCTGCACCACTCCTCTTTCCACTGAACCATCAAGAGGAGGGCCCATGTTGAGTCATCTTGGGAAGTATACTTGCCAATTGTGACCATTGCCTGGGAGCAAGGTTCAAACTTGATTTTGTAGCAGTTCAGGGTTTTTTGAACAGAGGAGGGGTTTGGTATGATCCGTTTTTCCAGAGCGTTAATCTAAGTATCGTCTGAAAAATTCACTGGAGGAGAGAAAATGAGGTTGGGAGGGATCATTTAGGATGTAATTAGAGCAAAGCAGGAGTGGAGTAAAATTGATTTGGAAGGTGAAAGAAAGAAAGAAGATAATAAGGGGAGATTTTGAGGCCCAGTGATAGTGCTGTCTTTAAGATCAAAGGATGTTAGAGTCAGCAGGAAGTTACTCTGAGTTGAACCCCTTCATTCTAGAGAAGTGAGGATACCGGAGTCCTGGGGTGGGAAGTACCTTACCCAGGATCACAGAGATAGTGATGCCCTTTACAAATCTTATCCAGCCTTATGTCTAGCACTCTGCTTCAATTCTCACTGTGCTGTAATCCTCAACTACTACATTAAAATTACCTGGCAGGTAGTTTTCAAGTTAGTACCCTCCAATTTATACCCAAATCCATTTGCTGCCTTCACAGACACGTAGGTATCTCAGTAGGTTTGCTTTTAACTGTATTATAGTGTCTTCGTTGCCCACCGTCTTAATGACTGAAGGGCCATCTCATTGAATTTATCACAGCTCTCTCCCTGAGGCCTCTTTATTGTACTGTTTTCTCCCCTAGAATGTCTTGCTGCCTTAGATTTAGAATATTATAATTATGTACTTGGACTTTGCTCCACTGAATTTTTAAGGAGTGCCTCTCCCACACAGTCCATTATGGGACAGCTGTTCACTTCTTCTCTGGTGGCTGTTGCATGTCAGGAATCTTCCCACTGACCCACTTATCAAGACTGCATGAGTAAACTTGATGTTTGGAATCTTCTTTCATGTTGAACATCATCCTATCCCAACCCTCTTTATTACACAGAAGAGAAAAACGATGGCCCCAGGATGGGAATTAGTCCCCTGTCATGGTGAGTTAGTGACAGTTAAAGAGGGTTGCTTGACCTCTCAACCAGTGTCCCCATTTATGAAATGGAGATGATTCCAGCACTGTCTACCTCAAAATGTTTTTACGAGGATGAGTAAGATAAATTTGTGAAGAGCAGTATGTAAATGGAAGTGTTACCAGCAAAGCTTTTAAGTCAAGAAAAAGTAGTGCTCTTTGAAATTGAATAAAAACCTGGGACTTCAGGAGTACTTACTGTCTCAAGGCTTTCTTCCCATTAGATTATACACTCCTTGCTGGCAGTTAGCCCAACTCTTAATATTTTGCTTATAGGAAAAGGAGGCTGTATAGCTAGTTTCTGGCAGAGTTAGTTAACTCAAAATTAACTGGAATGCATCCCAGTCCCTTTATTCCACATCACATAGAATATGCTTTTTGTGCCTATGAGAGCTAGCATGTTTGCGTGCCAGTGGGCAGGTACAAGAGCAGTTGCGGCCCGGTGAGCTTTATACCACCCTGGAGAAGTGTGTGAGGTACAGTGAGAGCAGAGTGGAGGAATATCCCTGATCACCAGCATGGCAGTTCTGTCCCGGGGTCTAGGGTTTGCCCAAGCAGGGTGTGGAACGACTTCTCTGAGTCATTGTCTAAATCACTAGGCATTTCCTGTGTATTCAGATCTGTGGTTGATAAGCACATTTCTTCCTGATGTCTCCTTCGGCTAAGCTGTCCTTGTCATTTCGGGGTGGTCATCATGCCTAGGGAGAGTACATAGTCCGGGATCCTTTCTGCCGTCACAGTCACAAGTTTACATGTTAGCAGTCACTGTGGCTTGGGAGTTGCCAGACCAGAAGGGTGGGGATCTCTCTCGGGTACATATGCAGCAGGGGAGACCCTGGGAGTGAGTTTTGTTTGTGTTCATACCTGTTAGATATATTGTATATCTAACACTCTCCCCTCCCAGCTTTGTAGGGAAGAGGGCAGTCTGACATGCTGGTCTGTCATCAGATAGCATCTGTTCACCTGTCATGTGATCACCTGTGTTGTGTGTGAAGTGTGCATTACTTTGGATATATATATATATATCTCCTAAACAACATTTTTCTTTTTTTTTTTCCTCAATAGAAAATGCCCTAAAAACAATAGAGGACGACGACAGAAGCAAAACCTAGGTCATTTTACTTCAGATACGTCATCCAGAATGGTTTAAACTGATGATTTTATATGTACACTGACCATGTGATGTACATTTATTATGTCTTTTTTTAAAGAATGGAAATATTTATTTCAGAGGCCTTATTTTTGAACATTTTTGGTGTAGTGCTGTTGGCTCGTATTTAGAATATTCAGCTACAACAGTTTTGGACTGTTTAGTAGTCTTTGTTTTATGTTTTTAAATACAGAAACCGATTTCACAAATTTGTACCACATGGTAATTCTAAGACTTGTTCTTTACCCATGGAATGTAATATTTTTGCAAAGACGGACCACTTCACAAATGGTTATAAAGTCATACCCACTTCTTCCACAATGACCACAGCAAATGACCAAGCATGAACTAAAGGTAAAGATGTTTACAGATTACTTTTCTTACAAAATAAAATCTAGAAGACACTGTGTTTAGACATTTAAATGTTTTTGAGATTTATTAACTGATTTTTTAGACACTGCCTATCGCATGAACTGTAAAGCTGTGTGTGTTAGATGTAAAATATTTATGATGTATGGACTGGAATTTGACCATTTCTCTCTTTGAGGAAAAAAATCCTGAATTAATTAAAAAAAAGTTTCTGGTAGCAATGATGGAACAGATTACTGAAAAGTAGATTTAGTTGTTGTGAAAATAGTCTGTTTAACAAACAGATTGGAATAAAGCCTATTCTGTCATTTAAACTACTTTAATACACACTCATTTTTAAAGAAAATACTTGTTTTAACATAAATAAACCAATTGTATCAGTGTTTGTGAATAAAATGCAAAAATAGTTGTTAATGATTGGTGCTCTTCAAGTGAGCTTAAAAATCATCTAAGACCTCTATCCAAATTTGTCCTGTAGTAATAGCTGTATTAATAGATTGTTGGTGTTTAAAGATCTAAAGTGTGAATAGAATGTATTCAGCTGTTTAACATGTAGTTTAGATATTCAGAAGTATGCATGTAGAATTTAAAAATATGTTCAAAATTAAATATTAATTTTAATATTTGGTTTGGAAAAGCATGTTATAATATAATGTTTTCACTATATGGCCTCTGCTTTGGTGTGTTTATTTACTGCATTCTTTGGTATTGATACATCAGTACATTTAATGTGTGAAACTAATAGAAAAAGCAGGCTTCAGTTCAAAATTCCCATTTGCTTTTACCAATACTGCTTGAAATTGTCCAAAGGCAAAAGCTTCACCCAGCGTTTGGAATTTGCTTTTTTTGTTATTTGGCTTCTTGTCGCAATATTAGTAACATTGGTGGTTTTAGGGAACTTTATTTTAAAAGCTTTCCTCTTCTACCCCCACAGTCTTATTTGAGCCCCTTAGTCAGTCAGTAAGCATGTTTGGAACAGCACCCAGTGCTTTGCAAGGGTTCATATTGCAGAACAGTCACGTCTGGGTATTTGTAGTTACAAATACTTGACCAGTCTCCAGGGGTGGGGTTTCCAACCCTTTAAACAACCCAGTTGCCTGTTATCAAGCTAACTTTTTGCTCTTAGTGCCAGAATTGATTGTGGTAAGACATCTTTCACTGAGAAATAACTAAAATGGAACATAATGGGTCTGCTTCAAATACTGATAAGATCCACCAGAATCGCCTGTCGGGTGTCACAGAAGATGAAGACCAAGACGCCGCTCTTACCATTGTGACTGTGCTGGACAAAGTAGCTGCCATCGTGGACAGTGTGCAGGCAAGCCAAAAGAGGATAGAAGAGAGACACAGGGAGATGGAAAATGCCATAAAGTCCGTCCAGATCGACCTGCTGAAGTTCTCACAGTCACACAGCAACACGGGCTATGTCATTAACAAGTTGTTTGAGAAGACCCGAAAAGTCAGTGCTCACATTAAAGACGTGAAGGCCCGGGTGGAGAAGCAGCAAACTCATGTTAAAAAAGTTGAAGCCAAGCAAGAGGAGATAATGAAGAAAAACAAGTTCCGTGTGGTAATATTCCAGGTGAGCTTGCGCCCCTGTTCAGCTTGATTACTGCAACTTTTGCATCCTTTAACTGCCAATAGGTCTGATCAGAGGTTTCCCGTGTCACGTCATAACTATTTGTGTGTATTCGTGTGGTGGAGTTCCGTGTCGTCAGAAATGTCAGGGTAAAACCGTTTCCATGTTAACTAATGTACTATCAGGTCGGTGTTTAGAGCTTCTCAACCATTTCATGTAATCTGAACTGTGGAGCACAGCAGAATCTATTTCTTGCCTTTGAAACTTAATATTGGTAAGCCTCTTTCAGCACATTAGCCAAGTTAGCATGATGCCCTCTCATAGCCTCGGAGAAGTTCAGAACTAGAAGATATCTAAGAAGCCTCTAGTTTAAAACGCCTCTTTGTTGCATAAAAAAGAAACTGAAGACCAAGAGCCCCACCGTGGGGTTCTTCCCCTTATTATGGAGAACCTGGAAAGCCCTAAACAGTACAGTGTAAACTTTTCAGAATATAATTTGTCCATTGAAATTTTTGCATACTACACTGAGTCACAATAATACGAAAAATGATCTATTTCTTAATGAACAGACAGTTGTTCTTGTTTTTCTTATTGTTACAGTTACACAAATGTAGGAGTCACCTAAGTATTCCTTTTATTTGATTGCAATGTCTTTTTACTTAGTTGATTTAACATGATAGTTTTTGTAGTTTCATTAAGCTGTCCTGTCTCGCTCTGCGCTTGACACTCATTTTTTGAAGTAGGAACACATCCATCGCAAATGCCTAGTATCTATAATATATTTAAAACCTCTTACAAATCAAAAGGAAAAAAGTTGAACTTTCCTCTCATGGTAGAACAGTCAGAAAGTCATTATCAGTCAGTTCACAAAAGACAAAATCAATGAGCAAAATTCCACCTTCACCTATTTAAATGTTTGCAGTTATTAACACACGCTCTCAGAGTTTAAGAGTAGGAAATAACAAGCACTTTCATATTTCTTCTGGTTAGGGTATTAATTGGTACATTTCTGGAGGGCAGTTTTGGTAATATGTGTTAAGAACTTTAAATATTCACAAGCCTTTTGGCCCCAAATTTCATGTCAAAGAATTTGTTGTAAACATAAAATCAGGAATGTGTGCAGGGATGTGCATATATGCAGTGTTATCTCACTGTATTTTTTAAATGGATGGATGTCCATATGCATAGGAGGAAAAAAAAACCTAGAAGAATAAAAACAAAATGAAACAGGAACACAGTTGGATTATGTAGGCAGTATTTGTAAGATAGCCAGGATGTGGGCTGTAACTCACCGGGCCGTTCTTTTCGCGTTAGTCAGGTTTCTGTCGCCCACTATTGACTGTAAGGTTACACTGGGATGGCAGAGTGGTACTTTGTTTTTAAAAGCCTGTTGGTTATTTAGGAGGAGGAATGGGGAGGAGATTTCAAAAATAGACAGGTTGGACTAAGCTATCTGAAGGCCTTTACCATTTCCTGCTCCTTCCAGATCCCTGGAAGTCTTTCTCCGGACTTAAAATTTTGGGGAACAATCAGTCATCTTACTCTCAGAGGCCAACCTCAGTATCAGTGTATGTAATGGGGATCTAGGTTTGGTAGTGGTGAATGCGGTGTCCATCTTTGAATTCACTCTTCCAGGGGCATTAGCAGTAATGGGTATCTCACCCTTTGCTTGCTTGAGGCATGGCAGGAAACGTTCTTGGCATCCAGCATTTCTCCTGAGAACCCTTGTGCGAAGAGTAGACTGGGTACCGATCAATATTTACAAGGCTAGATAAAGCAAAGAAGTCTCTGAAAAGTTCTAATTGACTCTTGTTTGTCTCTTGACATAACTTTCTTTTGAAGTTAATGTTTCTATATTCACCTGTTTATTCCCTGAAACTTGCTATTTTTTCTTTTCTTTGAGCCCCTACAGTTACTTGAATGAATGATGGTATCAAAAAGCAACAGAGAGGCACTAGTTTCTGTCAGCTCTCTTTCCTTGTAAGATATAATGCTATTAAAGAGTCTGTGAAATTAAGTTGTTCAGAGAAAGCCGCATTTTGCTGGTTAGCCATTGCTCTCTTATAATGGGAGAGCTTGTAAAGAAGAGATAAAGGCAAATAACAATGGATTCGATGATTCATTAGATGTTAGAACGCTGCATACAGCATTCACGTGGCTTTTCTTGGCGGTTAAAATTCTTGTAATTCATTCTCATAGCTAATACGTTTAAGTGACTATATTGAGATTGCACCTTCTACTAAAATTAACTTGAAGCTGAGTAATTCAGCTATAGTATACTTTAATTTCCTTTTGGGTGCTTCCTCAAAAAGTTTTCCCTGGATATATCTTTGGTGGCAGTCTTTGTTGGTATTTTATCTCCCACAGTTGTGTACAGCTGAGCTTTCCCCTTATCTGGGACTCTGGCATTGAAAAAGCTATCTGCCTTATCATACAATCACGATTTCTCTTTGAACATGCTCTCACCTTGGTGACCTTCTCATCATGAAAGCTGGGAAGCTTATCGTATCTTCTAACAGTTTTTCTTACTAACCACATGCTGTGGAACCTGTGCTTCCTAAATGAGCTATTTTGGCCATTTCCTAGTAAGTCCCAGACTTCTATGTATTCAAAATTCCCCTACCTGTATTATTTTGATACTCAATAAGGCCACTAGACTCTGACTCATAGTACTCATTTTGTTACAAAAATCATCTTTTTACCTAGACTTCTGCATGAAAAGATAAGTAATAGTTGTATTTGGAAATCAATTATAATTCAGCCCTGTAATCTTCAATTATTATTACAGTGTATTCATCTCCAGTCGTGGTATCTCTGGCTCCTAGGCGCTGCAACAAATAGATTCACGTGACAGGTATTTTCCCTGACTCTACCTCTGTTCTTTAAGCCTGATTTTGTAGAGTTGGTTATGCAGTTGAAGAAGGTATGTGATTCCTGAGTGAAGCTATGTCTGATTTCTTCCCAGCAGGATTGTGAGGGTTTTCCCCACCAAACAGTAATTATTCCTCGGCTGCTTTTCTAATTATACTTACTCAGGCCATATGAATGCGTCAGTGCTGCTGAAGCTACTCCCGCGGCAGGTATCAGGAAAGGAGAGGAATAGTGTTGCTGCTTCTGATTCATCAGAGAGCTAGCAGACATCCACCCTGCTCTCCCCCCACCCCCAATAGCTCCTGGACTCCCCAGTCCTGTAGCCAAAGAATTTAATTGTAAGTAATATCCAAAGAAATAAGGTTCCAGAGATACCTTCTTGACTATCAGGCTGATAGGTTTTAGAATATGTGTAAATGTATTTCTTACATAGTAAATTGTTTTGGTTGAACAGATTGAATCTGGATCTCAAGTAGAAGGACAGTTTCTTTTAGAAATTTTAACTCATGGGTTCAGTTTAAAAATCTCATCATCTTTAAAGTTTTTCCTGTGTAGTTTTAAAAATAATCCCTAAATAGTGAGTTGGGTTCCTTTAGCAGCTGTGTTTCTGGGCTGGTTCTCAAGGTTACCAGTGCCTCCCATATTCCCAAAACCAGTGCCCATTTGACACATTTGACGTGATTGGTCCTTCCCTCTCTTGAAACTTCTTTCCCCTTGGCTTCTGGGGATGCCACTCTCTCTTGGATTTCCTCCTTCCTCACTGGCTGATATTTCTCCTTTTTCATTCTTTCTCATCTCTTCCTTCTTATCTTCAGGTCCAAAATCCATTTATCTATAACACCAAAGTAGAAAAGTTTCTAAAAATAAGCTTTTTTTTTATAACTCACTTGGTAGGAAGACCTAGCTTGACCTGAGCTCATTTGATGGTTAAACTCCACCTTAAGTAGCATGAGGCTGTTTATACTCTTTATCCCACCTTGGAGTGAATTTTTTTTTTTTTTTTTTGCCACAAAAAAAGTTTCTCCCCAAGATCTCACTGGGAATGTTATGTAATATATTATTTCCCCCAAATATGAAGTATTCTTTCTGAAATGAACCTTGGCTCCCAGGAGTTTTGAATAATGGAGTGTAGATCCATTCACTCAGTCTCTTTGTGATCTCTTTAATCTGGTCTCATGATTTTTAGTTTCATCTTTATGTTAATGTCTCCTAAGTTTATGTCTCTAGTCCAGACCTCGCACCTGAATTCCAGACTTACATACTCAGCTGCCTACTCCACATCTCTGCGTGGATATTCGGTGGGCATCTCAAAGTCAGTATGTTTGGAACCCGTCCTTCCCCTCCAGTCTCTGCCCCCTGCTCTCTTCCTCATCTCAGTTAATGGCAAATCTGTCCTTCAGCTGCTCAGGCTATGTACTTGAGAATCCATCCTTGACCTGTCTAACACTCCACATCTAAATCTAGCAGCAAATCCTGCTGGCTCCTACCTTCCAAGTGGATCTGGAATCAGATGGCTTAACACCACCTCTGCCAACATCCTGAACTATCTCTCACATGACTGAGCTCAGTGGTCTCTAACTGCTCTCCCTGCTTCTTGTCTTGCTCTCTATAGCCTCGTTTCAAGAGTCATCCTTTTACAACAAGGATCAAATCATGTCACCATCCTCCTGGAAACTTTTTAGAAAGCTTCCTATCACACTCTGAATAAGAGCCACGGTCCTTATCATTGGAGACAGAGCCCTCCATGAGCTGGCCCTCCCTTGCCCTCTCTCCTCCTCCTCTTGCCCCTTGATCACTCTGATCCAGCCACACTGCCCTCCTTGCTGTTTCTCCTTTCCTTCCATGTGTATGCATTACCTTTGGGTCTAGGCTTGGATGTCACCTTATTGGTGAGGCCTTTCCGAGCATACTCACCAGTCACTCTGTGTCCCCCTTCTCTGCTTTAGTTTTCACCTTAGCATGTGTCACCATCCAACATAAGTATGAGTAGCTTGTTTGTCTCTCCAAGAGTATAAGTTCTTTTACTGTTTCATTCACAGGAGATTCTTAGTTCCTAGAATACTAAGTGATGCTTGGTAGCTGCTTAGTAACTATTTGTTGAGTGAAGGCATGTGCTTCCTCTTTGTTCCAACGGCCATTTATTACACATACCTACTTAAGTACAAGGCAAACTGGGATAGATGCCGGGCATAAAACATAAGTAGGATCCATCTCTGCTCTCGTGGAACCTACGTAGTGAAGGCCTCAGGGAGACATATAAATGAGTAGAGTTCCAATTCGTTCATTCACGGGATAGATGTTTTAAGGAGAGGCATCTACATGTCATTTTAGTATAAGTTGGAGACAGAATTGGTCTCTTGGGGAGGTTGAGGGATATTTGAATTGACTCTTAGAGAAAGATTTTGTTCACAAAGCTGAAAAGAGGTGACGTATTTAGGGTAGCAGAAATGACTTACACAAAGGCGTGGGGAAGAGTGTGTATGTTTGAGGAACTTAGAGTGGTTGTGTGCTGTGGCCTGGAGGAGTGGGAAAGTAGGTGCAGCTCACACAGAAGAGCCCTCTAATCGTACTGAAGAATTAGGACTCTCTCCTTCGAGTATCAGGGAGCTCCCAGATGTTTTAAAGCAGAGAAAGGATGTGATCAGAGCTCTGTTTTAGAAATATTTCTCAGGAAATACTTAGATGATGTTTGTAGGTACAGGTGTCGCACAGCTTCTGGCCTGAGATGATGTGGACCTGAATTAAGATGGTGGAGGCGAGGAGGAAGGAGGAGAAAACAGAGGACTCATTAGTTATTAAGCAGTGTTAGCAGCAGCACTTGGTGACCAGTTGGAAAGGGGATGAGGAGAGGAAATATTTTGGACAGTGATTCTGAGGTGTCTCTCTGGGTGGCAACTGGAGGGTGCTGTGCTGAGAGGTCCAGGAAAGGATGATGGCCGGGCTTTGGTTTTTGGACATAAGTGGCAGGTGCCTGTCTTACATGGATGTGGAGAAGTATGTGTCATTTAGGAATATGTCTTCATCTTAGAAGAAGGGGAGAGGTGAAGGTAAAATACGTGTGCATTTACTTACAACTGGATCTGAAGGCTGAGGTTGCTATTAGGAAGTACCAACATGTAAGGAGAGGGCGGAGGAGACTGAAAAGGTGTGGCTGGAAGGGCAGAGGGCCGGTGGCTAACTCGCTCGCTTTCTCTCTCCTGCAGGAGGAGGTTCGGTGTCCGACGTCCCTGTCTGTTGTTAAAGACAGGAGCCTGATGGAGAGTCCAGAGGAGGAGGACGATGTCTTCGACCCCCCAGCTGACCTGTCATCGGACGAAGAATATTCCATTGAAGAGAGCAGATCTGACAGGCTTAGAAAGTCAGGCAAGGAGCGCATTGATAATATCAGAAAGGCCTTTTCCAAAGAGAACATGCAGAAGACGCGGCAGAATTTTGATAAGAAGGTGAACAGAATTAGGACTAGAATAGTGACCCCCGAGAGGAGAGAGCGGCTCAGGCAGTCGGGGGAGAGGTTAAGGCAGTCAGGGGAGAGGCTGAAGCAGTCAGGGGAAAGGTTTAAGAAATCTATTTCAAATGCAGCGCCCTCCAGGGAAGCGTTTAAGATTCGTAGCCTTCGGAAAACTAAAGAGCCAGCGGCCGAGGGTCCGGAAGAGGTCAGGGAGGTGGGTGTGGACATCGCGGCTGGGAGCGAGGCGCTGGGTCCCCTCGGTGAGCTCTACACCCAGACTCTCAGCAAAGCAGACCGCAGGGAGCCCAGCACCACTGGGCATCCTCCCCAGGTAGGCGGGGAGGTCTCCACCCCCGAGCCTTTAAAAGTTACTTTTAAACCCCAGGTGAGAGTAGAGGATGACGAATCTCTTTTGCTAGATTTAAAGCAGTAATCATGAGGAATTAAGTATATTATAATTGTAAGTCTCCTCGATCACACAGTTTTAGTTGAAATAGTAGAGTCCCTTACACTTAATGTGTCATATAGGGAAATGTAAATGGCATGGCTCTTTGATTACTTAGACTTAAAATCTTAAAGGTAATACAAATATATACATTTCCTTGTGACTGCCTAGGGAATTCGTTTTTTCCCTCACCCAGGGCTTATGATTCTGTTAGCTTTCTCTCATGTCACTCTCACAGCAGCTGTGGATTTGTCAGTTCCCTTCTCTTGCCACCAGAAAAATAGTTTCCAAGCAAAGGCCAACTAGGTGTTCGGCTGTCGACAACACATGAAGGGCAGATCTATAGCCGTGATTTGCAAGTGAACTCTCGATCCTGGTCCAGATTAATGCTGTGGCCAAGCTCAAAGGGGGATATACAGATGTGTGAATTTATATCATCCCTAGGTTCAAATCGACAGATTTGTTAGTAAGTTAGCAGACAGACCCCTTTTTGATGCTTTTGCATAAAAAGATTGAAGTTCTGCTCCTGAGCATTTAGCTCTGGTCACAGCTTTGCTCACAGGGAGCCCCTGGGCAAGGCATCTGCTCGTGAGCTCGTCAGTAAAGTGGAGAGGGTTTGCCTGCCCTGCCCATCTCAGAGGACTGCTGTGAGGATCGAGGAAACGTTCTGGGGGAACAAGAACCATTTCCAGAGAAAACAAGGCTCATTAGCTCCTTAAAACAGACTCGAAGTGATTACATCTTGTGAAAAAGCCCTGAGCTCCAAGCAGGGAGGGCCTAGGTTGGACAGAAATAAAGTTGGTCTTCAGAAGCCTTTTCACAGAATCAGGAATGAAAAATAAATGTTTGACCGGCATCTTTTTCATCAAAGACTAAAACCAGACCTTGGGTTTGAGTTGGGTCTTAAAACGTTTCCTGGAAAGTTCTTTCCCAATTTTCTCCTGATTGAGATCTGGGGTGGACTAGAGCAACACTGATGTGAGCAGAGTGAAGCCTGCAGCTGTGGCTGTGTCTTCAAGTGGCCTTTCTGAAGTCAGCTCTGGTGCAGTGCTTGGGAATGACCTCGGATGTTTCTGATTTCCAGAGTGAACCCCTCGGGGCCCGTCTGTCCAAAGCAGCGTTCATAGGCGTTCATCATAGTTGCTTTGGGAGGAAGCCAGATTCCACTTGTTTGTTAGCTGTAGATCTAGCCAATCCAGAAGCAGATATTACTGCTACAGAAAGAGAGAAATGGTCATACTGGTTCTGCACTTGGGTGTGTTTAAATCTAGTTTGTAATGTGAAGAAATGATGGAATTGTAGAATTTGAAGTTTGGACAATAGCTTTCAGATCAGTTTTGGATGTTCATGTAGTAGTTAAAAATTGTGATACATGTACACACACATACACACTCACACAAATCAGCTTTAAAATATTTAACTCAGTTACCCAGAGTTTTGGGTTTGGTAGTTTGATTCAGCATCCTTTCCTCTTCACTCTGCATGAGTAATTAAATCATAAATTGTTAATCTCATTATCTTTTTATATTGAAAACTAAAGTATATACAACTTTGAACAGTACTTTGAAAGGAGTAATTTTTAAAATACTATAGTTTAGAAAGAGCTTGCATGCCTAACCACGTTATTTCCTTAAAGCCATAATAAATTTGAATTTTAAAAAGACATTATCACCAAGTGTAATGTTAGTGTCCTATTTGTAAATATTTTTGCTGACAGTGAGTACAGACAATATGGCATGAATTTAATATAGTAACCTTTCTTGTGTTTCTAGGTTAAGGAAAACATAAAGAAGTTATGTGCTTTTTCTTTTTTCTTGCCCTATGCAGAGTAAATATCCATTGAGCTGACACATTTTTCTGCAGATATCACTGTCCAGGAATTTTTGTAACGTCTGTTTGCTTACTGACCCATTATATAACCAGGCCTGTCGTATTATGGAACATCCCTCACGTGGGTACTTCTGAGTTTTGAGGTAGAAGGCATTACAACCTGGTCAGCTGTTTGTTACGGTAGACCGTGCAGCCCCAGAAACCACTGAAACAATTTCATGTCCCCGGAGGTTCTCTGTAACTGACACTGCTTTCTCGGTGCTGGGATTTTTGCCCCCTCTTGCTGCTGGGTCTCAGTACTTTCCCCCATATTTAGAGTATTCCTCGATTCCACATTCATAATTTTTTCTTCTTTCACCTTGTTTTCTTGACATAAAGAATGTTCATTACAGTCTGCAAAATCACACATCCCCATTTAAAGTAAGGGATAGTCTAGTCAACCTTCTCTCTTTTTAAGGTTTCAGACAACACGGAACAGATTTTCTGCTCATTGTACTCTTCTGTGTTTTTGAAATTATACATGTTAGATTTTAACCAGTTTATTCAAATAAAACCATTAGCAAGACTTGTCCCCTTTCCTTTCTGTGAAGCAGAACCATGCACCCAACATCCATGGACACCCAGGGCGTGGAGCCCCCTCTCAAGCTCTGCGGGAAAGACACACGGGAGGAGGGAGGCGCAGCTCTGTCTCCTGCGCTTGATGCATCTGGAGGCTTTCCTCTCAGGGTCTCTGGTGGCCTGGTTCTGGCTCAGAAGTTAGAGAGACAGGCCCGGTATGAAACAGTGATAAGCGGGCATGAAAATCCAGCTTGCTGAGAATGTATCTGTGGTATGTGTGAACTCCCTTGAGCAAGTTTTCATAAATTAAAAATACAACCCCAAATACAGTATTTTCATTTTGACTTTATGCTCTGCCCTCCAGGCACATGTAAGGGTTTGGTGAACTGTTTGAAGTTCATTGTGATTCTATTAGCTGGAGAGCATGGGTCATGTTATGTAAAATGTTTCACAGAATCATCATTAACGCTGCAAATCCCATTACATGAAGTGACTGGGCCTGTTGTTTTTCTGAGACATGTTTTCCATAGCTTTTATTGGACCCTACTGAAAAATTATAGATTATAATACCAAAAGAATTGCTCTGATATATCCAAGTCAAGACTACAGGGAATGATCACTGTGGTCTCATCCTCAAATCTGTTGGAATTTGGGGCATGTTAGTACCTGGTCTGTCATCAGAAAATGGAGAAAGCTTAGTGCTACATTGTGTGTGTCATTCTTGTGATCACTTCTGCGCTATATGATTTCTGAGGACTTATGGCTGTCCTTACCAAGTCAGAATACTTCAGTGTGTTTCATGAGTGGGTAGGAGATCTCGGATAACTACACCTTCCTTGTGAGTCTCTTAGGACATCCAAGGGTCCCTGAGAGGATAGAATGGAGTGGCAGAAAGTCCTCAGGCTTTGGATTTACATTGGGCATCTTCCTAAAATTGGCTGTGCCTGTCAAGGGCTCTCCCAGACCACTCTGTCACCTGATGCCTTTGTTCATGCCGTTTGTTTCCCTTTCACTCTGGGAGACGACTGTCAAGTTCAGTGATAATGTCCATTTCCTCCTTTTAGCCTTCTGTGGTCACCTCCCACCCCTTAAAAGGGTGTGACTAATTACTCCATAAATATTCAATATACATAGCACCTTTTTATGCCAGATTCCATGTGAGGCTGTGAGGATTCAAAGATGAATAGAACACAGCCTTTGTCCCCACCTCCCCTCCCTTTCCATTTCCTAACCCTTATCTCGGGCTTATCACATTCTAGGAGACAGTCAAGCAAAAATTCAGCAACATGACTGGTGCTGTGTATAGAAATGGAAGATGTTGATATAGAATCTGGATTGTACATCTGTCACAGCACTTAACAGTGTATTTTAGTTCATTTGTGTAACTGTCCTGTAGACTAGACTGTGCTTCTCAGGGACAGGAACTCTGTTCTACTCATCTTTGGGTCCCTAGCACTTGTAGAGCCTCCCAAGTGGTAGCCGTCTTCCAGTTTCGTGAATCCAGAGATGAAAGGCGTGGGCCCTACACTTAAGGAGCTTTTCCTCTGGTGGTAGAGGTAGACCTGTAACCCAACACCATTGCACAATGTGACTGGCGCCTCAGATTTAAGAAAGGATGATGAGAGTGTCGAGGAAGAGCATCTTAACAAGCTGGGGAGGCGGTGTCAGGGAAAGCTAGAGGAAATGGTGCTTCAGTTGACATTTGAAGACCAATCAAGAGTCAGCTAAATAACACAGAAGTCAAGGCAAGATGCAGCTTGAGAGATTCTGTGAAGGTGTTTGGGTTTTCTGTCAAAGGCCATAGAGAGCCATTGCAAGTTGAAGCTGTGGAGTGTCATGATGGGAGGGATGCTCTGCCGACACAGCCGGGGCAGAGAGACCATACTCAGGCTTGTGCGTTTTTCCAGGTGAGAGAGTAGCACCTGACCTCAAGCATTAACAGAGCTCTGAACGGGATAAACTCGGATGTGGGTTGTGTTGGGGAGCAAATGAAAGCCAGGTTTCTGACTTGGGTAAGTGGTCCTGCCCTTCACAGAGAGAGGAAACGTGGTTTCCCGTCCGGGGACTCAAGACAGCACTGTGCTGAGGCACCTCTCGCTTCCTGCTCTACAGCCTCGGCTGCTATTCCGAGTAGCCTGAGAACCAAAGTGGGGCCCCGCATCTACTCCAGAGGCTCCCACGCTAGAGGTCGGCCGGGTCTAGCCGTTGTGGCTCTCACCCATGCTTGAGGAGAGCCTGATCTGGAGTGATCTCCTGGTTCTAGCAAGAGCCTTGCCCTCTCCACCAGGACTCAGAAGTCCCTGGGAAGCAGCATTGCCTTTCAAGTCTGAGGCCATCCTGAGAGCTTCTCTCCCATCTATGTTTTTGCCAAGGCCAGATTTCTACCTGCTCATTGTGTGGTCCAAAGAAAAGCTACCCCTGATTCTTAGGATGATTGTTTTTCGGTTGTTTGTTTCTTTTTGTCTAATTGCAGTTGTTTGGCACCTGAGGATTCTAGCCAAAGCTGTGCCTGGCATTGCAGCTGATACTACAGTAAAAGCGGCTGTAACCTGGTACCTTGGTCAAGGCCAACCGTCCAGGGTCATGTAGTTACTCATATTGGCTGCCATGGTTGCAGCAAGAGCCTTGATCTCATTGTGGGTGCTTTGGTTTCAGATCTCATCCCTTGGTGTCTGTCATGTTAGATCTGAGGCATGGTGTCACAAATGTGTTAGGGGCTCAAGATAGGGTTTGATGCACCCCATTTGCCTTCTCCTTCCAGGTTTTGGCCGATGGAAGAGTTCATATAAGGATCGCCAGCACAGTGGATACCAGAGTGTCATCTTAACTGCCTGGGCAGATGTCTAGTAAATCCTGCATCTGGTAAATTCTGTTGGAGAATGTGGCTCAGACCTAAAATGGGAGATAGACCCTCCTGTGTCCCCGTGACCTGCATGCTCTGGTGTGGCGGCAGAGAGAGCGAGGTTTGTGGAGCAGAAGCAGGGTCCACTTTATCAGCTACCAGTGAAGCCCACAGGCCAGCCTCACACACTCAGCCGGGGTGAGCAGGGGCTGGAGGCCCCCCTCTCAGATGGGCAGGTGGTAAGGAGACAGGAGGCAGAGAGGCTGGGGTTCCTGGCCCAGAAAACCCACCAGCCCAGAACGAAGGGTCCAGTGTGAAGCCTGGTTTGTGCTGTTGAGGCCTAATGTGCAGAATTAAACACGGCCCAGTGAAAGTAACTACTCCCTCTAAGGCCTGTTCTGGACACTGAGTCGAGGTGCGAATCAGAGAGGACCGAGAGGAGGGTTGGCAAGTAGGATGTCGCAGATCCCAGCCTAGCGGAGACGGCTGGAGAAATAACACTTGTCAGATGAGTACAGGTAAGTGAAGCTGTGGGTTTTCACAAGAAAATTCTGGCACTTTGAAAGAAACAAGGGAAAAAGATCTCTGAAGGAAGGAATGGGTAAAGAAGTTGGCTGACTTGTAAATTCAGCAATTCTTCTCAACAATTCTTCTTGGGCTCTCATTTCAAGAACTCTCTCCTGATCAGTCTGTGACTATTACTCCCTCTGTTAGGGCAAGAATTCTGTATCAAATACTGTCTGGTTTTGAGACCTCCCTGATGTAATTCACTTTAAGATAAGAGAAACAGTGAATGTTGCTCTAAGCTTAAATTTAGAGCTACAGTGATTACCACAGCCTGGGGGTTTTGGTCCAGTTTCTTGCTGTGAGTCCATTAAGGTATCACTCCTGGCTGAAGTTTGCCTACAGCACAATATTGTAAGGCAGCCAAGTTACCTCTATAATCTCATGGGCTAATATTCATTAGGCCTTTTATCTGAATAAGCTTTAAATTCTCAAACTGGTAATGTAGATATGTTGTTTTAGGGTAAAACAAAATCCATTGAATGAGTTTGACGCTTTGATTGTATCAGCACCTTTCAAGTGGCCACATCTACTTGGAAAGTTTCCATAAGGAGAAGAAATAAAGTAACAGATTAATGCATGGGATGTGCTTGGCTCTGGTTCAAAGCAACGAGAGGGTTTTAGAGGGAAACATTCATCTACTTGTCAACTGTTAAGAAATAGGACTGAATTTTCTTCAAGAGGAGAGAAAATACCCAATTAAACCATGGGCTGTAGATGCACGAGGAGGATGTCCCAAATACTCTCTACTTGAAACTCGTACGTCTTTCTCACATAAAAAGAAATCACCAGCATTACAGGCACACCTGTGTTGGCGGGTGAACTCACTTAAGATTTGCTAGTTATTCTCCTATATTCTCAAAAAAGAAAAATCATCTTCCAGTGATAATCTACATAAGCATCTCTCACTCTGCCTACCCCCCCACCCTGCCCCGCCCCGAATGACAGCAGCTGTGAAGGTAGAGGGACTGGAGACAGGCTGAAAAATTGGTTCAGGTTCTTTCAAAATTGTGTGCAGAAAAGGCAACGATTATTACATTTTCCCCACCAAGGGCACACAGTATAGGATTGGGGAGAATGGACATGGAAATCACGAAACTTAATCGAGTCTTCGGGGCAAAAAACCCAAGTCAGCTGCAAATTAAAGATCAAGGCCAGGAACACCTTTAAATAGTTCATGAAGAATAAGGGAAACTGGGTGGTCTCCACTGAACAGTCTTCTGCCTGGGGGCAGGGTAGTAACAGAAGTGCCTAGAGATGGATGCATGCATCAAATTTTTGTTGTTCCGTAGTTTCTTACAATGTGCAGCCGTAATTACCATATTCATATTCTTTTTGTAAAACCTCTGAAAATACTGTGCATGCCTTCTTGCTGGGATTCTGTGAGTTAAAAGCTAGAGACTTACTGTATTTCTCATCAATAAGATAATGTCTTATCTTGTACATTCCATAATTCAATGCCTCCTTTAAAAAATTTTTTTTGTTTTATTTATTTTTGGGGGGAGGTAATTAGGTTTGTTTGTTTATTTTTAATGGAGGTACTGGGGACTGAACCCAGCACCTCGTAAACACTAAGCACACTACCGCTCAATGCCTTCTTTATAATAGGTTTTTAATAAGTATTTATTGAAGGAAAGCAAATGAATGTTTGAAGTGTGACAACTTTTTGGAATATCTTTGAATTAACGTCATTTATTTATTTGGTATTTATTGAGCACCTCCTATAAGCCTGGTATTTTTCTAGGCTCTGGGTAAAAAGCAGCGAACAGCACAAAAAGTTGCTGCTTTCAGAGGGCTAACGTAATACTCAAGAGAGAGACTAAGAGTAAGTAAAGATGTGTTAGGTGGTGAAAAGTGTTATGAAGGAAAAGCAGTCAGGGTGAGGGGGTGCGGTGGTGTCCAGGAAGGCATCTCTGAGAAGCTGGCCGTAGTCAGCGTCCTGAATCTAATGAGTCACCTGTGCAGGGACTTCTGGGAGAAGCATTTCAGGTGTGTTCAGGGATGGTGTGGCTGAAGTGGGTGAGGATGGAAGAGAGATGAGTAGGGTGTGGTAAGGGGTTCAGTTGTTCACTCTGAGTGAGAGGGAGACATACTGGAGCTCACTGAGTAGAGTGGCATGATCTATTACTATATTTATACTCATTGAAAAATCAAACCACTGTGTTGATACAAAAAGCTAACTGCAGTTCCTATCTTAGTTCATGCTGCAAAGGAAATCATCCAAATTCCAAATATTTTCTGCTTCATGCTCTCTCCTACATAGTTTACACCTTTGCCACATCCTGGAAACCCCGATGCAGTTCAAGGCTGACACCTAGTGGGTATTTTCATAATTGTTTATAAACCTGCAATTTGGAAGGTACCAGCTCTTGATTAAGAATAGAGGGTAAGCTTTAACCTAGAAAATCACAAAGAGGACGATAAAACAACTATAGTATTCTTAGGAGAAGATTACGGTAGCTTTGCCTCCTTGTTTTTCTTTGGCTCGTATTCAGGTAAGTTTGCATTCCTCTAGCAAGTATTTGTTAAAACTGTTAGGTTTAGCTGCCAGAAGATTGCGGCACCAGCTGATAAGGGGAGAATAAGTCAGGACGGGGTGGAATCAGCAGGAGAAAGTGCTCTGGTTCTAGGGGTGGCCCTCAAAAGGTAGCCTGTGGTTTGTGGTGTGGTACCCAAGGGTGCATGTGTTCCAGACCTGGCCAGGAGTCAGGTTGACACTATTTACTAAAGGGGTCTGAGCTCACGAGCAGGGCATGATGGGAGGAAGTTCAAGGCAGTGGGGAAATACTGTCAGGTACCGTCAGGTGTTTCCCAAAGCATAAGTGGGGTATTTCATACAGCAGTCAAGAGCTTTAGTATTATAATAGTTAATATAGTTTTATAAGACATCTGGCTTCATGTCTTACTCTGCCGTTTACATACTGACTGCGAAAACTTGGGCGAGCTGCCCTCTATGTATCTCAGTTTCTAAACCATACCCACTTTGTAAAGGTGTTTTATTAAGTCAGGTAATTTACGCAGAGCACTCAACACGCTGGCATTTAGTCAGCAGTCAGAAACAGTTAGGTGTTATTTTTCAGAGGAACCAGGAGTAGCCATTAGAGGTAGAGAAACAGGATATTGTAGTAGTAATAATATCTGCATTAAAAAACTTTTAAAAAACCCCCCAGCACTTAGCATTAGCAGAATTTAGGTTTTAACCATTTTATATAGCTATATGATCCATTTTATCTGCATTGATTGTGGTAGTTGAATATTCTGTTTAACTGAGGTATATCATTCATACTACATAAAGATTAAAATTGTTCGGTGGCTTTCATTCCTTTTAGGGGAAAAGACTGAAATTTTTAGCTCTGAGGGATCTGGGTCCTGCCTGTCCCTTCGTATCATCTCTTACTACTTTCCCCCCTCAGTTTCTGCACTCCAGACATGCTGAGACATGCTGGCCTTCTTTTGGGTCCTCCAACATCTTGTCCCATCTATGTCAGGACCTTTGCATGGGCAGTTTCCTTAGCGGGTCCACATCTCTTTCACTCCCACTCACCCCAACAACCACACACCTAGTAACACCTACTCATCTTTCATATTCCGGCTGGAATGACATTTCTTCAGGGAAGATTTCCCTGCCTCCACCTTGCTCCCTGGTTGGGCAAGCCTCCCTTGTTATAAGATCACATAGAAATCTGCACTTTTAATTTTTCTTAGAACACTTATAGTTTTAAAGTATATATTTGGATGATTATTCACTTCCCAACTAGATTTGAAGCATCTTGAAAGCTGGATGGTGTCTGCTTGACCATCACTCTGTCCCTGCCAACGTGCATTTAGACTCATATATATATGAATAATAAAGAGTAGTGTGAAGGAGGAGGGATCTGATTTGAAAATTAAAATACAGAAATAGGTAAAGCACTTGGTGACTAACGAGAGTGTGGGGTGCAGTGGGTACGTGGTGTGATGCCCAGGTTCCCTCCTTAAGACTAGGCACTCGCCCCTCCAGATGCGGGGCGTTTTGATGGCTGATGCCGCTCAGCCTAGGCCCTCTGCAGGAATTGCCCTCAGCAAAGAGAGCCACTTCACCTAAGGTCACACCCCCTCCTGAGAGCAGCCCGTCACATCCAGTGACAGCTTAATTGGGGGGTATGTGGGACAATTCTGAAGGGCCATTCCAGGACCAGGGCTCGCCACAGGATTGGCTTAGGCTACTGTTGTAACTGCATCAACTGTTCAACTCCCTCCCTTCTAGTCTTCCCTCCCTCAGCCCTCATAGGTGCTGTGTCTGAGAGCACCCCAGTACCCCCAAACCACCTGCACACAAATCTCAGAGTCTGATTCCTAGGGAACCCAACCCATAACTGGGTGTGAAGGAGAAGGAGGAGTCTAAGCTGGCTCCTCGATATCTGGCTTGAGCACACAGTGCCATCCACCGAGATGGGGAGCACAAGAAAAGACAGTGTATAGAAGTTGAAACAGGTTTTCTGGAAAGAAAAGTTTTGGAGGTGCTAAGTCTTAAGTTCCTGTGGGATAGCCAAGAGTCCGGAGCTCAGAAGAAAGATCTGGGCTAGAGAGGTATGGACTTGGGAGTCACAGGCACAGCAAAACAACGACAGAAGGAGCTCGCCCATGCAAGCGTGGGAAGTGGAAGAAAAGAGGACCAATGTGACCTGGGAATCGGCAGAGGGAGGCAGGGCGAGGAAGACAAACTCGAGACAGATAAAGAGTGATCAGAGAGGTAAGAAAACGTCTCAGGTGAGTGAGTGTTGTGACTAGCAGAGGGAGTGGCAGAAGGGTTTACAGCAAGTACAGACAGATGTGCTGTAGTTGCTGTAGGGAACACAGCACGGAAATGTCCACTGGATTTAATGACACGGCCACTGAAGACCTTGCTGGGGACGGTTTTAATGGCATGGCTATAAGAAGCCAGATTCCAGTGAAGTAGATGAGGTTGGAAGAATGAAGAAGAGACGGATGTGGTAACTTTTTAGTTTTTAAGAGACAAGGAGAGGTAGATACAACAATGATGAGTCAAAAGACAACAGGATATTTGTGTATACATGATGGGGAGACAGGCTAAAAGAGAAGGTCCAGTTAGAAAAGTATAAAGTGAAGACCACAAGCGTTGACGACTGGTTAGAAGTTCTTGAGAAGGTGAAAGATGACTGTGCAAGATGAATCTCGGGAGAGGCAGAGCCAAACTAGTGAAGCCGGAAGGAAAATGAGTATACATGTAAATGGTAACAACAGCTACAACGTATTTATGCTCTTTAAGCATGAGGAACTTTTAGTACTTTCTTTAATCCTCACAAATCTTTGAGTAGAATAGCACCCCTACCTGTGTCAAACAGGTGATGCGAAGAGGCGGGGCCTCGGCTCTGATAGGCTCCTCCCTCCCCGAAGCCCCGCCCAGTCCAGGCTGGTGAGCACAAGCCTTCGTGAGGGCAGGATGTAGGGGGCGTGCTCTCCAGGACTGGGCGGTTCTAGAAGCCACCCCCAACCTTCTTGAAACAAGTTTCGCTGTGAAGCAGGAAGAAAGAAAGCTGCATTTCTCCAAGGAGGCATACGGGAGCCGGGAAAATGGATGTGAAAAAGCAGTCTGGGTGACGCATGCACGCTGCAGGCGCGACAATGCGAGTCGGCTCCAGTGCGCAGGCGCCAAGGTCTGCTGGGCGTGGCGCTTCTCTCTAGCGCGCTTCAGAATGCCACCTCTGCACGAGACTGGAGCCTGACATGACTCTGCAATTTGGTTTACAGGAGTTCTGTTAATAAAGTAAGTTGGTAGCAATCTAACTGTCTGCCAATGGGGAATTTGTTAATTAAAATAGTGTTATGTATATAGTGGAGTATTTTCCAGCCCAACCATGCAAGCCGGAAATCTAAATTGTGTGTGCAGCGGACACGTACGTGTGTGTGTGTGTGTGTGTGTGTGTGTGTGTGTGTGTGTGTGTGTGTGTGTGTGTATTTTGGTCTCTTTGCAGTCTTCCTTCGAATTATTATTTATGGCTAGTGCTCAAACTGTGAATTCACACCTCTGAGGGTGGGACAAGTGCCGTTTCTTTACCTAGGTCGAATTAGATTATGAACAGGTTGTAGTTATGAGAGAAGGGCGATGATGAGTGAGTTTTCCCTGTGCCAAGTTGGTCTGTGGTAGGGAGCTGGAGTGGTGGTCACTTGGAAAAGAACTCTCTTCAGGGGCCTTTCTCAGAGGCGAGGAGACCTCTGCAGAGGGCCTGTTAGATGCGGAAGTTAAGGCGGGAGAGTGTAGTCAGGCTTACTGAAGGAGAGGCATTGCAGGAGGAGCCTCTGAAAGACCACAAGAAAAAGAATCATCCACCTGTAGAAGTCACCACTGTTCTCCAGATTTCCCAAGTGGGAGTCAGACAGCAATCCACTGGGACTCCTGAACCATAAGCTCTTTGGGTGATCTTGGGGAGGTCCCCTTGCGAAGCTTGAAGTTAGAGAAGCAGGCCTCTCACAGCCACCGCCTCTGGTTTGAAGATCAGCAGGGCTTCTGAAAAAAGTCCTCCATCCATCGCCCTTCCAAACTTTACTCTTAACCTTTTGTATCTTCTTTGTGGGCAAGATGATTGATTCAGAAAGTTTGTAGCCAAGTCCGTCTTTGCAAATCCAGTAGGATGGTCTGTTTCTGGACTGATTCGTGCCTTCAAATATTTTGGTATGTTGATTCACGTCTGCAAAACAGGAAGAGTTTCGGTTTGGTGCTGCAGCATTATCAGAATGAACCTGCAAGAAGCAAGCACAACTTCCGTGGGGAAAAATTTTTTTCCCCACGGAAGTTGTGCTTGCTCAACTCTATCTCAGGAACCAAGGCCACGCCTCAATTTGGTCTTGTCCAAACCCTAGTTCCACCAAACAAGCAGAGCTCAGTTCTCTCAGTTCTAAGTAATTCTTTCTCTTCCTCTGGGCTCCACTGTATTGAGAGATGAAATCAAAGGGGATCCAGCAGAGGGAAAGTCTTCTTTCCCCTCTGACTGTCTCAGGCAGATCTTACAGCTTCTTTAGCTTCTCAGTCAGAAGTCCTCAAGTCACTTTCAGAGCCAAGAGTAATTTTCTTGGAGTAATTAAAATTCCAGTCCAGTGTCATAAGAATCTAACAACTTTCTCTTACCTGTTTGAAAGATTCTCTCCACTTTCCTTTAGGCCTGGTTAAAAAAATAGCAAACCACGTAGAGGTTTGTTTAAAAATCACTACCCTACCCCTCTCCCCATTCTCAGTCCCACTGCCCAGAAGGAGCCATTATACACTGTGATTTATTTCTGTGTTGAATTAGTAAATTTTAGTTGTTGACAAATTTACTTCAACCCTGGCCTCTCATTTGGTACTCAAGTTCTACTACTTGGTGACATTCCTCTTTTGGGAAAATGTGGGGGTGACTCCTTACAGACAAGCTGTGACACTTTATCCCCTTCACCAGGACCCTGCCCCCTTGATTATCTTGAGACAGTGGGTACACTGAAGATCTGTGTGAAGGACCAGAAAGCCAGACTTGCTGGCTGTTAAAAAAAAAGAAAGACCATTTATTTAAAAGCTTTTTAAAAATAGGAGCGATGGTTTGTCACAAATCACAAGCATTTTTCTCTACTAACTTTTGAGACCCAAAGGCCCCTCTTGCAAGCCTGGCTGTGGGAGGACTTGCACGGATTGGGTGCCGCTTCGATTGCAGCTGATATGTTTGTTAAGCCTGGCCAGTCTGTCTTTTGGGAGCAATACTGTTCCTGTGCCTTTTGTATAAAAAGAATTGCCTCAGGACAGCTGGTGCTGTTGGTCTCTGGTCCTAGGACCCATGTCAGCTGACCCTCCTCGCTCTCTTAGCCAGGCCTTCCGAGGCAGCTCTTCTTCCAGCGCAGTGAGCACAGGGACAGAAACCATGCTGTTTGGTGTCTTTCCTGTAGCCCCTGGGGGTCTTGCATGTGTATTTTGTCCAGCACCTTACTTTCTCTTCTCTCTCCTGGACTATTTAACTGGGCTGTTTGCTCCTTTTCTAGAAGGTTCACCACATAGAAGCCAGTGTGTGCTGGTTATCAATTTATGGCTTCTCAGCTTCAAATCCATTCTGCCTTCCCTGCTGGGTCTTTTAAATGCTTTCCTTTGCCAGCTGGCGCGATGCTAAACTTTGTCAGTAGAGGGCACTGGAGAGACACTAGAGGAGGGAAGTTTCCTTTTCTGGTTGGGATGTCCTGCTCTCTGCAGGTTCCTGCTCTGAGCATGGCTTCTCCAGCACCAGGTTCCTGAGCCCAGCTCCTGTGGTGCACTGTGGCCAGCAGCAACCAGTAGCCAGAACCTTCTTGTCCTGCCGCCTTTGGGTGGGTTCATAGCGGAGTGCCTCCAGAGAGTTTCTGCTCTTTGAACACCTTCCCCTGGCAACCTAGAGGGGGTGGTCAGCAGTTTCCAGCACCGCAGCTTCTGTGCTGTCCAGGGAGCCATAGAGGTTCCTTGTCCAAAGAGGTCTGGGTCTCAGCCCTGGAGGGGGAGGCCCTCCTTTGGGGAGTGGCTCCTTCTTGTAGCTGCTACAGCTATATTTTTTAGAATTCTCTTTGTGTTACAGGCCAGTCCCTCATTACTCCAGTCTCCTGTTAAGTAGTTAATAATTATTTTTTTGGTGTGTGTTTTTTAATTGAAGTGTAGTTGGTTTACAATGTTGTCTTAATTTCTGGTGTACAGCATAGTGATTCAGTTATACATATATTCTTGTTAATAGTTCTTGATATTAACTCTCTCTGCTCAAATTACTATGTAGTTTCTGTGTCCTCATTTGACCTTGCCTGATACACAGTAAAATGTAAATCTGATTTTGTCACACCTCCTTGTTTAAAACCATTTTATGGTTTCGCTCTGCTTATAGGATAGAGAAAACCTCATCTGCATGGTTTCTGAGGCCCTGCCTAAGCTGGCCCCTCTCTCCCTCCCTGGCCTTATCTTAGACCAGGGCTCCCCTGGCTTTCCTACTGCTGCAGAGTTTTTACAGATGCTGTTCCCTTTCTCTGAAATCATCTTCCCTCACCTTTTCACCTGGTAAGTCTCACCTCACTTTCAGGCCTCAGTTTAATTGTCTCATCTCCAGGGAGGCTTTCTCTACCTTTCCTGCCTCAGTCCTTTTTATTTACGTTCAGAGCACCTGCACATGGCTCCTTCAGACCATTTTCCATGATTGTAATTTTACATATGCTTGTGCAATTTAAAAAATCTCTTCTCCTCCTCACAGAGTGTAAGCTCCTTGAGGACAGGGATTGTAGGTTTGTTGGCTCCCTGTGTAGCCCCAGGTCTAGCACATGTTGTAGAGTGGCTGCTATGAAGCAGGCCTTCCAGCTTGTCGCCCTTGTCTTGATCCAAGGATTTCCTTTTCCAGACTCCAGTTTGCCACAAGATGGCAGGCTGAGACATTCTGGTACTTGATTTCCTTTGAGAAAGAAGTGGAGTTTCAGGTTAAAAGGCCTTTCTCTGAGCCAGAAGAGGATCCCTTTGAAGTGAGATTGTCTCGTATTAGACAAGATTTATCTGAAAATGTACTCTGCATCTTCACTTCCTCACTGACTCTGAGGAACAATCTGGAATGCTAACAAGCAAGACAAAGGAGAGATGCTTGTCTGCTTGCCTGAGGGGCTACTGTACTATCCAGAAAACAGTTCTAGGGAGAACTCAAGAAACCTGAGCTCTGATTCACCTGGAAAAGAGGCATGGGGTGTGGAGTGGCGTGGGGAGGACGCTTTGTTCTGCACTGACTGTGAGTTCTAGAGGAGAGGTCCAGAGCAAGGGGTCAGCAAACTGCGGCCCTAGGGCCAAGTCTGGCTCTCTGCCTGTTTTGGTAAATAAGTTTAATTGGAGCCCAGCCATACCCAGTTGCTGATACATTGTCAGTGTTTTGTACAGCTGTGAATACTATGACAGGGACCAAGAGGTCTGCAAAGCCAAAAATATTTACTATCTGATCCTTTAGGATCAAACTGGCGGACATTTGGTCTAGAGGCATGTAAACTTTTTTAGAAGCCTTAATATCTGTTTAGCATTTAGCTGACTTTTCATAAAAAGTAGTGATTCGACCTTTTTGGGGAAAGACCTGTCTTTCTTTCTAAGAAGCAAACATTCTGGGTGGAAATGATATGGATTCCCTGAGGTTATTTAGTAGGTAGTTGTACCCATGTAAGGCAGAATTATATTTCTTATTTCAAGAGTCACACATTTAAGTGTCCTACCTAGTTTTTAAGTGGAAATATGGGCATACATGATATAAATTCCTTGTAGCTTCTTAGCATGCTTTCCCATAGCAGGATTAGCAAGTCACTGTTAGGCTAATGACTTCATTTTTCAAGATTCCAGCCATAGGTCTTGTAGCTATTTACCTTTCATTCAGTAAATATTCTTGGTATGGTTGGTGTAGCCTATTTATGAGTTTGTAAGTCCTCAGACAATGCTGAGTCCGAATCACATTAATTCATTTTGCACATTTTAGATAGTAAAGTACATTTTTTTACAGATCCAGAGCTGTATTTATTTATGATTTAAATTTAAGAAATTTCAGTATTAAACTTCACTTCTTTGCTATTCTAGAGGTCTTCATGTTGATTTATGCCTCAGTATGCTGATTTCTTCAAGCATTTTTAACAATGAAGTTAGGTGTGTTCTATATTTTATATATAGATCTGTACCCTTGCATGTGTGAGAATATCTTTGGGTTGTTTAAAAACAAAGTAAACATTTTGACAACGTAATTATAGTGTTTAAGGATACGTTAAAAATGGAATCATGATTCTCATACAAATATAAAATAAAATGTATATCAAGATTTTATTTAATTCATTAGTTAATGAGAGAACAGTTAAGACATTACTATTGGTTCAAAGGTAAATTCAAATAACCACACATTATATAGGCAAGTAAGGAAAGCTGTAATGAACCTGCAAATAGATTCCAAAAAGGTCTATTCATGAGCCAATGATTATATTCAGCTAGACACAATTAATTTGCACTTTTATGGGCAAGGATGATTTAAAATTTCCCCCATTTCCTATAACTTACAGAGTTGTGAAATAGCTCAGTGACAGTGAAAGGTTGATGTAACTTGGAAGGGTGTGCTATATGGGGCAGTCAGTAATGTCTTTGGTAACTTTCAATGCCTTTACTGATTTTTCCCTACAATAGTAACATTTAATAGTATTTAGTATGTCTGGTATAGTTATACATACATTTTATACCTGAACTCAATAAATGCTCACAAAATTAACTTTCTTTTACAGATGAGAAAACTGAGGCATTGAGGTTTTAATTTGCTTATGGTAAAATGGAAGCATCAGAAGTGAAAAAAATAACCTGCATACGATTTCAGCTATGTACAATTATATACATATATACATACATACATATATATGTGCACAAAAATACTAGAACAAAGAAATTTGACCTTTATCACTGGCTGATGAGATGTCCATGCTTTGTGTAAAGAGAAAAAGGGGAGGTGTAGAGTAATGTGTATAGAATTGTTTTACTTCTATAAAAACAAACTAATCTGGAGCAACAGGAACTCTCGCTCATTGCTGGTGGAAAAGCAAAGTGGTCCAGCCACTTTGAAAAACAGTTTCTCACAAAACTAAATAACATACTCTCATCATGTGATCCAGCAATTAATTGCTCTCCTTGGTATTGACTCAAACGAATTGAAAAGTTATGTCCACACAGAAACCTGCACACGGATGTTTATGGCAGCTTTATTCATAATTGCCAAAACTTGGAAGCAACCAAGATGTGTTTCAGTAGGTGAATGGATAAATAAACTGATATATACAGACAATGAATATTATTCAGCACTAAAAAGAAATCAGCTATCAAGCCGTGAGAAGACATGAATATTACTAAGTGAAAGAAGCCAATCTGAAAAGGCTGCATACTGTATAATTCTGATTATATGATATTCTATAAGAGGCAAAACCATGGAGACAGTAAAAAGATCAGTGGTTGCCAGGGGTTGCAGGAGAGGGAGGGATGAATAGGTAGCACAGAGGTTTTTAGGGTAGTGAAACTGTTGCGCATGACAATGGTGAATACATTTGTCAAACCCATGAATATACAACACTGTTGCATTACAACTGCAATGTAGACTATGGGCTCTGGGTGATAATGATGTGTCAACGTAGGTTCATTGGTTGTAACAAAAGGACCATCCTGGTGGGGATGTTAATTGTGGGGGAGGCTGCATGCGTGGGGCAAAAGGGCTTATGAAAACTCTAATTTCTGCTCACTTTTGTTGGGAACCTAATATATATTATATTATATTATATTATATTATATTATATTATATTATATTATATTATATTATATTATATTATATTATATTATATTATATTATATTTACACCAAATATATATGTACCAAAACAAAACAAAAAGCCAGCATATTAACCAAACAACTAACTAGCAATGAAGCCAAATCCCAGTGTATGTGTTTGTATGCTTGTGTATTTTTGTGACTAGAAGAATGTGGAGAATATTCCCTTGATGATTAACAGTGGTTTCATTAGGGATCAGAGGATGGGGGTGGAATACTAGGTATGGATGATTGTTTTCCTTGTATTCCTTTGTTATTTTTTCTTATTAAATTAGCATGTGGTATTTCTGCCATGTGAAAATCATTAAGAAAAGGATGAAAACAAGTACAATTCTCTTCTGTGGCTCTCTTTAGCAAGCTTTTTGTTTTAAGAAATTTCTTTAGTCAATTTTTTTTTAATTGAAGTATAGTCAGTTTACATCTTTAATCTCTTTTTAAAACTTAACTCTTCTGAGTTTTTGTTGATCTCTCTAAATGTGATTGCAAACTAATTTTTGTTAGATTTTTGCCATAGTTTAGTTCTATAATTTCTATAGTTTACAGTTTTGCCCAAGGGGAAACAACGGTCATGACAAGGTGATCAGTTTCAGCTTCTTCTGGAGATGTTCCTGAGTCTTCATTTCAACTGGATTTTGTGAGATGGTGCTCATGGTTGACCTTAATGACAGCTATTTGAGGGGACTGGTAGGAGTAGAATGCAGATTGGAATGAGTGGGTAATGACAAACAGAAATAGTTAACTGTATGTGACACTCTCTGGCAAACTTTCTGTGAAGGTGAGAAAAGAGAACAGGGTAGATGGAGCTGGAGTGGAGAGAGAAGGAGACTTGTTGGTTTGTTTGTTTGTTTGATGGCAGAATATGCCTTGGACATTGTTCAAATGCTGACCCAAGGAGTGAGCAGGGAAGAGAGAGATGGGAGATAGGGTTGCGGTGAGGGTGAGCTGTAATTTACCACCCATGGGGATGGGATTTAGACACAGATGGGAGCAATTGTTTTTAGACAGTAGAGAGCTCTTTTAATTACAACAGGAGGGGGAGAAAGTGGAGGTAATTCCCATCTGATAGTGTGTTTTTTCTGTGTAGTTGAAGGTGAGATGATCTGCTGGGAGTGAGGAGATTAAGGGGAGATTGGAGGTCTGAAGAGGGTGGGAAAATGTTTCAAAGTCATGATAGCTCAGAGTAGGGAACCATGCTTTTCTCAAGTTTGGTCAGAAGGTCAGGTACCTGCATGAGGAAGGTGGATGGTTGGATGTATCCAGAACTAGAGTTTAGTCAGGGAAATGTGAGGAACTGGAAGAAATATGGAAACACTCTTTCTTAGAATGTGCATTGCATAGGGTGAGCAGGAAGCCAGGAGTGGGCTGATGGGCTGGGATCAGGGGGAGGGGCCAATGGACCGGAGGTTTGGATGAGGTCAGAAGACTAGGAGGTTACGGTCTAAATTAGTGGCTGATCTTTCAGGAGATGACAAGGTCACTCTGTGACCATAAAGGAGATTAAGGAAGGAGAGGATTTGAAGAATGTAATTCATAAAGGCTATTCTGTTTTGACAGTACTGCGTATATTTTCCATAACTTATTCTATTTATATCCTCCTAAAAAACCCTGTGTGCTTCCCCACATATTATTAAACAAGTAACATTTAAAAATTGCATAGTTCATAAGTATCCTAAGAGGGAATGACACTAAAGAAGAAATAAAAATTTTATCTTTATCCAGTGGCCAGGCTCAGTTCCCTATTGGATTATGAAGAGAGGGAAAGTACCATGAAGGTGAAATTGACTAGAGAGGCATCTGAATTGTGAGAAAGTCTCACTGGCCATGAGAAAGAGGAGAAATGGTTGTCACACTGGGAGATTTGCGGTTATCTGCATAATGAGTGGTTCCCTAATCTTTTACTTCTCACAGCAAATCTGCCCTCCTAATAAGTTTTTATCTGGCTTAGGGCAGGTTCAAAGTGAGATGGAGGTGTAACAAGTATTTTGGATGGCTTTCATTTACCTTTTGGTGGTCCTTCCCTTCTTGTTACCTACTTGGGAGATGGTTTCTGATCAAATTCCATGACTTCCTGCATCAGGGATGGGCAGGAAGTCCAGGCATCCTCAGAACATCCTGTATGTGTGCTGTGCAATTGGCTACCCGCTGTGGTTCTGGACCGTGTCTCCTGAGAAGTGAGGCTGCGTAATATCCCCTCCTAACTGTGAACACAATCCAGTCTCTTAAATTTCCCAAATCCCAATTAAAGCAGAACTTAGTATTTAATAAAAATGCCCTTTTAAATAAAAAGACTTTGAAATAGCAAAACCAAATTATCTCCCTGTCACTCCTCAGCCACTGCAGTTTGGCTTATGTCTCCTTTGCCTCAATTTTCAAGTTAAGGGAAAAGTATTATTTAATCCCTATATCCCATCACCCAGCCTCAACAATGATTAATCTTTTGTTAGTAACATTTCATTGATCTTATCCCTTTTCTGGAGTGTTGTAAAGCAAATCCTAGATATGATGTTATTTTACCCATAAATGCTTTAATACATATCTCTAATTGATATATATATAAATTTTTTTCCCCACATACCACCATGGCATTATCACACCTAACAAAATGTCCCCTTATCATCTATTGTACTTTTTTTTTTAATGGAGGTGCTGGGGATTGAACCCAGGACCTTGAGCATGACAAGCATGCACTCTGCCACTGAACTATACCCACACCCCTTCCCATATCATCTAATACACAGTCCTTATTCAGATTTCCCTGCTTGTCTTAAAAATGCCTATTTACAATTGGTTAAATGAGGACCCGACAAGCTCACTTGTTCAGAGATTCCTTCTCTTCTTTTTCCTTCTTTTCCTGTTCCAGCTTCTCCTCCTCCTCCCCCTCTCCTTCCTTGCTTCCTCTTTTGAAATACAACTTTTTAACCATTTCTTTAAAAGTCTCCATACAGGAAAAAGTGAGGAGAGCAGCCACAGCCAAAAGCTAGATGCCTTAAATCCTAAGTTTTCTGGGTTACCGTTAACTTGTGACTCCCCGCCACCTCCATCCTTTCCAGAAATCGTTTTGGGATCCACTGAGGAGGGAAGTCTTTGTACTCATAAGAATACTTACCAAATATATTCTAAAAGTGACTTAAGCAGACTGTGAAAATGGGGGAATAATGACAAAAAGGATGAAGTATACATTTGAATGGTATACAAATATACCTTTTGAAAAATAAGAGAAGTCATAGTAAACAAGATTAAGGTTGCATCAAAGGAAATTCAGGCATATATTTGAAAAGAAAAGTAGTCGCAGTGTTCCCATGGCTTATAAATTTTAGAGTGAGAGATTTAGAACTCCTCTGATTGTGGCTGTGCTGATTTTTCTCCTCGCTCTTCCCTATGTGTACAGTCCACTCTGCACACTGATAGCTCAGTATCTGTTAGGCTATAGTTATACTGTGAGAGACACTTCAGGGAGGTTAGCATAGTGTAACTGTTCTCCCACACTGATTCTGACCACCTGCTTCTGCCATTCTACGCTGCAGCCAAAGCAATCTTTGTAAGGTAGATAAGCTAATCACCCTCGTTATTGGTTTCCCATTGCACTCAGAATAAAACTCACATTTTTTAGCTTGGCTTATAAAGCCTTGGATGGTTCACCTTCTGCCTGTCTTCTTTTCTTTCTTTTGCTTCAGACATAGTGTTCCCTGCTGGAACACAGACTTCCAGAAAATCAGGACAGTATCTTTATTTGTGTACCACTTTCTACCTGGCACACAGAAAAACTCAATATACATTCATTGACTGAATAAATAAATAGCTACCAGAGATATCTCTTATTGAGGCCCATTTCTCTAGCTTAAAAAAATTAAAGTCCTAAAGTTTCTCTGACTCATTTATATACATCCTCTATTCTTGCTATTCACTGGTAATTATAGTCTATAAGTTTGTCTCGAGCACTGAATTAGTGAATACTGTGTAATTGCTCCTAAGGGAAATACAGGGTTAGGTTCCTGTGAGCCTTTGGTCACAGCATTTTTGTCAACTGATCAATATAGAACCTTGTTTTATGTATTTCTATTTAAAGACACTTTATTTAATATCATTGTTGATTTATTAATGTTGAACTCACAGCCAGCAGCACTATACCTCATGCCTGCACAAAGCTTATGTAACACACGTATTTTCTCCATCAGACATACCAGAGCCTTCTTGCATTTAGGAACACTAGATGGCACCCAGCACTATGTTTGGAGCTCATGGAACGTCCCCAATTAAAAGCACAAAGATGTGAAAAACATGGCACTAAATAAACCATGAAAAGGACATTCGTTTACAGTAGGAGAGCTGAAACAAGAAGGAAGAATGTTGCCTTGTTCAACTTCAGCTGAGAAAGAGAGCATTGGCAACTCAAAACGTTCCCCACTTTTCAAATGTCAGTGAAATGAGACCACAAGAGTATTGATTTTGGGGTTACAAATGAATTTTGGCAAGTAGACAAATTTGCAAATATGAAATCCAAGAATATGTATAACAAAATATATACTATGTAAATACATTTTACATATATTTATATGTAAATAAATATATAAAATGCATACTAACACAGTTGTTACTGTCTTATACATAGTGTTGCACTACTTGACAGTATACTGTATGCATGTCAATCAGCATATTCCAAATTGTGTCCCCAGACCAATGTTGTATGTGGTTATAAGGATTCTTTGGGAAGTCAGTTTGTGGAATGCTGATGTCAAGAAATCCTCTATGTCTGCATTTGAAAAAAGTCAGTGCCTCAGATTCTTATATAGTTATGCTTTGACAGGAACAGGTTAACATGTGCCAAAATAGAGGCTATTGTCAGTCTCCCTTTGACACTTTTATCTTTTGCCTGTCTTTTGTTACTTTGCTTTTCCAAGCTCTCACAGCCCATTACACTGTATCTCATTGGATGGGGCACAATTTGATCTTTTGGACAAACATTGATAAATACGATTGAGCACAGTTAGGGTTGCATGTTTTTCTCGTGTTTTCTCATGTATTGCACAGATTTTACATGTAGCTTCCACCCGAAAAGGTGCCATGTAAAAGTTTAGTAAATACCTCAGTGCAGTCGGTGCTTCAGCCTTGTTCATCAAGTTCATCAAATCTTGCATTCCTACTGGCCTTGTTCTGGGCTTTCTCATGCCCCATCTCTCTAGGCATCTAACAGGAGCTTAACTTAACAAGAAACCATGGCTGTCCTCAATTGGAATAATTTCAAAATCTCTCATCAGATGGCTCTTTTGGAAATGTCAACAATTTCTAAACTGTCAATGCAACAATATAAACAATGCTACATACACTGTTAATCATGGAACTAATTTCTAGTTTCAGTAAAACAGACCCCAGGGAAGTGTGTGGTGACATGTTTTTTACTTGAGATCACTGAAGACTCAATGACAGCTGGTGTCTGTCCACAGCCTGGCATTGACTTGTCTCACTTCCTGAGGCCTAAGCATTATAGATTACATCTGGTAGTTAAAACACTATTTGATAATGAGTGCAGTATCATTTTGACTACATACATCTCTGCCAGTGAATATGTATAATTTTTGCTTTTAGAATTTATATGCTCTCCCTGTGCCTATATTTTTCCTTTTACTTTTGAATTAGGAAAAAGCCCAACCACTCTAGCCGAGAATATCCTCATGGTATGGTTTTTATGTGCTTTGTTTAGTATTCTATAATAATTAAAGAAGCAAAACCTAATAGGTGATGTGCCTGGTAATTGTGCTGTTCTGATTTTGTTTTTCTTATATTATGCAGTAAATCCAGACACTATGAAAAACAAACTGCAGATTCAAAAGTTGAGAAGATAATGATAAAGAGAAAACTCCCTGTAAGTACCATAGCATATAACCCAAACTACAACCAGAGACAAAGCCTTGGCCTTAATACTTTTGTCATTAAATGAGCATGAAAGTAGATAAACTTAGGCAAGATTAAAAAGTAAACAACAAACTCTATAAAGAGTTCTTATAAATCAATATGAAAAAATACAATATCCCAGAAGAAAAATGGATCAAAGGAGTGTTGTCAAGAAGAAGGCCCAGGTGCAAACAATTTTGGGGTTCCCAGGAAGGGAAGACTAGATTAAAATTTTTCAGATGGTATTATTTGGAGAAGGTAATTGAGAGGATGTGACCGCTGGTTGGGCCCCAAGCTGGACGTGGGCAATCAGAGTCTCCTCACCCCTCTCCTGTCCTTGGAAGGTCCAGTTCCACCCACCGTTCCCATGTAGGAGCCTTTTCAAGGATGTAGCCTTGGGAAAGTGATGTGTTGCTGAGACCATCTGGACAGTGTACGTGACTGAACCCAAGGCTTCCATATAAACTTTAAGTTTCTGGTAGGCAATGGGGAGATCTACTTGTCTTACAGCCGCCTAAGACAAGTCTCATGAGTGAGTTCCCTTGCTCTTTTATAAAAAATTCTTATTTTTTATGGAAGTGTAGTCAGTTTACAATGTTAGTTTCATGTGTAGGGCAAACTGAATCAGTTATACACACATATATATATGTGTATACACACACACACACACACACACACACACACATACTTTTTCAGATTCTTTTCCATTATGGTTCACTACAGGAAGTTGAATATAGTTCCCTGTGCTATACAGTAAGACCTTGTTGTTTATCTGTTTTATACATAGTGGTGTGTACCTCCCACTATCAGTCTGGAGTGCTCTGCCTCTTCTGTCTCTGCTTGCCTTCTGAGTACAGGGCCAGTTTGCAAACCAATGTGTATTTGCCTTGGGACCCTTGACCATCAGGACTTCGTAATTTGCCAGTCTTCTTCCCTCTCTCCTGCTCTGGTAAATGATAGGAAAAGGCAGTTTATGAAGGGACTATTACAGATGCCAGTAGATCTAATAGATGTTCATACTTAATAATAAACAAAATGCAAAATAATATGATACTGATCTGCCAAATTTGCCAATCCTGCCAAATTGACAAAAATATAAAAGGATAATGTCCAGAAGGACAGGGGTGTAGGGAAATGTTTTTGGCAGTGCAAGCTGATTGAGCTTTTTCAAAGGACTGTGGGCACTTTGCATCATGAATCTCTTTTGGTCCATCAACTTCACTTGCAGGATTTAAGCCTGAAGAAATTAGGGATATGTACAAAGGTAGATAAACAGGGATTTTCTTGTAGCATTTATAAGAAGGGAAAATAGGTTACTGTACAGTGATAAAACATACTCATTGCTGTCCTTACCAGCATTTCTTAGATCCATGGCATTGTACTAAGTAAATGTAATATCCCACCCCTGGAGTCAGTATTTTAAAAAAATGTAGCATGAAAAAGTTATAATAAGTTATCAAAGAGCACATGGTTAAGAATTAATAAAGGTTAAATGCAACCCCAGTCTTAATTAACTACTATAATAAATGTTCTCTGTCACTGAATAAGTGGCATAAGGAAATATTTATATAATGTATTGCTATATGAAAAAAATCAGGCTATATTCAGTTTCTCTAATGGGTGTGGGACTATGCAGATGTTCTGATATTTTTGCTAAGTTACGTCTTTCTAGGAATTAGTCTATTTAATTTATGATTTCAAATGTATTGGCATAGAGTTGTTAATAATAGCTACTTATATTTTAATGTCTCTAGACACTGTAGTTGATGTCCCTTTTTACTTCTTTTTTTGCCTTTTTTTGGTCTTGGCAAGGGTTTGTTAATATTATTAGGATTTGCAATGAACCAGCTTTTTGCTTTGTTGATTCTCTCATTTTTTTTTTATTTAATTAATTTCTAATCTTTATTTTTTTCTCTTTGGATTTAATTGATGTCCTTTTTTCTCTTTCTAACTTCTTAAGACAAGTGCTGAAATAATTGAGTTTTAGCCTTTCTCACTTTTTGACATTTTAAAATTATTTATTTCTTTATTGGGGGGGCAGGTAATTAGGCTTATTTATTTATCTATTTTATTTTAATGGAGGTCCTGGGAATTGAAGCCAGAACCTGTGTGTGCTAAGCATGCACTCTGCCACTGAGCTATACCCTCCCCCCTCACCTTTCTCATTTTTAAAATAGGCACATTTGAGACCATAAATGTCCTTTCAAGTGTAGCTCTAGTGCTTCATCTGCAAACATGCATATGGAATTTTTAAAAATTGTCATTTACTTCATTATCTTCTTTAACCCATGAGCTATTGAGAAGGGTGGTGGTTCATTTCCAAACATAAGGGGATTTTATAGTTATCTATTTGGTATTAATTATTACTTAATTTCTCTGTGGTTAGTCAGGACATAACCAGTATTACTTAAATCTTTTGAAATTTGTTGAAACTTGGTTTTGGCTCAGATTTTGGACAGTTTGGTAAATGTTCTGTGGTATTTGAAAAGAAGGTATAATTGATCCTAGTGGAGTGCACTGTTCTGTCTGTATCTGTCCATTAGGGTCATGTGTTAATCTTGCTCAGATCTACATTCTTACTGATGGTATATTTGTTTTTTCTATCAGTTACTGAGAAGGATGTGTCAAAGTCTCTAACCATGATGTGGATTTTTCTGTCTCCTCTTTTATTTCTGCCAGTTTTTTGCTGTATATGTTTTTAGAGTAAGTTTGTTAGATTCATACCAATTTAGACTTACTGTATTTTCCCTTTAGATCTGCTCTTTTATCGTCATAAACATCCCTCTTTATGTCTGTGGAGTAATGCTTCCTGCCTTAAAGTCTGCTCTGTCCTGTAGAAGTGACAGCACACCAGTTTTCTATTGGTTAGTCTTTGCGTGGCATATATAATGTTTCCATCCTTTTGCTCTCCACCTCTTTTATTTAGGGTGTATCTTTTCTATGTGATCAAGTTGTTTATTTTTAATCTGACAGTCTGACAACCTTTCCTTTAAATTATGTATTTGATCTATTCATGTTCAATGTATTATTGATGTATTTGGGTTTAAACTTATCATCTTAATACTTACTTGTCCTACTAGTTTATACTCTTCTTTCCCCCTCCTTTCTAGCCCTTTTTTTTTGTATTTAATTATATAAAATGTGTTATCAGTATACATAATTTTTCACATGCTTATTTTAATTCAACAGTAGATTTCTGTCTGGTTCTGTCTTATGAAATACGGCATAATATTCCAAAGTACAAATATGCCAGTTTAGCAATTACCTTCTTAAAATTTTTTTGTTTTTGCTTTATTTCTTCAATAAAAATCCTCTTTCACATCTGGTTGTAAAAATATGTGAATATTTTTCTAAGAAAGATGCTTCAAAGAATTACTGGATCATGTGGTATGCATACTTTGTATTTTGACAGCAGTTCCAAATTGCCATTCAGTTTCCCTGTACCAGTCGGTGCCTGTCCCCTCCCCACCCCCAACAGTGTATAGGAGTTTCAATTTCCTAACAAACTCAGCAAGACTTGATATTATCAAACATTTGAAAGCCAGCATTCTGGTACATGAAAAATGGTTTAATCTGATTTCTCTGATTGCTAATAACATAAAAAATCTTATTCAATGTAGTATTACAATTTTTTTCTTTTTTGCCTTCCTTTTGATTAATCAAATACTTATTAAAGTATTGTATATCTTACTACTTTTACTAGTTCTGAATAATGCAAAAAGGATAGAGCAGCCCTTTCCTGCCTTATGTACTACTGATGTCAAGGTTATTAATGACGCATTTTAAGCTCCATATGATGTTATTATTATTGTTATTATTGTGTAGTCAGTTTGACTTAGGTCTACTGACATACTTCACCCTTTCATTGTTCTACATTTTATTCTGCATCGTGATGCTTCTTTCTGGGATTATTTTCCTTCTCTTGAATTGTATTTCCATGAGTGTATTTGGGCTGATCACAAATCCTCTCAGCTTTTGTATTCAATGCATTTTACCTTAAACTTTGAAGGATATTTTTGGAGGAGAGAGAGTTCTGTGTTGGGAAGTATTTCCTTTTAGCATTTTGAAGATTTCATTCCAGTATCTTCTTGCTTTTTTTCTTTCCTGTTGAGAAATCAGCTGATGGTTTTAGTGTTCTTTCAAGGGTAATGTATCTCTTTTCCTCTGGGTGACATTAAGGTTTTCTCTTTGTCTTTGTTTTTCAGCAGTTTGACCATGATGAGCTTAGGTGTGGTTTTCTTTTGTGTTTTTCCTTCTTGAAGTTTGTAGTACTTCTTGGTGTTTTGGTCACTTGGGGAAAAGTTTTGGCAGTACTGTGTCTCCAAATATTGCTTCCGCTTTATTCTCCTCTCTTATTCTTGCAACTTTCACCATATCCCATGTGTTTTTTGTGTTCATGTCTGTATTTTTTCCTTTTGATGCTCCATGCTTCAGCCCATGTGGTATCTTCCGATGTTTTACCCTGCTAATTGTCTCTTCACTTATATGTAATTGCCTATTAAGTCCATCTCTTGTCAACTTATATTGTTTTATTTTTCAGCTCTAAACTTTTATTTTGATTTATTTTCTGTTTTCCAATTCTTTGCTGAAATTTTCCATAGGACATTAAAATGAGTGTATGTAATAAGATACTAGTAGCAGCATGTATTTTAATTGTTTAATGATATTATTATAACAATAATAAAAGATATATAAACCAGAACATCACACATAATCTCCTCACTAAACTTACCTTTTTTATTTTCCAGTCTGTGCCTTTGTTTCATATACAGATTAAGACAGTGTACATGTTAAGTGAATATTCATAGCATTGAATTTTAATGGTATATTTTGTAAAAAAAAATAACCTCCATATATTTTTTCTAATACCATATTTTAAATTCTGGTCTAACATCTTATTCTTTGCTTAGAATGATAAAGATTGGCAATGTATAGGTTTCTTGTTCTATCCACCAGGTATATATTTACTATGTCAAATAAAACGGTTAAGAAGATTAACATCACCAGAAGACGTATATGGTATCTTTCTACAGATGTTTTCCTTTTCAGATCAGAAGAGGCATAGGAGAATTTTGCTTCAGAATATTACATTTGACTTTGCCTGCCTTTAAAAGCTTACTTTCAACCTGGATAGATTACTCGCGCTCTTTGTTTGAAAGCTATTCATCAAACTCTAGATGTATTTCCCTTCCCAGAACAATTGCCTGTGTGTCATTAATGGTGGCAGTATTGATCTTTAATGATGGTAGACTCTGATGACTTGAAATCTTTTTGATGATATCTCTATTATCACTTATAAACTTTTAAAAAAGACAAATTATTAGTCAGGTTCACATTAATATTGGTAGATTTATAGGCATCTTGATGAAACTCATGGCAATATAAGAGGAAGCTAAATTTTAATTGCAGATTGCCCTTACAAATGGAAGAATTCCAAGATTTTTGGTAGTTAGATGATTTAAGTAGTTGAAAATAGGAAATAAAAATGGACTTGTTCTCTGAAATAAAAAGTTTTATACATTAGTGAACTGAAAGAGAGTCTTCTCTGAAAATGGTTCTAATAATTCTTGGTACATTAAAAACATCAGTCATATTATGAAAAAACATAGGAGTTAAACTACGCCAGATATCCACACCCTTGAAAACGTGGTGACTATAAATTATGTAGTGAATCTTATTTTCATGAAAGGCTGCAGAAAGGAACTCATAGAATGCCAGCTTTGAAAACTTACTTAGAGGTCATAGAACCTTAGCCTCTCATTTTCTAGATGAGACTCAAGGTGTTATTCCAGACATCAAGGTGGTGGGCAGTGTCATGGTAACTCCCAGAACAGGGGTTGGCCTAGAGCACATGTTCTATAAATGTTAGTTTCTTTTCCTTTTTGCCTAGAACCCAGAAACCTAGTTTCCCCCTTCTTGGGATCATTATAATTTGTTAGTTGTATTAATTAATCATCTAACCTGTAGTAAAAAGCAACCTCCAGTGACTCTCTCTCTGTCTCTGTCTCTCTGTCTCTGTCTCTCTCTCTCTCTCGCCTTCTGAGATGGCTCACACTCTGTCTATGGAGTGTGTTAAAAAAAAAAAGAAAAAGAAAGGAAAAGAAAAGAAAAAAGCAACCCCCAAATCTCAGTGGCAAATGACAATAAGGATTCCTGTCTTTGTCTCCTTGCATGTACTCTGTGGGTGGGCTGAAGATCTCCCCCTCTAGCTGTAGGTCGCCTGCGGCTGCAGCTGGGGCTGGGGCTCTGTTCCATATGGCTCTTTCCCATGAGCCTTCATTTTGGAACCCAGGCTAATGGAGCATCCCATCTAGGATATGCTGTTCTGCAGTTAGAGACTAAAAAGCAAGAGCAGCCCTCTTCAAGAAGCTCTTACTTGGAGAGAGCGCACTGTCGTATCTGCTGACATTCACTGGCCGGTCAAGTCCATGGCTGCGTCTGACAACATGCAGCAAGATGTGCTCCTTTTGCAGGAGTCATGGTGAACAACGAAGATGTGTAAGTCTTGCAGGGTAGGGAGCAAATAGTTGTCAATAATAATATGAACTATCACACAACTGACAAATCTTTTACTCTGGTACCTTAATTGGGTCTACTATTCTTTCTCAATTCCACATTGGCAGAAATGCAAGATATTGGCTCTTGCTTCATTTTCTGTGGCTCAGTTGAATTCTGGTTTTTTCACAGGGCAGATCACTTTTTGGTTACTCAGGAAGAATGTTTTCAAAGCTGCAACAGAAATCGAGAATCAGTTGATTTTCCTTTGAATCAAATTGTTCTTACTAAACTTGAGGATGTTTATTTTCTAAAAAAAAAAAAAGCTTGATGGAAGGGGGACATGGTGTGCAGGAGACTTGTCTTTTATCTTCTGAAGGAAGACTTGCAAGGCCTTCAACTTAATCCTTAGAGAAAGTTTAAACTTTAGGTGGTTAAGTATTACTGGTGGTACTCATATAAAGATGAAAAGCCATGGAAAGAAAGGGTATGTTTTCCATAAGTTCTTTTAAAAATGTTTTAAAGCTCAATTTAACAATCAGTGGGGTCTTAACCATCCCTCACGAGCCTTCTTTAAAATTTATTTTTAAGAACAGGAAGGCTCTGTATAAAGTCGGGGAAAGGAATGGAGAAGAGAGGGGAATGGGCTGTTTAGAGTTTACTAATTTCACCTACACTTCAACAATGCATTTGAACTTCACATCAATCCTTTAATGGATAGATGGGTGAAGACAGGAGGGACAGTGAGAGAAAGGGAGAAGGGTCACCTTTCTTCTGCCAGAGAATTAGATGATCTCTCCAGATTCTTAGCATTACAATCTGTTCACCTATCTAGTGAGTGGTAAGTATATTCACTTGCAAATTCTTTCCCAAGAGCAGAAAGAATACAACTTAGAAAGATATAAAAGGGACTATAAGAAGAAGTCTTCTTGCCAAGGTCCCTCAGGCATCCAGTTCCCTTCCAAGGAGGCAATCTGCGTTGTCTGTTTCTAGAATATTTTAGGCATTTACAAGTAAATACATTTAACTAGATATTTCTGCCTTTTGTGTACAAAATATGTCTATTCTACACTTAGCCTTCACTTAAAATGTTTTAGAGATCATTTCAAACAAATGTATAATGAGTCCCCTCCCCTTACCCTCATACCCTCTTTTTATTTTGTTGTTGTTTTTTTAAGGCAGCTTGGGTCTTAACTTTGTAAAGATATTCCATAAGCTGCAAAGTTGTAGTGCATCTTTTCTTTCTGGAAATGTACATTAAGTCTTCTGAATTCTCAGAATGGTGCCACCCAGAGGACACTTAACAGGGGACCTCGGGGGTCTTACCAGTTTGTAACTTACATGTAATTGTTACTGTGGCTAACTCCTGCTTGTTTCTTCAGGGTGATAAACAGCAAGACCCTCAGGAATGCTCCTCCGGCTTCCTTTGTTAGATCACACACCAGGGAAGGGGGAGGACCTGTACCGCAGCACCAGGGGAGAGTTTCCCTGAGCAGCGGTCCAGGAAGTGGTAGCTCCAAAAAGGAAAGGAGAGCAGGCGAAGGGTGAGCCGGGCTCAGAGGTGAAGAAGGCAGATGCAGGGAGGGTGATGATAGGGCAGGCAGCTAACTAAAGCCAGAGTCCTTCTGCCTCCCTTGTACGCTCACCTTTACCGCATGCGTTATCATTATGAGTGGTCCTTCAGAAGACCACACTGGTAGAAAGAGAATGTGCTGTGATTTTAAATGTAAATTGGAAACGTGCATCTGATCAGAGTGCTGTTGAAAGGAGAATCACATCAAATTATAGGGTATGAAACGGGAAGTCATTTGAGTGAATTGCCTGTTAAATGTCAGCTATGACCTAACGTTTTCCTTCATGTATAAAGGCAGTGCTACCCCTTTGCTGTGGCAGGGCTCTTTGCTCCCTCTCTCTTGCTTTGTCCCCTGTGCCACCAGCTGGGGTGAGGGGTTGGGTGGAAGTCATGAAACACAGTGACCCTGAAGAGTCTTTCCAAGAACTGACCCTGGCCATGGCTTCATTAGTACCTTGTCTGGCGTTGTCCTGAGATTAATCAGCCTCAGGCAATAATCTGATAGTTTAATAATTGTATCATGCTTATTTCCATAATACTCAGGAGTATGGGTTATTATTAAAGAATGTGTACAATGTATAACTGAATAACTTTGCTGTACACTTGAAACTTGTCAATCAATTACATTTCAAAAAAAAAATTAAAAAAATAATGTATACAATTTTTTCTCTTAATTGTCCTAGGTAGAACTTTTATGGATGGCAAATAGTGGTATAAACAGTTAAAATGAGATTTTCAAGGCTGAATAACATATTCAGTGCAGATGAAAGAATTTTATTATATCCCATTTAGTCTGAGGTTTTGAAAATACCTTTGCTTTAGAAGAGGTTGCATCTGCTAGTAAGCGGGCACGAGCATCCTTGATGCTTGTTTGCACTGATCACCTATCTACTTAATGACTTAAAGGTACCACTCAGGAGCTATAGGTAAATTACCCTTAGCTTCTCATGCTTTCAGCTCAACAGACCTTCTTCTGAACTTGTCTTTTGTGTAACATCCAGGAAATACACATTTTGCTGAGCTGTGTCCTCCAGACCTAATTGCAAATACCATGGCACGTTGTGAAAATCCTGCAGGCACTAGGTGGTGGACTTCAGAGTCTCAGTGAACTTTGGTGTAACTGGACTGGCTTTCTGAGCTTTCATGTCTGCCCCTCCCACAGCCTCTCCAACTTTATTTTCTCGCTCAACTCCCTGCAGCTGGACTCCTGAAAGCCCAGGACTGTTCCAGCCCCCAAGCCGGTTCCACTGAGGGCGTGGGAAGCAGTCGCCTCAGCCTCTCTGTTTTGTGAAACTTGGAATGAAAGCTTGCTTCAGACCAGACCTTGGACGTGTCTTCCCTGAGGTGGGTTTCTCCAGCAGGTTATCTACTCTCACCCATATTTTATGCCCAAGTGAATGAGGAACCACAGGATCTCAGTCTGGTCTCTCTTTGTTGGCTTTGTGTTGTTACTTTTGCTCCATGCCTGAGCGCTTTGAAATTTGTGTGTGACTGTAATATAGCCAAGTGGGTTGAGCGTTTGGGTGCTGGAGTGCGGGTGATGTAATTTTAAATTCTGGGTCTGCAGTTTACTTGCAGAGTGACCTCGGGAAAGTTATCAGTCTCTCTACAAGGGTCTGCTTTCCTCATCTATAAAATGGCGATAAGAATAGTATCTCCCTTGGGATGTTGAAGATTAAGGGAAATGATTCGTGTCACACGCTCAGCACCCAGTGATAGCTCAGTAAGAGTTAGTTGTTATTATGACTGGGATGTTGATTGTTTTTCCCAAACAGCACAGGTAGGTTTGACTCTAAAGCTCCTTATGGCTAGAGACTATGAGAGGTCCACCTGGCGTGTTAGTTCATGTTTGTTAAATTACCAGATAATGGAAATGTTCTTGTTACACCGTTAGCTTGGAAATTAGAGGCTCCACTAAACATGAGCTCAAAATCTAAAAGTACAAAACACACATGGGAGCAATTCACCTGGAGTAAGAATCACCAGAAACAACAATCAGCAGCACTAGGATTTCAAGAATTTGAATGATACAGTTATTATCATTAAGATGCTCTTTTAAAAAAGAGTGGAATAGAGAACATGAGAAAAAATATGTGCTCATAGGATAGTAATTTTTTTACAACCTGCTTTTTCCCCACTTACGGTTTCCTCAGAATCATTTTATCATCTTTAGAGAGCACATGGCCGGAACATGGTCAGCTTATCACTTCAGCATCACATAAACAAGAGAAAGGAGAAAGCACACTCATATGCTGCCCTTTTATGCATGGTGGCTCCACCCACGAGCAAATATGGTCTGATATGTGTCCTGGAATATGACTTAGAATTACCCCTCTTTGGAGAGACTGGGGTGGGGGCAGGGTTCAGAGCAAGGGTGTGAGGAGGGTTAGGGGAGGTAAGAGAGATGCTGAAAAAAGGCTGTCTTCTCCTAAAACACTGCAACATCAGAGAATGTGCTTGGGGGAAAAATGATTTCATTGGATGGTTTAATTTTAATGAATTTACTCTTGCTGTTTATATTGTAATTATGTTAATTAAAAAACAATTTCAAAGTGCATTTCAGTAATGAAGACCCTGACCTGCTTATGTGATGATTAAAAATGAAATGATCTATAATCCCCATTTGCGGAAGTCCTCAGCAGTGCTTAATTTGAGAACTGAAAATAATGAATGTTTGCCAGCTTGTGGCAACACGAGAAAACGTCATGTGTGAACACTGTGCAGCATTGGCTGCTGTGTGTTCCTTGCCAGCCTGGGGCTTCTGCTCCTCCTCTCCCATGTTGCTGACTTGGTTTTTGATCCCTCAGTAGAGAAAAGGCACTGTGCTGTTGATGTCGCATTTCTAGTCTGCTTGGAGGTTTAGGAATGCTCCCTTATCCCTTAGGAATTCAGAGGTATGCCAGCTTCTTCCTGCTGAGGGCGGTCTGCCCCTCCAGGTGGACAGGATCTAAAAGGCTTAGGCTAGCTCCTGAGTGTGATCCACAGGAAATAGTCCTTTATGTCACAAACCCTGGAGATGGAGGCTGCCCTGAGCTGCTGCCTCACATTTGCTTTTCTATCCAAGTCTCTAGCCAGCTGGCTCTTGCCCGTTTGATTTTTCAGGTAAGAGTCAGTCTATATATCCCCATCTCTGGAGGCCGAACATCAGACTCTCCAAAGGGTCTCCTTAAAGCCCCTCTATTTTGATTTGCAGTGGTGGGGGAAACACCCCTCAGTTTACTACCCTGGCAGCAGGGTCAGATCTCTTGATGCACCAACAGCTTTCTCCAAAATCTCATCTTTGACTTCTGAGCCTTTTATATCCTGGATAGAGCTGAGGGGGTAGGAAACAGATAACTTTTTTAAATTGAACTTTTTATTTTGACATAGTTACAAATGCACACGCAATTGTAAGAAATAATCCAGAGAGAGCCCATGTACCCTTTACCTTGTTTCCCGCAATGGTAAAAGCTTCCAAAACTATAGTATAGTATCACAGAGTTCTGACATGAGCAGAGTCAAGATCCAGTGACGTTCCATCCTGACAAGATCCTCTGGCTGGAAAGCAAAGGCTCTTGGGAGCTTTTTAGTCTGAGCCCATTGGTGTTTCTGGGTTGCTGGCTTCTACAGCCTCTGCTCTGGGATTAATGAGGCAAAAAGAAAAGCCAGGAAACTTACCACCATGTTACTCCCTAGCTGGTCTGTCATCTTCTCTGCCCCTTTCATCTGTTATATATATATAATACCCAGGGATTTTAGTTGCACTTAGTGGGGAATTTAGGGAAAAGTATGTCACCTCCGTCTTCCCAGAAGTGGAAATCTATGTAACTGTTCCTCCCCACCTCCCCAAACAAACAACTTTTTATTGAGGTATAGTTGATTACAATGTTGTGTTAGTTTCAGGTGTACAGCAAAATGATTTAGTTTTATATATATATATTTCAGATTCTTTTCCATTATAGGTTATTATAAGATTGAATATAATTCTCTGTGTTATACAGTAGGGCCTTTTTTTAAAAAAATCAATTTTATATATAGTAGTGTGTATCTGTTCATCCCAAATTCCCAATTTATTCCCCCCCCCATTTACCCTTTGGGAACCGTAAGTTTGTTTTCTATGTCTGTGAGTCTATTTCTGTTTTGTAAATAAGTTCATTTGTATCATTTTTTTAGATTCCACATATAAGTGATATTATATTCATCTTTCTCTGACTTCACTTAATGTGATAATCTCTAGGTCCATCCATGTTGCTGCAAATGGCATTATTTCATTCTTTCTTATGGCTGAGTAGTATTCCATTGTATTTATATATCACATCTGTATGCCTTCATCTGTCGATGGATATTTAGGTTGCTTCCATGTCTTGGCTATTGTAAATATTGCTGCTGTGAGCATTGGGGTGCATTATCTTTTTGAATTAGCATTTTTCTCTCTTCTGGATATGTGTCAGGAGTGGATTGCTGAATCATATGGTAAGTCTATTTTTAGTTTTTTAAGGAACCTCTATACTGGTTGCATTAAACTACATTCCCACCAACAGTGTAGGAGGGTTCCCTTTTCTTCACACCCTCTCCAGCATTTATTATTTGTAGACTTTATCATGATGGCCATTCTGACTGGTGTGAGGTGGTACCTCATTGTAGTTTTGATTTTATGTAACTGTTTTTTGATCACATTTTTTGCAAGTTCTCAGCATAGCTTTGTACTTCACTTGGAATGTGATATTAATTGTCTTGGTGCCTCAACTAAAATTTCCTATTAGCATTTAACTGTATACATGTGAAGAAGAAAGGGTTACAAAATACATTCTCAACAATTATGATTATGAAAAGTACCTGGGTTTTCATTGTTTTAGTAACAGTATGTAAACATGTTCCTAGATGATTCTTTCTTCTGGCTCTAGAGAGAACATTCTGGAAAGGTAGGTCTTGGGAAAATTATTAAAGAAGTGACTAAATTCCACTAAATTGTTGAAAACATGAATATTGCTATTATGCATTCTCTTTCACTTGTTACAACTAACTAGAGAGCTATATATTACTTTTGGTAACGTGGCAGTCAGAGGATAGTATAGATAGTGGTGGTCTGGAGTCAGCTTGTACCGGCTTGTGAGAGGTGATTGTCTTCAGGAATTCTGCAAGGTAATAAACAGCCATTATTAAAAATGAAAATCTAAAATTTCAATAAATTATTTTAAAACAAAGGTAACCAATACTCAAAATTGACCACATCCTAGTTTTTTTTTTTTTTTTTACTGCATTTTACTATTATCTATGTTCTTGAGATTATTTGCATTTCTTGTATGTGTGGTGGAAATACTGTATAATGGCTTCCTACTGTGGATGTCTTTCCAACTCTGTGTTCAGTGATGTCGCATTGGTAGCTTGAAATCAGCCTTGATGGGAGTATTTACACCACAGAAATTGGAAAATATTACAAATCAAGGTTTTCCCCGGGAAAGCCTGTTGTTAAACATTTTCTAGAATACCACTGAGTATAAGCCATTTTCCCAGATTCTCTTTCCTTGAAGATAACTGTTTTTATTCTCCAAGAACATTCTCCTCTCTCGGGAGCCTTTGAATTTCCAGACATAAATTACTTGCATTTTATATAATGCATTAGCAAGATAAGAGCAAGTATTTCTTCAACCCTCACAATCCACGGTGGGAAACAGATATGTTTCCTATTATCCTGCCTTTTGAGGAGCCTTGAGGATGGAGCTGATGCTATGTTCAGATTAACTATGTGAGCAGAAGAGTTGGGGGGAGGGGGAGGACAAATGACTTGTTTTTCCAATACAGCTGCTCCAGCTATTGTCTCTAATTACACTCCTGCTGGGCTGATAAGGAAACTGGCTTCTCTCAGCTGTGAGGAGCTGCCACACCACCAAGCCTAATATTTCTTTCTGGGTTTAAGTAATGTCTTGTGTGCTAAGCAACATAGACATGAATTATTTTTTGAGGATCGTGATTGGCTACGTTTCTACTATGTTTAGGCCCGTAATTTTCTTTAAGCTACATCGTGTCCATTTGGAAGTTTACCTATTGCCTTTACTGAGGCAGGCGATTTTAGTGGTTAAAGTGTAGATGCATTTTTTTCAGCTTTTTAACATTCTCCTTATTCATATGTCTTTTTATTCGGCATTTAAACAGTAGGCTGATACCTTCTTGAAGACGTGACTGATACTATCTTGGTGCCTTTCCAGTTTGGCCAGAATTCACCCGGGCTGTTCTGAATATCCCCAGAATGTGAACCCAAAGCAAAGATATATAATGTTGAGACCATGTGCCTTTCAATATTTTCTTTTTTTCTGGTAGGGAAAAAAAGGTAGCAAGATTGCACATTTTGGTCTTTTACCTCTGCTGTCCTTTGTGGTAAATGGCCAAATACCAAAGCAAAAAAGCAATCTAGAAAAGACATGCGTGTGTGACCCCCATGCCAGGGGAGTATGACCTGGAGAAAAGGTACAATGACGCTCTACTTACGAGCTGCAGGGTAGAAATCCTGAAGCAATGTAAGCACCTGGTGATTTCATCTATTAAAGTGTTTTCAATTTAGAATCTACCAAATTGATTAAAAAGCCCTGTTCTCTATTAGAGTACTCGAGAATAACCTATGCACAATTGGGCATAAAGTGATGAAACATTTTATGTGGGGTTTTAAATGGCATTTCATAGGAAATGTCACTGCCTCTGTGTTTCTGTCCAATGAGGATGTCGTTTTAACTGTCTATACTCTTCATGTCAAAGGGCCTTTGCAATATGCTAATCCAGCTGCCTGAGCTCAGCTACAGAGCAGGGGACATCAGGGACAAGAGAGCCCACTGCAGGGCACTCAGGGTGAGAGCCAGGGAGCACCAGCACCAAACAGCCATGCACAGCAACCCCCAGCATCTGCAGGAGGGAAGCCAAGGCGTATGTGTAAGACTTAAGATATGGTAAAATCAGTCCTCTGAATAAATCCTTAACTGAGGACTCCAGTCTTAATAAGAAGAGCCCTGAAGTAAACATAAGACACGCAGACATCCCAGCAGAGGACAGCTAGGTGGGTGGGAGCCACATATACTAAGGCAATCAGAAGGGGATCCAGAGAGAACCATCTGAGAAAGTCTGGCCAGTTTCTGGCCTTTCTCGTTACTTCAGGCTAGTGTGGTGGTGAAGTGTGTGGGCTCAGGGGTCAGAACACCAGATTTATATTCTGGGTCTGTCATGTAATAACCATTTGACCTTGTGTTTCTCAAACTCAGTTATCTGTAAAATATAATTAATGATAGCACACCTCGTGTCAAGCTCTTAGCAAAGCTTCTGGAGCCTAGTAATTTCTCCCTAAATGTAGCTGCATAAATGCTGATGCAATTATATTAATATTAGTTCCATAGTGATACGAGACCTCTATCAGAATCCACTTAGTATTTTTTATGGCTTTTGTTGTATTAGTATAGTTAGTGAACTGTATCCTGTTCTCATTACAAAATGAGGGTTCAGTGGGTAGGAAATAGCTCAGTGGCAGAGCGCATGCTCAGTATACATGAGGTCCTGGGTTCAATTCCCAGTACCTCTATTAGAAAAATGCAAAATGAGGTTTCAGGAATTCCCCCAAAACCCTTTTGTCCTCTTCATGCTGTTCCTAAGCAGAGAATCCTGAGGGTGCTACTCTACGTTGATACCTAGTTCAGGTGGACCCTACCTGGCTATTGGACTGAGCAGCATGAAAACCAGAGCCAAATAAGCAGCCCCCTTGCAGAATGCAGGCTGAACTGTGTCTGCTTTTGTCTGAATTTGCTACCAGTTAACTTGGTTTATATATTATGTGTCCCTCATGTGTGGTGGGGCCACATGAGGATACAGGTGACAGAGCAAGGCTACTCTCCTCCCCACTCACTCATTAATCATTTGTGGAGTCATGAATTGATTGATTCACTCATTCATTTATTAATTGAACTATGGTGATTGACTGCCTTGAATGCATCCGTCACGGCACCAATCTCATAATCCTTATTTTCAAGGACTTCACATCCATCAGTGGAGACAGAAAAAGTAAGCAGGAAAATCAAATATACTTGTTGGGAATAACAGTAGTGAAGACATTTTATACTAATGACTAGGTGAGAGTGGCTCATAATTGCAATGACAGGTCTTGGGGAAAAGTTTCACTCATATGACAGATGTTTATTTAATACCTACTATGTGCCAGACAGTTTTTAAAGAACCGGCCACATAGCAATAAAAAAGGTAAGGCCCCTGCTGTCATAACTTCTACATGATCCTGGGGGGAAACAGAATAAACAGTAAAAGAAAAAATATCAGATAGGAATATACACTATGCAAGTAATTAAAATTCAAATTAAAAGAATGGAGGTGTTTGGGGGGGATGATTGGGTGTCTATTTTATATAGGGTAGTCAGGAAAGACTCAGGGAGGAGGTTACATTTGAGATGAGACTTAAAGTCTGAGAAAGAAAATCAGCTGGAAAGTATTTTTCACAGAGGGAAAAGCTGTTAGAAGTGTCCCAATGCAAAATGGAGATTGGCATGTTCAAAAGAAAGGCAGCGTGGCTGTCACATGGCAAGCCAGGTGTGGGACAAGGATGGAGAGTTAGGAAGAGGCAAGAAAGCCATGAAGGCTCTGAAAGCCAGCAAAAGAGATTGCCTGTCATTCGACATGCAACGAGATGTCACTGATGGGTTTTAGGTAGGGGAGTGACATGGACTAATTTACATTATGAATGCACTTCCTGTTGCTATGTAGAGAATAGATCATTGGAGGTGGTGGCAGTATTCTGTGTGAGAGAGGGTGGTGGCTTGAATTGCAGAGGAAGTGGTAGATGGGGAGATGTAAATGCATTTGGGTGTGTTTTGGAGATTATAAGATTTGATTAGAGGCTGAATGTGTCAAATGAGAATAAAAATGAATGCAAGATAAACTCTTAGGTTTTTGGCATGAGCAACTGATGGTGCAGTTTACTGTGAGGAAAACACCTGGGACAGGAACAGCATGGTTTTTTTGGGGGGAAGGGCAGAGCAGATGTTGGTGTGGGATGAGGTGGGGAAATTAGGGGTTCCCAGCTGATGGTGTGGAGTTTGAGATCTCTTAGATGCACAAGAAGGAACATCCTTTGTCTACTCATGGGACTGGCATAGCAACTGGCATGTTCAGTCAGGTCAATAACAATATTTGGATAAGAGAATGAATGAATGAAGTAGATGATGTCCTGCTCTGTTACATCCTCACTGTCATCAGATGCTGCTGCATCACACACAGGGAGCACAGAAAGATACAGACTAATTCAGCAAGTCACACATTCAGGCAAAAACAGGCTTAGAGAAGCCTGCATTTTGTAAAGGGGCTGCCACTTGTTTTTTTGTTTGTTTGCTTTTTCCCCACAACTAGTAATCTGGATGTACGAATAAGGAATCTAGGGGAGAGGTCAGATTTGCTGAGAAAGAGTTGGTAGTCTTGGAGTACAGATAGTTTTTTAAGCCACAGGATGCCTTTGGGTTCCTTTGGAAGAACATATAGATGGAGAAAAGAATGGGGCCTGGATTAGTGTCCTATTGCGACTACTACACACTTAGTAGCTTAAAATAACACAAACATATTATTTTATGGTTCTGGAGGTCAGAAGTCAAAGCTGGATCTCACTGGGCCAAAATCAAGGTTTTGGCTGAACTCTCTCTGGAGACTCTAGGGCAGAATCCATTCTATCACTTTTCTAGCTTCTCGATGGAACCTGCTTTCATTGGCTTGTGGCTCCTTCCTCATATTCAGAGGGCATCACTCCAGCTTCTGTTTCCATTGTCACAACTTTTCCTGACTCTCTTGCTTCGTTTTTACCTTTATAAAGATTCTTGTGGTTTGATTGGGCCCATCTGGATAATCCAGGATAATCTCCCCATCTCAAGATCTTTAATCAGATCTGCAAAGTCCCCTTTGTCACCTAAGGTAAAATATTCACATGTTCTGGGGATTAGGATATGAACAACTTTGGAGGCCAGTATATTGCTACTGCCGGGCCCAAGACTGATCGCTGGAGGGCTCCTAGGAGGCTGAACAGAGAAGATTTAGCAAAGAAGAAAAAGAGGAAGATCCTGTGAGAAAGGAGGAAAACCAGGAGAATGTGGTGTCACAGTGTCACAGAAGCCAAAGGTAGACCATTTGACCAAAGAGGAAGTATAGTTGTTTTGGTTAGCTCTGAGTTTGGCTGTGAATAATGGAAAATCCTGTTACAGTGATATAGCCAAAGAATGGGTTTATTTTTGTCCTGTAGCAGTAAGTCTAGAAGAGGCCCTCTATGGCTGGAGTACTAGCCCCAGGTGCCTCTGTCGTCCTCCTGTGCTGCGTTTGATGTATGGTTTCCTTTATCACATTTCCAAGATGGTGGCTGCATCTCTAGGCTTTGAGTTTGCCTTTCAGTCAGAAGAGTGGGAAAGCGTAAAGAGCAAAGGTCCAAAGGGTAAAAGGTCAGCTAAGTGGGGTTCCTTTTTGAAAAACTTCTTCAGAAGCTCCTTTCAGTCACTTCTGCCTATGTCTCATTGGCCAGGTTACATGGCCATCTCTAGCAGAGTGAGAGGAGTCTGTTGGCCAGGAAGTGGGAAGAGTGAACATCAGGTAGGCAGTTAATGTCTGCTGCTGTCATGTTTGTTAATATAGAACTTTTGTGAAAAAAAAATGCATTAAGTGATCTTTCATTTAAGATCACTTCTCCCAAAGGGATTAGGGCTTTAAAAATAGATTTAACTCCTTTTTAGAGAACTTTGATGGTTGGTGTTCTCTACCCTTCATAGGAACTCTTGTAGCATTTGATTTATACACTTACGAAGCTTTTTCCTTCCATCTTAGAATTTCCTCTCAGAGGTGATTTAATTCCATTTCCTTTTGTTCACTCTTCTGGAGAGACGAAGTAATAGCAGTGAGAATCAATCGTCTGGACCCTTGAAATAGTTTGAAGTAGCAGTCCTCCAGTGAATTAGTGGAAAACAGCACTGAGAGGTAAAACATAGGTGTAATTCTGTCAGAGCTTCTTGGGGACACTGGTGAAATACAAAGTGAGGGAAAGCACACTCTGCTTTTATGGGAAAGAATTGGTTGAGTAAATTTTCATACAAATTGAAGAGGATGTTATCTATGGTCTTTATTGATGAGGATGGAAATTGGAATACATAAAAATGGAAATGAAATAAATACTTCAAAAGACTGCAGAAAGATGACTTCAAGGCAGGAGCAAATTGTTGGCTGTGTTGAAGTGTCACCCCCAGGAGGAGGGGGAGAAGAGAACAGGGTGCTCCAGCGAAGGCCCTTCTGTGCCTGAATTAATGGAAGTTGCCATGTGTCAGCCTCTTTTGACAGTTGGTGTTTTTCTGGGTTAGTGGGTTTTACCTCCTGTACGTGCTCATTGGCAGGATGAAGGCTAGTATTGAGCAACCGTTATAAAGGAGAAACATTTTTTTTTTCGAGAAACATTTTTAAATGTCATCTTTTGGTGAATTTTCCTAGTATGCTCTAAAAGGTGGAGACAAATATCCTTTGAAATCCATTTTATTTTCTTTTACAGCCTATTCTTGGCCAATCTCTCAGGCTAGAAAATTGCTACTTTCTCCTTCCCTCGCCACCAGGGATCCAAGCTGCAATTTTGGAACTTTAAAAAAATGTTTTCAAATGGTCCCCATAATCCCAGAAATTTCTTCCAGTCAGTATGTGTTACTCCCCCTCATTCCCCAACACACACACGCACGCATGCTGCTGAGTGCTGATTACGTTAATCCTGAATTGAAACTCCATGTTACACACACACACCCACACCCACCCACACACAGAGTTCCCTGTCAGAATGGAGTTGAGTGAACCTCTGCCAGGTAAAATGGCTGTCTCTTGTTAATGAGACTTGCCCACAGTTGATCCTAATTAGAAGGCCAATGAATAATTGATGCTTTGATTTTGGATTGATTTGATAGCAGAAGCGAAAATGCCTGAGTATTTGGAAATGTTAAAGGGCTTTAACCTTTAGTATTCTATGGACTGATTTTCATCACTGATCATATCTTCATGGCCCACAGAAGGTAGTATTTGAGTTGGTGCTGAGGGATTTTTGATACAAAGGAAGGGAAAAAGAGGATTGCAAGCTAAGGCCACAGTGTAAGTAGGGAGGCAAGACTTTGCATTACATACACAGCAAATGGCAGATAGTCTGATGAGGCTAGGGCATGTGGTTTGGGTAATATAATATTGTGATGGGACATGAAATTGGAGATATACTTTAGAATCATGTTTCGGAAGGTGTTGAATGCCAGACTATGGGGTTGAATTTTATTTGTTGGGCAAGAAGATTTTTGAAGAGGGAAATAGTCTGACCCATGCATTAGGAGGATAATTTATAAAATAATAGAAGTAATTTTAGGGTAAGAATCCTCATGTGTGTACAGAGTTCTGACGTTTACATAGCTTTTCCACCTACTTTAAAAAACATGTGATCTGGTAGAATGAAGTACATGAGGAAAGCCCTTCGTGAGGTTTGGAATTCATGTCATGCAAAGTCTGTTTGAAATCACTGGAACAGACCCGCACTCTTTGAAGGGTTCTATATAGAAAGGGTCTCCACAGGAAAGGCATAAACCTGAGATTATTTCAACTCCTCCAAAAAAACCTTTAAATTTAACATGACAGAAAATCCAAGTAAGTAAAGAATAACTTACAGACACCAAAGGTTATCTCACAACGACAACCATTCTTAAAAATTTGTTGCATTACTTTCCATTCTTTTTGGTACACATATTCATCTGTCCACCCATTCACTCACTTACATAACAAATATTTATAGATTTGATGGTAGATTATATAAATATAAGACAAACATGATTCCTGTTCTTTTGGGGCTTATGGTTTAGTTAGTTTTTTTTTTTTATAAAGCTATTATCACATATTCACATCCTGTTTTTTATAATTAAACTTCTAAATGACTGTTACATCATATGCATTTGCTATATACCATTATAGACAAATCATTTGCATCATATTTTACCCTGTGGATACCATGTATTTTCTCCTACTGTTAGACATTTAGATGGCCCTCAGTGTTTTCGCTATTATAAACAACTTTGTTGTAAACAATATGCCTTCTTTTCCTACATTTTAGACTATTTCCTTAGAAGAGACTCCTATAAGAATTGTAGAGCCAAAGGGAATAATTGATAAGGCTTTTGATAATGGTTGTTGCTTAACAAAAAGTGCATAAACTTATTCTCTATTCAGCACTACAAGAATAAGTCCATCTCATAGCAACATCACTGCATTGGTCATTACTATGACAAAAAATTAATTTGACTTGAGAAAAGGAGGCCAGTGTCCTGAATCTTCTTTAGAAAGGGCTATTAGATGACTCCAGTTGTCAGAAAATGCAAAGGCATATCTTATGCTGCTGTGAACTCCTTGTGACTGAAGGTGTGCCAGTCCAGACTATATAATCCTGTGACTATCAGTCTAGAATCACTTGGACATCTCAATTATTCCTATGGAATTCTGCTTCTCTTCTATGGCAGTGGTCCAAAGTGATCACTAATGAAAATGTGTTATTTTATTGATCATGGGGAGATGGTCATTTGACATGGAAACATGGAATATGTGTGAAAAAAAGGAATTTTAAATAATCCCAATTGAATATAATTAGAAGCAGCAAAGAGACACGTAAGAGTTGGTGAAGGGAAATACCACAAAGAGAAGCAGAAGCACCTTCAAAATCACAAAGGAAGCATACACGAATGCTTGGCAGTTCCAAGAGGCAGAACAGGTCACTGGGGCTTCGGATACAGATATGCCACCAGTATTAATTGCTTTGTTAGAAGAGAAATGGCCTAAAATTATATGAAGGAGGCTGGGCCCTAGAGGTACTAATGGCAGTGGAAATGGTTGCCATGACAACGGCAAGGAAAAGTCAACCAAAAAAATTACTAATACCAATGAGTGTAAATGTGTCTGACATTGAATAATGTGAGCCGATTCCTTGGCAGATTCTAACATTATTCTTGAACCTGAAAAAGAAAATGTTTCAGCATTTATCACGTGCAGGTTTCATTTTATGGATTCCACAGTAAGGGGTAACTAACTTTTTCTGAAGAGGTGGGCTTTGATTTTTAAAATAACTTTTATTATAATAATATCATAGGAATATGAAAGGGTATTTTCAAAAGGAAAAAAATTGCTTATCATCCTCCCTGTCAATACAACAGCTTGCCTTTTCCTTCTCTGCATCCAACTGCATTTTCACATATCTGTATTCTCAGTGTTCTGACAGCTTTGCATTCTGCTTTTATTATTTAACCTCATGTCTAAAGCATTTTCCAGATTTTAAAATCATCTTTGTAATTAAAAGTTAAAATTTCTATGCAGTGATTTATCAACTGCATTGTATCATTTACTTAACCATTTACCTGTTAGAAGGAATTTATTATTCACAAGTCGTGTTACTGGCAATGCAGAGGGAATAGGTAGAGTTCACATTAATATTACTGAAACTCTGGCTCTCGATATTATGCAGAGTTCAGTTTGTGTTTGGGCCATGGTGCATTGCAGAACACAGATATCTGCTAGCTGGAGGGTGGGAGGGGTCAGTAATTCTTGATTATCAGGTAGTGCCAACAATTAATAGGATAAGGAAGAGTGCTTTTCTCATTACGCCACATATTGCTTTATAATGCACATCTGCTCCCATACCCCGGGCTCTGCTGCAATCCTCCAGTGTTTTTCTGAAAGACCATTTCTTACCCCAAATGAATCTGTCAATAATCATTGTGGTAAAAGTGAAAAACCCAGCTAACATGATTGAAACACTTCCTCATAGTCTGTGGTGAAGAAAAGTAACTCTATATCACAGGAGACAATTGTCTCTTGCATTCACAGTAAATCAGGTGTCTTTTTCATCCTGTATTGGAAGGGTTTCTGCTTGGCCTCCTGTACTGTACCATTCATCTTGTTTTGTGTACATAATGGTGCTGTTGTCTCGGAATGACTGTGCCGGTGTTTCAGGTTGTTAGTGGAGCTGTTTCCTTCCAGGAGGATGCCTTCTGAACATAAGTCTATTCTATTGTCAGCCTGCATGATTAGCAAATCAAAGGGCAGCTCCATAAGTCACTATATAGAGGTTCATCTTGAACTTGGGAAATTCGGTGCAAGCTTAATGCTCCAATGATGGATTAATAGCAGATTGAAAGTGGAAACAATTGTTATTCAAACAACTGTTTTGATGAACATTCAATTACTGAAGAGTTGTGCTAATTCAAATGAATTAAAGGATGTTGGTTTTGTGTAATTGTCATTAAAAATACATGATGAAGAATTATAAATTAGCATTTTGTGTTCCCATAAGTTATCTGGCTGGAAGGAAGAATAGAACGATTTAAGGAGGTGAAGGAATAAGCAAGGAGTTGGGAGAGAAGGCTAAACACAGGAAAGCCAAGAAAGAAACAGGGTGTGGTAATTAATCCCAATTGCCAGACAACTCACTAAGGAAATTTTTTGGATACTTAGTTATTAGCAAACCACCTGGTGACAGGACAGTTCTGGGCTTTCTTCTATGTCCAGAGTTGCCAGGGGCAGCATTTGAGAGTCAGATTAAATTTTTGCCGCTTAGTTTAAGGACACTTTGATGTGAAAGCATTCTTGGTTTATTTTCCTCGAATCAGAAAGGGCCAGTAAGGAAGAGTTTATTTTCTTGTGATGGGTGTATTCCTAATGTCTTTGCAAGGAAGCTAAAATCCCGGGAAAAGGGCATTCCACTTCACACTGCAAGAGGAACAAAAAGAGTGGAAAGGGACCTCAGAGATCTCAGACGAAAGGGTTGGAGGAAGGAGGGGTTAGCACAGTGACATTCAAACTTTGGCCCCAGCTCACGGTAACACATTTTCCATGGTGACCTAGTGTGGGTGTGCATAAGCACATAACAGCAAACTTATTATAAAACAATAATTATACTTACTATGCAAGACTGACATCTTTTCATCAAATGCATCACTACCACTAGTCTACTGATAAGACAACATACATTAGTTCATCTAATTTTGTCCTCACACAACCCCAAGGAGATATTAGGTTACTGTTTTCCAGATGAGGAAACAGGGCTTCCAGAGGTGAAATCACTGGCCATGTTCACATGACAGTTAAGTGGAGGAGCTGAGATACGGGCCTATATCTGCGATCAGAGAGGAGCCATTCTCCACTGTGCTAAATAACCTTTCCCCAGGAAGCCCTGAAAAGTGGTCCTGACTTCCTTAGCAACTAAAGAAAGGAGAGAAAGATGATCAGTTAAAAGAATTGTAATATCCCAAGAACCACTCAGAAACCCAGTTTTCAGAGTCAGTATGGTGGCAGCAGAGTCCTGGGAGTCAAAGCATGGGCTTCAAGGGTCAGACAACCCAGTCTGACTATGGCTGCCCCATCCTGACCAGCTGTTGCACCTTGGGCAAGTTAAAACTCTCTAAACATCACTTTCTTCATTTATAACGTGCTAATGTTAATAGTAGCCTCCTTGTAGGTTTGCTGTAAAGACGAAAAGAGGGCACGCATGGAAGTATTTAATGTGGTGTTGAGAATGGACTTGGTGTTCCATGAATGTGAGTTGTTACCCCTTCATTGGCTGAAGAAACCCCTTCATGCAAAGCCAGGCCCCTTCAGCTATAAGTCAGTAACTTTTTTTGGTTTGTTTATGGCAATCCAAATCCTGCTGAGAAGCCAAATGTGTTATTTGAGCCAATTAGGGCTGGATGGAAATTCCTAATAAACAGTTGCTAATCATGTGAAGACCCCTAGGCAGGGACTGAGATGATGGGGACAAAATTGCCTCTAGGTCATTATTTTCATTATAGCTGCTATAATTCTGACTAAAAACAATCATGAGTTCTCTTGCTGATAGCCCCGTTTATATGAACTGGTGGCTTCAGTTCAGTTTCCATTACCTCAGTCTCTCAATCACCAAATTATAGGTCCCCAAATGTGAAACATATTCTAAAATGGATAGAGTAAACTTTGAAAGCTTGGGAGAAACTTAGGATCTCTGCTGTGACAAACTGCTACAAGAATTTGTTCCTGACATTGCTGTTAGAACAGCAGAGGGGTGATGTTCTTTGATTTTGATTGTACTGTAAATACCTTCTCAAACTAGGCACCTGTGCTGAGCAATTTGGACAGACTGCAGAAGTGAAAACAATGTCTTTCTCTCTTGTTGAAGCACCCCCAGTTTTGTCAGCTAGAGACAACCCAGTCCACAAGGTATGGGAATGATCATAAAAAACTGGTAAATAATATCTTTGGTCAAAAAGAAACCAAGCTATTGAGATAACTCTGTACATGAAGTTTCAGTTTGTGAGCTAGATCTTATCAGATAATATTCCCATCCCTGTCTCCATCTTAGGTAAGTTGTATAAAGCTTGGCAAAATCTCTCCTCATGATCTTCTCAAATTCTTGAAACAAATTATTTGAGACTTGGGTACTTCACCATTGAGAACCTCTAATGGGCCCACTTTTTGGAATGCACTGGAGGGGAACAAGTGCAAAGCCTTGATCGATATAAACCAATTTGAATATTGTTACGATCTCATAATTTCCAGAACATTTTCTGTCCCATTTGGATGCTTTTCCTCCAAATCCATACTCTGTGGCATTGACTGGTTCTTAAGATATCAAGAATTGCAATATTGGTGATAATATTGGTTATATTTTTTGAGTGCTTACTATGTGCCAAGCTATGCTAAATATTCTGCATTCAAATTCTCATTTCCTATTCCCTGCAATTCTATAATGTAGGTCCTATTACTATCCCCATTTTACAAATGAGAAAACCAAGGCACAGAGAAGCTACTCATTACCCATGGTCATAACAACCAGCACTGTCTCATGTTGACAAGCTATCAGTGATGCTTTACCTCCTATTTCTCATCCTTGATTGGCCCTTCCTACAGCTTCTGAAAAATAACCACTCATTGCAGTGCTTCCTAGCGACCCAGGAGGTCTTCTAAAGTATATTTCATCTTTGCTTTTTTACTGTCACATGGATATCACTAACAATTGTTTGTGGATGAAAGCCATAGCCTGCATAAGCCATTGGTGCCAGGCCTCCTGTTCCACCAACTGCGGTATTTATTGATATGAGCTTCCACCCCTGCAAAAGCATCTCTGATTCTAAAACCCAGAGGTCACTGAGTCCTACTACAATAGATAGGCCTATGTGCACAGTACTGCCTCAGTGATCTCTGTACCTGCCAGGATCATACCTGGAGTTGCTTCCATCTCCTTTCTTTTAAGACTCAGACAAGGAACTCTGCCTCTGTGAAACCCTCCCTGACTTCTCCAAGGCTTCCCCAGCTGTGGTGGTGGGATGCTCTTTGACAGGCTGTCTGGTATACCTGGATTACAGTGTACTTGGCAGGGGTATCAATAGAAGATGGAGGAAACTGATTGATTAAGGAGGGCCTGGCATACTGTTCTAGGAAGTCAGGATTTTATCTAGAGGGCAAGTGGGAACCACTGGTGGGTTTTTATCAGGGGACTTGACATAAGCATATTTGTATTTAGGAGGGTCATGGAGGGAAGATACGGAAACAGAGACGGAGGCAAGACAGGAGGCAGGGAGATACACTCAGATGCTATTGCAGTAAATCAGTAGTTCTCAAATCAGTAGGTGTCAGAGCCTCCCAGAGAGCTTGTTAAAACACAGTCAGCTGGAGCCCACCCCAGTGTGTCTGACAGAGCGGGTCTGGGGTGGGGCCTGAGAACTTGCATTTCCATACAGTTCTCAGGTGATGCTGATGTTACTGGTCTGGGACCCCCACTTTGAGAGCTATGAGAGCTACTGTTGTAGAGAAATAGTGATTATTTCAATCAAGGCTGTGACAAGTTAGGGATGGGGGACACATTTTGGAAGTATTTAAGAGGTTGCACTTGATGGTGTTGATGATGAGGTGGAGGGAAGTGAGGAGGAGGAGGGCCTTGAGCTGGGTGACTGGCGGGCAAGGTGCCATCCATGCACTGGGGCCTCAGGGGAAGCAGAATCCTGACAAGTGTCAACCTCTCAGGATTGATGCTTTTTGTTTTACCTCATTTTGAGGGTTTCTTTTTAAAGATGACTCCATTTTTCCACTTCAGTGGCTTCTACATTTCCAAGTATTATGGGAGTGTTTTAGGAGGCTCTCTCAATAAATTAAGTGGTTTCTGTGGATGGTTTTTTGCTACCAAGAAGGAATGTGCAGGGGAGAGGAATTCCAGGATCATCAATGAACGAGGCTGTCTGTCGGAGGGGATGTGTGGGGGGCTCCATCGCATTCTTTTCTTCTTGTCCCCTGCGGTGCTGTGGTTACAGCGGCAGTGGGAAATACTCCACACAGATTCTCCCGGTCAGCAACAGTGATGAGTATTATCACTCAGCAACCACAAAAGTTGTTCACCATTTAAAAAAGTGATTACCAATAATTTACTGTTCAAATATGGTATAATGGAAATAGTGCTTGAAAATGAACCAGAAGTGGGAATTGTCAGTGGAAATTGGAGTCAGCAGCAGCAGAATTTGCCTGTGTTTGCAACCAAGCAGGAAGCCCCCCGTTCATCTTGGCTTTGAGAGAAGAACATAAATACACTGCCTGCTAAACTCTCAGGCAAAGGATTGGTCAGCAGACGGAGAAGCTCTTTTCACCCAGTCAGTTCCACCGGAGGCACCTCTGTGACTGCGAATGAGAAAGAATGTGCTCATGGAAAGATGCTTGCCGGCCAAGCTGCTCGTAATTCATGCTCCAGCGACACTATGCCTGGAGGAAGAGGAATGAAACATTTATGAAAATAGCTCTTTCCTAGCTGTACGTCATGTTTATCAAAGGCAAGAAGGCAGAAAAGCAGGAATCATCTCCCAGGAAAGGCCATGCTCGTTTTGATTTGTTTGTTTGTGTCTTTAGGACTAGCCTGCCTGTCTGAGGTTTTGAAAGTGAACCCACGGAGTGGTTCATATCCTTGACTACTGTTTCACTGTAACGCAAATCATCCTCCTGAACTACCCACAAGGGCAGAAGAGCGTGAACTTAATCTCTGGAGAGTGGAGGTGTAGCCTTACGTGTCCTCATTGGAAGCGAGAAATTTCTTTGCAATGTCACTTTAAACCTTAAAGAAAAAAGCATGCACATTTTGCATTCTATCCCATGATATCCCCACGTTTGTTGTAACAGTAACAATCGTCTTACGGTCCCATTGGAAGCATAAAATTGAAGACACTCTCCCTGGGTGACACTAAGGTGATTTAACATTCTGTAATTCTTCCTGCCACTCTTTATGCAATTAGAAGCGTTTTCTGAAATTCACGATCATTGGATCCAAGGAGAAGGGCACAGTGGTTCACTACAAGGAGTAGAACCCAACTTTGGTCAGAAAATAATGAGGTCTCTTATGAATAAGAACAGTGATTTAATCAGCCTTGCCCGGTGCTCACACAGTTTTGCTGACATTTTTTTCCTACAAGTAATTTGAACAATGCTCCAGCTTTCTGGAGTTATCAGAGTGTGTGGAGAGACCACTGGGTTGGCAAATGAAGCTCTGTCTTGAACCAGCCTCATGCCCTCAGAAAGCACTTTGCCTTCATTTCCTCACCCATAAAATGAGAAGGTTAGACCCAGTGATCTCTGAAATCAACTCTGGCTACCAAATCCTTGCTTCCAGAAGAGGGAACAGTGTTCACTATCTGTAGGCACTGACTATACAAATCCTTGGTGAAAACAGTTGGGGGAAAAAAGCAGTGTCGAGAGTTCAAATTGAAGCTGTATTTTCTTCCCTCTTGAATGATGTGGCTCAGGTTTGGGGCTTAGATAATATTTATTCTTCAAACATATTTTACTACAAAAGTTTCATTAGTGCCAGGTACTCTTCTAAGTTCTTTACAAATGCTGCCTCATTCAGCGCTCATGTTCTCATGATGGGGTCGGGGCTTTTACAGTGCCCATTTTACAGTTGAGAAAACTGAAGCATGAAGGGGTTCAATCACTTGTCCAAAGTCACAGCTGGTAAGAGCAGGGACAGGTTTTAAAGCCAGGCAGTCTGGCCCCGAGTTCGTGCTCCTCACCGCCAGACTGTGCTATCTCTCTGTGTCATAATAGAGATTATACAGTCTTCCCTGTAGCCAGGTTAGGCTGCAAATTGTGCCATGGTATCTATGCTCATGGCATGAAGATGACTAAGATTTGGCCCCTACCTTCTTGGAGTGCACAGTTCAGTGGAGGAGAGAGACACGTGAACAGCCAAGTAGAGTGGGATGCTTGCAGAGGCATCTGTAAAGAGCTGCAGGAGGGGGAGGAGGGGGTGATCTGTCTGGTTAGGGGAAGATGGGGGCAAGGTGACGGACGCAAGGAAGGCTTTGAAGGAAATGTGGACTAAGAATCTTAGGATGCTAACAGATTTATCAGTGAGAGAAGGGAGCATGGATGTGTCTAGATGGGAATTCCAGCCAGAGGGAACATGTGCACTGAGTATAGTAAGGGTAGCAGGTAAATGGATACAAAGCTTAAGGATTCCCACCCGAGTTGAGCATTTCCTGGAAATGGGAGTTAACACTTCTGTCTTATTTAAACTTTTTTACACTGAGCATGTACTTCTTTTATAAAACCCGAGATAAAGCTATGTTGTTTTAAGGTACAATTGTTCACTTTTAAAAATATCAACTTTTCCCTGTTCTTTTAGAGAAATCAAAGAAACATTATGTACTTGACTTTTTTAAAAATATGAGCTTTGAAATCAAATCCAAGCCCTGCCGCGCAGTAGCTGTATGTCCCTGACTTTTCTGGGCTTCAGTTTACCTTTCTAGAAATTGGGGATGTTCATAACTACTCTGCTGGCTTGATGGAAAAAAAAAAGGAGACAATGAACATAAAATATGAAATAGCTACCACAGCTTGACACATGGATGCCATCAATAAATATTATTTCCCATCCCCTCACCTTTTAAAAGTTGCCCCACGTGTGTTGGGTCAAATCTTGGATAATTTACTTAAAAGGCTGGTGAGTGCTGAGAGCATAGCTTCATGGCCACAGCTGAACTTGTCCTTGTAGCCACTCAGCTCCTGTGGTATCGAGATGGATGATCAGCAGGAGCTTGAGATGCAGATATCTTGGGTAGATCCTAATTAGCTTTCTCAGCTTGGAATAGCTTGTGGACAAACCCTGACATACAGCCAAGAGCACTTCTCCCAGCACTGGGGAACTCTCCTGAACCTCATGCAAAGCAGTGACAGGAGAACCATCTAACCCGATGCCTGTGCACGCCTCTCAGCTTTCTCCCTGACAGCAACCCAGGGATGCTGTCCTATTGCCTCTTCACAAGGCTGCATTGCAGAAACATGCATTTGATTTCCTATTTGTAATTATCCACCTATTTTTCTTTACAGTTATTTTCCAATATGCTCTTAGGAAAGACTGATAGGGCCCAAGCCATCCTCAGGGGAACTAGTCTATAGCCTCCTCCTGCAGTCCTCTTCCCCATAAGCTCTTCTCCACCCGGCAGCCTGAGTGATCTTTATGAAAGCCTCGCCCTGCTTAAAGCACTCCAGTGGCTTCCCGCACACTAGAAGAAAATCTGAACACTTTACCCTGCCTTATGATGCTCTTCCCAAGTTCCGTTAGCATTGTCATTTGAGAAACTAGAGCAGGACAGTGGCCATTTTTTTTTTAATCCTGTACTATAATAAAATACAGAAGTTATTTTGCTCCCAGAGTAAAGATGTTTTTATGAAATGACAGCTTTCTCTTGAAGAGTCTGTTGTTATGTTGGAGAAGCAGAATGAAGCTCTAGACAGAGACAGAAAAACACATACACACATTTCTTTGACATAAAATTGCTTGCAAGTTCCCATTAGGATGGCATTATAGAAGATCAGCGTTTAGAACATGTCACCACAGTGCAGTTGTGACTGCAGTCAGATGTGTGTTTGTGAAACCAGATGCAGAGGGCTGTATAGGTTGTCCAGAGAACTGCCAGGAACAAAAACCTGCTTTGTATTTTAGCTGATATGTTGTGAATTGTGATCTTTAAGCTGTGAAGCATCCATTGAGTTCTTACTGTATTTGACATAGGGAAACTGATCCTATGGGGCAGTGGAAGGGACTATGTCCAAAAGATGGAATAGGTACTTTCCTGACGGCATTTATGGTTAAGGAGAGAGAAGATATAGGTGTACCATAAACAGTTTGAGAGCAACTATAGAGAAGGGAGGCTAGACATTTCAGGGCAACTAGCACAGACCTAGTGTGTGTGTGTTGAGGGGTAAAGATAGGTGGGGAGAGATGGCACGCTGCTGGGGAAAGATTCTCACAAGAGGTGAGTTTTGAGCTGGGACTTAAACCCAGTTCAGATGGTTGTAAACGACAAGGAGGTGATCTGAGGCGGAGGTAATGGCTTGAGCAAAGATAGTGAGAAGGATCCTAGGGAGAAAGTATAGGAGAAAACTCAGAAAGACAGAAGCTGGGTGTATGTGTGTGTAGGGGGTGTATGTTGGCAAAGAAAGTTGTGCTTTCACAAACCACTGTCAAATATCTAGATAAGGATGATCATTATGGAAACAAATGAAAGGTACGAGAAGTCTCCTGGTACTTAAAAACAAGCGGATTCCTTTGGGGTTTGAGTATTTTGCAATATAATTCCTGGGAAAGAGGTTCTGAGTTGCTTGCTGAATCATTCATTCCTCGCAGTACATAGTTGGGTGCTCTGTTCCAGGCATCAGGTTAGGTGCTCCATCCTAAAATATCACATAAACACAAACCTGTTTTTGGAACGAGGAATGGTACCAAAGACGAACGAATGCATGCCCACCCTACTGTTGGTAATAATGCAGCCATTCCCAGAATAACATGGTGGCTGTATGAATAAGGAAGAAAGATATATTTTAGAGAGCTTCCCTCCCTCTTTTGGAAGATGGGGACCACACCTGCCAAATCTGGCACCACGTGATCACTGCTCCCCAGCAGACATGCACACGAACAACTGACTTAGCCATGCGGGGTGATTTCAAAACCGACAGCAATTTCTGGTCATTGGATTTCAGCTCTCAGTGCCTGTGGCAACCCTGTGCTAATTCCTTCAATATTTTTAGTAACCTGTAGTTGCAAGTACAAAGCTGTTAATAGCCAGAGTGTAAAGGACAGATTGTATGACCCCTGGAAACAAAATACTGCACTTCAGTTTTTGAAGAATCAAGTCGAACTTTTTTTTAGAGAATATTCTTTCTTAGGCTATGCTTAATTAACCTGTAATATGTCACCAAATGACTTGGAAAAAGTAAAATGCGTTTTTTGGTCCATTGTATTTAGCTCATTAATGAGTGATCCTCATCATTTAATGGTATGAGCTGTTAATTTATAACCCAGATCATTTTCTGCTCCCTCAGCATTCTTTTTTATTAAAATAATATTTTTTTCTAATAAAAATATCTAAGGAACATATTCACACATGAAAAGGAATACTGGACATGGGTACTAGTTATTTTATTTTTCCTCAAATTCCTTAGTTCAAGTGGAAAATTATTTTAAAAAACTCACATGAATAAAGATAATTATACCAGCAACTATGAAAAGAACTAAGTGACACCAAGTCTTCTCTGTCACCTTGAATGACATACTCTGAATGATCTTTCCTTCAGGTTAGAGGAAGTATTTGGCCTCATGACAAAACTCATCCTTCTAATTAACCACAAACTAATGCATGGGGGTATTTTTTTAAACTGTGGCTGAGTGCTTGCAGCAAATTTCCCCCTTTTGATCTCTGGGAGTTCCCAGGTTAGTGTGTCTACAACCCGTGTGGAATAGGCTCAGGTGTAGGAGAGTGTGGGAAGGTCAGTATGCATCATATATTTCCCTGGTGCTCATCGACCCCCTAATTGAGCCTAATGATAGAAAACTGCAATGTTAAAATAGTATTAGGTTAGCTGGCTCTGACATAGCCTTTCCCAACCTTGCATGAAAATGCCTATGAGGATGCAAAGAAAACCCTAAAGCTACATCATACCACCTAAGAAGACTGAAGGGAAAAGCTTAACAGAGGGTAGCTTAAGAAATACTCCCTCATCTTCCCTTTCTGGCACACCCATGCCTTACCTTATGAAACAGACCCTATTTTTTTTTTTAACATTTTTTATTGATTTATAATCATTTTACAATGTTGTGTCAAATTCCAGTGTTCAGCACAATTTTTCAGTTATTCATGGACATATACACACTCATTGTCACATTTTTTTCTCTGAAACAGACCCTATTTGAAAACAGAAAACAGAAAAAAAGAAAAACACTGCGATTCCTCCTACTCACCATCTTCCCTGTCTTAGGGACCCAGTGTTTGATCTTTTCTTTGTAGTTGATGATTTTTAAGATGGCAAAAATATAAATTTTTTATACATAAGGGTAAACAAAAAACCTTCATTGACACAAAAGTTTACTAGAAAACAACTGAGTCGGAGGAAGGCGGTGGGTGCTGGCAGCAGCACGTGAAAAGAAACCCACACTTAAACACGGACCAACAAAGTTTCTGAATGAAGGGAAAATAAATTCTTATGTATTTAGCCTCCCCTCTTACCCCCAAAGAAAGGAGGAGAAAAAGAAAATCCAATGATCTCAGGTTTTTCCTTTATCATTAAATATGAGAGGACAATGGAATAACAGGTACAGAATTTTGAGGGAAAGAGGTTATGACCAAAAAATTTTGGTATTAACAGATACACATTACTATATATAGAATAGATAAACAACAAGGATTTCCTGTATAGCACTGGGAACTATGTTCAATTTCTTGTAATAATATATCATAGAAAAGAATCTGAAAAAAAAGGTATGTATATGTATAACTGAATCACTTTGCTATACACCTGAAACTAACATTGTAAATCAACTACACTTCAATAAAAAACAAAACAAACAAACAAACAAAAAAAACGAAAAAGAGACAATAGGGAAAAAAAGAGATCTTCCATGTGGTGGAGTAAAAAAAAAGCAAAATAAAATTAATGTAGTCAAAGACTCAGAAAATATTCCACTTCTTAACTAATGTTTGAAGGCATATTCTAAACGACACATAGATGAAGCAAAAATAGGGAATTTGCAGTGACAAATTAAACAGAAAACACAACTGGTTGGCAAATCAGATAGTCTGCATAAAACCACAAAGTGCAAGTCTGAGCCCAATTTGTTTTTAACATCCGCAAACTAAGAGCACAGACAAACTGTTTTTACAGCAACTCCACATAGGTTTGTGTTCCAAATAAGAGCACTGATTATTCCAGTAACTAGCAGAGTTATACATTCTGGCCAGTTCCTGCCTGGACCACATTTACTTCCATCCTGAAACTCTATGACTAACAACCAGCCTCGAAAACCCTGAAGTTCTCCTTAACCTCGTCTTGGCATTTGGAGACCCTGCTGAGTCTTCCTCAAGGTGGCTCTCTTTTCTGTTCTGAAAGTTTAATAAAACCCAGTTTTCCATGATCACTAGGCTTCTCCAGTGTCTTTATGGAGATATGAAAAATCTGGTAATGAGCACTGGAGCATATTAAGCACAGAAAATCAGATGACAAAACTGAATGCAAATGTCAAAACAGTTTTCATGAAAACAAGTATACTTAAGGTAAAAAGAGTAACAGATGAAAAAGAGAAAGACTAGAAAGTTAGATGATTAGAAAAGTGGTTTTTAAAATTATGCTAAATATTTATTTTAAATATGGTGGACTTGAAATACAGTTATTCATTTTGGTTTTTATGGCTAGTGAAATGAAAATTTAAAATGTTTTGAAATGTAAATGTAGCTAATGGAATTACAAGCAGATCAGTGCTTCCAAAACACTCATGAAAATCTAGTAAAGCCACATTCCAGGGATAATAAAGAATAAAAATGGATAAAACTTTCCATCAACAGATGAATATATAAAGAAGATGTGTGTATATATATACACACACACAATGGAATACTATTCAGCCATAAAAACAACATTTGAAATAACATAGATGGACCTGGAGGGTATTATGCTTAGTGAAATACATTAGCTAGAGAAAGACAAAAGCGTATAGTGTCACTTATATGCGGAATCTAAACAAAGAAACAAATGAATATTATAACAAAAAAATCTCCCTACTAGGAAACTAAGGCTCTCAGATTGCATATAAAAATATAATCTAATTATTTGTGTCTGTCTAGAAACTGGCTTATTAAAGTTGAAAGAAGAAAAATAGGCAAAAAATACTTTGCAAATAAAAATAGTTTGTAATATTATCAGATAATTTAAATATTTGATAAAAATGTTACTTTTATTGATAAATAGTATTTTTACAAAAAAAATTTTAACCATCATAATATTTTATGTGTTGGATAGAAATGATTAAAGCAATAGTGAAATTTGATTTTTTTCCCCATTAGATTGGCAAAGATTTAAAAGACACTTAATACTTAGTTTTAATACCCAGTGATATGCCTATGAATAGACAGGAACTCTCAATGTTTATGTGACAGTAGAACTTGGAATCAACTTTTACAAGATTGTTTGGCAATATCTATAAAGAGCCTGAATCGTTTATATACATGTTGACCCATAAATTCCACCTCTAGCAAGTTCCTTCAAAGCAAATAATTGGAGAACTTAGCAGAGGTGAACATACAGGATATACATTGTGAAGTTATGTATGTGGTAGAAGAATAGGAGCAGCCGTCTCACTCTAACATAGAGGGCTGGTTAAATAAAGTGTAGAACATCCATGTCATGAAATATAATGCAGTCATTGACAACAATGATATAGAATTATCATTGCCTTAGACAAATATTGGGCAATAGAACCAGGACTTAATTTCTTAGAAACTGGACCAGATAAATGTATGGTTTTTTTTTTGGCATGGAAAGAAATGCACAATATATTATTAAATGAAAATAAGGTTTATGCCATGTAAAATATGTAATTCAGTGGTGTCTGTGTGTGTGTGTGTGTGTGTGTGTGTGTGTGTGTGTGTGTGTGTATACATAGAAAAGAAGACTAGAAAGATAGACACCAAAATGCAGGTTATCTCTGGGTAATGAAAGTAGGGTGGCTTTCACTTTCTTCTGTAAGCTTTATATATTGTATGATTTTTAAAATAATGAGAATCTTTTACTTTAATAATCCACTATATGGATTATTAAATAATAATAATAAATAAAACATAATAATAATCCATAAAACACTATATGACTTTTTCCTTTAAAGAAGCCCTTTCTGAAGGTCATGAAAGGGATACTTGAAAACATGTACAGACATTCCACATTCTTCAATGGGAAGTTATATCAAATGATATCAATTGTTTTCCAAATTTTGAGGAAAACTTTGCAAAAGAGTGATAATTTTAGGAGAGTGTTTCCCAATAACATATTAAAATGTTTTAAAAATCAAAATGTGGAAAAAAAGAGTGCCAGTAAGAGACATCCGTGACTAGAAGGAAGAGTCCTAAAACAGACTCATGTGATAAAAGTTACATTTAAAGTCAGTGGGAAAAGGATGAATGTATCACAAATCATGCTAGACAGCAGGCTAAATAATTCGGAGAAAAGGTACCTTGTACCACATCAAAATATATTCCACCCACATTAGGGATAAGTGTTTAAGAAGAACTGAAGAAAACAGGATATAGAATAAGTAAATAAACGTGGAAGAACTGAAGTGAGTATAGGAGACGATCTAGCTATCTATCATGTGGAGGTACAAAAATCTAAGTATGTCATCATAGGCAGAAACCATAAAATTTAAGGTGGAAAGATTTAGTACATAAAGAGCAAACTGTTCTCTACATCAGAAACACCATAAATAAAATAAAAGTGATATTGCTTTTGTAATCTCTGTTTTCTAATTTTTCTACAAAGAGAATGGCACTTGGTGGTCTGTAAGAGGACCAAATGTACACATGATGACTGAGAGGCAGGCAGAGCATGGAGGTTAAAGGGATTTGGGTGCCATGTCTGTGTACCAACCTCTGTTCCAATCCTAGAATACTTATTGTGTGACATTTAACCTAATCTCTCTTACCTCAGCTTCCTGATTTTTGTAATGATGACAGAACCTACCTTAAAGTTGTATGGATTCAATGTGTAAACAAATATGAGTTGCTCTTTAGAATAATGCCTATTCTATAGAGAGTACTCTAAGTGATAGCTGTTATTCTCTAAGACCTTCCTAGTTCCAACATGCTGCAATCCTGTGGAGGACTGGAGAGTAAACAGGAATTAGGAACAAACTACTCCTTGCCCAGTGGAATAACTGATTTCAAAAGAGGGCAACAGATCCTTAACAAATTGTGCTTTTAGCTCAAGGTACAGGAGAAGCATGTATGTCTAGGCACTGGTCAAATACGGCTAGTTGACAGGGCTAAAATTACATTACTAACTTAGAAGAGGAAACAGAACAAGAAACAGCATGTCTCCTGTATTATCTGCAGGAGCAAACCAAATGTATAAAATCATAGCACAAGTTGTATGGAGGTGGGAGGGAGTAGGTGAGGAGAAAAGTTCTCTTTGTTTGTTCTAACACATGGACAGTAAATGCGATTCCAATTTCCCCTAATTTTCTTCTCTACATGAAAGCTGAAAGTCTGGTTATACCTGCTACAAATGATGCCTTTTCTCAACTTAGTCTTTGATTTCCTGTTTGACTCTGTGGCAACGTTGATGAGTGGGTTCATTGTTTCTGCATGGTTGCCCGCATGACACACACCTACCAGAGCGGCGATGCAAATAATAGATATGCTGAGGAGAGGACCAGTAATTGTAAACTCGCACGTACCCACGTGATATCTGCACCAGGGAAGAGAGAAGTAGCAATTAACTGAAATACAGCTGTTTTGAAGTCAATTGGGAAGAAGCATGACCAAAATACATACTGGGTTTAAAGTCTCCGCCTTTTTTCTTTTAAAATTATTGTATTCTTTTCCTAGTACAAAAGCAACATATGGTAATTGTACAGAAAAAAGGAAATGTAGACAAGAAAAGTATCATTATCTATAATCTCAACTCCCAGTCTTGTAGAGGATTAAAGAATGAATGGGAATAGGGAACAATTTGGTGGATATCCCTCAGATACTTGATCTGTTTTGCAAAAATGTAGTTAAATGATATTTGGTGTTTTATATTTCTTTTTCACTTAATATATTGCAAATATGAAGCAACAGAATTATAAAACACTTATGAACCAAATTTTAATAGCCCCATAAAATTCTTTTATAAAATATATTATAAATATCATATTTTATTTTACCTACTTCCTGATTTTGGATATTTAGATTACCTCTGTCCCATGACTATTGTCAAATAGAAACCTTGGGCCATGAGTAAAGTCCTTAGTGTAAATTCTTAGAAATTAAATTGCTAGTTCAAAGTTTGTATATATTTCAAGGAACTTGATACTTTGCCAAATTGCTCTGAAGAAAGGTACAATCTATTTATGATTTGCATTTATATAGCAGCTTGTATAAGAATGCCTAATTCTCCTTATCTTTGGCAATTCTAGGTATTGCAATTATTGTTTATCTTTTCATTCTGATTGGACTAGTCTTGCCCTCACAAAGTAGCAGTGATGAAGACTGACCCACAAAGCTAGAAATATTTACTCTCTGGACTTTTAAAGAAAAAGCTTGCTGACCCTTGAACTGTGCTTTTTGAATTTTAATGTACAGATGACTCACCTGGGGGTCTTGTTAAACTGCAGACTCTAAGTCAGTGGGCCTGCTATGGGGCCTGAGATTCTGCTTTCTGCTTCTAGGTGATCCTCAAGTTGCTGGTCTGTGGACCACACATTGGATAGCAAGAGTCTAGAACAGTGCTGCCCAGTAGAAATACAGTGTGAGCCACAAATGAAAATGGTATATATGATTTTATTATTTATTCTTTTTTTTTATTGAAGTATAGTCAATTACAGTGTGTCAGTTTCTAGTATGCAGCATAATGTCCCAGTCATGCATATATATACATATATTCATTTTCATTAAAGGTTATTACAAGATATTGAATATAGTTCCCTGTGCTATACAGAAACATTGGTTTTTTGTCTATTTTCATATATAGTGGTTAACATTTGCAAATTTCAAACTCCCAACTTTATCCTTTCCCACCCCGTTTCCCCTGGTAACTGTAGGATTATTTACTATGTCTGGGAGTCTGTTTCTGTTTTGTAGATGAGTTCATTAGTGTCCTCTTTTTTCTTTTTAGATTCCATATATGAGTGATATCATATGATATTTTTCTTTCTGTTTTTGGCTTATTTCACTTAGAATGACGATCTCCAGGTCCATCCATGTTGCTGAAAATGGCGTTATTTTATTCCTTTTAATTGCTGAGTAGTATTCCATTGTGTAAATATACCACAACTTCTTTATCCAGTATGATCTTTATATGATTTAAAATTTTCCAGTAGCCACATTGAAATTTTTTTTAAAAAATACAGTTAATTTTAGTAATCTATTATATGTAACCCAGTGCACCCAAACTATTATCATTGAAACATCTACCTAATGTTCAGAGTATTAATGAGATATTTTCATCCTCTCTCTTTTTTTTTTAAGTCTGAAGTCCAAGTGCTCAATTGCTAGCTGTGACTAGTGGCTACCAAATTGGATAGTGTAGTATACAGCTCAACTGATGGCTGGAGTGGTGGGAGACTTTGTATTTACTTAAGTATGAGGGCAATAGAGAGATGGGACTAAGGAAAAAGGTGCCAAGTACGACTTAACTCCCTTCAGAATTTTGCTCATGGCTGAGCATGTTAACCTCTTCTTCTTTACTCTGTGCCCTGGGATGCAGGGCAATTCTATAGCTTACTTATAGGTAAATGATGTGTTTAATGGACTGAGTTCGTACACTGTTATTTATAATATTATTATAGAAAAATGTGATATACATTTGAATCTTCAAATACTTCTGTTAAGAAAGAGGATATATTCCAACGAGGCACTGCATTATCAGGATCTTTAAGTTTTTTAATTCTTCTATTGTTGAGCTGAGAAGGGTCCCGAGCAGAGGAATAAGGGCAGTTTCCATGAAATGGGGAGAATTCTAGGGCTGGACCAAGGGGAATTTTAGTTCTGGGTTACCAGTCTATGGAGACACCATGGCAGGAAGAAGCATGCTAGGTGGAGTTTAGAAAACTAAGCCAGAAGATCAAGCACCAGTCAAGGCCAGATTGATGAGTTAGTTGGGCTGGAAGTGGGAGGGAAAATGGAGAATGAAGATTGGGTTGGCAAAAAGGAGAGAGTTGCAATGGGATATCCAGAGGCAGGATGGGGTACTGATAGGTTGGAGGAGAGTTTGTTTTAATAATCTACTCTGATTATCCTGCTGCCCTATCCCTTTGAATGAGAAGGGAGAATACATAGAAGAGTAGCAGACATAACAATAAGAACGAGGGATGGGAGTCTGTTCCAAAATGTGGATGCCTTGCTTGCTCTGCTTTGGTCACAGAATTGAAGTCAAGGTTTTAAGTGAAAACATAGTTCTTGGTTTGAAGAACCTGCCTACATAACTTTAGGCAGGGATGTGGCTGGTTGGAAAGAGGGAAGAGAATTTGGACAGAGGGAGAATACCTATTATTGAGGGGAACTGGAAGGTATATTTGTTTCTTATTGCTGCTGTAACAAATTACCACCAATGGAGTGGCTTAAAACAACACTCATTTATTATCTGATGGTTCTGGAGGTCAGAGTGTGAAATGAATCTTATGGGGCTAAAATCGAAGTGTCAGATGGGCTGGGTTCCTTCTGGATGCTCCAGAGGAGGATCTGTTTTCTTGCCTTTTTCTAGCTGCTAGATGTCAACTGCATTCCTTGGCTTGTGGTGCCTTCCTCTATCTTCTGAGACATCAATGCAACCACTGCTCTTGTCCTCACATCTCCTTCTTCTGACTCTGATCCTCTTGCCTTCTTCTGATAAGCACCCTTTTGATTACATTGAGCCTACATGGGTAATCAAGGATAATTTCCCCATCTCAAGATCTTTGACTTAATCACAACTTAAATCCCTTTAACTGGTTAAGGTAACATAGTCACAGGTTCTGGGTATTAGGTTGTGGACATCTTTGGGAGCCAGTAGTCAGCCTGCCACAAGGCGTCAGCACTGAATCTGTCTCAGTTATTGGTCCTCTGGTCAGTGTTATGGACTTGTGTCTGGGTCTCAAGAAGGGAGCCTACAACAGGGGACTTAAACTCAGAAGCCTACAGGAGTCAGGCAGGTAATGACAACGTGAGTGTGGAGTGTCAGACAACAGGGAGTGGTGAGGACTGAGCATGAACTTGAGACTCTGTGCCTGTCTAAAGAGGGACAAGACGTTAATTCAACTCCAACCACCTCCAGGTACTAGGTGGGCATATAGGTACAATTTTACCAGATTTGAGTTTTTAAGAGAAGCTTGAAAATGAGGATACTATACTATGATGTGCTGGTGTTTAACAACAAAAAAGTGTGTGCCTTTGTATACATATATATACAAATAAATACACATATATAATATGTATTATAAATTTTACTGATATAAAGAATATATAGTAGCATGCAACTATTTACAATAGCCAAGACATGGAAACAGCCTAAATGTCCATCAACAGATGACTGGATAAAGAAGATGTGATATATTTATACAATGGAATACTACTCAGCCATAAAAACCGACAACATAATGCCATTTGCAGCACCATTGATATTCCTGGAGAATGTCATTCTAAGTGAAGTAAGCCAGGAAGAGAAAGAAAAATATTGTATGAGATCGCTCGTATGTGGAATCTAAAAAAAACCAAACAACACATAAATACAAAGCAGAAACAGACTCATAGATGTAGAATACAAACTTGTGGTTGCCAAGAGGGCGGGGGGTGGGAAGGGACAGACTGGGATTTCAAAATGTAGAATAGATAAACAAGATTATACTGTATAGCACAGGGAAATATATACAAGATCTTGTGGTAGCTCACAGCGAAAAAAAAATGTGTCAATGAATATATGTATATTCATATATAACTGAAAAATTGTGCTCTACACTGGAATTTGACACAACATTGTAAAATGACTATAATTCAATAAAAAAAGTTAAAAAAAAAGAATATATAGTAGCATACAATTTGCAAATACCCATGACATTTAACGTACTATGTGTGACTTGCTATTTCTTCCCAAATCCACCTTCAGTTTTTATAATTTTATTATCAACAGTAGGGTAAAAAATAAGACTATGAATAAAAGCTTGATTATGAATATAATTCTGACACATGTCTTTGTTTCAGTTTTGTCTGGTTTGTTAAAGTACGTGAAGATATCAACTAACAATCCTAAATACACTTGTTCATCAGTGATATGAGTGACTTCTGGATTGGATAATAATTTTCAAATACTGAAAGAACATTTTTTCAATTTTGGTGCTATTCATAATATAAAGACTACAGGCACAACACACTTTAAAATTTTATCTGCATAATATTAACATTTCCCTCCATTACATTCATAAGTCTAGATAATCAACAAACAATGAACCAAGACTTGGTCTGAAATATTTGCCTATTTCCATGCTGTTAATAATTCATCATGGCTTATTTCAAGCCACCAAGGGATGTTACAGAATGTGGGAAGGGCTGAGCATTCTATTGGGTGGCATTTCCACCCTACAGATGCAACTGATGTAAATAACTTCAAGAGCATAGTAAATTTTAATAATATAATTAAGAAGTGATGACTTTTGAGTATTTTTTCCCTTTAAATTTTTATTTTTAATAGGTTTATTGAGATATAATCTACATACCATAAAATTCACTCTTTACATATTTATGTGTTCATTTAAGTTTAATGAATTTTAGTACATTTTCTGAACTGTACACCCATCACCAAAATCTAATTATTGCCTTTGTTTTCAATATAATTTATTTAGGTATATGTTTATATAGTTTAAATTTTAATAATAGCTGTGTTTAACAAATGCTTACAAAATTGTTGAAAATGTAACATTCAGTTCTAAAAAGCGTTTCTTTGGCCCATCAGTGATTTTCTGTGAAATCTCCTGGTTTTAAAATGTTGGCTCAATGCAAAAAACAAAAACGTGGTGGGTCCAAAGAAACACACCTGTAACGTAGGTTGGCTGACAGGCTGTCATGTTGTGGTCTCTATAACAGAAGCAGTAATGCTAAGTGTTATGCAAGGAAGTTGCTGGGAGCCTGGGCTCACACTGCTTCCCAGGCCTTCTGCCTGTGGGTGACAACAGCACGCGTGTGGGATTCTCCACCTCCAGGATGCAGAACTGGGGACAGTTTGGGTAGCTGCTGTGCGAGAGCCACTGTGCCGGCCTCCACTGGTAACCCCTTCGTGGTGGGAAGTGGAGGAGCTGTGGTGAGGGGTCTCTATCCAGCTTCTCACTGTGAGAGAGGCCTTGAACGAGGCAGAGCAGGGGAGGAGGAAAAACGGAAACTGCCGTGTGGAGGCTGAGACACTTGTGAGGTAGTCTGTTCGGGAATCTTAAAATTATATGGGGAGATTTTTGTGGGGAAGAATCTAGAAGTCCTGAACTCGTTGGTGAGGACGTGTTAAAGTCACATTAGATCCGGAGGGGACCTTATAGAGAGAGACCATGTATTTTACATTCCAAACTGGGACACTTTTGAGAGTAAAAGGGAATGTTATTAATAAGATAGCCAGGACAAAAGATGTAAGTTGGGATTGTCCTAGATGAACCGGGTAGATATGATCAGTCTGCTTATCAAAGATCTAACCCAGCAGTTCTTGGCGAGGATGTGCGACAAGCCATGCGGAAAATTTTCCAAAATAAACATGCGGTTGGGAATAGGGGGAGAGTGAGGTGGAGAGGGCCGTTATTTACCAGAATTCGGTGACAGGGTGTGTAGTTTATAACAGCTCTCCAGGTGGTGTCTTGTCCCCTCGACCCTGAGACCCACACTGAGCATCACAGAGATATGAGGGTCACAAGGTGGCAGAGGCAGGACTAGAACCCAGAGGCTAACCCTGCACTTGGCGTTGAGAAGGTGATGGTTGCGCGTTTACTGATGGACTGTCTGATGGAACTCTCCTGTCTTGGTTTCTAGTTCTGTCTGTTCCTGGAGCAAAGCTGCTTCAGTTCGCGCGCGCGTGCGTGTGCGTGTGCGCGTGCGCAGACTCCAGGGGGCGGGGAGGGGGCGGTGCTCCCACGGTCCTCGAGGCGGTTCTCTCCTCAGGCTGCGACCTGCTTGCGTCCCTGTGACTCACCTGTGTAAGTTCCTGAGAAGGACACAAGCCCACCCCGCAGGGCCAGGCGGCCTTTGTTAGAAATTGCTTTGCTCACAGAGACTCTGCTTGTCCTGGCAGCCCCGTGACTGCGAGGTGCTGCGGGGAAAGACGGCGGGGGAGAGCGGGAGGTGGAAGCAAAGGGCGGGAAGCCTGCGTCTTCAGGCCGCAGTCTAACAGCCCACGCGATGCCGGGCCGCCGGCGAGGCAGGCGCCATGTTTCCTGGGTCTAGTCTGTCAGAAAACAATATGGCACAGATGTTGCTGAATTTTTTATGATGCACTTGCCCCAGGAGTCCCTAAATGTTTTATAATTTATGGGGAAAGAAAGCAAGCATCCAGGGCTGCGTGCTCTTAGCAGCAGGTTCGGCATCATTATAATGCCTCAGAGAGGAGACGTTCCTTCTTCCCACAGTCTCACTTTTAAAAGACAATAGCCGTAAAGGTTACAGCTTCAGTGCAATGTGAACATTGCGAACACGGGAAAATAACATCTAACAGGAGGGGATTTCAGGACCGTTATAATGATTCCTTGGCTTGATTTTGGACGCAGTCTTGAAAACTGAGTTTGATGTCTCTTGCTTTCTTGGGTTGAAGGCTTTTGGAATTGACCTATGGAGCAGGAGTGTTTTCTTTATGATGGGAAGGTACAGTTGTTTGTTTATAAGGGACAAATTCACCTCAAGATTTGGTCAGCTCTGAATCCGGAAATTCCTGTTCTTAACCGACCTCTGCATCGTCTAAACAGCAGAGGGCGCCCTACTGACAGCAATCTGAGGGTCTCTCCCCAAAGTGGGGACCAGGTGAACTGAGGTTGTGTATGCCTGTGTCTGCTCTTAATTTACCTCTTCACATATGTTCAGTGAACTCAAAGGGGGCTCCTGCTCCAAAGATCAAGGTCAGAAGTGTAGGGGTGTGGGAGGGAGACAAGATTTAATTAGAGAGTGGGGAGGAATGGCAGTGCAGTGCAGGGTGATGGTGAAGCTCATGGACTTAGGAGACATGAACTTGGATTTAGGTTCTGACACTGCTTCTTACTAACTGTGTCCATGAGCAGTTACGTTTCCTCCCTGCAGTTTCCGCGTTAATAAAGATGGTGATAAATACTAACTTATTTGTAAAGTTCTTGGCACAATGCCTGGCTCATAAGACGTGCTCAATAAATATTAGCTTTAGAAACAAGCAAGCAGGGAAACAAACAAATGTTCTCAGGTTCAGGCTAGGGGAAGGGAGAGACGGAAAATGAGTAGGGAGCCGGCTCACCTATCATATTGGAATAACTCATTTTGGAGCATATTACAGAGACTAAGTTTTTATATATGTTTATTAACTGATTAAAAACAGTCCTTAATAAGGTTTGGATAGCTTTTGCTTATTTCATATTGGCTTTCTGTTTGTTTGGGAGGGGCTTATTATCTTTCACATCTAAATGATTTGACAGTGTGAAATTCTAAAATAGAAGTTTGAAATCATTCTCTAAAATAATCCAATGCTTTTCAGGGAGAAGCTTGATACACCTAAGAATAAAACTAGCTTGAAGAGTGATATAAACTGTTTGGAGGTGCTTTCCAGACCTTGTTCCAGATTTGGCGTCTGAAGATGCAAAGGAAATGGCTTTTACCACGCTTCTCTTTGAATGGTAGGAATCTTCTTTGACATAGTTGATAGAATTTCAGAGCCATAAGCTTTTCATGCTTTAAAAAATAACTTACCTGTCCCCTAGGTGAGCAGCACTTGTACAAGCTTCTCAGGTGATCCTCATATGCAGCCAGCATTGTGAACCCTTGATCTACACCAGCTCATTTTACTGATAGGGAAAGTACTTTTTGTTGGTGAGGAAAGTACTTGTCCATTTTCCATGCAGCCTCCAAAATAGGCTTGAAATGGAAATCCAACAAGTTGAAAACCTTCAACGACTCTCCCCCCTCCCTTTCTGCCATTTCCCTTCAGTTTTCAGGACAAGGTTCAGGGTCTCCAGCCCAGCTCATAACTCTTCAATATTTGCCTCTTGCTACACATCTCATCTCAATTTTTCTTTCTCCTCCACTTCCCTCCTACGCCCTCTGTCTAGTCCTGCCCAACTGCTTGCAATTCTAGAATGTGTTATGATGGTTCACGGCACCACATTTTAACACATGCTTTTCCTTCCTCCTGCTGGGCTGCCTTTATATCTCTCCTCGTTTTCAAAATGCAGCTCAAGCTGAGATTCTCAAGTAAAGGAGCCACAAGGGAGCATTAGCTGTGACTGATGGGTCAGAACCCTGTAGATATTTCTTTTAAAGACTGGGAAAGACTCTTTGAGATTCTTTAATTTCAATCTCAAATACTTTCAGGGCTGGACTAGTAATATCACAAATGTGTGAAGGAGGACCAGATTTGAGCCAAAAACAATAGTTATAGAGCTCTTGCTGCCAAGAGAGCGGATGCCCCATTTAAAGATGGTTAAATTAAACTCTGGGAGAAACAGAGCAGTCAACCCAGGGGTTGCCAGTTCACAACCCTTGAGATCACCTTGTTTGACAGATGAGGAACCTGAGAGCCAGGGAGAGTGCAGGGAACTTGGTAAAATATGGCAGTGTTAAATCACAGGTCATATGAATAGAAGTCCAGTTTTCTTCCCATCACACTATAAAACTTTGGCACATTTCCCTTTTAAGTGAATTTATTCCGGATAATAATAATACTCACTAATATTTGTACAGTGTTATACAATTGGAAAAGAAAGCAGTAACTTCATTTTATAAACTACAGATCAGGAAGGTGCTATAAAAAGATGTCTTTCCTGGGTTAGACTTCTTGCCTGCAGAGGCAGAAGACAATCTTAGGTCTACTTGGAGTGCCCTACTGTGGACAGAGTCTCAGCTCCATGATAATCTAGTCTGAGACCATGTAGAGGGCAGGTGGATTCCTGAAACCCATCTCTCCCAGCTCACAGTTGCTATACAGTGGAATCTTAGCTCTGCTGTCTGATCTATTAATTTCCCTCTCTAGGCTGCTTGGGTTGATTTTATCCCTTAAGAATATCTCAAAAAAACAAACAAAAATATCTTCCTCAGGCTTCTTTTCTAGAAGAAAGAAGTTTATTCACCCAGACAAAAGGCTACAACTGAAATGTCAGTTTTCCTCATATGTGGCTGAGTCTGAGGCTGGACATATCCTCTGGCCTGGTAGAGAGCTGAGTTCTGGAAGCTTCCCTGCTTGGAGAAAGATAAGGCTTTATTCTGACGCATGAACACCCTGGGCCCATTTGCCTGCTTCAGGGGTCATTGTCCAACCTAAGATGTGGACAGTACTTGGTTCTGCTGTGGCTCTTCTAAATGGAGCTCTCCTAACTCCTGGTTCCTATACATCTCAAGAGACAACTTAAAAAAAAAAGTTATGTTTGCTTCTTTGCCAAGAGACTCACTGTTGAGGATGGAGGAAGGCTGACACATCATGCCATCAACAGGGATGGGAAAGAGATAGCAGAAATAATAAGCTGTGAAGGGCATGGTGTGTAGGATAAAATCATACTCCTAGTTGATCAAGAGAAAGCACTGGTTTGGAGAGGAGAGGCTGGGAGTTTGGGATGTCCATTGTCTGACAAGATGACTACCCCTTGCCCCTTATGTTAAAAGCATCTCACAATAGATGGGAGATTTCCTTCTTAGCTCCTGGACTCTTGCCATCTCTCTGTCTTGTCCTTATGTTGAGGTGATCCATAGTGGTTTATGAGATGAAGACAACTTCCGGGCCCAGTGTGACTGGATGGCCAAGTGTGTCTTAATTCGTGCTGTAGTCACAGAAGGGATAACTCTCCTTGCAAAGCAGGAAAGTCTGTGTTTAAGGCAAACTTGCCTCAGTAACACTTTCTCACCTTGAAGGTCTTGGTTGAAGAAAGATAAATATTTACATAAAAAGGAAAAGTATAAATTAAAAATAAAAATAAAACAATAGGAACTGAGGAAGAGTGAATGATTTATCACTTAATAAAAGGGAAGGGACAAGCCATAGGTTTACTTAAAATAGCAAGATCTCTAATAATTTTTAAAATGTTTCCTCTCTATACAGCTTTTAAGAAATAATGTTACTTTATTTATATTTGTATATTATTTATACTTTTCTCACTTCTTTTAAATACAAAGCAGATCTTGAGATATATAGAAACCTAAGCCATCTTTAAAGATGAGGAAGTTCACATTTGTAAAGGCCTTTCTATTTTGATTTTATGATTTTCATAATTGTAACTAAACAGATATGTTATATGCCATGCTTACAAGTTTCAGACTTGTATCCCCAACTTGATAAATTTGTAGTTAGACATTATAGTTATATAGTCTACTCCCTGTGTTGCGATATCTTTATGTATCTAACACTATGGCAGTGACATTTTCTGGATTTACTGCTGGAGATACCTGTCCTCACAGTCCAGTTCTTAGAAAATCCTTAATATTCAAAAGGATGAGTGGGAGGCATCACATTTGTTCTTTGAAAAATTTTAAATAAGAAATGAATCCATTAAACAATATTCAAGGAAAGCCATATTTCTTGGTGGTTTCCAGGTTCGTAAAATTCCCCAAATGTGCAGTTTTTCCTTGGTAATTTAATTTCTGCTGCAGATGTCCATCCAATGTATTTGTGATTTATCATAGATTTTAATTTATAGTGAAAATGCTGGGCCAGATTTGCAGAGTGATAATATTTTTTTCCTAACCTCATTTCAGTTTCAACGAATAATTGGTTTTTCCCATTATTGTTAATTTATCTTTGGATATAAATGCTTTTGGACAATGACTAGTTTCACAAAGTTCTTTTCCAGCTGTCATGTTGCAAACCTAACATACCTGGAACCTTCTTGTACCAATGTAGCTTTATCTTAATGGAACAATTTTTTACTAGTTTTAAGACTTTGAGTCTCTCTATGTTAAGAATGGAGTTACGGAATCAAAGGTTTGAAAAGAATCTTAGAGGCAAATAAAGCATGTAATTTATTTGATTCATATGCGATATCTGTATTATAACTAACCTGAAAGTTGACTATCTTACCTCACTATGACCTTTTTCTGAGATGAGGAACTTTACTCCTGGTTACAGACACCTCTGGTCAACATTCAGGCCTAATTTTTCCAAAATAGAACTTGTGAGTCCTTGGCAGGTTGCTTACCCTTAGATGAGTCAGAATATTCTCACGTATATCATGAAAATGTAATGCTTGCCCTGCCTACTTTAGAAAAGAGCTGTATAGCCCATTGGCTGAGAGAAATAAGTTCTATGGTCAGATGGACCAGTGTTTAAGTCTTAGTTCTGCTACTTAGTACAGTGTGATTCTGGGAGTTACTTAACTTTTCTGAGCCTCAGTTTCCTCATCTAGACCATGGGGTTGTTGTTAAGATGAAATTCAGCCATGTATTCGATGTGCTTAGTGCAATACTGGACATAGTGTGAGTTTCTTCAATTAATTGTGGCATATTTTTGCATCTCTAGTATGTATTTGTGAAAATCAAATGAAATATACATGAAGTGGTTTATAAGTGTTAAGGAGCTATTCAGATGTGTTGGCATCATTATTTGAACATTCTAGCATTTTCCCCAGCCTGGACCTTGAGTTTAAAACCTTCCAGAACCTGAATGAAGCAACCACTGAGCTACAGGAAGGCTGAGCCTTGTCCACCTTCTATTTCTGGCCCCAGGTAGCATGTGGCCACTGTAGGGCAGCCACTGTATTCCAGGTCCCGTGCTTTGCCTACTTTATTATTAACCCTCATAATAGTCCTCCCAGGTAGATATGATGATTCACAATCTACAGTATAAAATACATGTAATAACTTGTTTAAGAGTTATCTTAAACAGCTCTTAAGTTGGGGAATTAAAATAAAAACCTAAGTGTGTCTGGTTTTTCACTGTATTGTGTCTCTTGGTAGGAGTGTAACAACAGTCATGAGTCAGACAGACTTCTACCTTGTCCTGGATCTGCCACTCACAGGCCCTGTGTTCCTAGGGAGCTTGGCTTACTACTTGAGCCTAGGTTCCTTCATCTATAAAAGGGCAGTAACTACCGCACAGGAGTGTTGTAAGTATTAAATTAGAAAGCGTATAGTATGTGACAGTAAATAATAGCGGTTCATATTTTGTCTTCTATCTCCCAAGAGGGTGCTGCAGAGCTGCTCCTCCCTCTCCAGGTCAGCAGGGGGCAGTAGAGACCATAAAGGATAGGACCAAACCAGGGCTATAGCCTTAAACGTGACCCAACTGGTATGCACCTACAGCTAAGAATCTCTGAATCAGATCAGGTCCTTAGCGGTCTTTGGTTCCGGCCATTAGAGGGAAAAACCCCGTTGTTATACACAATAGTAGAGAAACCCCACCAAAACAGTCGTAATTCCTAGTGTTTGCGTATGACTCAGAATAGATGGTTTTGTATTATACACGAAGCCATTCACAGTTGGCCTATGTTAGCACTTTCATTAACCTCATGAAGACATTAATATCATTAGGAAAACAGAAGAATACCTCCAACTCCTCCATTAGACCCAATTAGCAGAGCACTGCAGCACAGAGGAGGTCCCTGCCCTGCCTGTCTGTGCTCGTGCCTGCAGCTGCTCTGATCCCTGTTAGATTACCACTGGTCGGAGTCATTAAATCAGCCTCATTTGTAATATGGAGCCATCCTTCCCCAAATAGGTTGCTTTCAAGAAATGAAAATTGGTAAGTGATAATGATAATAAATTAATACAAGATAAACAAATACAAAATAAAGTAAACACAGTACAGATTAGACCAAATGTTGATAGATGGAGTGTGTGTGTGTGGGGTGGGTGGTAGATCCCAGTTGTTTGAAATATTATCTTATTTATTCTTCATTTCTTACAACAACCCTATGAGATCCTTATCATTTTTATTTTTCCTCTGGTTTCTATGGCTTATTCCCACTTGCTGTCATGAGCCCCTCCAAAATCCTCTTGTGTTTTTCTGGTAGTTCTCAAAGGTGGCAGTGGTGTGGGTGGCCCACGTGTTCCATGAACAAATATGACTGATCTCAACGTGGAACTTGGAGTTTTATACCCCTTCCATCTGCTCTCATGTCCCCATACGCTGGAGTGAGCTATTCCCACTGGTCACAGCTCCCTCTTGCTCTGTAACGTGGCTGCTGCAGCTGGTTATTGCTGTGGGGACTCTCCAGCCCTGGAGGTGCCAGACTGTGGTGTTTATGTTTGAGTGTGTGTGTGAAGGTGGTGCCTGTTTTTTTTCTTTTTTTTAAAATCACATTGTAGACATTGTCAACACAGTCCCAAGAGTCCCCTGGATTCTTTATGAAAATAGACATCTTTTGGTCCATCCTTTCAATTTCTCATCCTTCAAGATTGAGCTTAGCTATCTTATTCTCCAGGAAGTCTTCTGCAAATTCCAGGTGGCTGAGTGATCATCCTCTACTCTGGTCCCAAAGCACCTTGCTTATTGCTGTCTCTGTCCACTGTGTCCACCAAAGTCTAGCAGGGCCGACCACACGTAACTCCATCTTCACTTTTGTCCTTCCAGTACCTGGAACAGTGCCTGGTCCATGTTCACAATGTGAACCTAATCTCCTCTTTGGTTTTGCTTCTGGTCCTCTTCCTGCCACCCTCTTAAGCTTCTCTAATCAGCTCTGTCTGTTGCCTCCCTTCTTCGTCATCACACCCTGAGCGCCTCTTTTTACCTAGACTGGATTAGTGGCCTGATTTTCAATGGTCCACCAAGTTTTAAGCCAATACATTCTTTTGATGCTTTGTTAGTTCCTTGGGGTTACTGCAACAAAGCACAAGAAGTTCGGTGGCTTAAACACCAGAAATGTGCTGTCTCACAGTCTGGAGACTGGAAGTCCAAGATCACGATGTCAGTAGGGTTGGTTCCTTCTGAGGGCTCTGAGGGAACACGAGTTCCATGCCTCTCTCCTAGCTTCCAGTGGCCTCACCGTTTCTTAGTTTGTAGGTGGTGTCCTCTCTGTCTTTGCATCGTCCTCCTTCTGCAGATGTCTGTCTCTGGGTCCAAATTTCCCCTTTTTAGAAGGACACCGGTCATACTGTATTAGTTCCCCCTCCCCCAATGATTTCATCTTAACTCAATTATCTGCAACTATTTCCCAATAAGGCCACATTCACAGATTCTGGAGGTTAGGACTTCAGTGTCATTTTGGGAGGCACAGTAATAATAATATACAAATATTATTCACCCATAATAGATTCCTCCTCTGCTAACACCTCAAGGGGAGATAGTGCCACGTGGCTGGCCTGGGTTTGGCCAAAGCGTCCCATAGGAGCTTCTCTTTTCCAGGAGAGAGTTCACGCAGTGTCGAGTAGATGCTAGCTCACTTTCCTTTTCCACCCTCTCAAGGAGAACACAGAGCTCAGATTAGAACCTCTTTCTTGTATTTCACACTTCAGGTGAACTGGGCTGTGCATTGATTTTGAGAAGTGAGAAAAATTGCCCAGGCTAATCAGCTTTGGCACCCAGCTGAACTCAAACTCAGTAATACCCTGGGCGCTTCAGGGCTTCTGTCCTTAAAGCCCATTCATGGGAAGACAATGTATTATTAACTGTAATGTTCTAGCAGCCTCCTGATAATATATTCCAGTGTTCTATTAGTTTGCTACTTCTGAATGAATTGGAAATCCTCTGAATAATCCCACTGAGGCTGAGTAAAATCTTAGAAAGTATCTTAACAGCAGTGAATCCATCAGAATAAGCTTGTTTGGCACAATCCACAAGGATCACCTCTAGAGAGAAAACGAAGGAAGAACAGAAAAAACTGAGTGGAAGAAATGAAACCAGAAGATTTAGTTCATTTCCATTTTAGATTTGAATCCCTGGTTTAATCTTGGCTATTGTTCTTGAAGTTGCCTGCATTGCTTTCCTTTTCAGTTTGATTTTCAGTTTATGCACTGTCTGTGTGGTCTATTGTTTCCAGTTCATTTCCTCTCTGGCCTTTACTCCCTGTAGTGATGGTTATAAGAAAAGTTGCAGCGGAGGTGGGAGCCTCTTCATAGCTGATGCAGAAACATGTACGTTTGAAAGGTGTGACTTTACGCTAGTGGCTCTCGGTCCTGTCTGCATTTCTGCAGGTTCTGCTGCAGTTTGGGTTGCTGGGCATCAGTGCTTTTAAAGGACTGATCGGGTGATTCCAGTGTGTCGAGGACCACTAACTTACACCTTTCTGGTTTGTTTGATTTGAAAGGCAAAAGAGCAAAGTTAGGGGACTATTTGAAGTGTAATGTCTGCCTGAATCCCTTGAGGCCACATCTTCCCCTTCTCCAACCCTTATCCCTAGCTAGGTACATTGAGGCCAAATCCCACCCCATCTCCTGATGATGGCCAAGGTAATGGGAAGCCATGCAACTCCATAACCATTGCTTCCTGCCCACAGCTTTGAGCCCATCTCATAGTCTGATTTCCTAGTCACTGGGTTTTCAGTTCCTGGTGACATTGCCTTCTACTTCATGTCCTTTTGTCTGGGTTGGTAAGTTATGTGACCACTTTTAAGCTTTTTTCCTTATCTGGAAAGCAGAAACAATTGGCTTCTTCCCTTGTGTTGTTGTGAAATGAATACAAATATCCTGAAGTTGCAGAAATTGCTTGAAACTGTCATCTTCCATTCCCATCAACATAACCTCTGTGAGCCCGGTTTCCCTGCTATGAAAACGCAGAAACAGTTCAGCTATACATACCCCACTGGTGTTGTCAGTCCAGTCTAGACGTGATCAGTCAACAAAGAATCCAGTTCATTTGTTTCATTAAAATGTTTATCAGGAAGAGAAAGACAAATACCATATGATATCACTTATGTGTGGAATCTAAAAAAAATGACACAAATGAACTTATTTGCAAAACAGAAACAGACTCATAGACATAGAAAACAAACTTATGGTTACATAAGGGGAAAGGGTAGGGAGGGATAAATTAGGAGTTTGGGATTAGCAGATACAAACCATATATAAAATAGGTGAACAACAGGGTCCTACTGTACAGCACAGGGACCTATCCTCAATATCTTGTAATAACCTATAATGAAAGAGAATATGAAAAACAATATATGTATGTATAACTGGATCACTGTGCTGTACACCAGAAACTAACACAACATTGTGAATCAACTATACTTTAGTTAAAAAAAAAGTTTAAATATTGATGTATACTGTGTTTGTTTATATATTGCAGATAAGATTTTCATAAGGAGAATCTTTATTTCATGAGGATTAATGAGATGATGCATGTGACTGTACCACGCACAGTGCCTGGTGTTGAACCAATGCTCAGTGCACATTTGTTTATTCATTTATTAATTCCTGTACCGTTTTTCTAAGTATGGGAAGGTGCAAGAGTCTGGGTTCATTGAAATTATTCCTTTGATGTACACCTTAGCTATCTAGGGACAATATCCTGTTCTTTCCCATCCTAAGTCCCCTCAGGGGGCACCGTTGTGGGTGGCTGCAGTGGCCCTGGGCTTGGCAGCAGCAGCCTGCTTGACTCTGTCCTGAGTTCCCTCAGGCTCACTGAGGTGGGGGTGGTAGTGGCTAATGGCTTGATGGCCGCAGCATCCTTTTTTTGTGGTATGTCAGGCAACAGTTTTCATTTACACAGTATGTTCTCATCTTTTATTTTCCAAGTAACCGCTTGAGAATACATACATGCTATTAGGAGAACTCCAGAGTTTCTACTGATCTTTATTATTTAAATATATTTTTTCTATTTATCAAGTATTAAAAAGTATTAAAAAGTACCTGCTTCCATCAATGGATGAATAGATAAAAAAGTGGTGTATATATATGATAGAATATTATTCAGCCTTAAAAAGGAAGGACATTCTAGTACATGCTGTAACGTAGATGAACCTTGAAAATGTTATGCTTAATGAAATACACCAGATACAAAAGAACAAATGCTGTGTAAATCTACTTACATGAGGTACCTAGAAGAGACAGAGCGTGGAACAGTGGTTACTAGGGGTTGAGGGGAGGGAGGAATGGAGGTTATCGTATAGTGAGTGCAGAGTTGCAGTTTGGGATGAGGGAGAAGTTGTAGAGATGGATGATTGTGAGGCTGTTTGCGTACTTAATGCCACTGAATTGCATGCTTGAAAATGGTTGACATGGTAAATTTTATGTTATGTATGTTTTACCACAGTACAAAAAAAAAAAAAAAAGGAATACCTTGCTGACTATACCCTGTGGGGCAGTGGTGACTCTCTGAAAAAGAAGTTATTTGTAGCATTCACTGATTTCTGTGGTGTAAATGCTTCCCTCGTGGCTGATTTCAATCTACTGACATGATGACTTTGAACTTGGAGTTGATAAGAGAGGAGCAGCAGTGGCTCTTCTGAGCCCTCTCCTGCCTGTGGAAAATGAGAAACTCCATGTGCCTTTACTCCTTCCCTTTCTCCCCACTCGCTCTTTCTGTTGTAAATTGTAAATTCACATTCTTAGACAGTTATTTTTACATCGGGCAACATATAGCCTCTAATGATAATTTGACAGATGCATTAATTTTTTGTGTGTGTATGTTAACTATTTAGACTATATTTCACCAACCACTTTCTTTTATAATCTTGATTTTACCTTTCTTGAATTTTTGGTTCCATTTCATCTTTAGTTGTTTATACTCTAGACATTTTTTCATAGAGAGTTCATGCATGTTTTAATTTCACAATATTTAAATGTCTGAAATTTCTTTTTTTGTCTTTGAAGATAACTACTTGGGTAGATACAATAAACTTGTTTCCTTCAAAGCTCAGTTGGTAAAGACTGAGACCAATATTTGCTCTTTGCACATCACTTTTACTTCTGATTGTGTTCTTGTGTGTTTTCCCACTAATCTTTGTGGAGCAGGCTGGCGTTCTCTGAAGCCATTTTAAAGTTAAAAAACCCCTACCCCAGGTTCTCTATAGAGACACCTTAATTCCCACTCCCCACTGCAGGACCCTCGCATGCCTGCATTTCTGCAAGATAAAAACATCTTCCCTTGAACAAAACTCATCGCCCCAGGAAATAGCTTGTCTCCCAATACTCTAGGCGGACAGGCCTCACATACTGCCCTTAATCAAAGTCATAAGTTCTGTTATTCAGAGAAGTCCCTGACAGATCTTACAACCAATCAGGTACCTGTGTGTGAATTGATCATGCATCCCCCTCCTCCTTGTGTTCCCAGCCCCCTCCCCCCAATAAAAGACCCTGCATGCCACCCCTCCCCAATCCCTGCTTTTCCCTTTCAGTGGGTTCTACTGAGTTTTCTTCCACTTACTTCTTTTGTAAATTTGTCCAACACCTGAAAGAAGTTACTGGAATGGTCAACCCTTCCTTTCATCTAGTTCCCTCTGCATAGTAGTTTGAAATATCTCAGTGTTTCTTATGTGAAGATGTCACATGCTTTTTCTATTAAATTTTAAAAAATAATGTAAAGTGGCACTGAGAATGAGATGTGCCCAGATTTCTACCTTATCCGGAAATCTAACATAGAAGATAATAAACTAAATGTTTGGGTTCAGAAGGTGGAAATTCCACGTGTTGAGAGATTGATGCATGTTTCCTGCCAGTGTGGTGTCATCAGTAGGCTAATGTTGCTCCTTCTTTAAGTTGGGCTGTGTGGATCCTGCCTTTGCATCAGTGTAACCATTTAACTTTTTAATTCAGGGCACAAATATGCTCATATCACTTTAATTTTATTAAATTAAAAGGTTATGACTCCAGGATTCTAGTAGTAGGATGTCCAGTGTTTGCCTTGAGGCCTATATCCCCACTTAAAAGTTTACAAGAGCTCTGAAGGTTTACTTTGTCCAAATTGGGGAAAGGATTATCTCTCCTTTTAATACCAGAACTAGATGGAAATGGGAAGCCTGATCATCGCTTCCTGTTAACTCATGGTTCTGCTGGTGAAGCTGGGTCCTCTAGTGCCCCCTGGATGCTGGTGTTTCCCTTTGCAGTATAGTACACATCCAGGTTCCTGTACAGACCACTGTGGTGGCTCACAGGTGGGCTCCAAGTTCACTATTCCCTTAGTCCATACTCAGATGTCCTCCAAACACATTGTGCAAGGATGGCTGGGTCCCCAGGGGCTTCCAGTATCCATATACATTGTGCTATTACCAGGCCTCCTGACTTAAAATTTTAGGCATTTTGAGCCCAGATCACTAACCTAGATTACCTCTTTTCACAGGTAATTTTATTCTAGAGGGCTTGTCTTTCTTTCCTGTGGGCCTTATTCTAGACCACCCTGGTCTGCCCTCATGGGTCCTAATGACTTTGAGTCAGGGAGCAGGATTTGGGGGATCAGACTGTTCTCCCTTGAGGTATGCAATATGCAAATAAGCCCACCTTCTCCCCAGCAACCAGCCCTAGTTGCCAGTGGATATTTTGAGGGATCTGACTTGGTAAAACATGAATGTTTCTATTATACTCTTCTGCCAGAGCAAAGAGTGGGCTCATCCTTCTTAAGAGATATAACTCAAATGGTTCTTTGAAGGACAAGTGTTTAGTTCACAGTGCCACTCTGCCTCTGCCAATATTGAAAAGCAGTGACTTTCAGTGACAGTGCTTCAGTGGCAGTGACCATGAATACAACAGCTAATGCATTCCCTGTTTCTCCTGGTATTCTTCTATAATTCCATTCATTTTGTAAGATAGCAGGACCAATGAGGGTATAGAGAGTCACAGAATTAGAAAAGGGCAACAAGTAAGTGGTAGAGTCAGAATCTAATTCCATCTCCCTGACCTTAAAGCCAGCGTCTCCTCAGAGAGACAACAATCATTATGGGGCATCTGCCATGTAGCAGACACTGTGTTTGGTAGGTGCTGGGGTTTCAAGGATAAGTAAGGCATGGTCCTAGTGAGGGACTTAGACTACAAGAAGGGGTTAAGTGCAACCTTAGGGATACCAACAGGGTGCCATAGGAGCATGTCGGACAGGGCACTGGAAGGATGGTTTCCTGGACAATGAGATGTCTAAGCTGAGTCCGGAAAGGAGAACTGGCTAAGGCAGGTGGAGGGAAAGGAAACAGGCTCCTTTTGGTTAAAGGAATCAGTAAGTGCGGACTGTAGAGCTTTCTGGTGACCAGATACACTTCATGTTTGGGGTAGAGAGCCCCTGCTATAGTAAAGGCTTTCTAAGTGTTTCTATTTCTTTCTTCTTTGAAAAACAGCTTTCTTGAGGTAAAATTGTTATACCAAAAAACTGTACAGTTTAATGAGTTTGAACATATACATCCACTCTGGAAACCATCAGCACAGCCAAGGTAATAAACATATCCATCACCTCCAAAAGTTTCCGTGTGTCCACACTTCAAATTTTTTTGCAGTAAGAACACTTAATATGTTATCTGCCGTCTTAAGAGATTTTTAAGTGTACAGCACAGTGTTACTGTATTAACTAGAGGCACTCTGTTATATAGCAGAGCTCTAGAACGTACTCATCTTGCATAACTGAAACTTCAACCCATTGAACATCAACTTGCCACCTCCTCCTCCACCCAGCCCCTGGCAACCACCACTCTGCTCCCTACTACTATGAGTTTATTTTAGATATTTCATGTAAGTGCAGTGTTTCTTTATAAGGACATATTTGTACTTAATGGGACTTAATTTGTTATAACTAGCTACCATTTGAATTTAGGGGACAAGCTAATTTTTGTAAAACTAAAACCCAACAGTTCTGAACCCATCGTTGTCTGGTTTTCATTCCCATTCTTTAAGTCCCATATGATCAAAGTTATAGTTATTTTAACATATTTTTGAGCACTGGTCATAAATGAACTAATGCTTGTTGAGTACATGCTCATTAGACTTTTTATATCAATATTTTCATGAGGTGAGTATTGTTATCTTTGTTTATAGTTAGAGAAACCAAGGCTTAGAGAGATTAAATAATGTGCCAGTGTGCCAAAGGTCATACAACTACCAAATATTTTAGCTGGAACATAAAACCAGGCCTGGCTCACTCCCAGGGAATAACCAGAGCTCTCATCATGAAACTGTCAGTTGCTGGAAGTTTGAATTATTGGCATAGAATACAATTAATTAAACATGCATGAAAATAGACTGGGGGACATTAGGCAGGTGTGACCATAAAAACTGCTCTATTTCAGTGGATTTAATTGTTTACCAATATTGGCTCGAATTGGTTGTGAACACACTGATAGAAGGTAATCAAAGAGCTGAATGAACCTGGCAGTTGTAAACGGAAGCACCAGGTCCCCACTGGGCCAGCAGAGAAGTGAATGAGTCCATTGTTTTTAATAGGCCAAATATTTCTCTCTTGTTCCCTAGGAGGCAATTGGAAGAGACATACTGATAGCTCCCCTTGGGGCATTAACCCGAATCAAATTAGTGAAGTGAGGCTTAAGTTGGTCATTTTATTCCCAGTCCACAAAAACAGGAAGTGAATGGTAGTGGGAGCAAAGACTTATTTTCTAGTTCATCAACGATTGCAAATTGAATTAGCATGATATTTTCATTGTAGTAATTACTTTGTGGGCATAGTAATAGAAAAGTATCACTTCAGATAAATTCCCACTTTTCTGCTATGGTTCTTTTAAGTCATATCTTTCAACTGTAATGATGATCTTAATAGCCAACACAGACATGTACCCTTGCTTTGGTTACTGATTCCTCAGCGACATTGTTCCATGATCTACATCCAGTTCGTGTCTTTTGGGTGATGAGCACTGCTGCCCTGTCTGTAGGAGTTGGGTAGCCTTTCTAAGAGTGAAGTGTGTACACTCTCATGAACTCAGCCCCAGAGGTTTTGGATGTCTTATGGTCATGACTTAGTTTTCAATACCACATGTGAGGAGTCAAAGAAAAAAAGTCAGTGTATCCCATCTGTTCCTTTACTATTATTTTCCCAAGATCAAGACAGAGAAGTTGAAATATCATAAATCAGAGCAGAAATTCGTGGGCACTGGAAAGCAGTTTGGAGATACTTCCATTCTAGGGGTTTGGAGATGTTTGACGTGCAGGTAGCAACCATCAGCAAACCTCTAAGGATCCCTGTAAATAGAGGCCTGAGAAGAGAAACAAGACAGGCTTTTAGTGCCTCAGTGCACTGTGCATTTTTCATCATCCTCTAAATTATGAATTTAATGAAGTTACTCAGATACCTATGAAGTCAAATGAGAGTTCAGTGGATTTTCAATTGAATTATCCAGCTTGACTATTGGCATGTACAATATTTAATTTAATTTATTGCTGCTTATATGGTTATGGACACTCAGTATAAATGAAAACAATAAATTTGGTTTCATTTTCAAACAGTAGCTTCACCCGGGAATATGAACCATAAATGGATGTGGCAGCTCTCAAAAGGAAAGAAACTTTTTTTCATTGATATCCCGTCTCAGGTCATAGTAATATTTATGTAACTATTTAGTTGCACAACCATTTATTTTAGAGCCATTATCCTGTTCCTAGTCTTGTGCTAGGTAGTGTCTGAGGTTCCTGCAACGAGTAAGAGACTTCTTCGCTTTCAAAAAAGCTCATAGTTCTTTATTGAAAGATTGAATTATTTATCCTTAGTAAATTGAAATATGTCTTAAACTTGTTAACACAGCTAATGAGTGAAGTTTCTGGGAGTGATAACTTATTTTGTAAATAAAGGATTATTTTTATAAAAAAGAAGTGTTACTATATACATGGATCTTTTAATATGTGAGAGCCTACCTCTAAAGTAGCTGCTTCTTAAAGCAGGTGTTTCAAATAATGAGATGGAGGCTCTTCAGGCTTGCTGAGCCTTCAATCTTCTGGCCGCTTACTATTCCCTGCCTTTACCCCTGCCCTTCTCAGGCTGCTTTCCTTATAGGTTTTCAAACAATTAATTCTCATATTTCTTGATCATTTGCTCAGTATCTCTCTTTCCCTCAGAATTTCTTCTTTTCTCTGATAATACAAATCTTTCATTGGTTTTAATGTTTAGTTCATTTCCTCTTCCTCCTGAAAGCTCTCTCTACCCTTATCCAGAACCCTCTTTTTATTCATTAAATTCTAGGAACTATGTCAGATCAATTAGCACTTGGTCAGTTTCTAGGATTTTAGTAACATTAATGGTAACAAAAACAAGAACAGCTTTTACTAAGTGTTTACTGGGTCCCAATGTTACAACCACCTAATGTGTAGGTATTATTATTATCCGTTTTTCGAGATGAGAACATGAAGCCCACAGTACTTTAGTGGTGTGATCAAATTCAAAGTGGTGAAACTGGGAGTCAAACCCAGACTGACTCCTGAGTCTCAGTTCTTTATCCACTGGCGTTTCTCAGGGTGTAGTCTCCTAATCACGTGCATTAACTAGAATCACCTAAGTGGATGCTGTTAAAGATGCAGATGACCGATCCCACCTCAGATCGACTGTCTTAGAATCCATGGGTCTAGGGGTGGAGCCTGGGAATCTGCATCGTTAACAAGCTTCCTGAGTGATTCTTACAAACCGTACTTTGAGAATCACTGCATACGCTTTGCTGACTTTTCATTTTTGTATTTACCTCTAATCAGACTGTAAACTTCTTGAGATTATGTTGTCTGCTACCTTTGGAATCCCAAGGTATGGCAGTAAACATTTAGCCACATACTTTGTCCTCATTCAATACTTGCGTTTTTGATGTAGGCATTGAAATTAAATGTATTCATATACCATTTGATATGATAGAACTTCTAATTAAAGCATCTGGTAGTAATTGAAGGCCTCACAGACTTTGGACCCAATCTCATGTATACTTCTCTAGCTTCTGACACCGATTCACTGCATCTTCATTTCCTTTTTCAGTTTACCTGCCTTTGAAATTGAGGAGGTTTTAATAATAAATGAACAGAAATTTGTTGGGAGCCAATAATTGTAATTAGAATATAGAACTTTATTTTATTATTATTATTTTTTAGAACTTTAAAAGTGATAAGACTAACATACCCTTTCATAATTCAAGGCAGTAAGTGAAATTAGCTTATTATTGGAGTGAGATGAAATAGGGGCCAGAAAAGCCCACTTCTAATCCACTGTGACAGAACTTCGTATCAATTCAATTAGATAGATACTGAGGGCCTGGCAGTAGTTGGGTAAGACACTAGAGGTTTCTCAATACTGTATGGTGACAGGTGCTCCCCTTGGTCACACTGTCCTGTCCACTGTCTTATACATCGTCCAGTCTAGCCTCCTTGTTTTAGAGATGAACTATGTCATTTTCCAAGGTCAAGCCAGAATTTTAACCCAGACCTTAATAGCCAAATTCAGTGCCCAACCTGGCCACATTGCCTCCTTTGCAATACATGTTATTGAACATGTGAGTCAAAGTGTAGCTCAGATAAGATCCAAATAAGGCCAGTAACACAAAAAAGAGAAGACTTATTTTGCTCCCCATTTGTTTTGCCAGATAATCTCTTATGTGGCATCAGCTCCTGAAGGATTGTTGAGAGTGTATTAACCATTTAAATCTTATCCAGTTACATTCAGAATTGTGACAATTCAGAACTTTATTTTTAATCTGAATGCCAACTAAATCACTAGGTACTTGTTACCATTAAACCTTAGCAATGGCTAATGTTCAATTAATAATTTAAACCTGTGGAACCTTGTGAATTACTATCCTGCACTTAGGATATGACGTTTAGTGTTGCTAATTCTTATCAAAATCTTGTTTAAGGAATAGTTTTGAGAACAACGACAAACAAAAAATATGCACATTACCTTCCATACTCTATTGAGGATGGAAAATATCTAATATTTATTTAGAGATCTAATGGACTGGGGATAGATTGTCAATAGTTAACATCCACATATGTGTCCTTTGTCTTTCTGGAAGTCATTTGTTAAGGTTTTGCCATGATGTCTCTGTGTGCCACCTGCCTGTAAATAGGTTTTCACATTGACCTGAAAGAAGCAGTGTAAATATAATAAAAATATATAATTAAATAATTTCTTAAGGAAATACTCCAAAAAGCTGCTCTTCTCCTTAGAGACATCTTAGGATGAGTTAGCCAGTGTGAATGCTTTGTTGAAGCCCATCCAAATAAAAGATGAATTTGGCAGCCTCATTCCTTTAATGGCCTTCTGCCCAAAATAAGACTGTCCAGCAAGCAATATTTATTTTAGCCATGCTGCCATTTCGCATCACAAAGTGACCGCGTAGTCTCATATACATTGTCCAAAAGTGCTGACTTTTAAAGACAGTTGATTTTTTAAGTTGCTACTGTTTTATAGCTTTGCATAAAATGCTAATGCCATGGCATTTGTGGAACTATTAAATCATTTTAATGAAAGAGTAACAGTTATACAACTAATTCGTTTGAGTGCATTTCTCTTGCAGAATCCTTTAGTAGTGGATTATAAAGGGAAGGGGTTTTTTTTTTCAGCTTCATAATTTGTTCTCCCGTGGAACCAAATGCCATTATTTTGGTGTGCTTTGTACCCAAGTCTAATGGAGCCAAATCCATCAACAGAATTTGTTGTCCCAAATCTAGGCTCATTTGCCTCATGGCCCCCTACTTAATTTGATACAGCTTTTGCACAAGCCAAGTCTGCTCTTCTTAAGAAATAGGGCTTTCTGTTTCCCTTCTAAGTGTTTAGGGATAAATATATAGTCATATATTTTCACCTACTGAAAATTGAGCTCAATTGCCATAACTCCAAATCAAGGAAAATATTTGGGCTTTAGAAATTGTCTTGTGATCACATCAGAAGATAGCTGGGATTGATTCTCATCCCTGAATGGTCATCCCATTCAGTGTATACTGATATACTAGGGCTGCTGTCAAAGGAGATGTCTGGAAATTCCGGGACACATGAAGCTGTGAGCAGCAGAATTAGACCTGCACTCCCCAGTAGATCATCACTGTCCAAACCTGCATCTTTCTCCTACAGTGGAAATAATTCTTGTTTCTCACTCTCTCTCTCAGTCTTTTCAGACAAAACCCTCATTTATAGATAATTCTTATTTCTTGAACAGAAAGTTTCTTTCAGGCAATTGCATTCCCTGGTGCCCTCAAATGCTTGGGATATATAGAGAACTGACTTTACTGTCAACATATTTTTTACCCCTTAGGAATATGTGTGTTCTCTTGAAATGTGGGAGCTTGCATCCACTTTGCTTGCCCTGACTTTTGTTTACTTTCCATAGTTCTGATGTTCTTCTGAAGCAACTAATCTCATTATTATTATGCTATGAGTTAAAGGCTTTTGCTACTGAGATGTTGCACAATTCAGTCATATCTTTTTCTTCACCTGAAGCTTTTCTTAAGCAGAGATGTAAAATTTTGCAAAGAGGGATGTGGAAACTACAATGTACTTCCTCAGGATGAACTGATTCTTTTTTTAATCTAATACCTGAAACAACAATGCTTTTCTGCATTTTTATCTAGTTTTGATTAATCACTTTAGGACAGATTTTTTTTTCTGAAATAATGCCCATATAATATCACTCCAAGAATATAACAATGAAATTGATGTCTTTTTGGTTTACTGATTTTCAGTAGTTTTACCATTCACCCAATGTTATTAATTAGATGAAACAGATCTGTTGAAGCTCTCATTGGTAGCTTAGTTTACTGTATCCATTCACAATGAGTTTCTGTTTTTATTTATGTAGGTACTGAGTTGAACATGTACAATTTTAAGAATATTTTTCAGCTAGCTCATCAGAATACAAACTTTGTCTGTTAAAATGTCACATATTGCTTTGGGTTAATGTCATAATCATTTATTATTTTTTATTAGCTATAGTAAAAGTGAAATGAAAATTGCTTTGCCACTTATTCCGATGTATCATTAACTATACATTTAAGCCCTAGAGGTCTGGTACTACTAATACCAACTAACAATTATATGGTAATTGAAAGTTTATAAAACACCTCTACAAATATTTAACCCTCACAATAACCCTGTAAGGTGCAGTTGTAATCTCAGCTCTCCTATTGAGAATACTGAGGTTTCTAAGCAGGTAATCAGCTGGATGTTTTTCTTCTTTCTTTTCCAGCTTTATTGAGGTATAACTGACAAATAAAATTGAATATACTTAAAGTGTACAATGTAATAATTTGATATATGAAATGATGATCACTATCAGATTAATTAACATGATCATTCCTGATCAGTGTATTGTATGTTGCTGAATGACCTGAAAAGTTACATCTGAATTGTTACCAGAATTAAGAATGAATATAAAGGCAATTTGCATGGGATATTTTGGCCACAGGAGGACTAGTGTGTTTTCAGAAAGTTGTTATCCAGGTCTCCTGCATAATATTAGCAGTCATCTTGGTTGCCATGAACTCACATGCACCTTAGGTGGTGACTGTGCCATTGCCAACCCAGCATCAGCCCATGGAGAGGCCAGGATTTAAACAAGATATAAGTTACGCAAGTCCTTCTGAGAGGAAAGCCTTATAGGACTGCAGATTCAAAGAGCAGAAAAGACCCCACAGAACATTATCACTTTCTCATTCTTTCAGGAAGACCTAGAGTGTAGCTGCCTGTCAATGTGGGTATATTTGAGTGCAGAAAAACGAAAAAAGAAAAACTTTTCAGTACTCTTCCCTTAAGCATGATCTGTCCCTCTTACCCTACCTACTTCAAATGTAAGAATCACTCTATTGGGTAATGCCCTTTTGGCTGAAATAATCACTTTCCTAGTCATGATGCATCATTTCATATTAGTGAAATGTAGTCTTCCAGGTTCTGCCTCTTCCTCCTTGCCACCCAGACATTTTCCCTGGGTGATCTTGTGCATTTCCAAGTATCCAAATATTACTAATCTACTGGATTTTAAATTCTATAGCACAACCTCACTCTGATGTTTCAGGTTTTTTGTTTTTTCGTACTTAAATTCAATTCACAATCTTGTCTCTCAAATCTTCTTTTATTTCTTTGTCTTCATTAGTGGCACTCCTGTCTCATCTGTCCTCAGTTGCTTAAGTTGAGAACCTTAGTGTTTCTCTTCTTCCATGTAAAATAGGTTAAGTCAGGTTGATTCTGCCCCACGAAGATTCCTGAAGCTATCTTTTCCTCTCCATCTCCATGGCCACTGCCCTGCTTTGGCTCCTCATCATCTCCTGCATGGATTGTCATAACTGACCTTTGATGTGTCTGGTCTCTGTGCTGTGTTTCTCTCCTTCCTCTCCATCCTTTGCTGGATGGATCTTATCGCTGATTTCACAAAACTGATTATGCTTTTCTGCTTGATTGAAATCTTTGAATGGGTTCCCTTAAAGTCAAGTTCAATCCTTTAGGGGTTATAGTCAAAGACCTTCACAATCTGATTATAGCTTAACAGTTTTACAGTTTAACAATAATATATATTTGTATGTGAGTGTGTGTGTGTTCGTGTGTGTATTGCTATTTCCTACCATGTTGCCCAAATACTAATCACACTGAACAACCCATACTTCAAGTGTGATGTATATTTTCAAACCTTGCCTTTGTTCATGCTTTACCCCTGCTTGCAATATCTTTCTTTCTATATGATAAAATTCTATTTATGCTTAGTAACCAACCTCAAATGTTATCTCCTTTGTGAAGCCTCTTTTGACTGTTCCTCCTCAATTCCCTAACCTTCTGTTTCCAGGCAGAACTAATCTCTGCATATTCCCCCTACTCTGCCCCCTGGCTATAGAACGGACTTGGGTTTTGTGTTGAGAATGGATTCGATCATTGCAGCTCTCCCTGTACTGTAAGTGTGCCCTATCCTGAAGGACGGGAATAATCAAGGTTTGTTTCTGAGGCTTGGTCAATGGTCTTCTTATCCTCAGCCCCTCAAATGCTGTCCAGCTACTCCTTGTCTAAATCTATCACATCCCTTTCATTCTCAGACTCCTGTGGTTAAACCAGACCTGGATAAAACTATGCCAAAACTGGGGAGGGAAGTGGCTCAGCCATCCAGGCTCTTCAGGTAAAATTATTCAGTTTTCATGAATTCCTTATTTCTCAGACTTAATATTACTGGTTTTTTGACCCTGTGTCTGACCTGACTTTAAATAGCTGAGCCTGTGCCGTTAGCCACCTGCCTGGTTATTTTCTCCTGTCAATTAACTGCCATCTGAATCCCTAGGTACTAGACTGTTGCCGTCTGTACCTGCCATATCTTTTGGCCATCTGCCAAGCTGTCCAACCTTCTGTGTTTTTGAGGTCATCTGAAATCCTTTACCTTAACTCTCCTTGTTCTGACCAGTGACTTCTAGCTTCCAATCTTGGGAGCCAAACTCATTTGTCACCTGTGAGGGGAGATATACTAAGGCATTTATAATTAGAATATATTCTGGATTTTTTTTTTTGGTTGGAAATAAAAAATTTGACTGAGAAAAAGAGATCCTGGACAGATAATTTTGATAAGGACAAAAATGGGAATGGGAAAAGTCTGGCATTTAAGGATCTCTGTGAACACATCTGGGTGACATATGACAGTAGTAGGGTGTCTAGAGAGGGGTACCACAGGAGAGGTGAGGAGACATCAAAGACAACTCCAGCTCTTTCAGCATTTGGTGTGTAAGCCTGGCCTGAGTCCCAGCTGTATATGTCCTCATTATGCAACACAAAACAAGAATCTCTTGTAGTTGTGGTCAGGATAAATTCACTAGACAATTGATGCAAACTTTTGGAATTGGGACTAGGTTTAATTATTTGAACACATAATAAAAGCTCTGTGTTTCTCTTTGTGCATACTATGACATCTTGCAGGAACTCATAGTCGAAAACTATTATTTACAAAGTAATAATTTCATTGGAATGTTTAATTTCATTGAAAAATTCAAATTTAATTGCATAAATTCATATTATACAATTGATTATTAAAGAGTTGTTTAAGGTGGGACAGTGTCCTTCTTTTGTGTTGGTGGGATTAAGCATTCAAACATTTCAGTGAAATAATGTGACTCGAGTAGATGTGGTTTGGATATACTAGATATTCAGAAATGCTGGGCTGTCAGGGAGGGGATAGGTTCTGTTCACCAGGACACAAGATAGGGGCTGGAGACAGTTGTCCAACAACAGAGGCTTGGCCTGGAGCAAACACCTGGGCTGCTCTAACATGGTAGTCTCAAGTTCATTCTGGAAGGAAAAGGTGGGCATAGCTCCAGGTAATCCAAAATCAGTGCAGAGAATCCACTGCCAAGTGGTCACTGTTTTGGGAAATTCTCTCATATCCATATGGAGAAATTGGAGATAAATTCAGACTCTAGGGGAAGAGGCTTGGAAAGCACTAGAATCCAGGAGGCAGAATGGTGCAGCGGAAGGAACACCACCTTCTTACCAGCAGTGTGAACTTGAGTAAGTATCTTAAGTCCCTAAGCCTCAGTTTTCTTATTTATGAGATGGTGATAGTAGCACCTCATCTGTGGTGCTGCCTTGAGGTGAAAGGAATAATACGAGATAACCTATGAAATATATGAAGAGCTTAACATAGTGCCTTACTCCTACTAGTAGATTCTCTCAGTAAATCATTCACTATCCACACCACCTAGTCATCTTCAAGTCTTTTTATTGAGCCTGGAAATCAAAGTCACCTTCATTTAATAGGACTCTAGCCAAAAATAATGGAAATGTGGGCAGAGCTCCAGTCCTGGAAGCAAGTCTGCCACCATGGAAGGGGTAATAAGTCAGAATGAATGGGATGAAGGTGGGTGGGCTGCAGCTGCCTGAGGCTTTTGTAATGTGCTGGTTTCTGTTTCTGGCTAGCAAAATGAAGGAGTCAGATAATAGCTGATCATTCATATGATTTATGGATGCCATGTATACATAGGAGACGATCTTAATAAAAACAACAATTGTCAAAAATGGCCACATCATTCTTCGGAGTTATGTTTCTGAGCCCTAGAATGAAAAGAACCATCATTTTTTATACTCTAAAATAATATTGTCTCATTCTTTTTGCCAGGAATGAGAAAATAATTTTTTTCTGTTTAATGCTATTATTATTATTATTAGTATTATTATTATTATTAGCACTCTCATATCTCATTTATGAAAGAGGACACTATATAAATCTCTAGTGGCCAGTCTAAACTCAAGGAAGACACTTCAAATCAGGCCAAGCAAAGATGCCTTCCTTTATGACCCTGCCAGGGTGCTTACGTGATATGAGAAGAACAGCCGTGCTGGGGTGATCTCTAGGGGAAGATAACAGGGATGAGCACAGAGATGAATGGGGTACTGCCCTGTGCTGGGGATGCCGTGTCCATGGGGATTACCAGTTGTCAGTGGAAATGTGATTTCAGGTCGTAATGCATTGTTGGTTAGGCTGCCTACTGCTATGAACAAGGCTGATTCCCCCTCGTATAAATTAAAAGTGGGAATTAAGAAATTTAGAATCACTTATTTTTAAAGCAGTGCACATTGGAGATTCTGTTGAACACTTTATTAGAAAGGACGACTCAGGAAACATTAGTGAGGTCTTGAAAGTTTCCATTCACTTATTGAGGCTTAATCAGGTGACTGAAGCATGTAGGGTGAAACAGTAGGTTCCATTTAGTAAATGGCTTGTGGGCCATATGTGGCTTGCTGCTTGTTTTTGTATAACCCAAGAGCTAGGAATGTCTTTTACATTTTTATATGGTTGAAAAAAAATCGGAAAGAAGACTATTTTGTGACATCTGAAAATTACATGAAATGCAGATTTCAGTGTTCATAAATAAAGTTTTATTGTGGCACTGTCACAGTAATTAATTTTCTTGTCTTGTCATCTATGGCTATTTTTGTGCTACGATGTCAAAGCTGAGTAGTTGTAACTAAGACCTTATGGCCTGTAAAGCCTAAAATATTTGCCATCTGGCCTTCTACGGAATGAGTTTGTTGATTCCTGATAAAGATTTCAGTATAGTTAAAATGACATTACAAATTATAACTATTTTACTATCTCCCAGGTATAAAAATATAATACAGATCCTTAGAGTTTTAAGCACATTGGATGACAAGGATTGACAAGTACCTGCACTTATCAGTTGAGAAAATATGAAATGACAGTGTATGACACATAGTCTTTCGATTATTATTATTAAAACAATGAAGTGACTATGACTTTTGAGGCAGATAACATGCTTGTGCTAAATATGAAATTATGGTTTTTGATAATAGGAAAGAGGATAGAAACTGGAACATGATATATATTTTCTTATGCTGTTTATCTGAGTGATGGAATTTGGCTAATATTTCTTCCTTAGAATGTTGGTGGGAACTGAGACGACGTGTAATAGCTGTGTTAAATAATGGTGGTGTTCTTAATATTAAGAAATGACCAAGGATCAGTTTCATTTGTTTTGCAAGTAGTGCTTATATTCTCAAACTAAAAGGCAACTAACCCTTTCCCCAAACCTACTGTATCAGTAAGAAATATATTCTGCTCCAACTGCTGACAGCCAGGCTAACAGAGGCTTAAACAACAGGTGTTCATTAGTTTATTTATTTATCTTTTTGACTCAACTGTATTGTTGGGGACATAAACCTTTTCTGTCTTTCCCCCTTTGTCCTTGGTGTGTTGACTCGAAATGTCATGGTTGCACTATAGCTGTTGCACGCTCAATAGCACCTGTATTCAGGGAAGGAAGTGCTGTGAGATGGCTTGGGATGGGTTTGGGATGGGTCATGGGGAATGTATAAACTTCATCAGAATAACCAGAAGTTCCCAGAAGCAGCTGTCTGATTTCTGTTTATGTTCTAATGTCTAGAATTATGCCATATGGCCACTCCTAGCTTCAAGAATAGGCTGGGACTGTATTTAAAAGTAAATGAAGGCAGGTGGGTAGAAGAGGAATGACAGGCAGGAACGGCTATCGGGAGTATCTGCTATGCCCACCTATAAGTGTACCAAACACTTTTGGTGAAAAATTGCTCCATTTTCTTGTTTGTTAAATACACTTTAAAGAGATATAACTATTCTCAAGGGCCAAAGCCAAAAGGGGAAATGACCATAGCAAGATTCAGCGAGCACCTGCTGACTCAGGTACCAGTGATAGCTATTTCAGAGAATTCGTCCGTGTTCGTTTCCAAATTATCCCCAAACACCATGTTTTCTATATTGTACAAGCATAGTTAATAGTTATATTGGAGAGGAAAGAGGCATTGAATCATCTTTGTGACTTCTGCAAAGCAATTAAACATTCTTGTCCAGAAACATTTCACATGAAACTGGGACTGAGTGTGAAAAATGTTCATCTGTTTCTATTTTAACCCTCATTCTACAATAAAAATGTAAATCACAGAATGTTGGAGCAAGTAGGCAGGCCTTCACAGATTGGTTAGTCCAAATCCTCGTTTGTGATTCAAAATGGGCATCCTTTTGCCAGCCCTACGGGAATGTGTCTGTGTCTTACCCAGGACAATGGGACAGACAGAGATGCCTGCTTTGTTATTGTTGCCTTAATGACTTCCCTGAGGTGACACCTCAGGGATACAGGTTAGTACTTTCCCTTCCCTGGGAACCTTGAAACCTATAGCAGATGGAAACTTCTGAAATGCCAAATATTCTTTCTTCTTTCACTGCTTCTCTGTATCCATTTGAATGGTGAGTGATTTAATTGTACCCAGATGCAAGTCCTACTGCTGCTCTGGAATCACTTTTGAGGGGAGGAAACTTTGTGTTACCACTAATCCAATCCATAGGAAATCATAGATGCTGAAGAAATTGAAGAGATTATCCAGTGCAACCTCTTTATTTTTTGGATGAAAAAACAGAACCTAAGGTTTGAGTCATGTGCTCAGGGTCACACAGATCTTTAGTGCCAAATAAAAATTTGGTTCTGATTTCTAACCTAGTGATCTCATGATACCATGTTACAGCCAAGACTATATTATTTGAGGTTATCCAGAGAAGGAAAGGCAAAATAAAACAAAACAAAATGAAAAGGGGTCTTGAGATCTGAGACCAAGATGAAAATCTATGCTCTTGTATTTGACCTGCCCTTTCAAAAACACCTTTATTGAGGTATTGTTGACATACAATAAGCTGCACATATTTCAAGTGTACAGTTTGGTCAGCTTTGACTTACATACACAAACACACACCCACACCCAGATGTATACGTATATAATACAATGTGAAATGATAGCCTGAATCAGGATCATGAACATATCCATCACCTTCTAGAGTTTCCTAGTACACCTTTGCAAATCTCTTTCTCTCTTTTAAATTTAATGTGTCTTTTTACTGGCTACTCTTAAACTTCAGCTTTTTCTTTTTTGCAATTTGATTATGAAGTACTTTGATGTAATTTTGTTCACATTTCTTTCATTTGGAGTTCTTTGAGTCTACTGGATCTGTGGGTTGATTCTTTGTTTTGTTTTGTTTTGTTTTTTAAACAAAGTTGGAAAAATTTCAGCCACAAGTTTTTTTTCAAATATTTGTTGTCCTCTTTTTATTCCTCCTCTTTTCAGAGCCTGAAAACACAAATATTAAGACACTTGAATTTGTCCTGCAGTTCATTGATGCTGTGTTATTTTATTCTTTATTCTTTGTTTTATTATTCTTTATTCTTTTTTCTTTATTTTTCTTTTTGGATATTAGTATGTCTTCAAGTTCACTAATCTTTTATTCTGCAATTTCTTTTCTTTCATTAATCCCATCAGTGTATTTTCATTTTGTGCATTACGGTAGTAATCTTTAGAAATTCACTTTGAGTTTTAAAAATATCTTCTGTGTTTCTACTTAACTTTTTGAATTTGTGGATTACAGTTATAACTCTTTCCATGTCTTTGTCTACTAATGCTAACAATTCTGTCAGTTCTGATAGATTTTTCTCCTTACTGTAGATCACAGTTTACTGTTTTTTTAATAGGCATGGTAATCTTTGATTGGATTCCAGAAAATTTGAATTTTATTTTGCAGGATTCTGGGTATGCAGTATGTAATTTGTGGAGGTATCCTGGCTAAAGAATCAATGAAACCGTCAAAACTTAAATATCATTTACATGCAGAATTTAGTTACATGCGCATTCATCAAGTATATGTGCAATTTGCATATGATGATAGGGAGGACGAATTAGTATATTTTTTCAGCTTAGTTGCCATCAAACATAAACTCTAAAATTTACAAAACTATGGATAATTACATTGTCAAAGATGTGGTTTAGAGTTAGCTTTGCATAGGGATATCTTCTGATAGTACAGCTACAGTGACAAAAATATTCTGCAGTAGTTACTCAGATTATATGAATTTATATATTACATGCATATTTATTTATTTTTCAAGTAAACATGTTGGCATCACACTATACCTATAGTTTTTAAACCTGTTTTAGACACTACCAAGATAGTAGTTATTTACCAATATTATATTGGCATCTTTCTCTGTCATCAGAATATATTGTTGGAGGAGATCATTGAGAAGATGTGACTGCTAATTGACCTTCAAGCTAAATCTGGGCTGATGGAGGCTCCTTACCCTTAGAATGTACATTCTACCCACCATTCCCATAGCCAGAGCTGATTCAAGGACGTAGCCTTGGGAAAATAAGGTGGTGTTGAGACTATCCACTGAACCTAGTTAAGACTTCTATATAAACAGTTAAGATTTTTGTGGTCAGGTATGGAGATTTATTGTCTTGTGGCCATTCAAGATAAGCTTTGTAAGTTTTGCTCATTAGAACTGCCACCTGCCAGTCAGGAATGGTCTTTCTTTGGTCTCTCCTGTTCCTTCAGGTATGGGGGCCAATTTATGAAGCAATATTTGTAAATATTATATAATATTCCACTGTAGGTTTTTTCTTATTTATTTAAGCAGTCTGGTACTCTCAAGCAAGTTGTGCCCTTTCAAATTTTTTTTTACTCTTTTAAATAGCCTTTTAATGAACATCCTTATACATATGTCTTTATGTTCTTCTCCAGTTTATTATGCTAAACTTCTATAAGCTGGGGAATGAAGCCAAAGAATAGCATACATATTGCCAAATGTGCCTATACGCACTCTTAGACAATGGGAATTACTCAGTTTAGTCTTAACCATGTCATAAGAAAAACTGATAGCTCATAATTGTTGCAATATTTGTGGCCTTCATTAATTAGGAGGTTGCTTGCTTTGCATGTTTTTTAAGTATTTGTTTTCACTCTTCTGTGAGATGTCAGATCATATGCTTTGCTCATTTAAAAAACAGAGCCATTGTCCTTTTCATTTTGATTTCTATGAGTTCTTAGATTATCTCCTGATCATTTATATTCAAATATTTTCTAAGTGTGTTATTTTACACTACCTTTCGTATATTGTGGATAATAACCCCTTATCAGATACACAGTTTGCTAAAATTTTATCCCATTCCTTAGGCTGTCTTTTCATTTTGTTGATATTTTCCTTTGCTGTGCAGAAGCTGTTTAGTTTGATGCAGTCTCACTTGTTTGTTTTGGCTTTTGTTGCTTGTGTTTTTTGAGTTAATATCCAAAATGTCACTGCTAAGATTAACTTCAAGGAGCTTTTTCTCTAAGTTTTGTCTAGGAGCTTTATGGTTTCAAATCTTGCACTTAAATCTTCAATTCATTTCAAATACGTTTTTTTTTTTTTAGTGTTGTAAGATAGAGGCCCAGTTTTATTCTTTTGTGTGTGGGTATCCAGCTTTCCCAACATCATTTATTGAAAAGATTGTCTTTATTGAGTATTCTTGGCTCTCTTGTCTAATAATAGTTGACTGTATATGCATGGGTTTATTTCTGGGTTCCCAATTCTGTTCCATTAGTCTATGTGTTTGTTTTCATTCCATTACCAAATTGTTTTGACTACTGTAGCTTTATAATACAGTTTAAAATCAAGAAATGTAATGTCTACAGATTTGTTCTTCTTTCTCAAAATTACTTTAGCTATTTAGAATCTTTTCAGGTTTCATAAGAATTTTAGGATTGTTTTTCTATTTCTGTGAAAAATGCCATTAGAATTTTGACAGGGATTGCATTGAATCTATAGATATAGATGGCTTTGTGTAGTATGGACATTTTAACAATATTATTTCTTCTAATTAATGAGCATGGAATATCTTGCTATTTTTATGCCTTCTTCAGTTTCTTTCATTTGTGTCTTATAGTTTTCAGTGTAGAGATCTTTCATCTCTCTGGTTAAATTTTTTCCCAAGTAATTTATTGTTTTTGATGCTGTTGTAAATCAGATTTTTTTCTTTTTTTCCCCCCAGATAATTCAGTGCTAGTGTAAAAAACACAACTGATTTTGTATGTTCATTTTGTATAGTGCAACTCTACCAAATTCATTTATTAGTTCTAACAGTGTTTTAGTAGAGTCTTTGGGGTTTTCCATATATAAGATCATATTATCTGTAAACAGAGATAATCATTTTACTTTTTCCTTTCTGATATTCATGTATTTTATTTATTTTTCTTGCCTGATTTCTCTGGCTAGAACTTTCAGTATTATGTTGAATATGAGTGGTGAGAGTGGGCAACCTTGTCTTGTTCCTGATCTTAGAGGAAAAGCTTTCAGCACTGAATATGATATTAACTGTGGACTTGTCATATACCACCTTTATTATGTTGAAGTACACCCTTCTATACCCAATTTGTTGAGAGATTTTTTTTTTAATATCATGAAAGGATGTTGAATTGTGTCAAATGCTCTTTCTACATTTATTGAAATGACCATTTGATTTTTATCTTTCATACTATTAATGTGTTGTAGTACGTTTGTTGATTTGTTTGTGTTGATTTGTCCTTACATCCCAGGGATGAGTCTCACTTGATCATATTGTATGATCTCTTTAATGTGCTGTTAAATTTAGTCTGTTGGTATTTTGTTGAGAATTTACAGCTGTAGTCATCAGGGGCATTGACCTGTAGTTTTTCTTTTCTTGTAGTGTCCCAGAGTAATTCTGGCCTCATAAAATTAATTTGGAAATATTCCTTCCTTTATATTTTTGGAAGAGTTTGAGAAGGATTGGTATCTATTCTTTAAATGTTTGGTAGAATTCAGCAGTGAAATGTTCAACTCCTAGGCTTTAAAAAAAAGTTTTTTGTTGGGAGGTTTTTGAGTACTGATTCAGCGCTTTATTCATTATTGATCTGTTCAGATTTTCTATTTCTTCATGATTGAGTCTTTGTATGATTTAGTAGGTTGTATATTTGTAGGATGTTTTCCATTTCTTCTAGGTTGTTCAATTTATTGGTATGTAAGTGTTCATAATAGCGTTTTTGATTTCTTGCATTTTTGTAGTGTCAGATCTGAGCACTGGTTGTTATTAACCCTGTCCCCTTTTCTGTCTCTATCTGATCCCCAGTGGTTGGGCCCAGCACATTTCCCCAGTGATCCTTGCAGGCTAAGACTTGATTGGACCTCCTGGAAAGTGTCCTGCAAAGCTGGGGAAGTGCATGTCCACCATGGGATCTCTTTTAAAATCTGTAGAAAATGTAGGCCTTCAGTGCCAGCCTAGAGGAGGGGCAATGTGTTCAAAGTGAAACCTTTCCTCCTACCCTTCTAATGTGGTCCTTCTTGGTCTCTGTGGTCCAGGGTATATTTCAGCCTTACCCCCAGGATTCTGGGATTTTCACAGTGGTGAACTCTCTATGGATAGTTGATAGCTGGCCTTCTTGTGTCGAGGAACTGAGGTCAAGAACAACCTATGTCACACCATCTTGAGGATGTCATTAACCTGTTTTTCATTATTTTCATCTCTCTATCTGGATTTCATTTTGGGTGTTTTAAAAATATGTATTTTGTAGTCTACTGATTCTCTTTTTAGCAGTGTCTGTTTATTTTATCCCTCTGTTGAGGTTTTAGTTTCATTTATTTTAATATCTATTTCTAGAATTCTATTTGATTCCAGTTCTATATGCTTATTGCTTAATTATCCTTTCTGGGCTCTGTTTCTTTCTCATATTTTCAAGCCTCTCTTTTATTTCCTTAAATTGTATTCAATATGGTTATTTTTATTTTTGGTGCTTGAGAATACCATTTGCAGATCTTTTTTTGGGTCTTGTTACATCTTTCTCACTCATATTGCCTTATTTTCCTTGTGTGTTTAGTAACTTTTCTTTCTACTGTGATCTCTTCATTTTCTTTGGAATTTTATCTCTGGGAAATAGTTGAGCTCTATATTGAAGCTGAGTTCCTCTAGGCAGGATTAACATTGGCTTCTGCCATTTGCTTAGTAGAACTACCAAACTGGAACCAACTTGAATAAAATTCTCTGCTTGAGGATTTTTGCCCTCATAGGTGGTGTGAATTTGGACTTTAAACTCATGTGCAAATTAGCTTGTTGTTAAGTATCAGGGGATTTTTTTCCACCTCTACCTAGTACTAAAGTAAAAACAGGCAAGATTTTGCCATCCCTTTTTGTGCAGTAAGGCTCGTTTTGCTGAGACTAAGGTGTTCCAGCTTCTATGTAGGTTTTTTTTTTTTTTTTTTTTTTTTTTTTTTTTTTTACCTTACTCATTTTGAGTAGATCCTAGGAATGACCTTTCCATTGAGATCCTGGCAGGCATCAAAGCAGAAACTTAAGGTCCCTAGGGTTCAGCAGAAACCTTAGGATAAAAGCCATCTTTGGTGTGTGCTTATCTGCGTAAACCTGTTTTCACTGCATGTTTGGGCTTTGTATCTTACTTTCTTACCTGCTTAGTTTTACACTGAATTGAACTTTAAAAATATTTCATAATTTTATCCAACATGTTATTGTTTCAACCCCAAGGGGGCTGTTCATCTACTCATCCACCATAGTGCCATAATGGAAATTCTGGTGATCTTTATTTTCTCTTTAATCTTTTTTTTTCTGTATTTTTGGCATTCGCTTTGATAATAAGAAATTTCAATGGAACTATGAAATGAGATTTTCCAGTGTTTAAATGTTAAATATTTGAAACTCATAGAAATACCTTTATTTATTAACCATGATAATTTTCTTAATATAGATGAACTTCCACCTCCCCTAGGACTCTTGGTAAACTTTCTGCAACATTGACTTATAAAATCATTTATTTTCATGTTGACTTTCCATTTCTTTCTTTTTTAGTATTAAATGATTTTTAATTAAAAAGAGCCACCTATTCTCTACTAGGTCAATCCTTGATAACTTTAGTTTCCTCTGCCACATAGTCATACTTAAAGCTTTAATTCTAGTGATGTTTATTATTTAGCCAGGAGCATTAAAATCATCAGTTCCCTTCAAAAGACCTCATGTAATCAACTGCATTAGTAACCTACTTAATGCAGTCATAGGCTAATTAAATAGGAAAAAGAAAATAAGTACATTATGTTGCTTAAACTATTAGAATCTGTAGAATTTGATGGGAAAACACAATTAAATTATAAAATCTTTGTTATATACTCTACTTCTTCCTCAGTGGGAGAGAATCTGTATTATGGCATTACTATTATGTAAAATACTTAATGATGCCAGTAAGTGTGCAAAGCGCGTTTACAGTATTTGTGTTCATGCCATACTCTGGTAGAGAACTATCTGCATTTAAAAACATGTTAAAGGTAGTTTAAGATAGGAGATTAGAAAGATAAAAGCTGATGAGATTGTTTTTCTCAAGAAATTTTTTTTCAGGTCATAGTGAGAGAAGGTATATCTGGTCTAACCCCCTCTCCCCCAAACCATCAGGTTATTTTAAGCTTAGATTACCTCAGTTTTCATAGGAGTGCATCTTTCTTAGGTGGTCAAAAGCATTATTATATCACTAAGCACATTACTGTAAAGTGAAGAGCATTTTAAAGTTTGGGTATCTTACTGCTCTGATATATTGAGTTAGTTTAGCACAAATTTCCAGGTAAGTAAGTAGAAGAGGCTGAAGGAGGGTTTTCTCTACATGCCTGTGGTTTTCACCCAAAGATTTTCAACATTGGCTTTGGCATTGCCTGAGAAGATGTTTCAAATGTTGCCCTTGACTTGGAGAGCCAGCCAAAATATTTACTTGCATAGTGATACTTTTGTTCTGCATGTAATTTAGTCAAGAGGTGGTGCTCCAGCTGGGTTGGGTGATCCTCCTGTGCTCCCTAGCTTCCTATAGAAAACATAAGTCACAGAATCCTGATTTCTAAGTGTCTCTTCCACTGGGCTACAACGTCCTGTGCACTGCAAGGTATCATGCACATAATAGGCATACAGTAAGTGCCCATTAGATAACTAACTATATGAATGTTTGGACTTTTTGGGGGGAGTGGGTTTCTTATAGTCATCCTTTTGGCTCTTTCTTGCTTTGTCTCAGAATGACCCCTACAGAAAGCTAAACCTAGAGAAATTCTTTACCATTTTCAGCATGGATTTGCTGGTCAAAAGAGGGTTCCTGTTTCTTCGAACTGGCATTTGACTCTGTATTCACACTCATATTTGGCTTTTGCAACATGTAAAACTAAAGCCACATGCCAATGCTTCACTTACTTGGTGAAAAAGTAGCTCCGCAGTCATATTATTAAGGCCCTTTACAGCTAGCTTTTATAAGTTTGTTTTATGTGGTGAATCTTGATTCTTGCTTTGACTTTAACTGCCACTTTGATTCTGCATGTTTGTCATGCATGGAACACTGAATATTCCATGTGAGACGCAAAGAGTTAAGAATTAGACTCTCCTTATTCATGTTTTAGAACTAATGGACAAGGAGGTGGTTGAAGTTAGAGAGCTAAGAAAGAAAGGTGGGCATGTGCTTGTCATTAACCTGTTATGATTAAAGCACTAGAGAGGGGCCAATACTCTCTCTCCCCACTGTGAACTCCTTTTCCCCAGAGGGGCAGGGCTAGGAATTTCCTAGGTTCTTTGGGTTCCTTTTTTCTCCTATTCAACAAAGATCTATTGAACATATAGCACGTGCTAGGGCTGTGCTTAGGGCTTGGAACTGGTACATTTGCAGTTGTTTTCTCACTGCTGGGGAAGTGCAGGCATTGTTAGCACAGTGTTTGGCACAGAAACTCCATAAATAGTTGTGATAGTTATTATTCAAGTAGCCCCACATTGTGCACAGACCAACAATGTCAGTTATATGGTGGTTCCATCTCAGAGGACTGGACCCAGGGTAGCCAGGTTTTAAGAAGAAAATGTGGGAACTCCATTGTATTTGTTTATTTCAAATTATTTATTTTAAAGAGAATCCTTGCACCAGGAAGAGCAACAGCCCGCATTTGCTGAGTCAGTGCAGCAACTTCAGGGGAAGTCCAATAAAATCAGAGGCTCCCTGGGGGCCAGTCCACAGCAGGAAGTTTAGTAAAGAACTTAAGAACAGTATCGTATAGCCCTCCTCATTGTTGCTCGACTATTCAGGGCCCCTCATCCACTTGTTGCAGTCAATACCAGCAAGTTCCCTGGCTCTCTATTTCCCTGCTCCATGATGCCTACCTCTGTAGTAGCCCACACCATATCCGGGTAGTCCTATATGCTTTAGTATATTTGTTATTATTCGTTTTTCTTTCAGAAGGTGCTCTTACTTAATTCTTTTGGGAGATCTTTTCTTTCCTTTTATATCTTGACTGCAAATTGGAATTCCAAGACCTAATACAGGTTGTAATACTGGTGCCTTAATTTATGAGCTTCTCATCTTAGTTAGGAGCATTCTGATTTTAGATGGCATGACCATTTTAATATGAATATTTTAGTTCTGAGATTCTGCCTTGAAAATCATACCAGTGTGTTAAACTCTTAGGGATGTTTGACACATGCTAATCTTGGTCTGAGTTGATGTGGCAGGAAAGGAGTGGAACAGATTCCAGTCACCACTTTGTCATGTCTCTAGTACCTCCTGTGTAGTGTTCCCCAACATGTGACTTTTTGAATTTTCGCTGTGAACTTTCAGAAAAATGTGATGTTCTGCTTTTTTTCCTATTTGAAATAAATAGCAGTATTGATTTAGCAGTAGAGAAGAAACTTTATTAATAAAATGACAGCATATATTTTAGAAGGCTCAAATTAAGGAAAACTCTGTAGGATACACACCAAACATAGTGATGTTCTATCAAAAAACAGTGAATTAAAATTATGATCATATCTTTAGCACATTATCAGAAATGTCACCTGTAGGGATTCCCATGTGTAGTGGTGATATTGTCCAATAAAATATGTCACTTTAATATGTTTTATACTCTTTTAAGTAAAAAATTCTTTAAAATAAAACATGCATGTAATCTCATTTTCCTAAACATTTCCAGACTATCAAATTTACGTGTCACTCTACTTGTCTTTATTTTCAGTATTAAATGCCCTGGTTCAATTTAACTCAATCAACCATTGATAGCACATTTACTATATGTCAGTTATATCTTTCCTCCACTTCTAAGCTCCAGTAAAATGTGCTGTCTGAACCACTTACATAGCAGTAATTGATATATTTTGGGTTTTTCGAGTTTAAATCTTATCTACTCAACTACATTTCAAGGTCAAATTTAGGGAATAGTTTTTATTTCCTTTACAGAGTCTAATACTTGTATACACTGTGGGCAGTCAATAAATATTAGCTGATTGGATTAAATAAGTTAATCTATGTAACAGCACTTAGAACAATTCCTGGGACAAGATCAGCAATGTTTGTGACTGTTAAGTAAAATATGAAATTATTAACTTAACTAAATAAAAAATCCCTAAGTTCGGTATATTTTGGGAAGTATAGTTAGGGTCTGACATGGTGTTGGGCACACAGAGTGGACAATAAATTTTTGGTAAATCATTCAATTGATGCTTCATATAAATCTACATAGTGGTAATTTCACTGAGGTTAGATCTGTTTGGAGTCAACCAGACAGGGCAGCAGCCACTTGGTAGAAATATTTGGGCCAAGAAAAAATTTAGTGGGGATTAATCAGAAGGCGATTGGATAAAGGATAATTTATCCTTGGCTCCTTGGCTGAGCACGTGTTGATAAGAATGAGGGATGTTGGAATGAAGCAGAGACGAGGACTGGGTTTCCATCCTGGTTCAGGCAGGTGGGTGGGTGAGTGGAGAATCAAGTGCTAGGAGGTAGTCAGTTCTACCTACCAACATTCAATCTTAGATTCTATCCAGTAGGTGACTCTCAACTGGCATCATGGAGATGGGGGTAAGGAATCTAATGGGATCAGATGCCTGAGAGACCCCCAAATATAGTCTCAGTAGTATAGGTGGAGTCATTCTAGTTGGCATCTGCTGGGGAAGTTCGTCACTTGTGCTCACAACATCCTTTTTTGGAGAGCTCAGTTCTTGATATTTATCATCAGTTAATGTGTCCTGAAGCTTGAATGAATCAATTGATGGACACCACAAATTGAATCAAACTTCCATATTCAGTGCAGTTTGTCACCAGCAAAAACAGAATCTGATCAAAATTTTAATGTGTAACAAAACCCTTTTCCATTTCCTTTGTGTCAGTAGATGTGGATATATTGAGGGCTGATGGGATTTTCTATCACTCATGCACAACACACACACACACACACAGACACATGTGAGTGCATGCAAATCCAACAGATTTAATTTTTTTCGAGCTTTTTTTACTAGCGCTTCAGCTGTAGCATGGTTTTCTTTGAAATTGAATGCACTGCTTTTTGTTTTTTGTTTTTTTAATCCAAACTAAATTTAAAATTTCCTTTTATAATTTTAACTGGTTATGTGCCTCATCAGTTTGTGAGAACATATTTGCATGAATATCCTATACTACAAAGTCTTCATACTTCTACTCTGGCTTCCAGTAATAAATATAATCTTCACCAGGTTCTGTGGAAACCCAGATGCTAAATTTTGTACTAAAAAATATGTCCTGTTGTCAAGCCATCTGGCTTTGGAGTTTTGGCTTCTGTGTTTCTCTGTGTAGACTTTTGCTCAGTCTGCTGTAGGTCACCATAAGATTCCCGACTGGCAACTTTTCTTTTACTTCTTTGAATGAGTATAGACACATGCCTTTCCCAGAGTGTGTTGCCATGAGATGGCTGAGACTAGACCACAACATTGCCAAAACTAATGAAGATTCAAAAACAGTGGAATAGAAGTAGTCAACATGGAGTGTAACCTAAAACAGCTTCTAGATAAGAATTCTCTTATTTCCCATAGGCCTGGATCCATGATGTGGGTCCCTGATGGTATCCTCGAGGCTGGTGACACCTTGGAGGCTGGATCCAGTTTCCAGAGAGAAAAGATTTTATCTATGCCTGCCTTCTCAATCCTCATTTTCTGCCCCAGGATCTGTTCCTTCTGAGAACAGTTGGCAACTGAAATACGTACTCCTTTTAAAGAAATCCCATAGACAAGTAATCTTGACCAGTGCCTCCCACCAGGGTAATTATTCCAAATAATAATAGTTCATTATCAGCACACTTAGGGGTTTTCAGCTTTAAGTAACATGGAATATCAGAGGAAGGTGACAGTATTCCTGTCCAGATTGAGCCGTGCTGAGCTCAGTTTAATTTGCTTTTAAAGTGTTTGGAGGTCATGCCTACTGCCTTTCTGCTGTCTTGGGAGTATAATATCCTTATGACTGTGAGCAGTTCTCAGTACACCTGTCTTTTGCTACTCCTCAACCCACCTATTTACATGGTAAAAAACAATGGTATTATTTAAATCCACGTAGGAAAGAAATAGTACTGTAAAAATGAATAGGAAAGAAACCTCCATACTGTTCTCCATAGTGGCTGCATCAATTTACATTCCTACCAACAATGTAGGAGAGTTCCCTTTCCTTCATATCCTCTCAAACATTCCTTAAAAAAACTAAAAACAGAGTTACCATATGATCCAGCAATCCCACTCCTTGGCGTACATCTGGAAAAGACAAAAACTAATTTGAAAAGGTATGTGCATCCTAATGTTCATAGCAGTACTATTTACAATAGCCAAGACAGGGAAACAACCTAAATGTCTGTCGACAGATGACTAGATAAAGAAGTTGTGGTCTATTTATATAATGGAATAGTACTCAATGATAAAAAAGAATTAAAGTAATGCCATTTGCAGCAACGTGGAATGGACCAACATGAAGTGTCAGAGAAAGACAAATATTATATGATATTGCTTATATGTAGAATCTTAAAAATGATACCAATGAACTTATTTACAAAACAGAAAAAGACTCACAGACACAGAAAATACACTTATGGTTTCCAAAGGGGAAAATAGGGGCGAGGGATAAATTTGGAATTTGGAATTAACAGATCCAGTACTACGTATAAAATAAACAACAAGGACCTATTGTATAGCACAGGGAACTATATTCAATATCTTGCAATAACCTATAGTGGAAAAGAATCTGAAAAATAATATATCTGTATATATATATAAAACAAATCACTTTGCTGTGTACCAGAAACTAACACAATGTAAATCAACTATACTTCAATTAAAAAAAAAAAAGAGTAAAGCCTTAGAGACATACTCCTGGCAGAGGCATTTCTACATTGGCATTGGTGATTGTAATCTTCTCAAACTAAATATCTACATTTGTGTTATTTTACCATTTCCCTCAAGGATTATGCGTGAGAACATTTGATTAACCAAAGGCCTCATCTGAGATTATTTTTCCTTAAAAAAGGTAGAAGCAATCACAAAGGTGAATTCACATCTTCTTTAGAGACACCAAAATGACCTGCAGCTGCTTGACTAGCTATTGTGTTTTCCTTCCTCCTTTTTGCTTCTTTCTTCTCTCTTTTTATCCACTTTCCTTTCTGTGCTCTTCCTGTCCGTCCGTGGATTGTGTTAATGGGGATCAAACTAAGGGAACAACTTGCCATAGCAGTTCTCCCCTCTCTCTCTTTTGGATCCTTTTATTATGGGGTATTTCAAACCTACATAATAGAATAGTAAAATGCACCTTGATGTGCCCATCAACCAGCTTAAACAATGATCAGATTTTTGCTCATCTTATTTTATCTATTCTCCCCACATCTTTATTTTTTGGTCACATTTTTAAAGCAAATCTATGACATATTATTTCACCCATAAATACATTAGTATGTTTATAATAGATAAGAACTTTAAAAAACACTATTATACATTAACAAATATTTTATATCATCTGATTAAACAGTACCTGTGAAAAATTTTATATTTGTCTCCAAAGTGCCTTTTTACAGTTGTTTCGTTTGAAATAGGATCCAAACAAAGTTCACATACTGCATTTGTTTGCTGTCCTTCTAAAGTCTCGATCACTAAAAGCCCTCCACCCTGCCACTTTTTCATGCTGTTTATTTCTTAAAGAAATCAGGACATTTTTCCTGTAGAGTTTTTCTTATTTTGAAGAGTCTGATTGCATCCTCGTAGTGTCATTTAACATCATCCTCAATTTTATGTTTCTTGTGAACTGGTAACTTGATCTAGAGGCTCAACTAGATTTAGATTCAATTATTTTGGCAAGAATAATTCACAGGTGGTAACACACAGAATTTCTACTTTTTCTACTTTTCATGGTGTTTTAAGGTTGATTACTGGGTTCAGGTGGTTTAAGCTAGATTGTGTGTTATAAAGTTCACCATCAGCCTGTCACTTTATGGTTTTAGCTTCTATTGGTATTTGAGGTCCAGATCCTTTATTCATTAGTATTTACATAAAGGGTGATTTTTCGAATTCTCTTCTTTCTTTTGCATTATTAGCAGGGATTCTTCTGTGAAGAAGAACTTTCCGTCATCATCTCTTTGGCCTATAAAAAAGATTTACCAATCTAGATAGAGCATATAATGCTTTGGCTTTTGGTAGGCTGCCTCTCCCAGAATTGGCTCTGAAGGCCCTTCCCATCTCGATGAGCTTGATGGAACACACCAGCTGCTCCCTCACATCTCACCACTGCTCAGTGGCTTCCCTCTTACCACATATTCTATTCCCTGGCAGTCTCTTTTTATAACCAACTGGTGCCCAGAGGGAATTAAAAAGCCTTCTGACAAAAGAGGCTTTCCTAACTAAAACTATGGAGTGGGATGTCTCAAAACACTCACACCTGTAAAGATTGCCTGCATTCATTTAGTTGCCTGCATGTTCTTGACATGTGTGTTGCAGTCCCCAGCACTGGGTGTTTTGTGAATTTTCAGGGTGTTACTGGAGTAGACAGGCATGACATGAACTTTGCATTGTTGTTTAATACTGTCTGGAAAGCTCCCTGCTCCGTAACACTGGAGTCGAGCCTGTGAGCCTTCTGCTTTGTGATTTCTCTGTGTGGGAGGACTCCTTTAGCTGCGAGCTTATAAAAGTGCCTTGATCTGTAGTTAAAGAGAAAATTTATTGCTCTATTAATGAATAAAGGTGACTCATAAATTCATATTCTGTATTGGTGCAAGTAAAAAGGAGAACAAAGAATTCACAGCTTCAAATTCAGCTGCTAATGCCATAAGTTTCTCTTATATATATATATATAATACATATATATATATATATAATACACACACACACACATATATATATATATATATATATATTTCCTTCCAGAATGGAGCAACTAACAAGGAGCTCTCTCACAAGCTAGTTCTTACCCAAATTCTGCAGTACACCGGAAAGCTCCAGTATATTTCATTACAATTCCAGAGATTCTGACATTAAACTCCTTTCTTCAGATTCTTTCTTCAATTGAAGGTAAGTGGAAAGAGTGGTTGCTTTACAGAGACAAAATCCTCTCTTCTCCCACTCAGTTTTTATAGTGTTTGCTCCATGGTCAAATTGAGTGCCACCTCTTTATACTCTAGGACGACTTTTAAAATGTGAGTCCCAGGGTTTTCAGCACATTCATACATTGCTATGTTTGAATTAAATTTAAAAAATTCCGAGCATTCTGAGTTCTTTGTTTTTATATTTTTCTATGAATTTCTTTAGGTTAAAACTTAATTTGAATTGAGAAGGGTTGATGGCTCTGCCATTGCTTGACTAATAATTATATATATTGAAAGCTTCGAGCAAGGTAGATATCTTCTTTCCCAGTTGCCTGTTTCCCAGAGTCCCCCCATCTGAGACAGTTGGAAAAGGCATGAAAAATGAATGTGACAGGAAGTGGTGTTGGCTCCCTGACATGCTCATATTCTGGAACTGCTTGGAATTTATTGAAGCAGACTTAGTGGTAAGAAGTGCCCAGTGCAGCCAACATATCCAGTGGGCTAAGGCCCTATAAATCTATGAAATAAATAGCTGCCTGGTAGTATTTTTTCACGTGTTTATTAACTGGTAGACGTCTCTGTTGCCATGGCAACATGAGTGTGGAGAAAGGAAATAGTTGGCAGGTTGTTATAAAGTAGCAAACTACTTTTACTCCTTCCTATATTTAAAATTTTTTGGTTTTGTGGGTTTATGGCTCTCCTGGCTTCAGTATGTTTTTGAAAAAGGCATTCTTTAAGAATTCTTGATGTTATCTATGGCATGTGAGGAGCTCTACTGGAGGCCCCTGAAGACTGAAGCTGTTACCCTGGAGCAGCTCACACTGAGAGCTGTGAGACCTGACATCTCACAAGACACAGGGGCCTGGGAGGACTATTTACGGATAAAAGAAATTTTCCTTTGAAAGTTGTCCTTTGATTAACAGAAGAGAAATGAATTTTCTGTAGCAGAGCCTTAATACCTAAAATTGGATTTTCCTAAATATGTTAGTATTAGGACTCTAATATGTAATAAAAGTGTTCATGTATCTATTTCAAAGAACTTTCCCATCCTTTTCCAACCTAAGCTTTCCTAATTCCACCATGGTAAAGGTAAGCCTTATCTCTACTTCCCAGGAAGAGATGCTGAGGCAGTATGTGTAGATGAGTAGATACAGAGTTAGAAGCATGATTAGTGTTTTCTGTGTCTTGAACCAAGGCCCATACTGTTAGGATTTTTCTTGTTCCTTTCTTCCCATCCAGGATACACAGAGTATAAATATTCTTTGATGATGCTGAATACATTTTGAATGGTTTACACAGGGTGTAACTTTCAGTTATGTTTCAACTACCAGTCACACTCTAGGTTCTGTTCCCTTTGACTCACTGTGAAAGATTGGATGCACTTGTAACTTCATAGTTTCTTTGTTTTGTTTTGTTTAAATCAAGGTTCAACAATTCAAATGCTTATAGGGCTGAGGCTGTGTAATTGAGTGTAATGGGTTTTGTGTAACACAATAGAGTGGTTGTTGCATGGCTTGTGGCTAATTGGACTGTCTACTTAGTATTCAAATAAAAAAAAATTAGAGCAAGGCTCAAATAAGACCTTTGTCTGAATTGAATTCAGCCAGCTGTTCCAAGACTGGAATCTCCAGAAAGATTTAAATGCTTGAAAAATGATTTGCTTAATAAAAAAAGTATGACTCAACTATTTACATTACTTTCTTAAACACTGACAATTATATTGAAATTATTGAAAAAATTAAAATACATATTTTTTTTAAATGTTGAGAGAACACAATTGATTATGCACTTTAAAAGTCATACATTTCCGAGGGAAATACATAACATACCCCAATATTGGATATAATAAAGCCAAACTGTGCTTACGTCTTTAAAATTATACTAAGAAAATTACTTGAGAAACTACAGGTTATTTGTTAGGTCTTGAATTTCCAGTTTTCCTAGTTTCACTCCTTCTGTCCTTTCTTTCCTTCGTTTCTTTTTCCCTTCTCTCTCCCTTCTCCTCTGCCTCTTTTTCACTCTCTTTCCTTTTCCTTTTCTTTCCCTTCCCTCCTTTCCCTTCATTCTTTCCTTCTTTCCTCCCTCCCTCCTCCTCCCTACCTGTAGAGAAACTGCTTTTAGTACTATTTTTCACAGACACACGTCAGATGTTCTAAAATGTCTCTCCTGGAGCAAACAGCATCACTTGGAGACCCCAGTAATTGTGCAGTAAGCTTTACGCAGTGGACGGATATCATCCTGGGATATTTCTTTGTTGCTCTTGTGTTGGAGTCCTTATATTTTCTGTTCTATTTTCAAGCTAACTTCCTTATTTTGCTGGAATGCTTTCTCCAGTAACTTCCTGAGAAAAGGCGTATAGAGGTAATATATTTTTGCATATTGTGCTTGAAAATGCATATATGCTATCATCACACTTAATTGGTAGTTTGGCTAGTATAGAATTTACATTTGGAAATAATTTTCCCTCAGAATTTGGAAGGCAGTGCTTCATTAACATCTAGTTTGCAGTACTGGTTTAGAGAACACATTCTGATTTCTGTGGTTTTGCATGTGACCTATTTTTTGTCTATTCAGTGTTCTAAACTTTTGGAATAGTGTGCCTTGGTGTGGGTCTGTTTCATTTACTGTGTTGAGAACTTGAGTGGGCTCATTCACTATTAGAATATTCTTGTATTATTTATTTGATAATTTCCTCTCCTTAATTTTCTGTTTTTTTTTTCCCCTGGAAAAATGTCAGGGGCTGTACTTCCTAAAATGATCCTTTTCTTAATTATTCTTTCTTGATACCCATTTCCTACTTTACCCACGCATCCCTCCGACCCCCTACTTTCTGGGATCTTTTCTTGGCTTCATCTTCCAAATCTTCCATTGCATTTTTCACTTGTTATCGTATTTTACAATTTTTAGAATTCTTTCTAGTTCTCTGCTTGTTCCTTTCCTTGGGTTACATCATCCTGTTTATTCATGGGTGTAATTATTTAACCTCTCTTAATGTATTTCAGGATATTAGTTATAATTTTTCCCAAAGATTTTTCTGGTGCCTTAAATTTTTCTGTTATTTTCATCTTCTTTTTATCTGTTTGTGAACTTCCTTGAGTTAGAGCAGCCTTTCTCAATTTTTTTTTTCCCTCTGAAGGAATCCTTGAAATAATTTTCAAGTCTCAGGGAACTTCTGCGTAAAATTATTACATCTTCAGCCCAAGATATATAACACGATCACTAAGTTTTAGGTATAATAATTCAATAATAATTTCCAATGTTCTTTTGAGTAGAGAATAATATTTTTCTACAGATTTGCTTATTTTGCCCAATATACTAGCTTACTCTTTGCATGTAGTTCCCCTTTCCCATATAAAATGTTGACTCTTATGTAAGTCAGTAATATAGACTGTGGTAACCAAATTTTTTTCTTTAAACATTTTCTACTTGATTTTTAAAACTTTACCAAGTAGCCTAAAGTCTTATTATACATTTCTGCTATATAAAATGCTAATGAGTTATGATATATGGTATAACATGTATGGAAGAGTAGTTTTCCTCCCAGTGTAAACTACAAATAGTTATTTTCCAATTTTGTTTTTGAAACAACCAGGTAGTAAAGCTGAGCTTATCTTTCTTGAAATTAATATCTTTCCCTCTTTTTAAGATAAATTTTAAAATCTCATGAAGCAAACGTAACAAATTCTGTTTAATAATTTGTTTAAACCAACATGAGATTTGATTTTTCTAAATATAGGCTCAGTAAATTTAAGAGCTTATGAATTGATTTTAATTAGTGGTATTTACAACATGAAAATTTATTGACAGTGTTGAACAGTAATGCTATTACAACCATAAACAAAAACCTTATGAATAAAATGCATTATAAGATGCAACTGTATACAAGGCTTTGAAAAAGTATTTTCTTACTGCATTAACGACCAGGATTAATTTCAATTTTAGCAATTATAAATTATAAAAATGCATTGGTTTCTCTTTCTCTCTTATGGGGGTATATGGGCATAAAAGAGTTATTATTTTTGAAACTAAAAATAAAGAAGGAAATTTATCTAATTTATTTGAAACCTGTGCTGCTTTCTTCCTGTACAAATATTCAAGTCTGGGTCAAATTTGAGACAAGAACACATGGATTTCATTTTCAACAAAATGAAATGATCTCTTGATAATTGCTAAATAAGAGAAGTTTGCTCAGGCATGTTGAAAGTTGAAAACTACAGCAAAATATTCATTGTCTTTCTGTGAATGACTGGCCTTTTTTTCAATCACCTGTTGCACAGTTGCAGTGAAATGCCTCGAGATTGTAATTCTTTATCCCTGCCTTACTGGAAATGCTCATTGACTTAGGCTTAGACTTCTCCTTTTCTAAATCTTACCTCTTCTTCAAAAATAACCATCTTGGGCCATCAGATATATTTGTTACATAGAATGCTAGTAAAATACAAGATAAAGACAACAAATAACTACAAAAAGTATCACAAAAAATGAAAGCGTCACAATACAGTTTATTTCTAACCTCTACAACCCACGTTTTGCATGTTTAAAATAATAGCAAAATGGCAGGGAGTCAATTGAATCACAGCACACAATGAATGAAAATTTTCCTCTAATTTTTTTATTCAACTAGCAGAACTTATTAGATAAGAAACCCATAATAAAGGTTGGTTGAAGTAATTTGGGAGAAAGAGACTGATGGCATCAGCCTACCATAGTCACCTCCCTGCAGTGTAGCACTCACCAATTATCTACAGCCTTCTCTATTTCAAGTCAAAAACTGAGAATGGGCTTAATGCAATAAACATTATTCTGTAGTGCACTGCTGAAAGATCTGTCACTAAATTGCTAATGGAGCTGCTGGGTCACTGTCCATCATTTTATCACAAGGTATGTGACATTCAAAACTGATGTTTATTATTATTTTTTGAATCATGATCTTTCACAGAGCCCCTGGTGCCACCTTGCAGAGCCCCAGGGTTCCATGTTAGAAGTGTTTTTCTACTCTTTGAGGTCAATTCTACATCAGGTTTCTGTGAAATATTATTGGTTGGAACCTTTATTTTGTTGGAGGTCCCCATATTTCAGTACCTGTGTCTTTTCTTGGGGCTATTCAGGACCCTACAAATTTCTGCCTGGAGATTGGAGTTGATATGCTTGGCATCCAGTGCTCTTGGATCTCACCAGTTGGATGACATATATATTTTAAAAGAATTTATATACGTTATGTGCATGAAGGTAGTTTTGAAAATTTAACTAACAGCAAGAGGGAAAGAAAAGGAGGGCAGAAAATTTAAACACCTAATGAATGATTAGGTAACTTGTGATCTAGTAGCACAAAGGAAATATTATGGGTTTATTAAAAAATAAAACCAAAAACTCTGTTTTATGTTATAAAGAGTGTAATATAGTGCTTGGTGAAAAAAAATCAGGTATATATTGTATGTTTATACGTTTTACAAATTATGCAAAATGAAAGCATACAGATCAAAACCAGAAAGTTACTATTTTTCTGATCTTAAATGTAACAAAGTAGAAAAAGTTACTATTTTTTGAATTTTAAATGTGCTGTTTGTTTATGAAAGTTATGAAATAAATTGAAGTATACAGAATAAAATAAAAACCAGAATTAATTCTATCACCCCAAAATAACCACTGCCAACACTTTGATATATAGGTCTATATATCTTCTTCTGTTACAGCTTTATTGATGTGTAATTGATATAATAAGCTGTTTATTTTCTTTAGATTTAATCTCAAATAAAACAATTACAATATTTAATTGAGCATATAAAAAAGAACATGTAAAAAAGAATAAAGAAAATCTCTGAGCTCATACAGGGTGATTTTCAGCATTTTTTTTGATTAATTTTTTATCAAAGTATTGTTGATTTACAATGTGTTAATTTCAGGTGTACAGCAAAGTGATTCACTTACATATATCCATATCTCTATCTCTATTTATCTATCTATATACATACACATATATATTCTTTTTCAGAGTCTTTCCATTATAGGTTATTATAGTTCCAATGTCTTAAATTTGATTAAGTTCAATTTTATCAATTTTTTTCTTTCATGAATCATGCTCTTAACACTATATCAAAATTATTTTTACTTAACCCAAAGTTTTTGTTGTACAAATTTTATGTTAGGTTTTACATTTATGTTTGTTTTGAGTTAATTTTTGTATGTGTTTGAGTTGTGAATTAAAGTTCATTTTTTTTCTTCAAATATTCTTTTCTCGATTGCCTTTGCATCTTTGTCAAGAATCTACTGACCATTATGTGTGCATTTATTACTGGATTTTTTTTAACCTATTTGTTTATCTTGATGCCTATACCACACTGTCTTGATCACTGTAGCTTTATAAGTCTTGAAGTCAGGTAGTATCAGTCCTCTAAGTTTTTAGATTGAAGTCTAGTTGATTTACAATGTTGTGTTAGTTTCAGGTATTCAGCAACGTGATTCAGTTTATGTATATATAGTTGAATATAGTTCACTGTGCTATACAGTAGGTCTTTGTTGGTTATTTATTTTATATATAATAGTGTATATATTTATGTTAATCCCAAACTCCTAATTTATCCCTCTCCACCTTTCCCCTTTGGTAACCATGAGTTTGTTTTCTATGTCTGTGAGTCTATTTCTGTTTTGTTAATAAGTTCATTTGTATCATTTTTTTGTTTCCATGTATAAGCGATATCATATGATATTTGTCTTTCTCTGTCTGAATTACTTAACTTAGTATACTAATCTCTAGATCCATCCATTTTGGTGCAAATGGCATTATTTTATTCTTTTTTATGGCAGAGTAGTAGTCCATTATATATATATATATATATATATAATGGAATACAAACACACAAACACCATGACTTCTTTATGCATTCATCTGTTGATGGACATTTAGGTTGCTTCTGTGTCTTGGCTATTGCAAATAGTGCTGCTAGGAACATTAGGGTGCATGTATCTTTTTGAATTAGAGTTTTCTCTGGATATATACCCAGGAGTGGGGTTGCTGGATCACATGGTAACTCTATTTTTAGATTTTTAAGGAGCTTCCATGCTGTTCTCTGTGTGGCTGCACCAATTTACATTCCCACCAATTGTGTAGGAAGGTTCCCTTTTCTTCACACCTTCTCCAGCATTTTATTATTTGTAGACTTTTTGATGATGGCCATTCTGACCAGTGTGAGGTGATACCTCATTGTAGTTTTGATTTGTATTTCTCTAATAATTAGCATCTTTTCAAGTGCCTGTTGACCATCCATATGTCTTCTTTGGAGAAATGTCTGTTTAGATCTTCTGCCCATTTTATGATTGAGTTTTTTTTTTTAATTGAGCTGAATGAGCTGTTCGTATATTTTGGAAATTAATCCCTTGTTGGTCACATTGTTTGCAAATATTTTCTTCCATCCTGTAGGTTGTCTTTTTGTTTTGTTTATGGTTTCTTCTGCTGTGAAAAAGTTTTTAAGTTTAATGAGGTCCCATTTGTTTATTTTTGCTTTTGTTTCTTTTACTCTAGGAGATAGAGCCAAAAAAATCTTGCTGTGATTTATGTCAAAGAGTGTTCTGCCTTTGTTTCCCTCTGGGAGTTTTAGAGTGTCTGGTTTTATATTTAGGTCTTTAATCCATTTTGTGTTTATTTTTGTATATGATGTTAGAGAATGTTCAAATTTCATTCTTTTACATGTAGCTGTCCAGTTTTCACAGCACAACTTATTGAAGAGACTGTCTTTTCTCCATTTTATATTTTTGCCTTCGTTGTCATAGATTAACTGACCATAAGTGCCTGGGTTTATTTCTGGGCTTTCTGTCCTTTTCCATTGATCTATGTGTTTGTTTCTGTGCTAGTTCCATACTGTTTTGATTACTGTGGCTTTGTAGTATAGTCAAATTCAGGGAGCCTGATATCTTCAGCTCTGCTCTTCTTTCACAAAATTTATTATTCTGGTTCTGTGAAAAATGCCATTGGTGATTTGATAGGTATTGCATGAATCTGTAGACTGCCTTGGGTAGTATGGTCATTTTAATAATATTGATCCTTCCAATCCAAGAACATGGTGTATCTTTCCATCTGTTTGTGTTATCTTGAGCTTCTTTCATCAGCATCTTATAGTTTTTGGAGCATAGGTCTTTTCCTCCTTAAATAGGTTTATTCCTTGGTATTTTATTCTTTTTGGTGCTATGGTGAATGGGATTGTTTCCTTAATTTCTCTTTCTACTATTTCATTGTTAGTGTATAGAAATGCAACAGATTTCTGTGTATTAGTTTTGTATCCTGCAACTTTACCAAATTCATTGATGAGCTCTAGTAGTTTTCTGGTGGTGTCTTTCTATGTATAGCATCATGTCATCTGCAAACAGTGAACAGTTTTACTTCTTCATTTCCAATTTGAATTCCTTTTATTTTATTTATTTTTTTATGATTGCTGTGGCTAGGAATTCCAAAACTATGTTCAATAAAAGTGGCAAAAGTGGGCATCCTTGTCTTGTTCCTGATCTTAGAGGAAATGCTTTTAACTTTTCACCATTGATTATGACGTTAGCTGTGGGTTTGTCATATATGGCATTTATTATGTTGAGGTATGGTCCCCCTATGCCCACTTTATGGAAGTTTTTTTTTTAATCACAGTGGATGTTGAATTTTATCAGAAGTTTTTTTCTGCATCTATTGAAATGATCATATGTTTTATATTCTTCAGTTTGTTAATGTGGTTTATGTATCATATTGATTGATTTGTGGGTATTGAAAAATTCTTGCATCCTTGGGATAAATCCCACTTGATCATGGTGTATGATCCTTTTAATGTATGTTGGATTCAGTTGGCTAGTATTTTTTGAGGATTTTTGCATCTATATTCTTCAGTGATATTGGCCTGTAATTTTCCTTTTTTGTAGTATCTTTGTCTGGTTTTGGTATCAGGGTAATGGTGACCTCATAGAATGAGTTTGGAAGTGTTCCTTCCCCTGCAGTTTTTTGGAATAGTTTCAGAAGGATAGGTGTTAACTCTTCTCTAAATGTTTGGTAGAATTCACCTGTGAAGCCTTCTAGTCCTGGACTTTTGTTTGTTGGGAGTTTTTAAATTACTGATTTAATTTCAGTACTGGAAATTGGTCTGTTCATATTTTCTATTTCTTCCTTATTCAGTCTGGGGAGTTTGTACCTTTCTAAGAATTTCTTGGACATTTCTTCTAGGTTGTCCATTTACTGACATATAGTTGCTCTTAGTAGTCTCTTATATCTTCTGTATTTCTGTGGTGTTGGTTGTAAATTGTCCTTTTTCATTTCTGATTTTACTAATTTGGGCCCTCTTCCTTTTTTTCTTGATGAGTCTGGATAAAGGTTTATCAATTTTGTTTACCTTTTCAAAGAACCAGCTTTTAGTTTCATTAATCTTTTCTATTATTTTTTAGTCTCTTTTTCATTTATTTCTGCTCTGATCTTTATGGTGTCTTTTCTTCTACTAATTTTGGGTTTTGTTTGTTTTTCTTTCTCTAGTTGCTTTGAGTATAAGGTTAGGTTGTTTATTTGAGATTTTCTTGTTCCTGAGGTAAGCTTGTATCACTGTCAACTTCCCTTTTAGAACTACTTTTGTTGTATCCCATATATTTTGGATTGTCATGTTTTTAGTCCTCTAACTTTGTTCTTATTAAAAAGTTGTTCTGGCTATTCTAGGAAATATGGAAATATGCATTTCCATATGAATTACATAATTGGCTTTTCAAGTAATACAAAAGAGTCTCCTGTTACTTAGATTTGGATTGCATTAAGTATAGATCAATTTGGGTTGAATTAACATCTTAACAATATTGAGGCTTCTGATCCATAGATGCAGCATATCTGTCTATTTACTTACATCTTTTTAAGCTTCTCTTAGCAATGTTTTGTACTTTTCATTATACAACTGTTGCACATCTTTGATCAGATTTATTTATAAGTATTTCATATGTATACAAATGCAGTTGGTTTTTTGTGTTTATCTTGATAAATTTACTTAGTAGTATCTCCCTTTTCTTCCCTCCTTCCCTCTTTTTTCTTCCTTTCTCCCCTCTCCCCTCCCTCCCTTCTTCCGTCTTTCTTTTTTTTCTTTCAATGCGTTAGGATTTCCTGTATAGACAGTCATTTTGTCTTTGGATGAAGGCACTTTTACTTTGGTTAGAACCTCTAGTACAATGTTAACATTGTAAGAGCAGACATCCTCACTTTATTCCTGATTTTAGAGGGAAAATAATGACGTTTCCCTTGTGGAATTGACAAAAGTTGCTTACTTCTAAAGATCCATCCTTAAGTCACATTTTAAACAACAGATACATTGTATTTAACAAAAAATTAGCTTTCAAACCAATTTTACTATAACTTATGTGAGTGTATGTTGGAGTTTGTTCCTTTTTAGAATGTAACAGAATACATGTAAATATTTAAGATTAGAAAGGTGTCATAGTAACTACTTTCCAATAATAAACATGTCTTTCCTATTTAAAATTTAAGCAATGTTTGAAGGGGCTAGTAGCAGCATATTAATAAAGTGGTGTTTGTAGTAGCTGAGGAGCAGCTAGTGTTGGATAAGAAGTGCTGGTTCTTAAGAGATTAGCAAACATTTTTGCTTTGTAACATTCGGATTGTCCTGGACATAAGATGGTAAGATTTAAAAAATCTGTAAAGCTGTTCTTTTCTGTGCTACATACTTTAAATGCTGACCATGGTAGCAGAATCTGATTTGAGCCTAAAAAAAACTTAGTTAATCATGAGCCTTGATGGGAAAAGCCTACATCATAAAATTCATCTTTGTCCTTGGGGGTTTTGCTGTCAGACTCAGCAGAGTTCAAACATTTACTGAAGACCAAAACAGTATTTTCTTCATATGCCTTTCTCATCCTTGGTAACCATGGGGTTGTCATCTAACAACTAGAATTGCTTGAGCAGTCCTTGAAAGGGGTTTCAGCCCCAGAGGATATAGAGGCTTTTAAAAACACTCTGTCCAGAGTTCATCGTATTTACATGAAACTTGTTAGTTCCAAAGGATTATTTAGAGTGCTGTCAGAGATCTCCAAGGAGCTATAAAACACCTCATGTAATACAGTACCTGTACCAGCTAAAATGGCTACAATTCTTAGAAGCTTACCTGTTGGGTCTGAGAATATTCATTGAAGGTGTGACTGTCTTTTATGCCAGAAATGAGTAAAATGAGCTGTGCTTTTTCCTGTGCCCATCCCACCTTACACTTGGCCTTTCAGCTCTTACTCAACCTCCCGCCTCAACCTTTTGGTTGGATGGTCCTACTTTCTATTCTGTTAGCCCTATGTGCTTCCCCCAAGACACATGTACTGACTGTATTGTGATTGCCTCTCAACTTGTGTGAATCTCCCACTACGTTATAAACTTTGACAGGGCCCCTACTGACTTTGGCTTGTTCATTGTTATGCCACCAGCAACAGTGCCTGACCCATAGTTGGCACTGATAGACATTTGTTGGATGAATGTATGAATGAATAAATGAACAGAGCAGATCCTGAGTAATTCAATTCCCAAGTAAAAGCAGTAAGACTTAGTTTTCCTTGTTAGTGGATTGAATTATTTTATGAGGGACCAGGGTTTGAAAAGTAAATGGGAGAGAGATAGACAATGATTGCTATACAGATTAGAGGAGCCTACAGTAGAAACTTGTGATGGTCTGGTTGTGAGCTTACTCTTTTGGGACTGGGGTCTGGAGCGTGACTTAGGCATGGTGTCTGTGACCTTGCTGCTCAGATGAAAGTGTGCTCTTATCAAGCAGGTTGATGCATGGATGTGGAACACTATGGTAAAGACTCAATCTGTGATGGAAAGTTGGAATACTTTGACAAAAGGGGAAGGGAATGCTGCTTATTCTCACTTGTCTGTAACCACATCTATTGATCCTCAAAATGTTTCTCACCTTTTCTGAACCCTGCCATTGTAGTTTGTTTTTGGGAAGTTAAAAAATAGATCACTGGTGCTCTTTTGGTCTCTTTATGTTTGTTTCCTGAAATATTTATGTGTCTAGTTTTCTTTTATCCTCATTTTCCTTTGGATTTTCTTAATGTGAATGGGTTCTAGCTGGGGGGGAAATGAATATAACTGGCATATATAAAATTTATCATTTAAAATTATATTTGTTTTTAAAATAGCCATGTTACTGAACTCTCCTTTTAATTCCAATATTTATTTCAGTTGATTGCCTTGGATTTTTTTCAGGTAGATATTTTGTTATGTGCAAGTGAAGATAATATTTCCTTCTCTTTCCTAATATTTATACTTCTTTTTAATTCTAGTGATCTTATTTAGTTACTTAGACCTACCAGAAGATTGTTAAAATATTAGTTGTGATGGTGAGTATTTTTGTCTCATTATTTATATCAATAAAAATGTCCATAGTGTTTTATATTTAAGTATTACATTGCCAATTAATTAGCCTATAGATGTTCCATATCACATGAAGGAATGCCCTTCTATTTCTAGGTCACAGATTTAAAATTTTATCAGTTGCTTTTTAAAAAACATGTATGGAGGCAGTCAGATGGCTTTTCTCCTTTGACCTTTTAATATGATGAATTATAGATTTCCTAATATTGGCCCATAATTGCATTCATTCTTGAGGTAAATCCTACTTTGTCATGGTGTATTATTCTTTTAATATCCTGACAGATTTGAGTTTCTAATGTTTTATTAATGATATATGTATTTATAGTTTTAATTGAGATTGCCTAGGAGACTGTGAATTTGCCTCCCAATTACTACTCCGTGGCCAATTCTTGCTTCCACCCCCTGCAGCTCTGAGCTCGGGTAGGGTGGCTTTTTGTGACTTTTTCCTTTAGTTCTGGTCACTTTCTTCTCAGCCAGATTATGTTCTTCTCCTTCCTTTATTTTGTCTTCATCTGTTGTTAATGTAGCAGAATTTTCTTGAATCTTCCCCCCTTGTTTCCCTAATTCAGATCGCTCCTCTTCTTCCTTTCTTTTCTATTTTCCTTTGGATTTTATTCATCAGACACTGGAAAAGTGAGGGGTACAAAACACATTTTATTAATCCAAAAGCCCCTGATCTTGTTCCTCAAATCTCAAAGCAATAGGTAAAACAGAATTACATAGTATTTTCATTCAATTCACATTTGAGACTAGCATTTCTGAAAATCCGGTATTAGCTTTCAAAATTTTCTGACGGTAAAATCTCCACCTCAAGGAGGGGCTGTATCACTGAGCTACTTCTCTAGGGGTCGAGAGAGTCTCAGTGGTTGGCTGAAGAGTGAAGCTGAGGATGTTGGCGTTGCAAATCTTTGGCTCTAAGCTTTGTGCCTTGGGGATTATCTTTAATTGTGAAGTCTTTTGTGTGGGTGCAATAGAACATTGGGTTAACTCTGGCAATTGGAATAAGACACATACTTTTGTTTAAGACAAATAGAGTTCTACCTGCTTTTGTGCTGTGTAGTGTGGAGCCTTGGGAGAAACATTCTAGATCTTGTGTATACTTGTTATTAAGCCCTGAAATATCTGGAATAACAATCCTAAAAACAGAAACAAAACACATTCATACCAGCAGTCAATTGCAAACAGCAAGAGTGTGCAGAGCTTGGTTAAACAACACTTTACCATTGTGTGGTTCACCTTGGGGGTGGCAAACAGAGGATGCCCCACTTGAGGGTCTCTTCTCATCAGGGTCTGTCTCCTTTTTCCTCTTCTTTCTCTGAGCCTTTCCCTGGGGTCTTGCTTTCTTCTGTTGGTGCTCCTTATAGTTAAGATCAGAAATTCTAATGTTAAGTTCCATCCTAGGAAAGGATTGAGGATCTATCTTCCTTGCTCAGGAATTTGAGGTTTTGGGGGACTAGACCATAATTTTAACAAACCAACCTTTCTCTGGTCAAGACTGATTCTTGTTCTCTCCTTTCCTTGTGGTACTATAACTTTATTTGATAATCAACATTTAGTTCTCATCCACATTAACTGTCTGTGGATTTTTGAAAATGGTAATAGGTACATAGGTAACCACTGTATAGAGCTTGTTTGGTGAATCGTCATCTTCGTTACATTTTCTGAACAACTGCACATGGATACGATTTGGAGCATTCCTTATTTCTTTGGCCCAGACAGCTTCATTGAGGTGTCAGTGTGTACATCTGGAGTTCCCATCTCATTCATGGCAAATTTCCAGATTTCTTTGAGTGCACAAGGTACATGCTTCTTGAAACCCACTCCATGGATGTGCTTGTGAATGTTGATAGTGCATTCTCTGGTCACCACCTTGTTGATGGCAGACTGGCCGTTCTTCTTTAGCTACCCTTCTTTGCAGGAGCCATTCTGCCAGGCCCAGGTTGGAAAAGCAGGTTCTTTTTCAATAATTCAAATCTGATGTTTAGCCAAAAAAGATTCCATCTCTGCCAGAAGTAAATGTCTGGAGGGATGATGGATACAGAGGCCCTTTCTGTTGCATGTTTCAAGTAATGTGGGCCATTTTGACAGTGATTTTACAGAGCATAGCTAGGCTGACTAAATGGATGTTTCATCCGTTGGTCTTTGAGCCCAGGATGTTGAATTTGTTTTCCCATTTCCAGTGGGTGAGCAGTCTGGACAGGAGTCCCAGGGATATAGTCTCTCCAAGCCTCTGTTTCTGATTGACCCTGGGCAAATACATTAGCTTCTCCCTCTGAAGATGAAAGGTGATTGTGCTGTCTCCTCCCTTCTAGAGCTGTTGGGAAGATGAATGTGAAAGAGACAGTAAGAGCACTGAGCTTCCACGAGAAGGGTGCTATGTAATCACAAGGTGTTATGATCACCACTCCTGTTAGGCGCATTGAGATCATGATGCCTGGAACTAAATCAGTTGCACTTGCCTGTCTTTATCATCAGCTTTAATGCTTCCTGTCTCCTACACAGCCTGTAAGCAAATAAGTAGTATTTTCCAAGTTAGGCTGCCTTCCAGGGAGTCAGGGCTGACTGACTCTTGCCTTACACTCCTGAGCCTGTTCTCTTCGGTTGGGTGTATGGTGAAGTAGATTTTTTTCGTGGCCAGATAGCCCCTGTCTCACTGCTGTTGAGCAGGGTGATCTTGGACCTGTTACTTAACCTCTCTAAAGCTGTGTCTTCACCAGTTAAAACTGGTTACTTATAACTATTGTATGGATTAAATGAGATTAGTTCTCCAAAACTCCTGGCAAACAGACAGTGCTCACTAAATGTTAGTGTTTTGAAATTTTATTTTCTTTTATCCTCTCCCTTTTTGGCTCTGACATTAACATGACATGTGCATTTCTATCCCAGCATCTTGTTTTTGGTGGCAGTTGATATTTTGGGTGCTTAGAGATATGACATCATTTTTCTGGAAGACTTCATTTTGAACCATGTGTCTTCATTCTCAATGTCCTCAAAGCAGTTTAAACAAACCAAATGTATAAAAAAGTATTTACTTTGTGACATTTATTTTCAATAGCTTGTGAGCCCTGATGTGCTCTTAATAGAAAGCAAAAGCTACAAAAACTGGCCTTGCTGGTGGGAGGTGCTATTTAAAGCCTTAGTGGGCCCGAAATGACAGTTTTGAAATTGACTGTGGAGTGTGATGATGCCAAGTACTAGCAGACGCCCAGGAAACCTGTCACATGTGCAATGTGTTACCAAAAATCTCAAAAGGCTGCAGTGGTTTTAGAAGAGTTTTTGTCTTAGGAAGCATTTGCCATCTTAATCTGTAGATTTCCCTTTTGCTATGGCTGGAACTTGCTGCAGCAGAGGGGCTGCAGACTGCAAACTGGGGCTCTGTGGAAAGGGAGGGTTCTCCTATGCAGAGATATTTGTGGGGTTTCCAGCTGAGCTTAGCTACATGACAGCTTTATGCCTGAGAATCAATGATTTCATTGAAAAGTGGCTCTTTCTGTGACAGACAGTTGTTTTACAGTGGTTCAGAAGTCTGCTCTGCTTCTGACGAGCGGGGTGACCTTGTAGGGTTACTTAGCCCAAGAGTCTCAATTTCACTGTCTATAAAATTAGGATAGTGATACCCACCTTGTGGTATTTTTATACAGACTTGTAGTACATATAAATCTCCTACATTGGTATTTGACATATAGGAGGAACATTTTTACATTTTAGCTGTTAGTTTAAATAAAACGAATGAAAAATAATCACTGTGGTAGACAGATTAATGACCCTCCAAAGAAGTCCACATCCTAGTCCTTGGAACCTGTGAATATGTCATGGCATAAGGGACTTTGCAAATATGATTAAGGACAGTGAGATGGGGAGGTTATCCTGGATCACTTGGGTGGGTCTCATCTAATCACTTGGGCTCTTAAAGGGAACCTCTTCCTATTGTGGTCAGAGAAAAAGATGTGACAGCAGGTTCATGCTACATCGCTGGATTGGAAGATGAAGAAAGGGAGCCATAAGCCACAGCCCTGACTCCTCGGAAGGCAGGCAGATTCTAGAAGCTAGAAAAGGCAATGAGACAGATTCTCACCTAGAGACTGGAAGGAACCAGCTTTCTCAACACCTTACTTCAGCCCAGTGAGACCCATGTCAGACTTCTGACCTATAGAATTATGACAGAATAAGTTCGTGTTGCTTTAAGCCACCAAGTTTGTGTTAATTTCTTATATAGCAACAATGGAAAACTAATACATGATTTTAAAAAGTGTTAAGGATTTGTGCAGTTGTAGAAAGGATGAGCCCTAGGATGCTCTGAATTTGGACAAGCTGTTAAAGTATATGTGTTAAATTCTAGTCCCCTTGAGCTTGGTGAGATTATTTGAAATCCTACCAGTTTCTCTTTTGTGCAGATGTGGCTTGCTTCATAAGAATTGAAATGCTTTGTTACACCCTTAAAGATTTGAATTGAGTCTGAAAAGGTCACATTACTTATATTTGAAATTTTGGAATTATCATAACTGCATAAATCCTTTATTTCCTCTCTCAGTAAACAGCAGTAGGGTTCTGCAATACCTTATCATTTGATGGATGAAAGGACTTAGAAGTCAGAGTCAGGAGTCTGAGTCCTACTTTCCTGGAAAAACAAATTAGGTAATCTCCAAATGAATCTGCAGAATGGGGATGTTAATACCCAGTTTGTCTACACGTTGTGTAGGTGAAGGAGATAATGTGAGTAAAGAAGCATTGAGAACTGGCCCACTATACAAATTTCAGGTAGAATTATTATTATATTTGTTATTGTTACTATCATATGATAGAATCATGAAGTGTTAGATTAAGAAAGTGCGGTAGAGATCACTGAGTCCACAAACCTTGGAACTTGGGTCAGGAGAGGTTAAATAACTTGAAAATGTTCTCTTGGCTCCCTGGTGTCTAGCCTTTGCCAGGGCCTGGATAATCATAGGGAGTTGGGTCCGGCTGAGAACTTTATGTCATTTGAATGGTACAGACCAGGGTAGGGAGGGTTATAGCTGTAAGAATTGAGAGGCAGAGGAATCCAGCCATAAGAATTTGAAAACAGATTACAATATTATATTAGTTTCAGGAGTTCAGCATAGTGATTCAGTATTTTTATAGATTATACTCCATTAAAGTTATTACAAAATAATAGCTATAATTCCCTGTGCTGTACAATATATCCTTGTTGCCTGTCTATTTTATACATAGTAGTTTGTATATCTTAATTCCATACCCCTATCTTGCCCCTCCGCACTTTCCTCTCCCCACTGATAACCATTACTTTGTTTTCTGTATTTGTGAGTCTGTTTCTCTTGCTGTATATGTTCATTTGTTTTATTTTTTAGATTCCACATGTAAGTGATAACATACAGTATTTGTCTTTCTCTGTCTGACTTTTTTCACTAAGCATAATACCCTCCAGGTCCATCTATGTTGTTGGCAATGGCAGAATTTCATTCTTTTTTATGGCTGGGTAATATTCTGTGTGTGTGTGTGTGTGTGTGTGTGTGTGTGTGTGTGTGTGTGTCTCTCTCTCTCTCTATCTCACATCTTTACCCATTCATCTGTTGATGGACACTTTTGTTGTTTCCATATCTTACCAATTGTAAATTATGCTGCTATGAACATTGGGGTGCATATGGCTTTTCAAATTAATGTTTTCATATTTTTTGGTTATATACCCAGAAGTGGAATTGCTGGATCCTGTGGAAGTCCTATTTTTAATCTTTTGAGGACCCTCCATACTGTTTTCCATTATGGCTGCACTGATTTACATTTCTGCCAAGAGGTAGAAGGGTTCCCTTTTCTCCACATCCTTGCCAACATTAGTTACTTGTGGACTTTTTGACAGTAGCCATTCTGACAGGTGTGAGGTGATATTTCATTGTTGTTCTCATTTGCAGTTCTCTGATGATTAGTGATATCGAGCATCTTTTCATATGCCTGTTGGCCATCTGTATGTCTTTGGAAAAATGTCTATTTAGGTCTTCTGCCCTTTTTAAAATCGGGCTTTTTTTTTTTTGATATAATGATAAAAGTGTTCAACATTGTGTATCACTCATTGATGCTTGAAAAACATCTATTTATTTGTTTGCTTATGTAGACTGATGGATTTCAGGATCTTGATAAGAATAAACTTTGTAGTTATAATAGGTGTCCTACAGAGAGAGTAGCTTGCAGGAAGTGATGAGTTCTCTGCTACTGGAGATGTCCACACAGAGCTGATGATCACTTGTCAGGACAATTGTAAACAGAATTCAAGCAACAGCTGGCCATCTGGCTAGAACAGATGACCTTGAAGATCTCTAATCTTGGGATCCTATGAATCCACAGTTTTCACCTTACTGCTCTAAATATGGAAGCACTTATTAATGATCCATATTAAGGCCTCTATCTTTAATAATAGGCGGGCATAAAGTGTCAGGCTAATGGGTCAAACACCCATGTCATGTTTCTTCCCCACCTGCGATTCAATGTGAGTAGCTCCCTCTGGCAAGGTTCCTCCCAGTGGAATCTTTTTAGGTAATTTTTCTGCCTGTGAGACATTTCAGCCCTTTCACTATTTTAGGAACACACTTCTAAATTATACAAGGTTTTGCTGACACAAAGGCCATAACACCTTGCCAAGAGGAATTCTCCATGAATGGAATAAATTAGGAGAGAAAGCTTGTGAAATGTGTGTCAGTGCAGCTGCTCTGACTTCTCCAAATTCAACACAGCTTGAGACTGAGTATTCCTGACACTCAGGGCCAGATGATGCTTTTTGTGTTAGTTATATCAGAAGAGTGCTGATACCACAAATAGCCTGGGCTCAGAAATGCTGGTATGGTTGCCAGCCCTTGTCCACCAGCAAGTCACCTTTACTGGGTACTCATATCACCCACACCTTTCATTTCAACATCATGTTGCTGTTCAGGGTGGCTAAGGAGCACAGTACCCTAACTTGCAGTCATAATTCCACTTTGCTTGAAAACAGTCTCCTAGGCACCTTTTGTAATAAGCCAAATGTAAAAGAACAAGCATGACCAATTGCAACACATTGTAATATCCAAAACCCAAAACTCTCCTAAATGTCCTCAAATGGGAGACTATGTTAAATGCGGTACATCCATCCTATTAAGAATCATGTTGTGGTAGTAGATTTGGAGGTATGGAAATGTTTGATACATTACTCAGTAAAAGAACGAGGCTACCAAATAATTGACATTTTTTGTTAAAAATATATATGTATTTTTAAACAGTGTGTTTGATACGGATATAATAATAATAGTTAATATTTCCTGAGTGCAGACTATGTCAGGCACTGTCCAAATTGCTTTACATATATTAACTTATTTAATCCTTAACAAAACTCTATGAGATACCATTATTGCCCCCACTTTACAGATGAGGAAACTGAGGCACAGAAAGCTTAGATAACTTGCTGAAGTTTATTAGGCAGAATGGGAATTCAGTCGGGGAAAGATTTTGCTCCAGAGCCTAAGCTGTTAACCACAACTAACTCTGCTTCTGCCAACTAAAAAGACAACCTCTGAAAGTTGCATATGTAGATACATTACATATGGATGTTAAGATTATAGGTGATATTTTTCCTTTGAGCATTTATAAAGAGAATAATAATAATACTTGTTGTAAAATAACACTATAAAAAAAGAATCCTGAACCATAAGTAGAGCTCTCTAATTAATTTGTTTGTTCAACCAACATTAATTTGGCTAGAAAAGTAAATAAATCATGGTTTTGCTGTGTCAAACAATCCCCATTTGGAATTCAATTCTTAGCTTTGAGCCAGTCAACTCACTGTCCCACAGAGAGGCCAGGAGAGCAGAACCAAAGCTTCTAATTTTCACTCCAGGTTCAGTTCTTAATTGGTCTCAGACTAATATTGACCTAGGCTGTTTATATTTAGCAATTGTATTCCTTTCTTGTGTTGCAGGTCTCAGAATTGCATAATATTGTCCCTAGAGTAGTGTTTCTCAGCTGGGGGTGATTTTGTCCCTTAGCAAACATTTGACAATGGAGACATTTTTAGTGTGACAGCTGGGGTGGGGGGCTGTTATTGGCATCTGCTGGGGAGTTCAAGGATACTGGGAGTTCAAGGATACCGATAAAAATCCTGCAGTTCCCAGGATGGTACCTCCCAACAAAGAATTATATGGCACCTAATGTCAATAGTATGAAGATTAAGAAACCCTGCCCTACAGGGATGTCAGAGATCATCTGACCCCACTTCTCATCCTGGAGGAACTAAACTGAGTCCCAGCTGCTCTGACTTCACCAAATTCACCTCTCTTCTTTCTGGCAGAACTCAGGAAGATGCATCTCTACACTCACATTCTGAGTCTGTGAAGAGATGTAAGCAATGGAAAGAGCGTGGGCATTTCAATCAGATAGATAAGACAAGACCAGACAGACCTGCACTGGGAACCCATCTTGGCCACTTACTAATCTTTGTGGCTGTGGGCCAATAATTTACCCTCTCCAAACTCTAGTTTTCTCTTATAAAACTGGGAATGGCAATATCATCTTCCCAGGGGGTGTTGTGGAGACTTTATGAAATACTGTTTGTAAAATATCTGGCATGATACTATTATATAGTAGGTACTTGATAAATGTTTATTTCCTTTCTGCTTTGTTCAGAGGAGGAGCATCAGTGATCAAGTTAAATAGTCATAGTATAAATTAAACATAAAGAAGGGATCCACTGGGCACAAATTAGGTTCTTAGAAGTTGATATTGTGCAACATCAACTTTTATGTGTCTGGCTGGATGAGGAATTAATGTCCTTTCCTTGGTTTGCTTGGAAAATTACCAGCTTCATGTTCGACTCATTGCTGGAGGGGCATGGCAGTGGGCCTCGCCTGCTTGTTACTAAGAGCAAATTCAGCACTATTGTAGAAAATTATTTTGGAACATTTGCCTCCTGCTTTCCCTCCTTCTACATTTCTGTTAGCTAACTGGCTTAGGAGGGACTGAACATTGTGATGATAGTAATAAAATAGTCACAATAACAATAGCTAACACTTACATAATATGTTTTCTATATGCCAGGCACTGTTCTCCATACTGTACACATGCTAACTTATCTCGTCTTTACTATATGTAGCCATCTGAGGATAACTGTGGCTCACTGAATTGTAGCCCCCAAAGATGTCTGTGTCCTAATCCCTGGAGCCTGTGAATATGCTACCTTATGTGGTGAAAGGGACTTTGCAGAAGTGATTAGATGAAGGACCTCGAGGTGAGATCAACCTGGATTATCTAGGCAGGCCCAACATAATCACATAGGTCCTTAAAAATATAAAACCTTTCCCTGCTGTGGTCAGAGAGAGATTATGCTACTGTCTTTGAAGATGAAGGGAGGGGGAGCCATGAGCCAAGGGAATGCAAGGAGCTTCTGGAAGCTGGAAAAGGCAAGTACATTGATTCTCCTCTAGATCTTCTCTAGAGGATCTAACCCTGCCTACCTCTTGATTTTAGCCAAGTGAGACCCACTGCAGCCTTCTGACCTCCACAATTGTAATATAGTAAATTTATCTTGTTTTGAGCTGTTAAATTTGTAGTGACTTATTACAGCAGCAGTAGGAAACTAGTACAGAGGATGACTGTCATTTCATAGATGAGGAGACTAAGATTTGATGAGGGGAAGAAGCTTGCCAGGGTTTGCACAGTACAGCTGGGAGCCCAACCCCACTGATCTCATCCCAGAGTCCGTGCCCCTCACCACTCCACTGGACTGCCTCTGAGAAAGGGAGGCCTGGCAGGGATTGCCCTGCCACCTATGCTGATTTGACAAAAATGGAACTGGGTGAGCTACTGGTAAACAGTGGCTCAAAATGGAAATAAACACTCATATAAGCTCCTAGATCTTCATCATGCCAAACTTTTAAACTCTGCGGAAAACTTTGAGCCTGCATTAAAAGTTAACCATCCTGACACTTTTGAACTTCAATTCCTATTTGCTTACTTTGCCAATAGGAATTTTTGGTCATTCCTTTAAATTTTATAATCCCTTTATGGTTTACAAAAAAATCAGTATTTACTACTTATTTGATTCTCCTAATAATCCTGTGTAGTAGGTGAAATAGATGGCTCTGAAACTCAGGAAGTTTGTATTGCAGCCAAGGTCGCACAACCAATAAGGGTCAAAGCAGAAATTCTGGAGTTTTATTCCAAATCTAGAACTATCTCCAATACGTCTTTCTTTTTGATAGTTACACATTTTGTTTACGTTTAAAGCTGTAAATGTACTGTTGCATTTTCGTTTATATTGAAGGCAAGTACCAACTCCTCCTTTTAGAAAATGGTTACTTAGAGAGTCTGATAATGATGCATGAGTGACTTTTTAGAGCATATCTATCACTTCCAGTTACAAACCCTATGAAATGAATCTCAACATCGGAGACAAGTAAAATGCGGTTTCTCTCTTGGCTGTTATTTGTCATTTGCCAGTGAGTAATTCATTATCTTCAATTGTTAGTCTGTGGCTGTTGTATAAAGTCACTGTATTTAGAATAACACTCAAGCTATCTATTACAGCTGGGTTCAAATCGGTTTTGTTTATGTATGACAGGTAAATCCGGAGCATTGAGAAAACAAAATTCTGCATCAGATGTAATTTTTCCTATTTGAGGATCTATCCTATGGATATCAAAACTTCAATGATGGCAGATTTTAGTATTATCACAGCTTGTTCACACTCTGGGAAAGGTCATAGAAACATTGATTGTAAATTAACTTTGTCCCTGAATCAGCTACTTAATTAATATATTAAAAATTTTCTATGTACACCAGGAATTGTGATAGGTGTGAGAGAGAATCCAAAAGTGAATTAGACACAGTTCACAGAATTCCAGTGAAATACAGACTCTTAAAACATAAACCTGAAGGCAGTTGGGTCATAAAGGATACATAAGTCTTTTGCAGGTGGAAAGTAGGCTAAGAATAATGGAGGAACAGAACAGAAGCACGAGAAGGCCAAGAATTTTCAGGAACTGCAAATGGAGGCTAAAAAGTACGTGTGTGTGTGTGTGTGTGTGTGTGTGTGTGTGTGTGTGAGAGAGAGAGAGAGAGAGAGATATGTTGTGTGGCCACGCTAGGAAGTGTGGGGGTGTTCAAATAGGTAATGTGAGTCACTGAAATGTTTTAAGCAGAAACAGATAAAATCATTAAAAAAATTTAAATGCATTACTTTGGTTGCTATGTGGAGGCCTAGCTGAGGAACAATTATTAATTCATTGCTGTAGTTAAGGTGAGGGAGGCTAAGGGCCTGAACTAAGATCATGGAAGCGAGAATGGAGAGAAAGATGTAGAACTGAGTGACCTCTTAGAAATGAAAGCAGTGGGCATTTGTGGATAATTAAATGGAGACAGTGTTTAAAGAATTATTTTTAATATTGTGTCATTAATTCTTCTGAAAAGATACTCTATATAAATATAGTCTATTTAGTGTCCACATGGTTTAGATTTTTGTCTAGTCACTCATTCAACAACCATTTTTTGGGTAGCTTCTTAAAAACAAAACCCAACTGTTAAGCATGGCCGGACTATTACATGTATTTTATATATTATTTGGTCTTGACCCTTAAGGAATGTATAGTGTAGTGAAACTTATTTAAGAATCCTGGAAAGATTGTTTTATTTTAAGTCATGTTTCCAAGCTTGGACAATTGGATACTCTCTCCTGGGCCTTTGCAACTTGAGCAAGTGGCATAGAACCAGTGGGTGGTGGTCACTTGCAGGCTGCTCCCTAGAGCCTGTTTTGTCCACAAGTGGACCAGAGTCCTTGCATCTTTACCCCCTGGAGTTCCCTTAGTCCTGGCTATTTCCAAACCTGGATCTCTAGTCTTTTCTTGATTCTATAAGCCCCTAGAAATCCACTGAAATCATTCCTTCTTCCTTATATTTTCTTTGGCTTGCCTTCCTCATGTACTCATATTTTCAATTTTCTTATCTTTGCTTTTTTACCCTCTACATTTGTGGAAAATTTTCAAGTTTATCTTCTTCATCATTGATTCTGTTTTCTGGGGTATTGCTTCTGTTCTTAACTGCCTCCAAATTTGATTTTAATTCCTCTGTTGCACTTTGCTCCTTTCATATCCTTTTCCATTGCAGCCTCATCCCTATTGCTTGTAGTTTCAGACTGTTCTCTTTATATGGCTACCTTTCCCTCTTTCACAGGGAATTTGCCTCCATACAATTAAAATTGCCAAAACATTTTATTCCCATCAAATATTTTGTCACCACAGAGAGAAGATTCCTTGACCATTATTTAATTCCTTAAATCAATTGCATTATTAGGGAGAAAGTCCAGGGTCCAGCAATGCTGCTTTGAAGATTGTATCACAATGAAACTCAAATTCATTCCTTCCCACTTTCCACAATAATATATATTGGATTCAGAAAAATAACACAAATCAAATCATAGACACCAATGGATCTGCAACTGTCAGTTTGGGATTTTTTTTCCCCCATTGTGTATAGTGTCTACTTCCCTGAGATTCGCAAAGGCCATTTTTCAACAAGTTAGGCTCATCACAGCACATTTTTACCTCTGCCTGGCCATGTTCAGACTTCAATTACATCATAGTGTCTTAAAGGACTGGAAAGGCTTCTTCATACTGTTATTGGCTGAAACTCTTCACTCTCCTGAAGCATCGATTTACTGATGTTCTCAGGTTTTTGCTTTCCAGATCCTACTCCATCCACTGAAGATATTATACCTCACCCAAATCCCACTTTCCTTAACATTTCTATCATTTTCTCCAGAATGGGAAAAACTCTCCTTTGCCTCTTTTGTTAAGCAAAGAATAACTTGCTCTATTTTTTTCTTGTCACTCTTCTATCATTTCAGAGGCTAAGAATAGGCTGACTGCAGAAGATTATATAGACTTGCTCTTTTACATCTGTTTGAAGGAGAGTGAGAAATGGAAGTAGAAAAAGCTTATTATGCAGTATTATTTTATTACTCTTTTCTTATGTGTTTTGCATATCCAACTGCCTATGACACTTCCACTTGGATAGCTCATACAATCCTCACACTTAGTGTGTGCAGAAGTAGGCTCATCCCACTCAACCCTGAACCCAATCCAAAGCCTGCTCCCTTGGCAGTGGTCCTAAATTCAGGAATACCACCACTATTCACCACCCAGAAACCTAGCAATCATCCTTGATACCACTTTCTCTCTCAAACCTCCCACTACCAGTTCTACTGAGTTTCTGTCTTAAATAAATCTCAAATTCATCACATTTACACGTTTACTGCTACGAACTTAGCTCATGCTAATAGTATCTCCATCCTGGAATACAGCCACCTAAGAGATATCTCCATAAGGATTCTTTTGGCGGCAAAAATAAGAAAGGAAGGAAGGAAGGAAGAAAATAGCTTAACAATAAAGGACTTTTATTGGCTTGCATAATTGGAAAAGCCAGAGTTAGGGTTGGCTTCAGGCAAGACTTGATTGAAAATGTCACAAGGTCTCCAAAATCCTGGTTGCTTTTAATTTTCCCTTTCTACCTTCTACTGTATTATCTTCCTGCTCAAATTGGATCACCCTGTCAAATAAGGGGGCTTCCAGGAGTTCCTAATGCCTCTTTGTTCATGATCTTTGGGAAGAGAAAACATTTCTTTCAGTAGCTCTCATAGAAGGGTTATAAAACTTCTTTCCAGTAGTCTTTAACCAACCCCCTCACCCCCTACATCTCATTTACCCAATTTGGGTCACATATTCTTCCCTGAATCAATCACTGTAGTCAGAGGGATGGATTTTGCTGATCAGAATTTCCTCTAAGAGTTAAGGGGAGATAAATCCCATTCAAACTCCAAGGTGAAGAATGTCATGGGGGAAATAACTTAAAGGAATTTTGGGGACTTGTTAACTGAAGAGGAAAGTAAAGTGAAGGACGTATGACTTGTCCATGACACCACATTCACTTTTGCCTCCCTCTAATCTTTTCACCACAGTGTAAGCAGTGAGGTTTAAAAAAAAAAAAAAAGTAATTGTGTTGTGCCATTCCCTTATTTAAGTCCACTCTTTGGCTCCACTTTGCCCCTTGGGAAAAGATAAAAATGATCCTTAACACATCTTACAAGTTCCACCTGGCCCTGCCTTGCCTTCCAGCCTCATCTGTTACCGCTGTCTGCTTGGGGCCAGTGTCCACACACACCCCCGGCTTTTGTTCATTGTGTTGGGTTATCTGGCTTTTTCCTGTCTCAGAGCCTTCAGATATGCTATGCCACCTACACTCTTCACCTGGCAACTCCTCTTCACTGGTACTTCTTTGTTATAGTCCTTTCACCATTTAAAATAGATTCTAATGAGATTGTCGACCTAATGTTTGTTTTCCCAACTAGTCCATGAGCACCACGAAGGTAAAAGCAGGCCTTGTACAAGGCTTGTACTGTGTAAAAAGCACTGTGTCCTGGTATCTAGCACAGCTCTTGGACCTTGTTCAACAAAAACACCCACTAGTCCCATTCTAACATCAGTCTCATCTGGTGACAGCAGCTGGTCCCCCACCTGCCTCTCTTTGTTCATTTGTTAGACTGGACAGCATTACTCACCCTGCTCGTCACTTTGAGTAAAACCCTGTACTTTAAAGAGCGTAAGGGTCCTCATATCTAAACTGGGAAAAAGATATTTACCTCTTAGGATGCTATAAAATTAAATTAGCTGAAGTGTGTGTAAATGCTTAGAGCACTTAGTATAGTCTGACAAATTAGTTGCCAACTTAAAATTGGAATATGTATTTGGTGACTTTCCACCAGGTATCTGGCCTAGTATTAACTTCTGGAAAATAGCTGAATGACCCTTGGAAAGTTATTTTGCCATTTATCTTCCTAAATATTTGTTGACCACTCAGGACGTGTGGCATTTCCCCAGGCTATTCAAATGAGAAAGGCTACCTGGAAGACAGAAGAGATCCTCTCCACAGCTGCTGGTCTTACTTGTACTTCATCCCAACTTGACATTAATATACACGTTTTGCCTTGAAATTGTTTTCTATTATTAAAACCTGAGTCTCATTATATACCAATCTACAAGGTCTTTGTAAAGGATTTTAGTTATTTGCTCTTGTTTTCATTTTTCAGGTTGTATTTACACTTGGCTGGATTTATTCTTCAGATGTGCTGTGTTAAAGGCCCTATCATAAAACATAATCATTTTTACATGAATTATAATTTCGAGACTGGCTTTCTTAACCTATTTCTAAATATTCACTAAGGAGACTCATAGGAAGGGAGTGACTAATAGCTGGGCACTTTAGCATTCATTATGTCATTTCATCATTTAAAAACTTATCTTTTTATTATAAAAACAATTCATGTTCAGTATAGAAAATTTGGAAAACATAGATAAGGAAAAAAAACAAGCATTTGAAATCGTGTCACCCAAAGAGATAACCAGTGTTGAAATTTTGATAGTCTCATTCAGTGCGTGCACACGTATGCATACACACACATGCATGGACTTTATTTCAGACAATCAAAAGAAAGTCAGAAATATTCATCCAGTGTTTAAATGTTTTCTAGTCAACAATAACTTGTGAACTTGACTCTTTTTGTCAGTTCCTGAAGCTTTACAGTTGATTTTCTTGCCAGGTAGACCTATTACATACAAATAATATTTTAACCTCACTTTTGCAAATATTTGTCCTGATGGGTTTTTTTCCCTGAGTAATTGCATTGAATTTCCAGAACAGTGACAGTTAATTGTGATATTAGCTTATCATGTTCTTTAATGGAACTGTGTGTAACTGTATGTTATGAGTGTGTGTGTGTGCATGGATATGTGTGCTGTATGTGTGTGTCAGTGTTGATGGTATTACATGAAAGGGGTCCTGAAAATCTGTGATTGGTTGGTAGGGTTCCATAAGTAACCAAGGAGTACAGTTTAAGGGACTGAATAAATTTAGAGCAAATTAGTTCCAGCTTTGGACAGTTAAAAAAAGATTAAAGATGAGAGAAAACTAAAGGCTGATTCACCACTAGCTTTTCTGAGACAGTAGCAGCTGGTAGAAATTCACTTACATGCTGTTTTTGAGGAGAAGAATGAGTGAGTTGGGATATAGAAAGAGAACAAACCACTTAGAATCCATTTTGCTGTCTGGAGCAACAACACTGGAATGCAACCAGAGAATCTGTGCAGTAGCTAAATCAGGTGTGAGGCTGGCAGCACAGCAGGGCTTCTGCACCCAGCAGAAGGTCCAGGAGGGAGGCCTTTGAGGGCCAAACCATGTAATTGGCACAAAGGCTGGAGAAGCATACAGCTTTTAAGAGAAAGCTGGTCTCTGTCACAGCTGTGTAACCAAACACAAGGAAGAAAAGACACATGAAGTTTCTTTGCTACAGCTGCCATTCATTCATAGAACTGTGATGTGAAGCTATGTAGCATGGCATTCATGCTTCAGGTAGAAGAAATCCCAACAACAACCAGATGGGCAGTGAGGGAACATCTAGGCCTTTGCAGACCTCTTATAAGTCCAGCATGAGCAGAAAAAGGAAAACCAATATGGGATTCTTCAAGAAATAGGATGGTAAAACAAAGACCTTAAAAATTCAGAGGAAGCACAAACTTTTTGATAAATATTTGCTGTGGGATTTATTAAGTATTTTGAAGGCATCTGTTTACGTGATTAAATTTGTAGCATGTCATCAAGTCTATGATTTAAGGTGAAAGACAATATAATGAGACAGCCTATTCAGATGCACGAAGAGTTTCTTGAAAGACATGCAGAAATAAGGACCTGGATTAGAGTTTAATTAAATTGAAAACATAATTTCCGATTTAAATTCAAAATGAACATACAAGGCAAAAGAGATTTTAGGAAATTATGTAAAATATGTAGAAGACAATTTTGGAATGCTTTTTTTGGAATATAGAAAAAATATGGAAATGTAAATATGACAGGAAAATGATAAGGATGGAAAACAGAGTGGATACTGAAAATATGAATTAATGCCAGAGAAAGCAGAACAAATGGAAAAAAAAGTTGCTTAATTTTTTTGTGCACTGGAAATCCACCTGAGTTTGCAGGTCAACAGGACTCACTGCCTAAGGTGATAGTCCTGGTAAGATGAATAAATTTCTTGAATAAAGGAAGACTTACTAGTGATGGCCATGCCTCCTGGAGTACCTTTTTTCACTATAGATCAGTAACGTTTGGAAGTGGCTTTGATAGGGCTCAAAGAGTCATATTGTCATACCAAATAGGAAGGTATCAGGCCTTTGCTTGGCATGACTTCTCACTAGTAAGATGGAGTCACCCCAAAAGTGATGGGCAGTGATGTGAGGAAGAATGAATCCCTCAGTGATACTGAGTACAAGGAGTGGAGAATCAAAATACGGAGAGGTGGCTGTGGCTTCTCAACAAAGATGTGATTACCATAAGACAACTGCTAAGCTTTCCCCCAGTTCCAGATCCCTTCCTCAGGTTGCTATGCTAGATTGTGGAACTTTCCTTCATTTTAGGATTTACGAGGAATTTAATGGTGTCCAGGGAAAGGACTCAGGGATAAATTTACTAGATCATCTTAGGGTAAAGAACAGTTCAGGTTGAAGTTATTCTCATTCAGGGATGAAAATGAAGCAAAATAAAATGAAATGGAATTTGACAGAAATTATGAAATGATTCTGAAAGATAAAATAAGAAAAATAAAATAGAAAGGGGCAGAGAAAAATGTACTTTTGAGAACAATTTTCAGCAAGAAACAGAAATGCACCTAGACTGTGCTATATAAGTTAAAACATGAGCTTTTGAGACAAGAGTTAATTGATGAGATATTAGAACAAGGAACTGAGTTAAAAATGGAGCCATCCCAGCAAAGCAAAGAGTGTAAGAAAATGTCCCAAAACACATGTTAAAATGATATTTAAGTACATATTAAAATCACAATGAGATATCACTCACCAGAATGGCTATAATCCAAAAGATTGATAGTATCAATGGAAAATAAGTTCCTTTAAATTTTTTTTGCTCACTGGAAACCATCTGAATTTGCAGGTCAAAAGGAATCACTGTGCCTAAAGTGAAAATTCTGATAAAGTGAGAGAATTAATTACTGGTGGGAATGAAAAGTGGTATAGCCATTCTAGAAAACAATTTCACAGATTTTTAAAAATTTAAACATGTATTTTCTAGATGTCCTTAACAGTTCCACTCCTATTTACCTACTCAAAGAAAGGCTTGCATGCAAATGTTCATAGTGGCATTATTGGTAGCAGTCCAAATGTAGAAACAATCCAAATGTCTGTTAGCTGGTGAATGGATAAACATGATGTAGTGTATATATACAGTGGAATAATATTCCAAAAAGAAACAAGCTACTGATAAATGCCACAGAACCGATGAACCTGAAACATGTTGTGTTCTCCTGTCCCTTGTCCTTAGGATGTATCTGTCTGGCAAAACCCTAACCCTAGGTGAGCCTGACTATCTGCCTTTGCCTTGTCTGCACTCAGCTTTCTGGCCCTTTGAGAAAAAACCCCACAATCTGATCAAGCTGATGGTTACCAACCTCCACTGGTCTGTGCTCACCAGTTTCCTCAGCAGTTCACACTCTTGCCCTCCACAGCTGTTCTGTACTTTCTCCCTTCTCATCAGAACTCTGACATCTCCTTTATCCAATTCTCCTTAAATTTTCAGCAGGTTAAGATACTGCCTACTTCACAGAGAAAGTAGATGTTTCCAAATAAAACTTCTGTGAGCTTCCCTTCAATGAACTTATTACCTTGTAATTTTCCTTTTCCTTTTATCTTTCATCTTTCCCACCATTGGAAAAGTCTCTTGTCGTATCTAATTTTCCCACTAGTTTGCTGGGAGTTATAATGAACAGATCTCTGCCTGTATGGAGCTTACATTCTGGTGGAAGGAGAGAGCGTCAATCCTTTGGGAAACCCTTTTCTAAAGGATGATGTAACTTTTTGATTGAATGCCCCCAAAGTATCCAGAACTACTACCTTGGAACTGTTGATCAAATTTACAGCTACTTGTTCAGTGTTGTTCTTTCCTATCACGCTATTAGCTTCATGAAGGCAAAGATTGATTCTTGACCACTACTGTATTTATAGCACTTAGCGCAATATTCTATACGTGGTAAAGTCACAGTAAAAATTTATTGAATGACTATCCAAAATAAACGTCAGTGTTGACCATGATTATGTCTAAGTGGTGGAAGTACTGCTGATAATTTCTTCATAATTTAAAAAAAGTTTCTAAATTTCCTTTAGTTTACATTATTAAATTAATATTTTATATTAAAAACAATAAACAAACCATAATTAAAAATCAGTGGATTTGAATCCAAGTGATTTTTGCCTACATAAACTTGGGGGGAATTTCTTTGAATTGTTTTGTGTTTATTCAAACTAAAAAAGTATAAGCTAAATAATCTGTCTAGAATTGAGAAGCAAATTTTTGGTGGGTTGTTAGGTAACAGAATCAGATACAAAAATCCAGTTATCTTTCTACACTTAAATGATAGAAACTTGCATTTAAACTCCCAAAGGGATTGTAAGGTCATGCTAATTGACTTTTTAATAATTTGTTCCTTATTAAATATTTAGCAAGATTCTGAGGAGCAGGACTATGATATCATATGACTTGCTTTCAGATTTTTCTCCATGAAGTCAGAGTTCAAGGTGATCCTGTATGACAATGATGCCCCAAAGAGTTGAGTATAAATACATAATATATGGGACTTGCCATTGAAGACATACAGGAAATGCACTGCAGTGCAATAGTTTTGTGAACTACTAATCTCATTTATAGGTGAAATTGTTTTTAATTTCATTATAAAATTCCATTATTAAGGATCAGCAGGTTCTAAAAGCTATTTATTTATTTGCCTAGTTTGTTTTTGTACAGTATCTAATCTCTGATTTTTCTTTATGACTGTTGACATTGTTGTAAACTGGATCAGTTAATCAGCGGATGGCATAAAATGGAAAATCACTCTTCATGCTGCATTTCATTTTGCAATTATATAACTCTACAGGCTCTTTTAGGGCAAATAAAAAAGCCAAAGGGATGAAGATTATCAAATACATATTATGAACAAGAAAGAAGTCCTTTAGTATATAGTGCTCTGTGAATTACTCTTTAGATAAGCTGTACTGAGCCCTCTGCTTACACCATCATGGTAACAATGTGTTTTACTATACCGTCTTTGAGACTTCAGTGGTTTTTTTGAATCTTCCTCTGTTATAGAATAGGAGCATAGAATAGACTATCCTTATGAATTATATATATATATTTTTTTTACCTATGCACTCACATAGAAATACATTTGTGATATCAGCTTCCCTGAGTTATCACAATGTCATATCTGGGTACATTTGACTCTTTTTATACTGTAGCATCAGGAAAAAGTGTGGAGTCAAAAGATCTGTGCTTTCATCCCCAATCTACCATTTGCCAACCATGACTGGGTACATCAATATGCCCTTCCTTTTAGATCCCAGGGAGGGAATTTGATCAGCATCCAAATGTACAGTAAGCAAAGTCAAGGAAATTAAAAAAAAAAGTCTGTTGACCAACATGCTGTCGGGGCAGACTGCTTCACATTTGATGATGAAAACAACCACCACTACCACCTCAGCAACATCTGTCACAATGACATGAAGCCAATGGAAGACTTGTGGCAGAGCCAGGGACAGGAGAAAGAACACAGCCTGACTCAGAGGCTGCGGCTAGAAATTATGTGTATCTATAAACTATGAGGCAAAAAATTATGTATATGTATATATATATACATTTTAGAAGACTATTTGTTAGTGAAGAGTTATAGCTGTTTTGGAAGAGAAAGTAATAGCCTAAGGAAAGAATGGACAGAGAAGTAGAAACAGAAGCAATAATAGAGACATAAAAGCAGAAAAGTTTCCTGAAAGGAATTTATAAAAATGAAGAAGAGAATTAAAAAATAGGAGAGAATCACACCTAGGTGTTCACTTACAAAAGTACTCAGGTGAAGTGAAAACTCTCAATGCATGTAATGTTTACCTGCAGAGGAGTAAAACTCTCGCTGGCTCAGAATTCTCCTTAGGAATGACAAATGCTGGAAAACAATGGAGCAATGATTTAAAATTTCTATGAGGAAACTCTTGACATCTCACAAATTTGATACCTGCTTGTTAGATTTCATGTGTAAAGGCAAGAGATTATATGCAAAATCTCTTTATGTGCAAAACATTGAGAAACTTAAAATTATTGGCTGTTTTACTCCAGTAGTCCAAGAATGAGCAAAACAGGGTATAAAAGAACTTGTGGTTTTTCGAAAGCAGTCAAACATGATTAAATCAAATAGTTATAGTAAAATGAGTTTTAAAATTAAATGCAAATTTCAGATTTTTTCTTGAAAAAATATAATCTTATAATTTTATTAACAATAATTTGGACCTAAGAGGTCATGCTGAGGGTATATTCGGTGAAAAACATTCTATATGTTTTTATGCACGTGCGTGCATGCACACACACACACACATTCTGTTCTTATGTACTCAGTTGAGTGCAGGGATGGTAGGTGGTTGGCCAATTCCATTCATTGTATCTTTAGTTTATAACTGGTATCTTTTCTGGTTGGCCAAAGTGTACATTCTGATTGGCTGTATCATACCAGTTGTTAAATGTCTTGAATATCATCTAGTTTGAATGACTGAATGGATAAATGAGTTATTAGATTTGATCTCTCCTTTTATCCTTACCCTTATATTGTTTGGAATATTTTTTCCCTTGCATTTTAGAATCTTTGAGCAGATGTGTGTTTTATTTACAATCAATAAAATTCTGCCTCTCCTTTCACATCAATCACAATATTAATTTCTGTCTGAGGACATCAATAATGTTGTATTTGTCTTTTTGTTGTTGTTGCAATATCAAGATTTCTTTGTTCTCTATCTACACTCTACATAATAGTGTATAATCATCTGAGACTCTGACCATTATTTCTGAATCTATTCTTAGTTATTGTCTTGTGGACATCACTGGGTACCTTGGATATTACTGTAATTCCTTCCATGTCATGCCTGCTAGGTCTCCTTAGTAAGTGGACTCATGCCTCACTTTAATTTTCTCCCTCTTCCTTTAGAGATACATTGCCTTTTAGGATTAGAAGATTAAGATTAGACATTGTGTTGTCATTTAAAAGGTGACTGTAATGAAAGTGGCACAGTGATTTGGTTTTATAGCTTAATTGAGGTAAAGCTTCAACCAGTGTCCAGATCTCCTGCTCCATTGATTTTAATTAGGTTTCTGCATTTTTTGACAAACTTATGCTTCCCTGTACTACTAACATGTGCTACATTTCTAGCCCAAAGGTTATCATTTTTGTGTTTTAGATTGTAGTCTAGAAATCTAAATTTTCTTCTTTGACACCATCTGCATAGCCAGTCTTTCACCTCCTGTAGCCTCCTTTCTCTTGGAAACTCCCAACTGTTAATTGGAAGAAGCAATGACAACACCACCTGTGCCCCCTCAGATTTCTAATCCAGACTCTCCAGTCCTAAAAGACATTTCCTGGAAACTACTTTATCGTCTAATTAATTGATTAATATTTATTGAGCAGCTATTGTGTGCCAGGAACTGTGCAAATTGGTTCTTTCCCAATTGAGTAGTAACTGAACTGATAATGAACCTAAGGGTTATTTCTATTGCAATATGCAAACAAGTGAGTTGCCTTTCTCTCCACTAAGGACATTTCTGTTTTGTTTTCCCTCTAAAATTCTAGAGATTCATTTAAGAGATCTTGGAATAAAATTTCCATTTCATTTTTAAGCTTTTATTTATTCAATTTTTTCATTTTTAGGTAAGCAATATATGCTCATTCAGACACATTTAGAAAATTCAGGTTGAAGAAAAGAAAATGTTTTATATGTACATACATTAAAAAGATCTGAAAGAATGAACTCTTAATGGAACCTTTCTTTGACATGGGACTTGAGGCAAGGAGGAGAGAAGGTTGGATAAAGTATTTTGCTTTGTTCACTTCTGTATGGCTTCCATTTTCATGATCATATATTGTTTTTATAACTAAAGAAAAGATCTAAATGTGGAATATGAAAGAACATCAAGGTCATCTAGAGTTGACAGTCTTTTTACTTCAGTGACAGATGGGAACTAAAGGACTAAACTTATACTTACATTTAATTGTTAGAATTTTGTTAGATTCAGAATGTGGCTTGTAATCTATTGGTGATGTCTAGATCTTGCCTTGAGAACACTATTGAGAGACAGTTCTGAAGCATGCTGGTATGGGTTGAGTTGTGTCCCCTGAAAGAAAGTTAGTGTTGGAGCCCTAACTCCCAGACCTCAGTATGTGTGTGCAGAATGTGACCTTATTTGGAGATAGGGTCTTTACAGAGGTAATCAAGTTAAAATGAGGTAATTAAGGTGGATTCTAATGTAGTATGACTGGTGTTCTTATAAAAAGGGGAAAGACGGGCACAGAGACACAAACAGAAGGAAAACACTATGTGAAGATGAAGGCAGAGAGCGGCGTGATAATCTACAAGTCAAGTAACGGTAAATATTGCCAGCAAACCACCAGAAGCTAAGAGAGAGGTCAGAAATGGCTCTTTCCCTAGCGCACTCTGAGGGTGCATGCCCCTCCCCCCACCACCCACCTTGGTCTCAGACTTCTATGAGGCAATAAACTTCTGTTCTTTAAAACACTCTGTTTGTAATATTTTGTTATGGCAGCCTTAACAGACTAATACAGCTAAATTGTAAGGCATATTTTGGATGTTCAGTAAGTTGGCTGCTGGTAGAAATCTTACCTTTAAAGTTTAGCAAATTTAATTACCTGATCAGATGTTTGAAACACATAATGCTCAAAAAAGCCATCTTTCTCAGTGCTTGGACATACATATTTAAGAACAGAAATTTCTACATATTGTGAACTGTTTTGGCTACAACAATAATGAAATGAAATGTCAATTCTTATTTTGATGTTTGTGTTTCTCTATAGTTCAAAGGATCTATTGGTCTCCCAGTCAGTTTACTTAAAGGTTATATTTTCTGGGATTTCAGGTCTCCAGTTCATGAATCCAGGTATTGGGCGGGGGGATCTCTTCTCTGTTTGAAGGCTATCAGTCAAACTGTGATTTGGGGATTTAGAAATCAAGAAAGAGGCAAAAGGAAGTGGAATGGGATGCTAAATTATTCAGGATTTAGTTTAGAAATACAGAGACTACTCTAAGCATTTCAAGCAAGAAGGGGATTTAATACAGGTAAGCAGGTGCTTTCAAAATCATTAGAGGAGCTGGAGTTTTAGAAGATCAAGGAAGGCCATTGCTAGATTCAGATTTACCATCAGCTTTCAGGGAATCAGAAAGTTGCAGGAACCTCACAAATCTGCAGCACCAAGTTAGGAGATTTATGAGGAAGCATGTAGAGGTACTTGGAAAATCCTGCATGTGCAGGGACCCATGTGTACTGTAGCTAGGGAACAGCGACATGGCTTTCTTTCTCTCCTACCTCCTAATCATGCATTGTGCCTCTCACTGGCATTCTGTAACCCAGAACTTTGTTGTAGGGATTTCAGGAAATCTAGTTCCCAGGCAGTCATCCCCTGAGGAGCAGATGAGACCATAAATGGAGGATTTGGAGGCTAAATTATAAACAATCTATACAAAAGTTGTAAGCAATATTAGACACAGGATCTTTGTTCTGTCTTGATTTCAACTTTGAACCTTCCCTAAATGCAATTTCCATAGTTATCCAAAGATATTATAGTTTAATATTTCTATTATAAATCCAAAGTATGAAGTCTAAAATTGTCATTAAAGCAACATAATTTTTCAAATAAGAAAACAGCTTATTATTTTGTGGGGAAAGCAAGGGCCTTGGTGCATTTTTTAATATGATCAGAGATTCAAACATCAATCAAGATGGTGGGCTTCAGCCAAGTTTAGAGAAATATTTATTGAAGCAACTTTCTCTATACACTAGAGGAAAATAATGTTTACAACTCACTAGCATCCCACTTATTGTTCTGTGCTAGCAGCTCTCCCTAGGAAGAAATTCTCAAGGCTAAACATATGTCATAGCTACAGTTTTCTGATTGCGTCTGCAAAGGTGTCATTGCCATAGTGGAAAAGTCAACATAAAATACGTGAATCAAAAAACCTAGGGGTCCTAGAGCAGAGAAATAAAAGGAGGAAGACAAATAAAAAGAAGGTAAATTATTAACTTTACCTACTTACCTTTCTCTCAGATATATGTAAACCATAAAATGTTACAGCTATTTTGCGTAATTTGTTGATTGACTTGAAGTATAGTTAATTTATAATATTTCATTAGTCTCAGAGGTACAACATAGTGATTCAGTGTTTTTATAGATTACACTCCATTAAAAGTTAATATAAAATATTGGCTATATTCCCTGTGCTGTACAATATATTCTTGTAGTTTAGCTCTTAACCCCCTAACCCTGTCTTACCTCTCCCCACTGGTAACCACTAGTTTGTTCCCTGTATCTGTGAGTCTCTTTCTGCTTTGTTACATTCCTTCATTTGTTTTTTAGATTTCACACATAAGGGATAACAGAGTATTTGTCTTTCTCTGTCTGACTTATTTCACTTAGCATAATACCCTCTACGTCCATCCATGTTGTTGCAAATGGCAGACTATCATTCTTTTTTATGGCTGAATAACATTCCATTATCTATCTGTCTATCTATAACACACCTTCTTTACCCATTCATATGTTGACGAACACTTAGGTTGCTTCCATATCTTGGCAATTATAAATAGTGCTACTAGGAACATTGGGGTACATATGTCTTTTTGAATTAAAGTTTTCATGTTCTTTGGATATATACCCATCATATGAATCATGTGATAGTTCTATTTTTAGTTTTTTGAGGAACCTTCATACTGTTTTCCATAGTGGCTTTACCAATTTACATTCCCACCAACAGTGTACAAGAGTTCCCCTTTCTCCACATCCTCTCTAACATTTTTTATTTATAGACTTTTTGATGATAGCCATTCTGACAGGTGTGAGGTGATACCTCATTGTTGTTCTGATTTGCATTTCTCTGATGATTAATGATGTTGAGCATCTTTTCATATATCTGTTTGCCATCTGTATATCTTTGGTTTTGTCGGTTTTATTTACTTCTGTATTCTCAGGCTTAGAACAGTACCTGGCATATAAAAATTACTCAATAAATATTTGTTGAAAAAAATTAAAACTCTGTGTTAACATTTTAAAACTACGTAAGTGATTCTGGTTCAGGTGGTTCTAGGAATAGCCAAGTACTGGTTAAAATTACAGAATATTTTAAAATAAATTGAATTATACTATTTGCAGGGACAAATAATGGATCAGAGGAAACATTTCTTATATATTTTGCTTCACAGGTGGCTGTGATTTCTTAAAACATAAAAAGTATTAACCAAAAAAGAAAAGACTGATAAATTCAGTTACATTAAGATAAAGAGCTTTTATTCAACAAAAGACATTATAAATAGGATGAAAAGGTAAGTCACAACCCAGGAAATGTAATTTGTAACACATGTGACTGACAAAGGACTAGTATCTACAAATTGATAAGATTTTATTTGTCAATAAATAATACCTACAAATTGGTAAGAAGACAGACAAGCTGATATAAAAAGAATGAAAGGCTTAAATGGACATTTCACAAAAGAAATCCAAATGACTGGTAAACATATGATAATGTGCTCAGTTTTATTGATAATTAAGAAATGTAAGTTAAAACCACAGTGATATAACATTACACATTCACTACATTGACAAAATTTAAAAAACAAAAAATCTGTCAATATTAACTGTTGGAGTGGATATGGATCAATGGAAAATTATACCTTGCTGAAGGAAGTAAATATTGGTAGAGCCATTTTCAAAATGATTTTTAGCATTATCTTGTAAACTTGAACGTACCCCAACCCCTAGCATTTTCTCTCCTGGGTATATCCTAGAGAAACTCTTGCATATAAGCACCATACACATGCAAGGATGTTAACATGTTATTTACAATAGAAAATTATTGGAAACTGTCCAAATGTCCATCAACATGACAATAGAGAAGTAAAATGGAATGTTGTAGTAGTGAAGATGAACCAATCACAGCTACACTGCTGTAGCATGGTTGAAATCTTAAAAATATAATAGTGAAAAAAGCAGGTCACAAAAGAATCCACATAGCTAAATACCACTTTTTAAAAGTTTATGAACAAGCGAAGCTTAATTTAGTGTTTAAGAATACATATGGAGTTATACTACAAGAAGAGCAAAGGAATGATAGATGCAGATTTCAGGATAGTGGTTAGTTCTGGTAGGGGTGTAGGAAGAGGCAGATGAGGGGATAAGAAAGGGGCATGGGGGTTAATACAGGTATGTTGGGGATGTTCTAGTTCTGAGGCTAGGTAGTAAAGTCCTGAGGCATTTATTGTTATGCTTCCAATTTATGTGTATGTGACTTCCTTTTGTATGTCTCCAGTAGTAGATAATTTGAAAATCCAATCATAAGAATTATTTTTAACTAGGGAAACTTCTAGTTTGTAGTTTGTAATTACCAGATTGCAAATTCCTTGAGGGTACCTGTTTGGCACAAACAATGTATCAGTAGTGATTTGATAAATGAAAACTTTTGTAACGTGTGTACACTGATACTTCTAGTGTCCCTGAAAAAAACATAGAAGAGAAAAGATTGATGTCATATGTAGTCCTCTTATCACTTTGTCTTAATGTGCTTAGGATAGCCTTTTTTTTTCCCACAGAATACAGCTAAACCACAGTCCTACTTCATGAGATATATCAAATTAATGGGATCTGAATGAATGTGCTTTTACTAATCTGTATGAAATTGATGCCTATCTGTGTAGAAACTCATCATTTGCTCTAGCATGTGTAATTCCTGTCTTGGAAGGGCCTGATGGAGGAATTAGGAGATTCAGTTTATGCTGTGAAAATATTCTTTCTGAGCCCCATTCACCTGTTCTGAATATAAAGTCAAAATTTTACACCATATAATAAGTATGGTAAGTGGATACTTTGAAAGGGGGAAAGAGGAGAAAGCTGTAGAAAAAAAGACCGTTTTCTAGAGAATAATCTCTCTCACCCTTTTTCCCAAGGAGATTTTTTTTTTGTCAAACAATAGGACTGGGGTAAGTAGCATTGATCTGTGTGCATATAGACTTGAAAGCTGCCCAGCAGACCAAGAAGAGACTGACAAGGAGACACATTCATGCCATACTATGAGGTCAGAAATATTTAACAGTTATCCAAAAGGCACTATTGGTCCTGAGACTGAACTAGTCAGTGGATTTGGCAGTAAAAGCAGAGTGGACAACAAAATCAGAAGGGATCTTGAACAGTGATGTCTTAGGTTTTGTGGCCAGTGGGCCAAAGATGGGCCGTCTTAAAAGTCTGAAGTGTGGGTAATAAGGTCTTACCTTGGGATGATATTGCCAAAGGTATGGTCGCTTGGGGCTTTAAAGAATCATTAGATATTTCTGGTGCTGCTGTGGAGGAGAGGGTAGGAGACAAATGAGGAAGGGGAGCCTTTTCAGCAGCAAGAGGGAGCATGGCACTAAGAGAGTTCACAAGGAGGACCAAGCTCAGGGCGGGATAACAACATGCAACTGTGTAGAGTCCAGTAAAGCCCACAGCCAGGGCTACTGAACTATCAGGGTAGCAAACTTGTATGATGCAAGGAGATTTCCTAAAGGATGTTTTATGATTATCTAAACCTTGGGATGGAGTGTAAGGGGATGGAGTCCTAACAAGTTAAAGATGTTTAGGATTGGATTGAAAGTAAAAAGGTAAAATATTCTATTCCCCAGCAAGTGCATCCTTTGTTTTTATTTTCTGGATTTTTCCTTCACTAAGCAATAGAAAACAATTGAACTAATATGAAGGAAGCCCCTGCTTCAGGTGACTCTGTCTTAGGAAGGAATATGGTATTTAGAAAAGGGATCCTAGTCATGTTCTTTGGGTTGATGCTGACATTTAACACCTCTGCCTTGAGTGAGCTCCTGAAGTTGGGAACCTAATGGCAGTTGAGCTTGGTTCAAGAAGGGTCATCATCTAATTAAACTTATAAGCTTTTGCACAGCAAAGGAAATCATAAACAAAATGAAAAGACAGCGTTATGGACTGGGAGAAAATATTTGCAAATGATGCAACTGACAAGGGCTTAATTTCCAGAATATAAAAACAGCTCGTACAACTCAGTATCAAAAAACAAACAACCCAATTGAAAAATGGACAGAAGACCTAAAGACACATTTCTCCATAGACATACAGATGGCCAACAGGCACATGAAAAGATGCTCAATATTGCTAATTATCAGAGAAATGAAAATCCACACTATAATGGGGTATCACCTCACACCAGTTAGAATTGCCATCATTCAAAAGTCCACAAATGATAAATGTTGGAGAGGGTGTGGAGAAAAGGGAACCCTTCTACATTGTTGGTGGGTGCAGTCACTATTGGGAAAACAGTATGAAGGTTCCTTGAAAACTAAAAATAGACTTACCATATGATCCAGCAATACAATCCTTGGGCATATATCTAGAGAAAACTCCACCTGGAAAAGATACATGCACCCCAATGTTCATAGCAGCACTGTAGACAATAGCCAAAACATGGAAGCAACCTAAATGTCCACTGACAGAGGAATGAATTAAGAAGTTATCTGGATAAAAAAGAATGACATAATGCCATTTGCTGCAACATAGATGGACCTAGAGATTATCATACTAAGTGAAGAAAGTCAGACAGAGAAAGACAAGTATCATATGATACCACTTATACGTGGAATCTAAAAAAAAAAAATGACACAAATGAAGTTATTTACAAAACAAAGAGAATCACAGACATAGAAAACAAACTTATGGTTACTAGGGGGGAAAGAAGGGAAGGAGGGATAAATTGGGAGTTTGGGATTGGCAGATACAGACTACTATGTACAGAATAGATAAACAGGGTCCTACTATATAGCACAGGGAACTATATTCAATGGCTTGTTGCAATCTATAATGAAAAAGAATATGAAAAAGGAAATATAGATATAGATTAGATATAGATATAGATATAGATATAGATATAGATATAACTATGCTGTACACCAGAAACTAATACAGCATTGTAAATCAACTGCTCTTCAATAAAAAGAAGAAGGGTCATCAACGTTGGACGCACTGCAGCTACTCCCATTCCTAGGGAGGACGCTGGAGCTGGGGGTGGAGAGCTGTGGGATTAGTGGAGATGGGTCCTCGGAGGCATTATTGCTTTTTTTGACTGGTGTCTTCCAAGGTGTAGGCCTTTGCTTCAAGATCATGGGTGTCTTAGATACTCAGTTGGCTCAAGTGAGTCAATTTAAGAGGTATAATAGAAAATGCTCCCATTCCCTCTGGGTAACTCAGTAACCAGGGGAATGACTCTAAGTCTGAAGGTCTCTCAAACAATCACTGACATGCCCAGATTAGTCTGGGAGCAGAAGACAAAGGTAAGGAAAAAGCACCAGATCTATAAGAAAATCTAAGATTCTAATTGTAAGGTAATAATCTAATCTTATTCAAATTCTTTCTTAAAACAGAAGGGTAATGATTGAAGATTGATTGCCTATGCAGTATAAGATTTTATCTTAAACCCAAGATTTGTAATTGCTAGTACGCAAGTTGTCATGTCAGGAAATTTCAGTATTCCAGTCTTGGGAAGAGTGGTTGTCTCTTCCCAGGGTTAATCTTTTCCACTTCAAGACTGCAATTCTGTGCACAGTTCCCGGGCGTTTGGATACAATGGTAGTTTTGTAATCTTATCCCACTTGGTCACACTGGCCCTACAGTGGACCCGACAAAACACTGAATAGACTTAAGTAAAGTTCTGCTGACTGCACAGTTAAGGAATGATTAATAGCAAAACAGCCAGATCCGCCCAGTGATTGCACCAGAGCTCATCTTCTTAGTTTCTCACATTTTTTATTAAAACGGTAGATGGATTTTTCTGCTTTCACAGCTTCTTCAGTGTAAGTTGGTGCATTTCTTTCCTGGCATCAGCAGCAGCCTGTGGTTGTCAAGTTGAATTCCTGTTACTCTGTGTTTGTGTGAGTGTGTGCACATGCATGTGTGTGCTCATGCATGGGCTATGGTGCTGAAGTTATGGACTTGAGTGCTAGGAAACTCTGGTTTTATTTTTGCTCTCTGCGCTCACAATCCAGATGACTTAGTGAAAACCACAGCCTCTTTGACCTTTTAAATTTTGCAACGACGTTTCTTTTCATTCCTCAAAGGTCTGTGAGAGTGTTTCGTCATTGTTGCTGGGTCAGCCTCGGAGGCACTGTATGATGTAGTGATTAGGGTCACTGGTGCTGGATGCAAACGAATCGGTGAGTGTAGAGAAATTGCTTCTCCATAGTGTTCTCTCACTTGCTTGAATATGGCTGTTGTGAGCTTCAAATGACAACGTGTCTGTACCAGAAAACCAGCATCTTCCAGCAAGATGACAACTTGTCTCTGACAATTATGACTCCTAATGCTCTTTCAGCACAAGATTATACACGTGGTAATACATCTGACATTAATCTCTAATCACTACCTTTCTGGTTCAAGAGAGAATTCAGAAGAGCTCAGTTAAATACTTTAAAGGTAGGGTTTAAAGTATATGTATATGGTTCTGGTCCCTTCTTTTTCTGCCTTCTTCCCCTAAAATTCTTGGGGTCCACAGTGGGCCTCAGTGACTGACATTGGAGGCTTTCACACGAACCCTGCATTTGTTGCGTGAATAGATAAAATTCATTAATATTGCCACTGTATTATCAGTCAACGATAAAGCCTTGATGACCCATCTTATCTCCAAGACATATTCCAAATGTCCATTTATTCAGTCTTTGTTTTGGACCAATTATGGAGATTTTTATTTAAAAATATTCTCTGCCATTGTAACCAGCCTCTGTTTTCTGGGACACGCCCTCTCAAAAGCCTGCATTGATGTTTTGAGGAATTATGTTCTCCTCAATTTGCCACAAAATAAGAAAAATGTACATCATAATTTTCTATTATTCCTTTTTCTAAAATGTAGCAAATTTTTTTTGCACTTTGGACAAAGAGGCATTGCTAAGCTTCTTTTTCTTGTAATCATGGAAAGCAGTAAAAACCTGACAGGGAGTAAGTGTGATTTGTTTTCTCAACAGTGGCTGTTATTCAGAGTTACGGACATTTCATCATTATCACTGCATTTGTAATATGGCGCTTAACGGTTGGTGTTCAGTTAACAAAGGAAAATACCAGGTGTGAATAAAGTCAGTAAAAAGAAGATGTTCACTATGGGGAAGCTAATTATCTAACAAAAATGTCTAATAGGATTTCTTGGAGTTCTCAATGCAAGGACCATTTTGAAGTTGATACTGGGAAAAGAGACTACATTATGAGAGACAAAATAAGCAAACGCTTTATCTGATCATTCTTTGATGTTTAGGTTATTTGTATTCTGCCAGATTCTTAAAATGATTTAAGGTATCTTACAAAGATCCATATATGGTAGCAAGATAAAATAAATTGAAAATGAGAATGAAGAATGAAGTGAAGGAAAAGTAAAGATAGGAAATTCAGTGGTGCCTGGAGTTACCTTATTACAAAAAATAAGCTGTGAAATCTTATGCCTTTGCCAGGCAAGGTCCCCAAAATTGCCTTAAGCCTTCCTGTTGGCCAGGGTTAAAGGGAACATGATCTACGGTGCAGTTCACAGTATTAGTAATACAATGAGACATTCCTTCCATGGATATTTATAGAGAAGGCGTTTTGAAATCTAGTTAATGACATTGTCAACAACAAGATAAACACAATTTTAAAAATTATGACAAAACACATATAACATAAAATTTACTATTTTAACTATTTTAAAGTGTAACATTAAGTGGCATTAAATACATTCATATCGTTGTGCAACTCTCACAACTATCTAGTCCAGAATCTTTTGTAAAATGAAAACCCCAGACCCACTGGGTAGTCCTCTGGCAACCACCAATCTCCTGTCTGTCTTAACAACCTTCTTATAGTAAATATGATAAGCACTTTTATAACCCTGTGTATTATAATGCCGCAGATAAAACAGGCAGCATACTGTTTTCATATTTATATTCAAGTCTTTTATAATTTTGACTGTCTAGGAAAATGGACTTGACAGAAGTGCAGGTGGACAGAAGTGCAGGTGGATAGCCTCCCTCACCTCTGAAAACACTAGGAGGAATACCTGGGAGAATTGTTCTACCTAAGTGATTGGGTTGGATGAATTCTATAGAGGGACATTCACCAGGGTACTAAGGGGGTTGGTTAGTTTGGAGAAAAAGAAAGACTTGTATCGAGTTTGTTGAAGAATGGCTTACTGCCAAGAATTACCTAACCATCCTTGCATTTATTACAATCCTGAGGGTCAGCTGAATTCCTACTGTTGGTGAGGCTAAGCTAATGTGAGGGAGAGAGGGAAGCCACATCGGTTGCCCTGAAGGAAAAAGAAGTAAAAATTTGGAAAATGAAATAAGTATGATTCAGCCATTGAGCTAAATTCCAGACGAGCAAGGTTTTGGAGAAGGGAGGTGGGATAGATGGGATTAGTAACCTTTAAAACCATTGTGGGACTCAATGTGTAGGTTTGGTTCTTTAATTTTTGCTTCTAATAATTAGCCAAGAAGAAAGCCTGGTTGATTTTGTCTTGCTCCAGTATTTACTCTGAGTTTTGAATAATAAATAAAAGTGGGCATTTGAGAGTAAAGAAGCAGCATGAGCCAAGATATGGAGACACTGCACTTTAGGTTACACAGAATCATCTTTGATTCTTTCTCTCTCTTTTTTTTTTCAGCCACACATCCAGTCATTTGATAAGTTTTGCTTGATTGATATCTTCAGTGTTTTTCTTATACATGATCTCTCTTTCTGTCATGGTGTCATGACTCTAATTCAAGATCTTGGCATCTTTTGCCTGAATGACTACTGTAGCTTTCTATCTGGTCTTCCACTTTTCAAGCTCTTGACCATTTAATTCTTTTTTCAGACTGTTGCTGGAATAAATGTCCTAAAAGACTGTTTAAGCCACTCCACTCATAGCACTTTTCTGTTCATAAGCCTGCAATATAAGGAGTATATGTCATTAAAAACAAACAAAAAGAAGTATATGATAATGATGCAATCAAAATTAGCTGAGAAAGAAGGCTTATTCAAAAAGTTGAGCTTGCCATGGGTTGTTTGCTTAGGGAAAAAAACGCTACTTAAATCCTCATTATATGTCATAGTAAACTGTGGATGTATTAATGAAATAATAAAAGCACTTGAAGAAGGTAAAGGTGAATATTTTTCTGATTGAAGATTAGGTAAGAGACTTTCTAATAGGAGAAAAAAATGATTTGACAACATAAGAATTTAAATTCTCTAGCTCAAAAATATAAATGAAAAGATATGCATGAAATCGGTCAAAATGCATAATGAATATGAGAGACTCCTGCCTTTTTATCCTCTAGTCCCAGCCACACTTACCTTGTGGCAGTTACTAGAAGTAGTCAGACTCCTCCTTTGCACGTGTTGTTCCCTCTGCATGGAATGCTCTTCCTGCACATTCCCACATGACTGGTGCTTCCTCATTCTTTATTTCTTGGGTCAAGTCTTCTTAGAAAGGTCTTCCCTGCTAACCTGCTATAAAGTAGCTAGCCCTCACTATCTTACTCTTTATGGCTTACACACTGTCACGTTACTTGTTTTGTGTTCTTCATAGCTGCTATCACTAATGGAAATCATCTTAATTGTTAGTGTTCTAATCTGTCCTCTAGAATGCAAGCCACATGAATGTATGGATTTCATGTCCTGTTCAGTGGCAACTAGACTTCTTTTTGAAACATGATAGGTACTTAGTAAGTGTTTGTTGAATGCACGAGTTAATGCATATATGTGTGTGTGTGTGTGTGTGTGTGTGGATAAAAAGATTAGAAGGCTACATAAGAAAATACAGTAATGGGATTATTTCTAGGTGGAATTTTGTAGATGACTAAATTTTTCTCTTTTTTAAACTTTTTTGTCTTTCCCAAACTTTCTGAAATGAGTGTGCATTACTTTGTCAGAATTATAACTAAGTAGTATTTAATAGAAGCCGTATTTTATTAAACAATAGCATCTATAGTGTCAGATCATTAATCTCAATTAGTGTTGACAAAAGATGATCAACTATGCAGATTATAAAGAAAAAATTTCCTAGAAACAAGAGTGTCAGCTTGCTTCCTCTTAAAGTATTCACACATTTAACACATCCAGTTAGCATAATGGAATAATGAAGAAATTGAGCCAAAAAGCACCATCCAAATTGGATCTTCTTTTAAGATTCTAAAATAAAACTCTTCAAATAAGGAGAAAAATAATTTTAAAAAATCAAGTTCCACTGCCTAGTTTCAAAAAATGTTTGCCAGGGGTTTAGTCTCCTTAAATCTTCCAGACGTTATAAGGGGCAGTTGAGGAAAAGGCCTGGATATAAAATAGTTTGAAAAATATCACCATGAAACTATCTGCACTGCCATCTGTAGAGACATCATGACTCTGGAAAGGTCTGTCGTATATTAACCTTGTTTAAATGGAGCAGTTCAACATGGGGAAAAAAGCATCAGTCATTTCCCCCCAGAATGCACATTTGTTTTTGAGCATGACTAAGACTTGGTCAGGTTTTTTATATTAAGTGATGATACTTTAAATGACCTCAAATGGTCAAATTGTTAGGAGCAAAAGTGAAACAAGATGAAGCAACCTTGTGTTTCATTTACTCATGAAATCTTTATTCATGATATGAATCAGACACTGTTGAGTATTGGGGATGTGGTGGTGAATAAGACATATGATACTTATCCTCATGGAGCTTACCTTCTAGTGGAGGGAACACAAATAAACAAGCCAAATAGGTGCCAATTGTGATATATTCTGGAGAAGAAATATTTCCATAAATAATAAAAGGGTAAGAAGCAATAGGTAGATAGAGAGAGAGGGAAGACTTCTTCAAGGACATGACATTTAGGCTGAGACCTAAAAGGAAGAGAAGGAGCTAGCTACTTTTAGAGCCAAAAAGGTGTCCATTCCCAATGCAGAAATATCTAGGAAATGTCAGAATCCTGTATGATTAAACAAAATGAGCAGTGGAATCCTGAGATGAAGTTGGAAAAGTAGACAGAGGCCAGGTCACATAGGATACTGTAGTATTTAATTTTAAATACCACAGGAAGCCACTAAAGCATTTTAATCAGGGGGGTGACAGGATTTAACATACGATAGGAAGCCAATAAACTATTTTAATGGGGAAATGGCAGATCCAGTTTTAAATGATCATTCTTGTCACTACAAGGAGATTGAATTTTAAGGGGACAGAAGTAAAAGCAGGAGGCTGAATCAGGAGGCGACTGTAGTCATTCAGAAGAAAGGCTAGGGTTGGACCCTAGGGTTAGCAGTGGAGACAGAGAGAAGTGGTCTGATCCAGGATATAGTATATTCACTTGGAATGCTGTGGGACTGGATGCAGGAATTTAGAAAAAAGTCAGATTGAGTCCCAACTCTGGCTTGACCATCCAGCGGCAAAGCATAGGATGGGGAAATTGGCAGAGGAACAGAGCTTTTTGTGAGAGTGGTGGGGAATTAAGTGTTCTAATTTTGGTACTTTAAAATCGAGATAGCTTAAAAAATATTCAAGTGAAAATACTGATTAAGCAGTGAAGATTCCAATTCAGTTGGTCAAACACCAGCGAGATCTTACTGTATAGCACAGGGGACTATTTTCAATATCTTGTAGTAACCTATAATAAAAAAGAATATGAAAAAGAATATATATATGTATAATTGAATCACTACACTGTACACCAGAAACTAACATAATACTATAACTCAATTCTACTTCAGTTTAACAAAAGTCAAACAAAATATTGCGTTTTCAGTAATATTTTGTCACAGACACTTAACCCTCCACCCATGTTCTCTTGGATCCCTTTACCTTTCTTGAGTACCCTGGCTCTAGCATACTTTCTCTCCCATCAGCCAGCACCTGGATCCATTTGTTGGATGGCTGCCCTAAGGCTGCTGGACCCTGCTTTGTCTGCCTGGATGGAGAGTAGGAAGTGCTTTCAGGGGTCACTTGGGGGAAACCTTAACTAATAATTAAACAGTGTGGGAATATAAATATTCCATCTCCATTTCTTTAAGTTGGGAAATTCGTCCATATGCATCCCCTGGAGGAACTCCTCCAGATCCCCCCCAGTAGCCAGAACTCATTGCAGGACTTCTCCTTGATATGGTATCCTTGCTTGGCTTCCTGTGCTTTCTTATCCTGCTTTTCCACTCTTCTATCAGTTTTCCTTGAGAAATTCCCTAATAAAACACTTAACACTTTATCATCATCTCATGGTCTCCCTCTGGGGAACACAACTTAAAACGTGTGTGTGTGTATATATTTTTTTTAACCAAACATCAACCTGGTCTATCATTGTCCAGCTCCATTATGAAATAAAAACCACAGAGCTCAAACACTGTCTTAATCATTTATGACATATTCAAAGTGGTTTTCTTTGCTTTATTTAGTTTCCATTAAATGAAAAAATATATTTAAGTGCATATGAAAAATTGATTATATTCATCACATACCTCAAAAACATTTTCTAATTTTTTCCTAAAATGGAGCAAATTAAGGAAAGCAGAAGTGGAAGAATAACTATAGTATTTTATTTTATTTTATTTTTATTAAAAATTAAAAAAATTTTTTCTTTATTTACTTTTTTTAAATGGAGGTACGGAGATTGAACCCAGGACCTTGTGCATACTAAGCACGCACTCTACCACTGAGCTGTACCCTCCCCCCATAACTGTAGTATTTTACTAGTAAACATTTCTGCAGTTATGTGTACCTCTAGTTTACTTGGTTGAATTTCACATATTTGTTATTGCTTTAGATTTGGGCTTTGTTTAAACATATAATTCATTTCTTGCATTTCAACTTATTTAGAAGCTGAGTTCTGACATTTTCTAAGCCATTCTTGATTCTGTTAAAGACAGCAGGTGCCATGCCAACAGGAAAGGCCGCCTTGGCTCTATTGATGATGTCATCGTCACTGTGGTTAGTCTTAAAATCTTGCCATCAACTCTCCTTCTAATCAGTCACTGAGTCCCATTCTTTACATAATGACAACATCTCTGCCATATTTATCTTAATTGTCTCTTCCTACTGGCTCCACCCTATTTCCAGCGAATACCTCTTGGTCAGGCTTTCACAGTAGCCTTCTAATTGATTCTCCTTCATTCAGTCATTTCTCCTTCCCATCTAACCTATACTGGAGGTAGGAAGGGGGCTGAATATTCTTCCTGAAGCTCAGTACCCAGACCTTCACAAACTCTGCATTGGCAGCAGAGTCACTTTCCACACCAGTCAAAGCCCTGGATCAACTTATGTATTGGCTGAGGTGTTGGACCAGATGCCCTCTAAGTTTCCTTATGTATTAGTTTCCTATCCCTGCTATAACAAATTACCACAAACGTGGTGACTTAAAACAACATAACTTTGTTTTCCTATAGTTCTGGAGGTGAGAAGTTTAAAATGAGTCTCATTGGGCTAAAATCAAGGTGCTGGCAGGGCAGCGTTCCTTCTGAAGTTTCCAGGGCGGTATCTCTTTTCTTGACTTTTCTAGGTTTTAGAGGCCACTTGCATTCCTTGAACTGTGGCCCATTTCTGTATCTTCAAAGCCAGAATGTCAGACTGAGTCCTCTTGCTACCGTCTCTTTGGTTCTCCTTCTGCTTCCCCCAGGCTGACCCATATGATGACCTCAGATAATCTCTCTTGCCCTTTCCTCCTGGTTAAGTTAATGGGAGGATCCACCAGGAGATGGAAGAGTGAGCTTTGAGTCTTTATTTTTCTGGCTTCCTTCCTGATGATGTCTGTAGGCTGGGTGTCACCCCTCTTCCAAATGCCATACTCTTGTGAGGTGGCCATCTCCATGCACCTTTCCTCTCTGGGTTCTGGTAACCACTCTATTCTCATGTCCCTTCAAGCCTAGGATGCTAACGGTTCCTGGTTTCAACTGAATGTGAACAACGTGTCCTGGGTTTGCTGGGACTTTCTGGGTTTTAGCACTGAAAGTCCGAATCCCGGGGAAACCCTTGGTTCCAGCCACGCTGAGATAGTTGGCCACCCTACTTTTAGCAGGCAGTAAATCCTACCCATACCTTTGAAAATGATTTTTTTCCATTATATTCTTTACTTCTCAGTTTGTGTGTCATGAGTTTCCTGTTGGGACTCTGACAAAGCCATGTTATTTTTTCCTTTTTTTTTTTTTTTTGATAAATCCATGTTTAACATATAACGTATTTAGAATTTATCCTTAACTTATGTACTTTCAAAAGATTACTCTGGCTGTTATATGGACAACCAAATGAAGGCAGTATCGGGGTAGATGTGGGGAGACAGAAGGTTGTCAGTAAAGTGTGGTCATGGCTAAACTAAGGCAATGGGAGTGAAGAGGGAGAGAAGCAGGGAGAACTGAGAAATACAAGTGAGGCATGTGTAACAGGATATGGCAGTTAATTGGATGTGAGTGAACAGGGATAGAGAAGAGACAAGGATGACATACAGCCTGTTGCTGAGACGCTTGGGTGGCCTGTAGTGCCACTCACTGAGACAAGAAGCCCTAGAGAAGGGTTAACTTTTGGTTGAGAAGACTGTGAGTGTAAAGTTTCACCCTCTGTAGCTTTTATTTTCAAGTTATTAAACAGGCTTCTGTTACAGATTAGGTTCAGTAAAAACCTTATGAATTTGTTAATGTCCTGAGTGTGTATCTGATAGAAAGTGACCATAGTTGTCAGTAGTGCTGTCAAGTTCAGCAAAACCTGGTCTTTTGGGAAACGCTTTCATCACTTTGTGAATTTCTGGAGGTCTGTCTAGCAGATTAGCCTGTACTTTTATGAGGGTAAAAGTGAAAGACCAAGGTTGCACGGGGCCCTCCCTTTGAGATCAGAAGGCTTTAGACAGAATCTTAGAAGGAAGGAAGATTCCGGGAGAGAATGAATCTGACTGCTGTGATGAAATTCGCCCTTCAGCAGTCTGGCTAAGCAGGCAGTGAATAGAAACTTTTGACTTGGTGTGTGACCCACGAGCATATGTAACAAATGACTTTGTGTATCTTGGGAATGTTTACAACACTTGAATATCTGTGTGTGACGTTTAAATATGAGTAACACTTGGGTAAATCTCAGAGTTAGCCGGAGTCAATAAATGCTTTAATCAGTATACCATGGCATTTATAACTAGTATCAGAGTTCCTCCTAAATCGCTAGGTGGTTATGTCCCGTAACACACCACTTCCGTGCTTTTCTTCACGTGCTCCCAGCTGCTGCAGATCCCTTCATCTGGAAGCAATTTCTTTTTACTCTGCGATTTCATAGTATTCAACTTGTATATTCCTTATGGTCTTGCCTTTTGTGATGGGGGCAGTCTGTATGCATGCCATTTCTCCTAGATGATGTAACAACTGTCAGACTCAGAGCCCATGAGATTCCTGATGAGTCTCTGGGAGCCTGTCTCTGGGTGGCTCATCAATTCCCATTGGCTGTAATGAAAGTTCTCTCTGTGGCTGCTAGTGTCTGATCTCCATTGCACAACTGGAAGTCTTGCTTCTCTTGCTCTACTGTTAACCCAGCTACTCCTAATAAGCCTATTGATTGTAAGGAAGGCCATTACACTCTTTCAGCCTTTTTTAGCTCTCTTTGGATGCCTGGAATGTAAGACTTGTACCCTTGAGCCAGCATGGGAAGGTAATCTCCAGGCACCCCACAGTATCTTACCTCCAGTACTTCTTTCTAAGTCTGGTATCCCATGTCCCACAAATGATTTCCAGATAAGGATCTTATGTTCTCTTTTTTCCCATTTTTAAAATTGTGATAAAATACACATAATGTAAAATAGATCATCTTAACCATTTTGAGTGTACAGTGATATTAAATATATTCACATTCAATCATCTTGACCATTCACCTCCAGAACTCTTTTCATCATGCAAAACTGAAACACTTCACCTGTTAAAGAATAACTACCTATTCCCCCTCTCCCACCAGACTCTGGCAACCACCATTCTACTTTCTGTGTCTATGTATTTGACTACTCTAAATACCTCATATAAATTCAATCATACAGATTTGTCTTCTTACGACTGGCTTATTTCACTTAGCATGATGTCCTCAAAGTTTATCCACATTGTAGCATGTGTTAGAATTTCCTTCCTTTTTAAGGCTAAATAATATTCCATTGTATGTTTATACCACATTTTGTTTATCCATTCATCCATCAGTGGACACGGGTTACTTCTATGTTTCAGCTATTGAGAATAATGCTGCTATGAACATGGTGCATCTTTACAGTTTCTTTTAATTTAGGTTTGCTTCTTTTTTATCCATGGCAATTCCTGAGAGGCTGGATTTATTTTATTTTGGTCTCTGTCAATAAGACCCTGAGAAGAGGATTTGTGTGTAAGTGATTGATTGAGGAAGTGCCCCCAGGGGACTTAATAAGGCATCAGGGGAAGTAGAACTGGGATTTTAGGAAGTCCCACAGAAGGTAGCATCAGCTTGATCCCACAGGAGAACTTTGGAATGTAGATTATGCTTTGGGGCTTTTACCCAAAGCAAGAGAGCTGAGTTTCATACTCCTATACTCTTCAATCATCCCATTTGCAGATGTAAACTCCCAGGCACTTCTGGCTTTCTGTGTGGCTGGGCAAAGTGGCTCAGGGAATTTCTCCAAATTAACGTTGCAAGTGTGGGCCATTGGAAGCAAAGGCACACCAGAGCTGGCAAAGGGGCACACAGAAAGAGTAGATGGGTCCGGGAGGATTGGGAGAGAGCACCAGCAACGTCCACTTGAGCTTCTTACTGGGAGTTTACATTCCAGCATCCTGGGCCCAAACCATCACTTACAATACCCTTTCCATGCCTTTCCTAGGATGCCCATCGAGAATTCACGAAAATGTGACTCCTAGTTACCTTCTCTGGTATGTCAGCATTTCTGAGAGGGATGCTTCAGTGAACATCACTACGTAAGCTGTCTGAGAGCAGAACTTACATGTTTTCAGTTCTGAGACTCCAACCTCTTGGAGAAGGCTTTGTAAATAACAGTGCACACTGAATTCAAATGAATTTCTGCTTTTCCAGATATAAGATCAATATATTGAATAACACATGAGGGAAACCCCAAACAAAAGCAGAATTAGAACAAAGAAATTAACCCACATGTGATTATTGGATTGAAGGTCAGTTTCATCAGTTATATTTCTTGCTTTGAAACCAAGCATTAAGGAAAACAACTTTCTTGGGGACTGTAGGCACATTCTGCTTCACATCGTGAGATCTCCTTGAGCAAATGATCTAGTTGTACTTGGGACTTTTCTTGGTATCCAAAACTCAGAAACCTCAGATCTCATTTTCTAAAGCACTCCTTAGATGTCCATTATTATCTTTGCAGGCCTCCCAACTCCCACTGAAATTAGGTTTGAAGGTTGTTCACAAAGTTATAAGACTGATTTTCCTCTTACCAGCTGTGAAAGGAAAACGTTTTAGGACAATATGGTAGACAAGGGACATTATAGATGTTATTTTATAAACTCATATATATATAACCTTGATTGTATGAGTACACATTTATACCAGTGCTCAGGTTCCAGGGACTTCCTGTTGCTGGCAATGCTGCATGGAGAGGAAGATATTATTAAAATCCACAAATCCATCTCTCCCACCGTGAACATAACTTTTAATTTGACAGTCGTAAAAGTCATCAACTATAACCATAACCACCACTTTAAAGATAGAGGAAGTGAGGCAGAGAAAGTTAATGGTATTTCACTGAAGTTATGTTAATACAGTGATAGATCCTGCCATTAACTACAACTTACTCATTTTCACTCAAAAATAAATTTCTTTTGTGGGACATGATGATTATTGATTAGGAATATGGTTAACTTTCCTCAAAAATGGATCTCCTTTCTAGCCTCCATTCTTTCTATTTGCCATATAAATTTTAGCTAATTCAAATAAGTTTTGAAACTCAGAGGTGAGATTGCGCCTTATGCTATTGGAGCTTAAGGATCTTTGACTCTTGCAGTTCAGGATATTGAGAGAGAACTGCACTGAGTGAAGTTTAAATCAGATTCAGAGTCAACCATTAAGTGATTTTGATGTGCTTTGATCTCGGCCAGGTGCTTTCTGAAGTATTATTCAACCTAATCCGTACAACACTCTTATGAGAAGAGGTTATTGATCCCAGTTTTACAATTGAAGGTGACAGTTGATCTTGATAACAGATATAGTATATAATCATTTTATCATAGTATCCAACACCATCATTCTCCTAAGTCCCATGATCATCTGAAAGTTTTCATTTAAGAACCACGTAACTGATGTACATTGATACTTTGTCAAAATGGGTAAACGAGGTTTAAAAAAGTGATGACATGATATTAAAAACAGTCCTTAAATATTATGAACATTACAAGCAGTATCTATAGGATTGGGGAGTTTCTAGACATATATTTTGAAGAACAAGGGAAGGTAAGAGGAAGCAGAGATTGTGGGAAAAGATAACAGACTGTGGAAGGGCATCCTAGTTAGCTTGTGCCAATGTAACTGAAGTCACCAGTGGAACGTAGGAACAGTGTAATTGTCATACTAAACAAGCACAGTGCATGGCATATAATAAAAATCAACTCTATTTTAGAGTCCTAGTGTATCCTATGAAGACAGTTCTCTCTTTCTCACCGAGTGAACAACCTAGCAGGACCCATCACTTTTCTAGTTATTCTTTAGTAATAACATAATCCTAAGGTCAGTTGAAGACATAAAACACAGTTCAATAATTAAAATATCTAGTCCACTGTCATACTAAAAACCTCATTCATCAATCTTGGAAGTATTAAAATGTCATACTTCAATCTTGATTTAAAGTTGAGACTTTTCTCCCTCCCCAACTGGGTTATCTTTAAGGGAGAAAAACTGTAGTTGAAGAAGAGAAAAATGATGAGTTTCTTTCTCTCTTTCTCCGTCTAGCACATATACTCCTCTACTATTAGGCTAACCTTAGTTTCTGAGCACTGAGGACTGGACCACAAGGAGAGACATGAGATAAGAGGAGCAGTAAAGTTCTTATTAAATGGCACTGTCCTGGTGATGTAGCATCAGTGTCACATGATATGGGCCTCATGTTGACTCTTACTCTCATGAGCACCTTCGTAGGTTCTTAGGTGACTCATCTTCCCATATTGCAAGGAATTTCTCCCCTGTAATTCCCACGAGGAGGGCAGATGCATGGCTCATACCTTACTTCCTTGATACTAGGCATCTGGCAATAACTGATCTTCTATGAGCCAAATTTCAATAAAGATAACCACATTAAGTATTTTGGGCAGTAATGGGTTTAATATAGGGAATTATTGCTTTAAAATTTGTTGCAAGCACTGAGAGAGAAGATTCCAGGCTGGACGTTAGGAATGGCCATCGGAAAAATATAGAACTGACTCACCAGGAGAGCTACTACCTCTGATATCACTGCAGGAGCTATGGCAGAATTAAGAACCAGCAGCTGCCATTGATCACTGCAAATGTCTTTGGAAACACAGGGAGCTAGAACATGGACATCGTAGCTTTGATTCATGGGTCACCATGACATCAATGCTGCTGCTTCAACCACCTCCACAACTAGTCTTCAATGAGGGAACTGAAGAATGGACACTGTTGCAGAGAAAACTCATAGTCTTTTGACCATGCTCACTAGCTGAACAGCCAAATAAGGTATAGGAAAACACATTCTCCTTTATTCCTGCCTTCCAAATCTCAAACAAGTGTTTCTAATTGTCAGAAAAAAATTTTATATAGAGAAATATAGCTATAAGAGAGTCTGGGAGGTGATTTTAGCTTTCCAATTTTTCTAACATATATGTGTGTGTGTAAATTATTTTTCCACAATTTTATTAGATATCATTAACAAATAAAATTGTGTATATTTATGGTGTACAGTGTGATGTTTTGATATGCATATACATTGTGAAATGACCACAATCAAGCTAATTAACATATCCATCACCTCACATAATTACCCTTTTTTAATGTAAAGAGAACAGTTTTACCTCCCTCCCTCACTTTCAGTATTTTTGGTATTATATTTTACCTCTTCATGTTTATCCTTTAACTGTTTATTGTAATTATAGCTGCTTTTATAATTCTTTGTCTTTCAATCTTCATGCTACCTTAGTTGCTGATCCTCAGTCCTTACTGTAGTTTGCCTTTCCAAGTAATTTTTCCTTTCCTCTAGATTCTTACTTCTTTTCTGCCTCGCAAAGACCTTTTAACATTTCTTTTAGGGTAGGTTTAGCATGGATGAACTCTTTTAGTTTTTGCTTGTCTGGAAAATTCTTATCTCTCCTTAGATTCTAAATGATAATCTTGCTGAGTTGAGTATCCTAAGATGCAAGGTTTTCCCTTTGGGCACTTTGAATACATTATGCCACTCCCTTCTTGCCTGCAAATTTTCTGCAGAAAAATCAGCTGATAGTTTTGTGAGGATTCCCTTGTATATGACTGTTTTTCTCTTGCTGCCTTTAGAATTCTCTCTTTATCTTTAACTTGTGTAATTTTAATTATATGTCTTGGTGTGAGTCTGTTTAGATTTATCTTACTTGGGAATCCCTGTGTTTCTGTACCTGGATATCTGTTTCCTTCTTCAGATTTGGGAATTTTTTTTGCTGTAATCTTCTCAAATATATTTTTGATCCCCTTCTCTCCCTCTTCTCTTCTGGGAGTCCTATGATACAAATATTAATATGCTTAATGTTATTCTAGAGAGCTCTTAAACTGTTTTTATTTTTAAAAATTTTTCTTTTTGCTGTTCTGATTAGGTGATTTCTTTGGTGAAGTATCTGTTCAAATCTTTTGGTGGAAGAGCTGAATTTCACATGGATGCAGGTCACATCTTTCCTCAGGGTGTACTTGCACCTCTCACCTTGGTAGGGGGTGAGGCTAGAGATGGAGTGGCTAGATCTAGAACTGGGTGTGAGGCAGGACTTCCCCTCTGTCACAGTCACCCCCTGTTGGGGGCTGGGTCTGATCCTAAGTTGCTGGAGCAAAAGCCCTGAGCTTCAGGCCTGAGATGGCTCTGTTTCCTTTAGGTGTGTGCTTTCCCCTCTCCCAACACTGGAATCTTGCCCCGGAGATGGAGAGTGCTGAAGCAAGGGGGGCTCACGTGGGCTTGGATTGTGTTGATCATAGATGGAGATCTGAGCTGTCTCCCATAGGAGACAAAGAGTGCTGAAACAAGTGCACATCGACATTCAAAACATGAAATGACCCATATATCATACTACATTTAACGATGAATGCAAAATGGATCATAGGCTTAAATGTAAAACCTGAAACTATAAAAACTTCTAGAAGTAAACATAGAAAATCTTTGTGATCTTGGTTAAGCACAGATTTCTTAGCTAGGACACACGAAACACAAAACACAAACGACATAAGCATAAAAGAAAAATATTAATAAATTAGACTTTATAAGAATTAAAAACTGCTCTCTGAAAGATACTATTAAAAAATGAAAATCAGGCCATAGACTGAGAGAAAATATTTGCAAAACAAATACCAGGATTTGTATTCTGAATATACATAAAGAACTTTCAAAACTGAATAGTAAAATGACAAAATTCGGTTTTAAAAATAGGCAAAATATTTGAACAGATACTTCACCAAAGGAAAGTTACTGATGGCTGACTGCAAATAAGCACATTAAAAGATATTTCACATCATTAGTTACTATGGAAATTTATGAGAACACAAACTGAAGCAACAAGATACCACATTTATTAATTAGAATAACAAAAAGGTAAGGAAAGACCCTGCTCCTATACTCCTCCCCCACTGTAACCACAATCTGACAATTCCAAGTGTTGATGATTGTATAAGGATGTGGAACACCTGGAATTTTTATATGCTGCTGTGGGGAATGTAAAATAATATAGCCACTTTGTAGAACAGTTTGGCAGCTTCTTATAAAGATAAACACATTCTTAGTGTAGGGCCAGAAATCCCATTCCTGTGTATTTATCCATGAGAAATGGAAACATATGTCCAAACAAAGATATGTATGCAGATACTTATAGCAACCCAAATGCCCATCCGCTGGCGAATGGATGGACAAATTTTGGCACACCAATCAATGGAACACTATTCATTAATAAAAAGGAACAAAATGCCAATACATGCAACAACTTGACATCCTGAAAAAAGACTTTAGAGACACATTATATCAACAGTTGTTAGGCACTGGGGGCCAAGGGAGGGAATTTAATACAAAAGGGCCTGAAGGAACATTTTGATAGAAATAATCTATATCTTAACTATGATGATAGTTACAGAAGTGTTTACATTTGTTAAAATACATAGAACTGTACACCAAAAGTGAATTTTACTGTATGTAAATTTTAAAAAGTGGTGGGAAATAGTAAAACGATTTAAACATAGAATTAAATCTTAGTTGCAAATTTGGTTACAATATCATACTCAGAGTGATAATTATTGTAAAAAAGATATTAAAATAAGTAATATTAATCATTTGAAATGAGGAACTGGATTCAAAATCAGAACTTACGCATTGTGTTTTTAAATTGCTAAATTAGAAGAAATAAAAATAAGTATACCTAAGCTTTCAATTCAAGCAGTTGTAAAGAGAATGATAAAATAAGTCAAAGGAGAGCAAGAGGAAGAAATTAATAAAGATAAAAGCAGATTTTAGTGGATTAAAAAACAGGAACAGGAAGATTTGATTAATAAATCCCAAAAATAGTTATTGAGAAAACTATAAAATAAATTGCTGCCCAACTACTGAAGAAATTAAGTTACTCTAGGAATTAGAATAGGATATAACTGCAGATAAAAAGAAGATACAAAATATAAATAAGATGAAAGTTTTAATGCCACGTTAACTTTTCAATTTAGTTTATTTAAGATAGCATTTATTTTTCCTGATTATTTAGATAATAATTTTCATGGCAGATATATGTGGAAGAAAATACTTAAAATGAAAATCACTTATGATCTTATCAGTAATAACTATCATTAATAATTTGGCATATTATGTTATTATAGGTATAATCTGCTACCTGTCTATCTCCTTACTTATCTATCTATACATAGTAGTTTTTATAAAAATAGAGTAAGTCTCTACATTCTCTATATTTCTATAAGCGGAATTCCTAGATAAAATTAAGTAAAAAATTTTTTAAGAATTTTTATTTTTTTTCTCAAATTGTCTTCTAGAAATAACATAATCCATTATTATTTTGTGAGCAGGGTATAAGTGCCTACTTCCCTACTCAATTGCCAATACTGAGTATTAGATTTTTTTTTCGATCTTTGCAATTTAACATGTGGAAAATGGCATTTAATTTTTAAAATAAATTTTATTCTCTTTAATAACTAAATGTTACATGTTTTTGAAGAAACTGTAGAAAATTCAGGTAAGAGATGAAACTAAGAAAATAAAAGCACCCATAATCCTGTACCTAGAAAAAGTTATGGTGCATGTATATCTATATTCTAAACTTTATTAAAAGGTGAGTATATATATTTGGTTTTTAAATGATTCTCAGATTTCAGTAGCTCTAAGTCCTGCCCCTTATCTGCCTATATATGAAGTGATCTCTCTCCCTAAATGTTTCTAAGAGTCCCCAAGATTACTTATACATGTAAAACAATTATCTCTTAAGACTATATGTTCAGGGATCATTTCTATTGTTCGTAAAACAACTATCTCTCACCTGTTACTTCCCTTCTGGGATTCCCAGACAGAAGGAAAACATTTTCTTACAGGAAATCAAAACTTCTGATGGGAGCTCTTTGCTTACCTTTTACTACCATATTTGTCCCTAAGCAATACTCAGAAACATACTGTTGCTCTCCTGCTCTTGGATTATTTATCTCACTGTGTGCCTCTCACCAGACCTCTGACCCCTGACTGCCTGGCCACCTTGGGTTGTTGGCACTGTTGCCACCTCCTCCAACCTGATGTGTCTGGGTGGCCATAGATTGCTGTCTTCGTTGTTGTTCTTCTCCAGCTGTCACTGTCTCTGTAGCTCCACCAAATCTGTTGTCCCCTGATTTTCATTGCTCACGTCTCTTACCAGCCAGGAAGACAGTGCCTTCACCTTCTTTTCTTGTGTTCAGCTCTTTTCAGAGTGGTGTCCCCATGGCAGAGTTGTTTAGATTCCCAGTACACATCTTTTGTTTCTCCCAGAGCCCTTTCCTTTCTAGAGGTTTTGGTTACTCCGGGGTTTGGGAAGTTAGAGGGGAGTGAGGTCAGGTGTGGTTAAGCTCACTCTTCTGACCTTCCTTATTCCCTTGCCCCTCCTAATCCTTAGGACCTGCTGCTATTTCTGGTGCGGTGTGCCAGGTTTCCTCCCTCATGTTGATGTACTCCTTGGGCCCCCACGTTCTTTCTTATGTTGAGTCTGGTGTGGCCTTTCTCAGGGTTTCTCTCCTCACAGGTCCTCTGATTTATGTCTGCATATATGATGCCCATTTGTAGACAAGGTTGCCATTGTTTTCTGTGGGCCCAAAGATGAGCAAAGGACCTCTTTATGGTGTCTAAACATTCCATGAAATTTAAACATCTCTCCAGTATTCTTTTTTTTTAAATTGAAGTATAGTCAGTTTACTAGGTTGTGTCAGTCTCTGGTGTACAGCATAATGTTTCAGTCATATGTATACATAAATATATTTGTTTTCATATTCTTTTTCATTATAGGTTACTACAAGATATTGAATACAGTTCCCTGTGCTATGCAGAGGAAACTTGTTGTTTATCTATTTTATATATATTAGTTACTATCTGCAAATCTTGAATTCCTAGTTTATCCCTTCCCACCCTCTTTTCCTCTGGTAACCATAAGTTTGTTTTCTATGTCTGTGAGTGTGATTATGTTTTGTAAATAAGTTTTTTTTTTTTTTTAAGATTCCACTTAAGAGTGATGTCATGTGGTATTTTTCTTTCTCTTTTTGGCTTACTTCACTTAGAATGACAATCTCCAGGTCCATCCTAAATGGCACTATTTCATTCTTTTTATGGCTGAGTAGTATTCCATTGTATAAATATATCACAACTTCTTTATCCAGTCATTTGTCGATGGACATTTAAGTTGTTTTCATGTCTTGGCTACTGTAAATAGTGATGCTATGAACATTGGAGTGCATGAATCTTTTTGAATTAGAGTTCCCTCTGGATATATGCCCAGGAGCTGGATCATATGGTAAGTCTATTTTTAGTCTTTTGAGGAATCTCCATACTATTTTCCATAATGGCTGCACCAAACTACATTTCCACCAGCAGTGTAGGAGGTTTCCCTTTCCCCCACACCCTGTACAGCATTTATCGTTTATAGTCTTTTTAATGATGGCCATTCTGACTGGTGTGAGGTGATACCGCATTGTAGTTTTGATATGCATTTCTCTGATAATTAGCAATATTGAGCATTTTTTCATGTGCCTATTGGCCATTTGTACATCTTCATTGGAAAATTGCTTGTTTACATCTTCTGCCTATTTTTGGATTGGGTTGTTTGGGGTTTTGTTTGTTTGTTTGTTATTAAGTTGTATGAACTGTTTATATATTCTGGAAATTAAGCCCTTGTCAGTTGCATCATTTGCAAATATTTTCTCATATTCCATAGGTTGTCTTTTTATTTTGCTTATGGTTTCCTTTGCTGTGCAAAAGCTTGTAAATTTATTTAGGTCCCATTTCTTTATTTTTGCTTTTATTTCTATTGCCTGGGTAGACTGCCCTAGGAGAACATTGCTAAGATTTATGTCTATGTTTTCTTCTAGGACATTTTTTGTGTATTGTCTTATATTTAAGTGTGTAAGCCATTTTGAGTTTATTTTTGTGTATGGTGTGAGGGAGTGTTCATTGATTTCCATGCTGCTATTCCGTTTTCCCAACACTACTTGCTGAAGAGACTGTCTTTTCTCTATTGTATAGTCTTGCCTCCTTTGTCAGATTAATTGACTGTAGGTCTATAGGTTTATTTCTGGGCTCTCTATTATTTTCCATTGATCCTTATGTCTGTTTTTGTGCCAATACCACACTGTTTTGATTACTGTAGCTCTGTAGTATCTGAAGTCTAGGAGTATTATTCCTCCTGCTTTGTTCTTTTTCTTCAATATTGCATTGGCAATTCTGCGTCTTTTTTGATTCCATACAGGGTTTGGAAGAATTATTATTGTTTAAATGGCCACACTACCCAAAGCAATCTACAGATTTAATGTGATCCCTATCAAATTGCCCAGGACATTTTTCACAGAACTAGAACAAATAATCTAATATTTTTGACAGTCTTTCCCAACAAGTAGTTTAAGAAATTCTGAGGTCTAGAGAAAGTGTCCCAAGTTGTTCGTGGTATCAAGAGAAATGATGGTGCCTGCTTAAGTTTATATTAGAGATCAACAGATAAAGTAACTGTTTAAAAAATATCCTTTTAGAAGTGGACATATAATTCTTGAGTATGTAATTCGTGTACATTGTAGAGATCAAATGAATGTGCTTATGACTCAGTCACTTAGCCAGACACTGAACTGAACATCAACCACTAGCCATGATGGAGTTGGCCATCACACAGCTATAAATTATTTTTATTCATAGTTATAAGAATAGAACTATTACTAATGCTAAACAGTTATTTAAGACCATGACATAAGGTACACAGAAACTGATATCTATCAAGTTAATAAAGAATATAAAATATTAATAATTCTCAAATTTTCTTCAATGTGAATTTCACCAAATCTGCAAGCTGCACCTATTTCATCAAAATTCTTATGTAGCACATCGGGAGATATAAGAATAATTAAAAAACCATTATTTAAATGGAGAATGTCAGAATGACTTTTCATGTGTGGGAGTAAAGACTCTTTAACCACATGTGTTACTATTAGAGGAGTGTGCACAAGCAGACAAATGAAACAAAATATGAAAATACTATTTGTGGTTTTTTGTGTATAAAGTGTAAGAATATCAAACATCTATTATAAAGTAGTTTTTAATCTGTTCTATGCTGTAATACATCATTAAATTTAAATTTTATTTTACTCTTGGTTCCCAAGTATCAAAATAGTACACTTTTTAAATTATACTTTTTCTTACATAATTAATCTACATTAACTAGTATGTATCATTATTAACAGAAAAGAGTCAAAACGTGTTTTTATATATAGTGGGTATATATTACATGTAAGTGTACAATGTGTTGAAGATTCCATTTAAATGGAATTTGTAATACAATATATTTTCAACCTAAAATCATATCATTATAACACACAGTACAAAAACATGGCTGACCCATTAACAAATATCTAAGGGATTGAAGATACTCTGTTCAGTATGGTGGCAACCAGCTGTATGCAGCTATTACAATTTAAATTAATTAAAATAAAATTAAATTAAGAATTTAGTTCCCCATTTACACTAGCCACACCCAAACTGCTCAGTAGTGTGGGTGACTGACTGGTGGGCATCCTATTGGACAGTGCAGTTGTAGAACATAGGATTTGTTAGTTAAGATAGTAGGAAAGGCTGTTTCATGTATTCAAATTATTCTTCCTAATATCTTTTCCATTACCATTTAGAGAGTAGGATTACTGTCTGACCAAGACTAGTCCATTCTGGATGCTAAATACATATAGACGTACTTACTGTATCCCAGTACCAGTAGTAGGAAGAGCAATGCCACCATATATTTTGATACACTTTACATCGTACAAAGTGCTTTTGGGTAAATGCTCTCATTTGAGTTTAAAAACAATTTCAACAAATTGACAGTGATTGTTACTTCCATTTTACAGTTGACAAGTCTGAAATCCAGGGAAGTGAAAGGAGTTTTCTAGATGTTATCAGCAATGATATTAATAGATAATATTTTTGATAATTAATTTTAAATGTTCATTAATAGCTAATGTCTATTGACATTGAATATAATTAGCTGTTAATATTAATAGCTAATATTTCTTGGCACCTCAATGAATTATATAATGTAATTATCAGAAACCTCTGATTAGATTTCTACATTTCTACATTACTTCCACGTTTTCCTATTTTACAGATGAGGAAACTGAGGCTTAGGGGAGTTAGGCATCTTGCTGGATGGATTTTGAACTGGAAGGCTTGCTGGAAGGTTGGACTTTGAACTCAGAAAGTCTGTTATGCTTGTATGTTGGGTTAGGTTCATATTCTGGCTTTTACTCTGCTCTAGCTTTGGCCCTTGAAATCCAAAACTCAACACAGGCCTGCTTGGTAACTTAGTGGTCCCAATTCGACCATCTCATAAGGAAAGAAATTTTAACAACTGGCATACGTGTCAAATAAAGCAACAAAATACATTACACTGAATGTAGCCAACCTTGAGAGGCTGGGTACTTATGGCATCTTGATGGGAAAAACTGAAGCTATTGATCAAAGAAACAAAAGACATGTGCCTCTATAATTATAAGTTTATGCTACAATTGAGCAAACTGACAATATGCTGTCAGCCAAAGACCTAGAAATCACACAATTAAGCCAGTCTCAACTTGGCATTGGTAAGGAATAAGGCTCCAGCTAAAATCAGATGCCTCTGTAGTCATGGGTAAAGACCTCCAGGTGTTTACATCATTGTCAGCCCAACATTTTTGGGTAATTCATGTGACTCTAACTCTGTGACAATGTGAATTAAGTTTTCTGAGTCTCAGGGCTTGGACAGAAATGATGCTATACAGATGGAGGGCTGATGCACAATTTGAAGGAGTGTCATGTTTGTGTCAATGGCTGAAAAAGTTTCTGCAAGCAGTCATAACATGTTGCATATCAATCAGATAAAAAATTGCTGAGTTTCAGCAAAATTCTGCTGGCCATGGAGGGGAAAACCATACTGTTAGAGTTTTTTGTCATCTGTAAGACAAATTCTGGGCTTCTTTCCACTCAGTGTATGTTTGTGTTTGTGTGTGAGATGCATAATGCTATAAGAGAAAGAAATTTCACTAACAGAAGATAAGTCTGTGGGTATGTATGTGTATTGGTTGTATTCTGTCAGTTGAAAAGTCAGAAACTGAGTTCAGGCTGCTTTAAGGAAACACAAATTAGAATCCATTGGCTCATGTAACTGGCATTTTCAAGGAATCAAGAAATATATTTAGGCATGGCTAGGTTATGAGGTTAGACTGATGTCATTAAGCAGCTTTCTCTTTCTTCTTCCAAATCTACCTTTCTCTTTTGATTCATTCTCAGGCAGGCTGTCTTCATGTGGCCACAGAGCTGTCCTTCATCACATCACCTTAAATGGTTCTTAGCCTGTATAATCCTAGAAAAAAGAATACGTCTTTACCAGTAGCTCAGAAAAAGTTCCACGAACGGCTCTGATTAGTCTGACTTGGGTCATCTGATCCTCTCTGAACCATCTTTGAACTAAATGAGATGAATGGACACTGAGATTGACCAGGCTCGGTCATGTCCTCACCTCTGAAAAGAGAAGGTAGAGGCCACCGTCCTCAAACCACATAGTCTGAAAGTAGGGGAGAGAGGTTTCCTAAAATGAAAAATGGGCTTCTTATAGCAGCTGAATAAACAGACGATCACTGCTTGTGTGTATGTGTGGTGTGCATGTGTTATATTGTTTAAGACAAAACTCTAGCCAAAGTCTGTCAGTGACATTATGAGATCTGATTCAAATACCATTTACAACATTGTAATAAATCTAATCTTTTGTTAATTTAGAAAGTTTGTGCTTAGCTACAATTTCCAATGTCAGAAATGAGTGACTGATCTTGGGTTGCTGCTAAGAAGTGCTAGAAATGAAATTAAAATATTGTTATGGATTCCCATATACCAACTAATACTAAAGTAAATTGTCATTCATTTTTGCACACTGATAACTAAAATATAATAGAATAATTGACTTTGGTAATATTAGCTTAAAGCCTAGATGTTCAATAGATTTCAATAGATACTTACTGACTTCTGAATGATTATAAGCAAAATCCTAAGTAGTTTTACTCTATTATCTCATGCTCTTGAAAGAACTTGATTTATTTTGGTAAAAAATTTCAGATGTTTGCCAGTGTGAAATAAAACTAGACCAATGATCACTAGATAATAACTTTGACTTATTTTATTTGACTCCCATGATCTTTCCATTATTGAGCTCATGAGAAGAAAGTTAGATTGTTTTTCCAAATAAGAAAGGAATTCTTGGTGGTAGAATTAGGATTCACTTTAATAATAAAATATGATCAAAGGTAACTGATGGTGATCTGAATGTCTGAGTTTCTTTGAATAAGGAATTATTTTTGCAGCATTCTTCAAAGTAAATCCATAAAATTTCATGCTAATCACACTTATCAAAAGTGTGAATTTTGATACGATTTTAGGAGCTACTATAGCTTTATTCTGTATCATGCTTCTTTCAAATGGCAATCCTAAAGCCTTGAGAGAGTTTTAATATAGGATCTTATTTCAGAAATCAACAGCATCCAGAACTGTGGTTCATTAGAAAAGAAAATTCGTATCGTGCTAAGATTTGGCTTATTGAATTGGAATGAAATAACATTCACTTCCCTTAAATACACATTTTTTATTAAAGAAAATAGTTTCAGAGTGCACAGCCATAGAATTCCATCTTATAAAATTTCTTTGTAATTTTCCCTACTAGAAGATCAAACCGCTATGACCTTCTGCACTCCTTTTTATTTATCGCGTTTGAATGTTTTTCTCCTCAAATTATCCTATGATCTGTGGTGAGATGAAGTTGCTAGAGTGTTAAATTTGGTATCCCAAATCGTAACTGAGCTGATAAAGCAGGGGTATCTTCCAGAAGGTGGGATTATAGTTTTCCTCAGGCAGCATTCCACTGGAGCAACACAGGACTATTTTATTTAGGCACCACCAAAGGCTGTCAACAGTACCCTTTTTACCTTGACCCTAGGCTGTCATCACACATGTATATAGAAAATCTCACCCCCCCCCCCCAAGAAAAAACCCTCCCAGTTCCTTACATGGGGAATGCTCTGGAACGACTCCTTGGTTCCAGCCTCTACTCCTTTCTAGCCACTCTGTTTATGAGCTGATTCAACCACTAGCCTTTTGACCTCTTACTTTCAGTTCCACCATCAGCCCTTGGGCCTAACAGTACAACTGACTCTCTAATTCGATCCTTTTCAATGCCTTGTGGCAGGCCACTAAAACTGTCCTTCTTGGTCGACAGCAACCTTTGAAATTTATTAACAATTTTAGGGTATTAACTATTTTCATCTGAAGGCTATTCTAAGGCTAGTCAGAGGCAGAGCGATCAAGGGGCAAAACCTAGAGATACTAAAAACTCAAAATTGAGAGAAGAATCGAGAGCTTATAAGAAATGAAGGGACAATAGAGGGAGAGAAAGTTTACATCACAAAGAGGACTTTACAGTCAGAGAAGTGATAATTCTGTGGAGACTGTGGAGGCATGGACAAAACCTCAAAGGACAGTTCAATTAGCAAGCGGTGCTGAAAGTTGACATCAGGGATTAGCAGAACAAATGTGATGGGATTCCACTGGAGAGGTGCCACAGCCCATCAGAGCCTGGCTGGGCTTGTTGGAACTAGGACTTCATCTCAGCTATTTTTAAAATTGGCATTGCACCCACATGCAGTGCAGCCCTTTCTGCCCTTACCTCTCAAGAGGGTGCATAGGTGTTCTTTGACATGTAATAATTCAACCAGCAACTAATGCATCCAGTTGTACTGGAAACCAATGAATATTTGTGTTGTTCTCAGAGATATTAGGAGAGCCTTTATCAAATGTTTTGCTTACCTCCAGATAGTCCATACCTAATATTTCCTTAACCTATCCAATCTGTTTACCAGCCAGAATGATTTTTTTTTCCCCTGGAGAACTGACGTTTGTCCTTGGTGATCACAATGATCAGTTTTATATTATAGTGTTCTTCATTGAATACTGGCATTATATTGCATAGTGAGTCTATCACTTCTTTCACCTTTGTACTTACTGAACTGAAAAAGGGTGAAGGAGAGAACCAGACCTTTTGTTGAACTTGTCTTCTTTTCAGGTGTCGTCAGGTCTTGGGTCTTTAGTCCTCTGGGAACTAGTCTTGCGTATCTGAGCTGTCTTAAAGATGGGTATCACTGTAAGGAGTGACTGAAAGAGAGTGAGGATTGCCCTAGCATCAAAGATGCTTTTGCTGAACTATCACATGTAAGCATCATTTCTGGAAAAATGTGGTAATTTATAAATCCTACTAAATTAAAACCTTAATTATTAGTTAATTTTTGTTTTGAGCACTACAAGTTCCACAGCCTCATCTCTCCCATTGTAAGGTAACCAGAAAGTCAGAATTCTTGGCCATGTCATCAACTAAATTAAAATTATTCTTTTGTAGAGACGCTGGGACCATGATTGGTCCTTCAAATGTATTATTAACAATTTTCCACTTCTTAACCATAAGTGGTTACTCATTGAAAGCCAATCAAGACTAATTTTAGGAGAAAACCTCAGATAAGTTGGATATCTGTGTCTTTATGATGGGATTTAAAATGTCAGGGAAAACATATATAAAGAAATGATTGGGGTGGAATTGTTAAAGGGTAATCTGAAGCAATTCTATACCAATTTAAAACAAATGCTTAGCTGGTTTCAAAGTTCAAGGAATCAGAACATTCTAGAAAATACAGTGAAAAGAAACTTATACTCCTTAGGGATACTTTTCTGTTTGTAGGGTGAAATACATATGGAAAATGCAGTATCACATGGAAAAGGTGTGTTTCCTGTTTGTGGGGTACCAGCTTCCCAGAGCACCCCAGCACATGTGTTCTCCCAGCTTGCTGGGGGTATATTGTGCTGGTGGCCCACAGCTGTCCCTCCCCAGGAGCTGCCTTCAGTCAGAGAGAGCTGTCTTTCCTAAGGTTATGCCTTCATCGGGGCAGCCCACATCCAATAAAGGGTCAATGTGGAGTCATGGGGCCTGCTCCTTGCCTCAGCTCCAGACAACTTTAAAGGGCCATCCTTTCTACAGAGTTCCCTGTGGGGTTAGTGAAGGCCTCTGCTACAGTTGCATCTTGCATCACAGTTCAGCTTCTCCTGCTACCCATTCCTCATGGGATTCATGGAATCTCTCTCCAATAAACCTCCCACGTGCAAAGCTTCACTCCAGAATGTATTTCCAGGTAACCAAACCTATGGTGGTACAAGAAATGGTTTTAGGGAGACAACTCTATAATGTAGTTTGGAGCTGGATGACCTCATAACCCATGATGAATAGAGTACCAGTAACCTCTGGCATGCTTGAATCTTGCCATTGTTAAAATTTTCAGTGGCCGTAAAATGGGGTGAGATAATATTGGAAGGGAATGCATTGGCTGGTACAGTATGTCAGGCATTGAGAGTTTTGGGAGAAGTAGTTAATTACAGAAATCATACAACTGGAAGTCTGTTATTGGGTCATATTGACAATCAGAGGGCCTCCTTGGCAGTATATAAAGAGACTCTTTTCTCTTGTATCTGGAGGAGCCGAAAATTCTGAGAATCAGATCTAAGACTTAATTATAACAGTAGCAGAAGTCCAGTGAGATTTGAACTGTCTGCTCCTTCAAGTTAGCTAGATCAAAGTCAAGGACCTGATTGGAGTTGTGGGACTATGAGATTTGGAATAAGGACATATGGATTACTGTACTCTGTAAATTTGAAACGTCAGATCCCGCTGCACCTTGTGGGCCTGCATTATTGACCCCTCCTTTCTGTTAATGGTGATAATTAGTCTTGCTTAAAGACAAAGTAGAGGTCTCTGCTTGGCAGGTGATATATATCCCTATAGGACATACCCTCCACTTCCCCTCCTGGCCATCAGACCCATAGTTAGGACCAAATCTCAACACTCAGCTGGGAAGGACAAAAAGGGACCAAGTGCTAAATAAAAAAGGAGCTGCAGGCTCTAGACAAAATATATCAGGGCATCTAGATTAACTTTATTAATTATGACATTCAGCTCCTCTATACCTTGGCTTATTTTTTGTTTGCTTGATCTATAAAAAGCTTTCACTAGTGTCTTTTTTTTTAAAAAAATCAATTTTCAATACATTTCCTACAGATTTTCCTTTAAAAATATTTTGAGGCAGCATTATTTGGCACATAAATTTTTATTATAGTTATATAGTTTTCTCCTTATATCAGCAGCTCAGTAAGGTTGTACCTGACCAGCATAGCTCTTCCTTATTTAGGTTAGCAATGAAATCAGCCTTGTGCTTTTTATTTCAGGTATTGAGTCATGATCTCAGCCTTCAGCAATACTTCCTTCATTGGGTTTTTGTGAAAGTTAAAATGAAAGTAGTAAACACTCAATAAGTATTTGCTATTATTTTATCCATGCTATATTACTTAATACATAAATGTTTAGCATAGCTTGAATCTTTTTATCAAAATAAAATGGCTATTTTGTCCCTTCAGGGCTTTTAATTTTATTTTAGTCTTACACTAGCATTACAACCCTTCCCTCCTTCCTTCTTTCCTTTCTGAAATAGCCAGAGAAATGTTTTGAGCTTTGCCAATTTGCTTCTGTTTAATCCCTTTGCTTTTGTTATTTTTGCTCAAGAATCTTTGAGGCAGAGTCAATTTAACAATTAATAATTTATTTTAATTGAATATTTTGTTACCATGAGAAAGAATTGCTTATTGTGTTCATGTTTAATTTCAGGTACTTCTAGGGAGTTAATTCAGTTCACATCATTATTAAGAATCTTCTAAATCTTCAAAGCCAGGACCTCAGTATTTTAATTTAGATATTTAAAATAGGAGATGGAAAAGTTGACAGTGGCTGCAGTGGGAAGCATGTGAGGGCTGGTATAGTCTGTATAGTTACATGTCAGAAATATATTCTACAGACCCGGGACCTTATTGACCAGGGTGTTGGGATTACCTATGTTTGGTTTAAGATCAAATGGGAGTACTTTCAAGCTCTTTTTACCTGAAAGCCAAATAGACCACCCATCCCATGGTTTTTGCTGCTCAGCAAGAGGATCCTTTTCTTTGTTACATAATGTTACATATGAAACCAATTCGAGGTTTGATAATTACTTGGTAAGTATACAGACTGAAATGAGTTAGATGTGCAGGTCAAGACCTATGTAAGTCTATAATCATGGTCTAGTTGAACAGAGACATTTCATCCATGCCTGTATTGATGGCGTATCTTCCAAGATTCTCCCCTCAGTTTTCAGTATTTGAAAAATAACCTCTTCTTTTTTTCTGAGTGACATCAAATGACTTCTGATGTCATTATATGAGCCTTATGTGCCTCAAGTGCCTTATGTGAGCTCCTATTTTATTTCACTGGAGAGAATACTCTTTATTTCATAATATATATTTGATAGCCCTTTTAATAAAAAAGGATAGGCTAGTTCAGGGTTTCTCAACATCAGCATTTGTGACAGTTTGGGTCAGATAAGTCTTTGCTGTTAGGATTGTAGCTCTAACCCCTTTACTGCAGATATGATCTTATCTTTTTCTAGCATCACCTCTAATTTAGGAGAAAAGATGCAAGTAGTGATTGTGTCATACTAAGAAGTGTCAGATATGACAGGAGGCTTCACAGTGTTTTGAACCCTTAAGAAAAGTATAGGGGTCAAAGATATAGTTACCAATCCTTGGTTTTAAGTCTAGATTTGCTGTGTGATCTTGGACAAGTGCTTAGGCTCTTGGTTCTTTCAGTTTATCATCTGTCATATGGTTGATGTCTAAAGTTGCCCCAACAGTGTGAATTATTTGCCATTATGTCCCCAGTATCTCCTATGCTGTCTGACGCATAGTAGGCACTTGATAAAGTTTGTTGAATGAATGTTTTGTGAGTCTAGGATTGTGTTTTCACTAGCATTCAAAATTATAATACATATGTATTTATTCACCACTGTATCCCCAGAACCTACCACAATGAGGGTATAGGTACTTGGTAAATATTTTATTTGATAAAAGCATGAACAAATATCATAGGGTTCTTAGATTAAACAATCACAAACAAGATTATGAATCCCAAAGCTTTACCAGATTGCTTTTACTCAAAACCTCTGTCAGTGAAGGACACTTGCATCAAGATGTACGTGTATTTCCACTCAAGTTGTCATATTATTCCCACACAAGTCATGGTGCTAATAATATGTGTTTGTCCACAAAATGAGCATTGAATTAGAACTTGTCCAGGAAAATCCCACCTCCTGCAACAAGCTATATAATTGCTCAAATAAAATTTTCTTGGTCTTGGGGAGAGCCTCTGTTAGAAGCTAGCCAAAGTTGGTCTCCCTTAAGTCAAGATGACACAGAAAGATAGAATGGGAAGACTCTCAGGCTTTAGCATTAGAAGTACTAAGGTTTCAGTTTCAATTCTTCTGCCTACTAGGGATGTGTGTTTTAGGAAGTTATTGTAGAGTGTGAACCTCAGTTTTTTCATCTGTTAACTAGAGATCAACAGTACTTTCCTCATTGACTTGTCAAGGTAAATGAAAGAAACCGCTCAATAGCATCGATACCTGTTCCTTTTTAAAATAAGCCTACCATTTTACTTTGTAGTACATAATGGATATGTTCCAAAAATTGGTGTATGCACACAACCAATTTTCTGTGAATTGTATTTAATTTGTTAAGAAACAGAAATTTTCCTTATAAGAGAATCCTGCTGCAACTTATTGAAATGGAAGTAGGATGCCCCTTGTTTGTTTTGCTTGAGATTTCAAGTTTGGGTATATGTAGTTTTACAGCATAAATTCTCAGTATTCTCCATCAGCAAATAATCCTTTTTGATTTGTATTCACTTTCTTTTTTTCTTTTCGGATTCTTTATTTATGTATTTATTTTTATTTATTTTTAAAATTGAATTATAGTTGGCCATAACGTGTTAGTTTCTGGTGTACAGCACTATGTCCCAGTCATGCATATACACACATTTTCATATTTTTTTCATTAAAGTTTATTATAAGGTCCTGGGCATAGTTCCCTGTGTTATACAGAAGAAACTTGTAAAAAATCTATTTTTATGTATAGTGGATAACATTGTAAATCTCAAACTTCCAAACGTATCCCTTTCTACCCTCTTTCCCTGGTAACCATAAGATGGTTTACTGTCTGTGAGTCTGCTTCTGTTTTGTAGATGAGTTCATAGTGTCCTTTTTTTTTTTTTAATTCCACATATAAGTGATATCATATGGTATTTTTCTTTCTCTTTCTGGCTTACTTCACTTAGAGTATGCACTTTAGATTGAAATAAATATGGCTTCTTGATCTCCCAATGAATTCTGGTCCCTAGACCTTTTTGTTGTACATATCAAAACAAGTCAGTATATCATAGTGATTAAGATCACTGGAAACAGACTACTTGGGCTCTTGCCCAGCTCTGGTCTTTACCAACTATGTGGCTTTAGGAAACTCTTAACCTTGTACCTCAGTTTCCTAATGCACAAAGTGGAAATAAAAATAATACCTATCTCATGTTGTTATTGTAAGACTTACAGTGTTGGTAGGTGTCTTGTATATAATAAGTGGTAAAAATATTTAGTTAATTAGTTAATCTCGAGAACATATCCTGGAATTATATTCTTGTAGATTGTAATGGTAGAGCTAGCAGATGGCATGCAAAAGCCTGGGTTAATTTTTTCAACCTACTCAGAGAACAGTGTTTACAAAGCAGTTGTTTAAAATGGGGTTCTCCAGAGTGTTTTTGAGATTCTCTGGTATATATTTAATTTATTGCTCTTCCTAAGTGTTTTCAATGCACTTAGATGGCTTCACTGTTGAATTTTTCTCTCATCTGTTGTGGAATTCACTAAAGATAGTATATAACTATAAATAAGCCTACTCATGCAATTGTAACCATGGCAACCACCAGCCTTTAAATGGGGAGAGTGGGGCTCACAAGGCTGGTCTCAATTTCACAACAGCCTAATATGTCCCTTTTCAGATTAGGCAGCTCAGAATTGTGCTTTGCATACAGCACAGCCATTCATTGCTCTCTGTAGTGTCCATGACTTACTTCAATCTAATGCAATCCATTTCTGACTCTTACACATTCTTTGAAAGCACTGTGCTAGGTTCTGGGGGATAAAAAAATGATTTTAGCTAAGTCCCTCCACCAACATATAGTGGCATCTTGCTATATTTCTTACCTTTCTCCCTTGCTAAAACCTCTTCAGTGGCTCCCCGGTGGATATAGAATCTGGCCTTTCCTTTTTAGCTTCGTTTCTCACTCTGCTTCCCATGGTGCCTTAAACTTCAGGCCTTGTTTAAACATTCTGTGTTCTCCAATGCTGATCTCTATCTCTCTCTCTGAAATTTTCTCTCAACTATCTTATTTACTCTTCAGATTTTTACTTTTCCCCCCATCTCAGCTCAAGTGCTTCTCCTTGTGAAATTTTCTGTTATGGTGTGGTCTTAAGATTAATTTACATAGAAGTCAGTCAGTTCTCCCTTATTCGCATGAATGAATCAGTGGAATTAAGCACCTTCCTTACCAGCAAATGAAAAGTAAAAACAAAACAACAAAAAATTCAAAGCCTCATTTATCAAAAAGAATGGAAATGGCAAATGTTAACTTAGGCCGGTCTCACCGTGTAACATGCTCCTGATCTGATATTCTCCATTAAATGAATGTGGCTGATGAGAGCTGTGAGTGCAGGTATTTGTTGCAGGGTGTTGGGTGGGCACTGGTGATAGACACTCAAAAACAAACAGAAAAAGAATTATAGAATTTGACTAATGATAAATGACAGATAAAAAAGGGGTAAGTGAGGTAACTTTAAGGTCCAGATGACTGTGAGAATAGTGATGCCATTATTATAATTATATTTATTTATAATTACATATTATAATAATGATGTCTCACATTATTGTCTATCATTATCAAGAATAATGATGCTATTATTATATTTATTTATAATTATGTATTGTAATAATGATGTTTCACATTATCAACAGGAAGCAAAGGAAGAATATATTTGGGGGTAGAGTTATATTTGATTTTTGACCCATTGCATTTGATGTATTTTAGAACATACATGTCTAGTACAAGGTTGGAAATTTCTGCTTAGACCTCAGGAGCAAGTCAGAACTAGAGATGTAGATTAGAAAATCATAAAAAATGTAGATGGAAATTTAAAGCAATGACATGAATGAAACAGCTCAAGGAGAGTGTAGACTGAAAGGAAACACCTATGTTCAAGAAGAAGGCTCAGAAGGAATCGAATCAGTAAGAGAGAGACAATTGAAGGGGCAAGGGCTCTCAGGCCAGGTGAGTAGGAGTCTTTTGAGCCAGGTAGGAAGGAGTAGGATTGCATGGGAGTGAGTACAGACACTGTCCCCTCTCCTCTCTGAACGAAGTAGGAGTCAAAGCATCTGTGGAGAGTGAAGGATGTGGGGGCACCTAGATAAAAATAGAGTAGAAATTGAAGTTTTGATGTGGGAAGTGACTTAAGAAAGGGGGAGAATAACTAGGTGGATTAAAGCAGTCAGGACTGGATAATTTATCTCTAAGTGGAGACCACCAATTTATGTGATTTCTTTAATTGGGATTTAATAGCTTTGGAGTAAGAATGAAAACGAGTAAGAGTGAGTTGACTCTCTCTCCTAATACTTCACTTCTCACTTGCTCCATTTCAGCCACTTGACCTCCTTCCTGCTCCTTGAACATATCTGGTATACCAGCTATTCCCACTGCAGGAAAGCTATTTTTTTTAACCTTTTAAAATTTAAAATATAGTTGATTTACAATGTTCCAGGTGTACAGCAAAGTGATTCAGTTTTAGATACACACATATATATATATACACTCTTTTTCAGATTTCATTCCACTATAGGTTATTATAAGTTATTGAATATAGTTCCCTGTGCTATAAGTAAGTCCTTGTTTTTTATATATTTTATATATAGTAGGTTGTATCTGTTAATCCCAACTTCCTAATTTATCCCTCCCCCCTTTCCCCTTTGGTAACCACAAGTTTGTTTCTATGTCTGTGAGTCTGTTTCTGGTTCATAAATAAATTAATTTGTATCATTTTTTTAAGATTCTACATGTAAATGGTATGACACGACATTTGTCTTTCTCTGTCTGATTTACTTCACTTAGTATGATAACCTCTAGGCCATCCACATTGCTGCAAATGGCATTATTTCATTCTTTTTTATGGTTGAGTAATACTCCATCGTGTGTGTGTGTGTGTGTGTGTGTGTGTGTGTGTGTGTGTGTGTGTGTAAATAGTGCTGCTGTGAACATTGGGGTGCATGTATCTTTTCAAATTAGGGTTTTTGTTTTTTCCAGATATGTATGTGCAGAAGTGGGGATTGCTGGATAATATGGTAACTCTCTTCTTAGTTTTTTTTTATAAGGAACCTCCAAACTATTCTCCATAGTGGCTGCACCAATTTACGTTCCCACCAACAGTGTAGGAGGATTCACTTTTCTCCACACCCTCTCCAGCATTTATTATTTGTAGACTTTTTGATAGTGGCCATTCTGACTGGTGTGAGGTGATACCTCGTAGTTTTGATTTGCATTTCTCTGATAATTAGTGATATTGAGCATCTTTTCATGCCTGTTGGCCATCTGGATGTCTTCTTGGGAGAAATGTCTTTTTCAGTCTTCTGCCCATTTTTTGATTGGGTTGTTTGTTTTTTTGATATTGAGCTATATAAGCTGTTTGTATATTTTGGAAGCTAACTACTATTGGTTGCATTGTTTGCAAATATTTTCTCTGATTACATAGGTTGTCTTTTCATTTTGTTTGTGGTTTCCTTTGCTGTGTGAAAGCTTTTAAGTTTAATTAGGTCCTATTTGTTTATTTTTGCTTTTGTTTCCATTGCTCTAAGAGATACATCCCAAAACATATTGCTGCGATTTATGTCAAAGAATGTTCTGCCTATGTTCTCTTCCAGTCATTGTATGGTTTTAGGTCTTATATGTAGGTTTTTTAATCCACTTTGTGCTCATTTTTGTTTATGGTGTGAGAAAATACTCTGCCCCTTGGTGGTTGAGGCTGCTCTGGAGGCTGGTGCAGGCTTCCTGGTGGGAGGGGCCGTTGCCTGTCCACTGGTGGGTGGAGCTGGGGCTTGGCTCTCTGGTGGACTTGGCGGTGTCTAGGGGCAAGTCCAGAGGTGGCTGTGGGGCTCTTTAGTCTTTAGGCAGCCTGTCTGCTGATGGATGGGTCTGTGTCCCTGCCCAGTTCGTTGTTTGTCCTGTGGTATCCAAGCACTGTCAGCTGCAAGCTGCTGAATGGTGCCAGGTTTTGGCGCTAATGAGCCAAGATAACAGCAGCCAGCAGCAGCACATGGCTGAATGTTCACCAGTATGGCTGCCACCAGTGTCTATGTCCCTAGGGTGAGCCTCAGGACCTCCACCCGACCCCCACATCTCCAAGAGACTCTCCTAAACCAGCAGGTAGGTCTGGCCCAGGCTTCTGTCAAATTGCTGCTTTTGCCTTAGGTCCCAGTGTGTGTGAGATTTTGTGTGCCCTTTAAGAGTAAAGTCTCTATTTCCCCCAGTCCTGTGGGGCTCCTGCAGTTAAGTTTGATTGCCCTTCAAAACCAAATGCTCTGGGGATTCATCTTCCTGGTGCCGGGCCCTAGGCTGGGGAGCCTGATATGGGGCTCAGAACTCTCACTTGTATGGGAGAACCTCTGCAAAATAATTTTCCTCCAGTTTGTGGGTTGCCCTCCTGGGGAGTATGGGGTTTGATTATATTGTGAGTCCACCCTTCCTATCTGTCTTGCGTTTCCTTCTTTATGTCATTAGTTGTAGATGATCTTTTCTGGTAGGTTCCAGTCTTTTTCATCAATGGCTGTTCTGCAGATAGTTGTGATTTTGGTGTGCTCATAAGTAGGGGTGAGCTCAGGGTCTTTCTACTCTGCCATCTTGCTAATTGCCAGGAAAGATCTTATTGCATGTAAGTGAACCATTTGGCTTCTTCTTTCCTGTTTTTCCTCTTATTGGGCCTTCTCAATGATGTCTACACTGACCATCCTGTTTAATACTGTAACATCAACTCTCTTCATTTCTGATCTCTCATCCCCCTCACCCTTCTTTTGGCCATAGCATTTACCTCCTAACATATTAAACGATTTACTCATTTATTATGTTTACTATTTAATGTCTATCTCCTTCTGCTAATATTGGGCTTCTTGAGGACAGGGATCTTTGTTCTGTTGTGATGTATCCTAAATCACCAGAACAGTGCCTGGCACATAGTAATAGCTCAACAACTATTTGTTAAATAAAATTAAGTGGAATTAAGAAATGTCGGTCTCAGCAAAGGCACATAGTGGGTGTTAGTTTCTACTGAACCAAAAGCAGAAAACCCATATTAAAAAAAAGGACTCTTCATGATTACTTTTTGGATTTAATTTGTAACAGATTTCTTAGGTTGTAAAGTTAAATTATCCCTTCTCCTTCTTCAGACACCCACTTCTGTATCTCCTTCCATATATAGTTGTAGTTACTTACAACCTACTCTGATAGATCACTCACTCACATCTAGAATAAAATCCTCTCAATATATTTAAATCTTATACAGGCATTTTGCATTTTAAATTTCTGTCTCTCTCATTTATTTATTTAATTAAAAGAGCTGGGTTAGTTCCAGTTGTCTAGAATGTCTCTGAAAGTTGGAGGAGATACAATTTTTGGTGGTGGTCAAAGGAGGAACATGATTGTGGCATAACTAAGAGCTGCCTCTTCTACTTGTGGGTGAAATAGCCCTCTTTCCTACCACAGTTCTGTATGGAGTGCTAATCCTTACCCTAGAAAAAGATTCTCAGTTCTGCCCAGTTAATTTTAGATAACCAAGCAACTCAACTCAGTTGCAAGAATCAATGAACTACTTTCATGTTTCATGGAGTTAGTCTATACATTTACCTAAAAAGAGTTTGACACTGTTAGATAATATCATTTGCTTTTCCCCATATTTGAGAATTTTGTGAAAGTGATCAATCAGCTTTATTATTTTTTTGAAGACAGTCTTATTTATTTATTTGTAATGGAAGTACTGGAGATTGAACCCAGGACCTCATGCATACACTCTACCACTGAGCTATACCCCCACCCACACAAAAACAACTTTAGATCAAAGACGATTTCTTACAACTTAAAAAGGGAAGATTAAATCAGATTGAATGATGGCGACTTTGCTCAGTTGAGCACAGTACGCTTTCCTGTTCTCCCGCAGCAGCAGAAGACTGCCTCTTATTCATGAAGCTTCTGGATCAAGGGAGATTTGCTCTCAATCTCTTCTTAACTCTCACACTTAGGCAAGTCCTGCATGTCTTTACCACAGGGACAGTCTCTTTCAACTCTCCTCTCCTGCCCCAAATCTTTTTCATAAATATTCAGTGGAGGTAAGGAAAAAGAGTTTGTGAGTGGGTGCAGATTCTCCTTGTGTCTGGGATTCCCAGGCATTCTAAACTGTCTCACCAGCCTACACCTGTCCCTTAACATTGTATTAAAATCTCACATGTTTTCCTGCCTGTTTCTGTGGTGGCTACCTCCTGTCTCTACTGCTCTGCCAAAGACAAAACAGTTGCGGGATCCATTTCTCCTTGGAGGGTGTTGCCATCATTTTGGATTTTAGTTCAGTAGCTTTGCTTGTGGCCTTAGCTCTCAAAGGGGCTCAAATATTATGCTTTTTATGCTATTTGACTTTTTCTCATTGTTAGGGTGGGAGCTACTTTCTCTACCTAGTTTTTACATCCTAGGTGGAAGATATTTTTCATATCTGGAAGGATTATTTGGTTCTTTCCCCAGTCTCTTTGGTTATTTCTAAATCTCTTGGTTTCCTTCTCACATTTTAAAGCTTTTCTTTTATTCTTTAAACATATCATAGTCATTTTATATTCTGTGCCTAGTAATATACCATTATCTGGAATCTTCACAGATCTAATTCTGCTGTCTATTTCTTTTGATGTCTCTGAGTGATTGCTCTTTGTGTTCTTGTATGTTTTGGGATTTTAGATTGTGAGCTCATGTTCTTTTGAATGTTATCTGTGGGAATTGTTTGAAGCTTGGATTGAAACTGAATACATTAAGAGAGGATTTGTGTTTACATCTGAATGGAGCATAGCCAATCAGTTTATATTGAATTATTTGAGGTTTTTCAACAGCATTGGTAGCATGAGAAGTAGTTTGTAGTTATGAATTCTTAGGGAGCATATCTTTTTTTCCTTTACCTAGCACCAAAGCCAAGGTGCTTTGATTTCTGCATCATGCCATTTTGGAGGGTAGATTGACTTTTAATTTGCTATTTTACTTACAATACAGCTCTTAGAGGTCCCAGCTTTATTTAGTGTAGAGTGAGGAGGGAATTTGCCTCTCTTAGTAACATCTGTGACTTTTTCTTTGTCTTCCACAACTTAGGTAGCTATCAGAAGAGAAGATTAACATCTGCAAAGAAGTTTAAAAAGGCAGTTTTTTCCCCCTTTGTTTTCCTTTTGCTTCTTCATTGGATTTCTGTGGGTTCCTTACTTTGTACCTGCTCTGCAAATGCAATGATTTAAAAAATTATGTCAGCACTTAATTATGAGGACCATTTGGTTATCTAATATGTCATGAACAGAGAATTTCCCTTAAAATTTCTTTACTGCCATGCACAATTTCAGACAAGAGGAGAAAGAGTTTGTATTTTCAGGTCATGTTGTTTAACTTCAGAAACTAAATACGTGTTTTCAAAGAATAGAGAGTTATTCAAATGGCTACTTACAGGTTTATTTAAGACCAGATAATGTTATTTAGATTGAATCCCAAATTTCATGTTCTTAGAATATCTTTCCTCATAGGCTACTTTGTTACTGATTATAAGTATATGGCTAATTAGCATCCCAGGCTTTTATCATCCAAGCTGGCTGTTTTCAGGAAACATAGGATGATTAAAAAAAGAAAATAGTCTTGGTGTATGCATGTCCCTAAATTCCAATCTCATTGGGATGGTTTATTCTTAAGGTAGAAGAAGATTTGATAGTCTTTCTCCCTCTTCTTTGAACAACTTATCATTCTTCCAGACCTCTGGTTAAACATTTTGATTCTACCAAAAAAGGAAGTCCTATGGAAAATGACTTGAATGACTATTTTCTCAGTTTTCCCAAGGATGGTAAACATTAGTACATCCTACCTGCATAGGAAGTAAGCTAATTCATTATGTACAATGGGTACCTTAAGCTGGCATTATGGCTTAATTCTCTCTTGGAACCTCATATGAGAAGGACTGCTAAACACTTCTCTTCCACATGCCATTTGTTAGGAGACCCTTCAGTTACTCCATTTCCAAAGGAAACAAGAAATCTGGCTTTTTAGAATGGAATGGAAGAAAAGAAATAAGAACTTTTACTCTAATTCATTGTGGTATTCCAATGCCTTTCATACCCCACCTCTAAATGGTAGGGTGATATAAAATATGCAACAGTTCAGTAAAGAGGACTTGATTTCCTCAATAAGCCATGGTTTCATAAATGTCATTTGTTTCCATGGCTCAAGGCAGTTTTCTTGATTGAAAAAAAGAATTGAGTCTAATTTTAAAATGTGCGTTTTCATTCCTACTGTCACCTGTTTCTGTCTTTACTTTGAGTAGGGTAAAATCCTCCTGATACCAAACAAAGGCTAGTGAATCACTTTAGTTCTATTAATACCTTAATTGTCAAATTTATTTTAAATCTCTCAAATTCATGTACTTTGGGATAACAGCTGTGGTATAGAAGTACCATAGAGAATTAACTCTGAATTAAATTATAAATACCTAATAGTATGATCTACTTTGTAGTAGAATGCCATAGAACAAACCACTGGCCAAAATGAATTCTTTAAATTATTTTAATTAGTCCTAAGCCATTTATAAATCTTTATTCTGTTCCCCCAGAGAGCCATTATTCTAAAATTGATCAGATTCTCTTTCACTCTCATACTTAAAAACATTTAAAAGTTCTCTATTGCATGATGAATAAAATAACAGATCCTTATTAGTGAATTCAAAATTCAAAATCTAGCTTTTGGTCTAGATATAGTGCATATCCTTTGAATTAACATCCCATACCTTTGTTCATGCTCCTCTTTCTATCTGGAGTACTCTTTTCTGATTTCCCTTATGTTAAACTCTTATTAACCCTTCAACTGTCAACTCAACATCACCTTTACTTTTCGTCAATAATAGAAAAAATGGAGTGGTTCTCAAACTTGGTTGTACATAGGATCACCCAGGTAACTTTAAAAAGGAAGAGAGGGAGGGAGGGAGGAAAGAAGGAAGGAAGGAAGGAAGGCCAATTTCTCAGCTCAAAATCCAGAAATTCTGATTTAGTTGATCTGGAGTGCAGCCTGGGAATCAATATTTTTTAAAAGTGAATCTAACGTATAGTCAAGTAGAACTCTGAAAATGTGATTAAGAGCCCAGATGATGTATCAGACTGTGGGTGAATCTTGATTTGACCACTCTGACTTTGTTGTTTAACTTCTCTATGTCTCAGTTTTCTCATCTATACAATTGTGAAGATAATCATATTTAATTCTTAGGTTGTTGTGAACATTAGCTTAGATAATGCAGGTAAAGAGCTGAGCCTAAAACCTGCCATAATAAATATTAGTTGCTATCAGTAGACAAATTAGTTGTTCCCTTTGGGTTCTAACATTTATTACATTTTCAATAAAAAATTAAGTCAGTTATAATCTTTATCACACTGTGCTATGGTTCTCAAAGGTATTTGCCTATTTCTCCATCCATAGATTGGATCATCCTTCGGAGCAGCCTGGTCCTGGCACTTCCTTCCCCCAGATTCCTATTCCATCAGTTATCTCCTGTTGACCTTATCTCTTGGACAAAACATAGTTGAAGACCTCATTCTGTCTTTGGAGGAAAATTGCAGAAACCTCTTCACTGATATCCCTTCACCCAAGATCTTTCTGGTCAGTTGTCTCAAGCAACAATTTCTCACTTTTTTCTCTTTGCTGCTAGAGACATTGTAAAAACTGTTGTTATGAAACTTATGATTCTTTATTCACAAGTTCGCCTCTATTTTAGATTATTACCTCTTTGAGGGCAAGGTCTATGTCTTTTTTTGTTTGCACATCTGGCATCTTGCAGTGTCTGGGAACATAGTAGGTGCTCAGTTTGTAGAAAGGGAAAAAGGAAGAAAGACATTTTGAGGGAATCAGTATTTCTGAGCCCACATTAAAAGTATGATTGAAAGCAGTCTCTAAAAAATGTTCCAAGAATTTAGATAGAACAGAAGGAAGATATGACTATTGAGAAAAATCTCAGACAACATAAATTTATAAATCATGCTGTAGTTGTCATACACTAAACTGGAGGAGTTTTTGAAGCTTCTGTATTAATACTTTAATAATATAAGTTCTTCAATAAAAATGTCTAATTTTCTACCCATTCCTTCTCCTTCACAATGCCTTCCATGTCTGCTATTAACCTAAACAACTGTTATGCCATGTCTTAAGATTGGAGCACCATATTTGGGTTAATTTCTTACACACAGACTATTGGACCACAATGTTCCTTGGAAATGACAAATTTGAAGATACGGATAAAGATGTTAAATTCTCTTTGCTAGAGTAGTGATGAAGAATGCTTCTGGGATATAGTAATAATGCTGAAAAGAGATATGACTATATAACAAAGCTAAAAAGAAATTTGAATTTAATCTATGTATTCTTTATGATTAAATGGAAAATTAAAACCAGCTTAATAGTCATGCTATTCAAGTGTTTTGTGGCATTTTAATAGCATATTTCAAATTTTAGTACCAAACTCATTATACAATATTTCGAATATCTACATTTTGCCTTAACCACAAGACCATTAAAATGCACATTGTCCTTCTCCTGTGGGAATTATGTACAACTTCTTATTTGTTAGCCTTGGGGCATGTTTCAAAGTACTTAGTACTGCTATTTATGATCCAAAGGAGACGAAATAAAAATGAACTACAGTCTCTGTTATTTGTAAAATTTAGATGGTGTTATAAGGTATTTTATTTTTCTATATATTTTTTGGTTTTCTTTTAAAAGAGACTGCATTTATCTGTTTCTGTTTGCAGAAGTAATGCAGGCTAATTAACATTTTGAAAGCAAGCAAGAGCAAAACAAAGTAAATAAAAATCTCTTATAATGTCATGACCCAGTGATGATGACGAATGACTTTTTGTTACTTTATATTTTATTTCAGCCTTTTTTCTATGTGAAAGTACATTAATTTAAAGGGAATATCCTAAGAATATTGTTACAAAACTACAAGTTCAAATATTAAAAATGTCTCTGCAGCTTAATTTTTATGTTTATCAGTTGCTTCAGTGGAAGTTGGAGGAAAAGGGTTAAGATGTGTTATTATAGCACCATCTTATCCAGAAATCTTCCACAACAGTATCTATTTATTTATTTATTGAAGTATAGTCAGTTACAATGTGTCAATTTCTGGTGTACAGCATAATGTCTCAGTCATGCATATATATGCAAATATTCATTTTCATATTCTGTTTTATTAAAGGTTATTACAAGATACTGAATATAGTTCTCTGTGCTATACAAAAGAAATTTCTTTTTTATTTATAGCGGCTAACATTTGCAAATCTCAAACTCCCAGATTTATCCCTTCCCACCCCTTTCCCCCATAACCATATATTGTTTCCTATATCTGCGAATCTGTTTGTGTTTTGTAGTTGAGTTCATTAGTGTCCTCTTTTTTCTTTCTTTCTTTCTTATTTATAAGTGATTTCCACATATAAGTGATATCATATTGTATTTTTCTTTCTCCTTCTGGCTTACTACTCAGCAATTAAAAAAAAGAATAAAATATGCAACATGGATGGATCTGGAGATCATCATTCTAAGTGAAGTAAGCCACAACAGTTTTTGAACAAATGAGTTGAGAAAGAGAAGGAACCAGAATCCAGTTGCCACATGAAAGCTAGGAATACAAATGGGGGGTCAGGTTGGCTACTGTGAGAAACGGCAGAATCAGAAGTAGGGAGGAAGGGGAGACACAAAGGCAAAGCTTATAGGCTGGAACAGGCAAGGCCAGAGAAGCTCATCCTAGACAGGTAAGAGAGCTTGAGGGATCTGAAATCTTTTCTTTCATTCTGTCCTGTTTGAAGTTAACTGCAAAAGAGATAGCACAAGAGATAAACTGTCATTCTCTTTTTCTGTATAGACTAAAGTGCAAACATTCTAATCACTCATTTCTCATCTCTATAATGTCTTCATCTCTGAAGGCAAAGTTTCATTATTTTGACCCCCAAGGAAATAAGGGACTTGGGTGTGGGAGGGTCAAACATCCAGTCAGGATTAGGTGGAGGTGTAAGCTCCACTGGGGTAACTGGTGCTCAATGCTCTTGCAGCTCTCTGGCAAAACTGTTGCCTATTTCTTCCTTTGTATTAATATCTCACCTAATTAACTAGAAATCCCATGAGAGAGCTACCATGAGCCCCATTTTACATCCAAGGAAAAGGAGGTTCAGAGAAGTTAAATCATTTGTTCAAGTTAACACACAAATGAAGGAGGCTGGATTTAAATTCAGGTCTATTGACTATGAAGGATGGTGTATGATTTTTAAAAATCTTTGAAATCATTGAGATGAATTCTGGAATAGTAAAATCATGGGAACTATGTAGGCTTTAAGGGTGTGAACAAAATCCCATAATGGGAAGAACTACTTCAAATCATATACGTGGAACTCATTTTCTCTAGATTAATCTGTTTCAACTTCTAAGGCTTTGTATTCTTGGGAGGGAAGTAAACAGCTTTGTCCCCTCACAAAACATCTCTCTGAGTCAGTGAAGTAGACCAGAAAAAGTGCAAGCCTTAGAAACAAATAGACTGAGATCCAAATTTCAACAGCACCATTAATTATTTTTAGGTATTGGGCACATTAATGTTTCTGAGTGCATTTGAATTTTGACATGTGTATTACGGAATAATAATTCCTTTCTCATAAACTTGCTATGCTGATTAAATAAGGTTGTAGATTATGAAAAGCTGTCTAGAAATATTGGTTGTTTTTAGACAACAGATACTACTATACAGTGAAAAAAAATCATTCTTCCCAAAAATGCCAGATGTTTTCTTGGTTGTGTTTCAAAGAGCACCAAATGTGATTGTATCCTTGGGGTGATTGCTTTATAAGCCAGATGTGAAAAGGAGGCACTTTACCAGAGAGTTTCAGTAGTCATACCAGCCAACTCACATAATTCTAGACCAACTCAAGATACCATGTGGACCTGGCATCCATCTGTTGTTTGAGTAAGTCATCATCTAACTCCTACTTGCAGTTAAACAAAATAGACAAGAGTATCTACCATTGCTTATTCATTGACAGTTTGCTCCCTGTATAGTTACAGCATGTCAATTGATTGTCTCTACATCTCAGGCTGGAATAGCTCGAAATGAGTTTCTTTAACCTTGGCCAAATATTGAAACAGTCAGTAGAAAATGCAGGTCTACTTTTACCTAGATACTCAATCAACTTGGTACTGTATCTTCTTGACCTTCACCTGCCCAAAATATTCTTGGCCCATAGAATAAAATTTAAGCTCTTCAAAGGTGTCCATAAAGGTGTTTACAAATTAATCTCTACTATTTATGCCCCAGATTTCCTCCTCTTCCCTCCATGATTTCTACTTGCTAGTCATGGTGGCTTCTCAGAGTCCTCAACTGCCTCCTGCTTTCTCTTTCTTGGTTGTCACACCACCTGCACCAGGTCATCCCTATGCTTTCAAACTTGGATGAGTATCACACCCCAATGTGGAATCTCGATTCTTGATCAGCTGTCAAGGGGCCAGCGAGGGTCAAAGGGGAACCTTGACTGATGGAAAGACTGATAGATACATTTCTTTTCTTTCTCTTGTTTGTAAACTACTCCCAGATGTGACTTATCTGGAGAGGCACTGAGTGAACATGTTTGCTGAATGACATGCGCTGTGTCTTTGCTTATGAAGCAGTAGCTAATGTAAATCATAACATTACTTTGTATCACATCTTCCCTTGTCTCCTTTCCTTTTTTGGGGGGTGGTCACTTTTATGGTCTTGGGCTTGTACCTCCCAAATGAAGCATTAACTCCTTAATTCTTATTTCAGGTTCTACTTGCTAGGCGACCCAGAATAAAACATATTTATTCCTCAATCCGCCACACTCTTCCACACTTGCATGTTCTGTGCATAATCTGCTTAGAATGTTCCTCCACTCTCCATTATTCTTAAAGATCCACTTCCACTGCTGACATCTCTGTGCTCCTAGGGTTCCTGGCAACTCTACAACTGCTAAAGCACATATCATGGTGTTTTGTATATATGTAATGGTGGACCAGTTCCTCTGAACAGTCTGTAATCTTGAGGAAAGGAAGATTGTCTTTTTTTTCCTCTGTATTTCTAGCACTTAGAATAGTGCCTGTTACCTATATGGTGTGTCACCTATAAAGTTGTTTAAGGAATGAATTGGACCAGTTCACTTCCATGCTTTCTTTGGTTTCTCCTGAGCATGATTGTTTAATGCTAAGGTGTTTTAATACCTTAAGGTATTTAACTTAAGGGAAAACCTTAAAGTATTTAACTATTTTTATCTAGTTTCCTCTGAGCAGATGGGTGAAAATGATCAGTGCAACTCTAAATGGTGTTACCCTAAAATCCTTTGTGTTGTGTGCAGTCTTCCGGAATGCCTGACTTATTAGGATTCCATAGCTAATCTAAGGACAAAACATGGCATTGTTAGGACAATGGCACTCAGATAGGTTTATGGATGGATCTAGAGGATAGAAATTTAGAAAGACTTCAGTGGGGTTGGGGAAATATTTTACATTACTAAGGTAAGCATTAAGGGTCTTGAATTATAGAAGGTTGAGAATTGGGTAACACCTGTCATCTTGAATTTCCTTATCTAATATACAGTGTTCTCCAATGATACCTCCTACTTCTCCACCTTTCCCTGTGCTGATATGTAGAACCTATGTAATCTGGGTATTTTCCTGTTGACCCAAAGATGCTGAACTAGAGAGAAGGACCCATAACTAGTAAGCGTCTTTATGAACAGATGCTAAAGACTATGAAATGCCAATAAAGAATGGGAGAATGTGGACACAAATCTCTTAAGACAAAGGATAATGATCCATCCTCCTCTAATATATTCCCTCCATAGTCCCTCTTCCCCTTGCTGTTCCTTTCTGTCTGATCTTCATGTTGGCTTGGAGGGTTTGAATACAAAATTCATGTGAGTCTTTTGCTTTGAGTTAAGCCAGTACAGGGGGGCATTCCTTAAGTCCCCTAGTGTAAGGTATACAGCAGGTATTAAAAAACCCTCCTAAGATTTTCCCAGCCAAATAGTGTTGACCATTTATAGTTTTGTATATGATCCTGTGACCCCAAAGGGGCAGCAATGCAGAGAGAAGTGGATTCTGGTCATTATTGGGGTAGGGTTGCAGGAGTAGCTCATGATTCAGAGCCAGGAGGGAGATAGATACTAACATTATTAAACCATTCTAGGTTGTCATACATGTAATTTTCCCAGTAGCAATGTCGTAAAGTAGGCATTGTACCTTCTTTTTACGTATGAGGAAACTGAGAACCCAGATGGTTTTAGTAACTTGACTAGTGCTACACAACCAAGAAAATACTGAACACTAAAGGTCACCATTTGCACACCTGCTGGCATCACCCCTTTCAGATGTGGCATAAGGAGGGTTCTCTAGGAAGAAGATAGCTTTGCACTTCAGTTGAATTCGCTCCCTTGTTGCCATTTGTTTCCATGTTTATTGAAATACTCATTATATGTCAAATGATTTTGGTTACAAGGCAACTTCCTGCAAAGGGATCCATTTCTCACATAGCTTGTCTGGGTGGCTAAGACAGTGAAGACTTAACAGTGGTAGCTGAGCCTGGCAATTCAACAGTTAATGCCTGTGGCATTTAAAGCATCCCATGGAGATGAACCACGGAGTGAGAATTTCAGCATATTGGAGTTTGGCAGGCATAGAGTGCAGCAAATGAGCCTCGACATATGAATGCATCCTATTGGATTTGACATCAATTGTAAAGCCTAAAGAATGTCCTAAACCTTCCCAATCTTTTCTCCTGCAGAGATAATATCACATCATTTTGGAAGAGAGCAGAAAGTTTATTTTGTGCATTTTTCAAATTTAAGAACTCACACACAAGTTATTATAATTTGAACGGTTCAACAGAAGGTTCAGATGAAAGGTCATGAAAGCTTTTTTCTTCCCCGTTGTCTCTTTTAGTTATTACTGTTGAGAAGCCACTTTAAGAAACTTCTCTTTTTGAGATGAAGACTCAAGCTCCAAGAATCCACCAAAATAAATTATTTCATGCAACAGTTTATTCAGAAAAGAAGCACGTGTGAACATTTCTTAATCTTCCACAAAGCTCTCCTACTCCCATAAAAAAAGGAAGCATTAAAATGAAATAATAAAGAGTTGGAGCCCAACAAATTGTGATTGTTGAGAGAAAAATATAAAAGCAGAGGTTCACTCTTGGTGGTTCCATTTTAGAGCTGTCTTTTTAACGGTACTGTTTTTCATGTTTACTCCCACGTATTCCTGAGAAACGTTTCTCCTCATCTACTGTCTGGCCACCGTATTTTGCTTTCTTTTTAAATTTGACATGACTGGAGTGCATCTACCTTCTCTGAAAGCCCACTTTCACTCATGGGCCCTCACCTGTTTTTAAAGGAATGGTATTATCTTCACCCACAGCAATTCAGGGAGCCACCTGGAAGTCCTCTTCTCTGTCAGACTGCCTCTCCAAGTCGTCACCCTTCTCAAAAGCCTCTGTCCTCTCCCGAGCGTTTGCCTTCCCATTCTCAAAGCCATCCTGCTCTTGCAGGCCATTCTCGCTTCACACATAAATCACTGCCACGGTCTCTTAGTTGACTTCCCTTCATCTGTTCCAACTTTCACTGCTTCTCATGGCTTCTAGTAGATGATCCCAAACTCTAATTTTCATTAACCAAGCCCACCACCTATGGAACTTCCTGATCTCCCATTTCTAGCCAGGCAGTTATATGCAGTTTTCCCAAAGCACGATGATATTCTAGGCACTATTTTAAGCACTTCTCACATACCATCTAATTCAGTTCCTACAAATGTATAATGAACAAGAGTGCTGGCTGGTTGCATTGGACCTTGAACTTGGGCAAGTAATATAATCCATTGTGTGCACTTGGGCAGATAGTTTTAACTGCTCCATGTGTTTGTTTCCTCATCTGTAAAATGAGTTATTGTAAGGGTTTAGTGCAGACACATGTTAACAGTGCCTAGCCCATAAGGCATGCTCAGTAGATGTTGGCTGTTAGTATCATGTCATACAGAAGGAGACACTGAAGCACAGACAGGTTAGGCTATTGTCACTGTGCTGTGACTCTTAGAGAAGTTGGACTTTGAACAAAATTTAACTTTAGAATGCACCGAAATATTATATTGTGCGACTTCTCTTCACACCATTTACACCTGTAGTCCCTCCTCCAGGACCATTAGTAGCTGCCCTCCCTCTACACTGAGATACCATGGAAGCCATGGAGAGGGAACAGGTGGCCCTGTTGGTGCTTCTAACCACTTCGTCTTGACTCCTGGCCAGGAAGCTATTATCACCATCTGCTGACCCCTCCTGTACTCTGAACACTTTGAGAGAAAGTGCCTGGTTTACGCAGAAAGTGTAAATCTCTCAGGAATAAGATGCCTGGATTGAGGCCCTCACTGAGGGAAGCAAATCAGTGCATTATGTTCATGTCACAGAAGAGGGTTCTAAAGAGCTGCAACCTGTACTTTAGGATGCCAGAGTTGGCTGAGGGACTTGGTGTCCACCCAGGGATCATCCTCTGGTGGCAGGAGTCCATTTTCAGTGCCTCACTCATGTTTATGGTTTGATGATCTCTGTTATACACCTGCTAGTCAATTCCCAAACGGGAAAACTCTTGGGATTCATAATTATTAATGTAGGTCTAAATGAAGTGGTTTAGATAGAGAAAGATCCCTGGAATGCCGGAGGAAAGAAAAGAAAGGATGAAACTCATATTTTAATATATAAGGATCTCTTCTATACTGGACACTATTCCATACATTGTCATATATTCAAGAAATCATTTTAAAAAATTTTAATAAGCACTTAAAATTATTTATTTATTTACTAAAGTTTAGTTGGTTTTCAGTGTTGTGTTAATCTCTGGTATACAGCATAGTGATTCAGTTATACATATATATATTCCATTTCATATTATTTTTCATTATAGGCTATTATAAGGTATTGAATATAGTCCCCTGGGGTACTTTTAAAAAACTGAAGTACAGTCAGTTTACAATGTTGTGTTAATTTCTGGTGTACAGTATAGTGATTCACTTATGCATATATATATATTCTTTTTCATATTCTTTGTCATTATAGATTATTACAAGATATTGAATACCATTCCCCTGTGTGATACAGTAGAATTTTGTGGTTTAACAAGCACTTGTTATGTGCCGGTAGGTCCTAGGGCTCTGAGTTTAATTCAGCAGACATGCTCCTTGCCCTCATGGAGCTTACAATCTAGCAGAGGAAAAGATGTCCAGCAAACATTTATATATCCTTTTCCTCAATTCCTGAGATGCAGGAATGTATTTCCATTTATAAATGTGGAAACTGAGGCCCAGAGATGCAATCATCTTGCTTAATATTGCAGGTCCATTAAGTTAAGAAGTGGAGTTTCATACCCAGTTCTTTCTAGACATTAATTTTGATATCCTTCCATTTGCCACAGAATCTCTTCTGCCATTAACTTTATAGTTTGCTTTGTAGCTCGCATTAGGTTAAACAATAAATTTCAGAGGGAAGCTTGTGAGATTTTGACTTACATTGGATTGTTCTTCAGGAAAAAAAGCCAAATCCATTCATTCAGCCTACAAAAAATTCTCAACATCAGATTTTTGAGTATTGACTCTTTTGCTGAAGAACAGGGTATATTAGACATAATTATTTCTGAATAACACAGTAACAATCAAATTTTTTTTGCCTAATCCCTTAAAAGATATATATTGATTTCAAATAAAATTAGTTCCAGGTTAAAAAGTGGCTCAAATGGTAGTATTTAATCCTCCTCCTCTCAGCCCCAGCAAACAGATTCCCACTGAAATGCCTGAAAAGATACAATAATAGAGAACATTTTATATCCACCCTGGGAAATAGGAAAGGATGTGTGATAATCAGAATAGGCTTGAGAAAACTTCTTTCCAGCTTGTCTGCATGTCTGCATAGCAAAGATTTATTCCTCAATCCTCTCCTTCCCATCTTTACTGGAATATTACCTTTCCAGTGGGATTTTATATGCAAAATTTCCTAGACCTCTTCCTCTGATGCTACTTTTTTTCTTCCCTGTTTTATTTTTCTCTATAGCTTAGAATAATCACCTGCCATACTATAAATTTAGTTTTATTTTATTGTCTGTCTTCCTGTTGTGTACCACTGGAACATGTCCTCTATGAAGAAGGGGTTTCTTTCTTTCATTTTCCATTGTGATATCCCTCTTGCCTAAGATCCTGATACACAGTAGGCACTCAATCAATATTTCTTAAATGAAAGAATCCTTGTTTACTGATGAGAAAACTGAGGTTAGAGAATACAGTGCTTTCATTCTGCCTCATTTCATGTTCATCGTTATGTTTCTGAGATCTCTGCATGTTGATGTACATAGATCTCATTAATTTTTCTTGGCACAATATTACATAATTTGGATATGTCAGTTCTTATTTTTCTGTTCCCCCACGGACAAGCATTGAAGCGATTTCCAATGCTAATATAACAGCATGGTGCTAGGTGTTGGGTTGGGTGTTTTCAGCTGGCTCAGAAATGCAGAAATCAGCAAAAGCCTAAAGCTAAGGACAAAAGGAACTAGGTCCTCCGCATTTGATGTGGTTGAAACTGTCAGCCACAGGTGCCACCTGCCTCTCTGCAGGGCTCTCCTCCAACTGGATATAAGAAGAGGTGGGGGGAGGGGAGTGAGGTGGCCTCTTGGGGGGTACTGTGTTTACAGAGAAGCTCTCTTCTCACATACCTTTGTGTGTGTGTGTGGGGGGGGGGGGTTGGGGGCATGTGTCCCTTTCCTGAATCCCAAGGAAGGAATCCACGGGAATCATTTACAAAGTTCTAGGGTGTCCAAATTGTCTGCCTTCCACTGCATTTTGAGCTCAAGAACTTCGCTTCTGAAAGTTGCTGATGCCCTGAGATGTTGGGAAAGGGGCAGGAAAGAGAAGACATCCAAGAGAAGGAAGGCCAGGAGAGCAGCCTGCATCTCCTCTACTTGGTGTGGCAAAACTCTGCTCTTTTTCTGTCTTTTAGGTGATGGGGACGTTTCTTTACAGTCTTATTTAAAGATTTGAGTTGAAATTTGGTACCTTTGCTGTGGTTCTTTCTTCTTTCATCATTGACTTGAAAGTTACTTTGTTTCTTCTTATTTTAGCCATATTCTAAAGGTCCAACATTTCAAACAAAAGGGCTGATGTAGCCGATTTCATGTGTGGTTGCATAACTCTTCCTGTGAAGACATAATGCCTTTAAAATACAAAAGGAAGAAAATCATGCTGTAGTCAGAAGCTCCAATGGGACAGAAATAATTTTTGGTTACATACAACAAAATAGTTCTACCTGAGGGCTTGAATAAATTAGACACCTAAACAGAATAACTTTTAGATACATTAAGAACAGTGTCCAAGCTGCCATTAAAATATCCTGAGTAGGATGTATTTGTATAATTTAAAAATGACACTGTAATATATATCTGAAGTGATTAAAAGCATCAGATCATAATGCAATATCAATACAGTATTTATACATGATTTAGTTAATAGGACAGTTCCCATTAGACCTTATTACATGCCTCCCATACATTGATGGTGCCATTTGTGATTTGATTGTATCTTCTACCTAGGGTCCCTCCATCTAGAATACCTTGTCATCATTATGTTTTCCTCTAGTGCTGGGACAGTTGATGTTTGTGAATGTTTGTTAAAAGACTGATAGTTTTTTATTAAAGTTATAGTGAATGGAAATCATGGATTTAAAGGCTGTGACTATTTACCCTGTGATTTCTCCTCTCTTTTCCCAATCTGCTTCTCCTCTTCTTTTCCCAATCTCCTCTCTTTTCCCAATATGCAATCTCCCAGAATTGCATATTCTATTTGAATTGGCTTTCATTGCCAAAGTTTTGATTAAGTAAATGCCACAGCTAGAAATTAAATTAGAAGCACTTATCAAATTGCAGCCAAGTGATATCGATCTCTAAATGTAACCTATATATTCACCACAGCATGCAGGGCGTGGGCTTGCTATCTATGAAATGAACTGTAGTAATAAATTGGGTATACTACATTCCTCATCATGCTTTTAGCATCCATTAAGCAATTACTGAAAAGTGGGAGGAGGATGGGCAGAGAAGGAGGATGTGAATGCTGCCGATTTTGAAATGCATAATATTGGCAATGAGGAGAGGGCATTGCACTAAATCCACTTCTTCATAAACATTTCTCTACTGCTCATCATTGGATTGTTGGGTGTCTCTACTTACTGCATGCACTCAGGTTGGTTCTTCTTTGGAGAAATGCTACTATTGGCAGAACTTCCTTCACACTAGGGCTCCTTGTGAGTTTTTGTCCAATCACAGGGCATTACAGGAGCTGCTGCCAATTTTTCTCCACTAGCCTCTTGCCCATCACCTTCAATTAGGAAGAACAGGTGTCCCAAAAGACCGCTGTAACTGCTGAGGGGCACTTGCAGCTGCCAGGTTAGTGCCAAGATTCTGTAAATGAATGGCTAGATTGCTGCCTGGGGGCGTGGGGGTTTAGAATTTCCTGTGCAAGGGCAATTACCTCCAACTCAGAGGTGAGAAAGAAATGTTGAGTCTTTCTCCCTTATGGGGAGGCCTGCACACAGTGAAGCCCCGAATTAATTGGATGTCAGCCCTGAGTTTGCTGTCAGGAGGACTGTGATAACTGGGTCATTCTTATTTCAATCCCAGCTAAGGAAATTGGGGGATTAAAATAAATGTCTGAATATTTCTAGGGCAAACTAGAGTGGTGACTGAGGTTCATGGCTAAAGCTGATCTCTTGGCTAAATCTCATCTTATTCTCACTTCATTCTCTTTATCTCTCCTCCCTCCCCACCCCCACCACACCTGCCCTTTGCTCCTTTACCTACCTGAAATATTGGGTGGTGGTGAAAAGACCTTTGGAAGAAAGATTTGGATCACATCCCTGATATTCTGTTTCTTAGCCAGTGTGACTTTGAACAAATTGCTTTATTTGTTGATCCTCCATTTTCTCATCTGCTAAATGGGTTGTTGTGAGAGTTAAATAATAAATTAAATAATATAAACAGTCTTGCATCTGATACATTGTTGGCACATCATTAAGGACTAATTCCTTTATTTTTCCCAGTATTAGTTCCCCATTTTATTCACACTAGGGCTTCATAATTCTAGCCTAGAAAGCTTTAAAGCTTGTCCTGATGCTCTGAGAACACCTTGAATTGTTAAATAAACCACATCAAGCACTCTTCAACTCCATGCCAAATTAACTCTGTAGCTATTATGTCACTCATTGACTAAACGACTAATTGATTCATTCATTCACTCATGTAAAAATTATCTCATAAGCAACACTGTATTCTGGATGGTGGCCATTCCAGGTGGTGGGAAAGAGGAAGTCTTTTCATAGAGATAAATGAGAGTTAAGTCGGGAAGGTAGAAAAATTTCTCAAAAGAAAAAGAGAGAAATGTGCTATGCATGTATATAGTACTTTATATAAAGCTAACTTTCCATAAAATAACAATAATAAAGTCCTACCCCAAATGATTTGCTTGGTGGTTTTATATTTTCATCTCTTTTGCTTTCTCAAGATGGGTATCTCTCTTCATATTCTAGGCAGCAGGGTGTTAATAGTGTTGAGGCTATGAGCACAGACATGGAGACTCTAGTCCAGAAATAGACTTGCTGGTTTTTTAATTCAGACTTAGCCACTTACTGGTTACATGAGCATGGGCAAGTGCTTTAGCCTCTCTGTGCCTCAGTTTCCTCATTTATAAAATGGGCATCAAAACAGGTGACACCTATCACCTGGTAAGGTTGTTGTGAGGATTAAATGGGCTAATATCAGTAAAGCATTCTGACCAGTGCTCAGCACACAGCCCACCTCGAGCATTCATAGTTAGCGTAGAGTATTAACAGTTAACCCTAGAGTATTAATAGTTACTCCTAGAGTGTTAATAAGTTAGCAGTGTAAAGTAATGTCTTTAACACACGATTACACTGCATCTTTTCTGTATTCTTGCTAGTCCAGAAGATTTTGTCTAGATTTGCTTTCTTTAATTTGTATTATGAAACAAGAGTATATGGAATACTCTTTTCTTTTTTTAATTGAGTTATAGTCAGTTTACAATGTTGTGTCAATTTCCAGAGTAGAGCACAATTTTTCAGTTATACATGAACATACATATATTCATTGTTGCATTCTTTTTCACTGTGAGCTACCACCAGATCTTGTATATATTTCCCTGTGCTATACAGTATAATCTTGTTTACCTATTCTACATATGCCTGTCCATATCTACAAATTTCGAACTCTTTTCTAAATTACAGACCTGACCTTAAGATTCCTTCCTATATACCTTCCCTATGCCTCTCTCTAACTCTCCTCTATTAAGAATTGCAGAATAAAGTAAGTCAATAGATAATAAATGTTGGGTATTTTGTGGGCTCTGGTTGGTGGTTCTTGATATATCTAAAAGCTGAAATGATGGAATGAAATTGGCTGGATTATTCCTGTAAGAACTTTACCAGCACTAATGAAATGCAGTGGACCCATTTCCCTCTACAGAACACATCTGGTGTAATTTCCCCTGTGGTCATAAATTTCTGCAGCCACAGACAGCTGAGCAATAAATTCTTTGTTTAATTTCTCATGGCCTCCTGTTGGGAAGGGATTCCTTCACATGATTATATTTGATGTGAAAAAGAAATGACAATTTTCTTATTCTGTTCTAATCATTTTGTTTCTCTATGTTATTTTATAATGCTTAGATTATTTTTTATACACTTAAGCATAATGGGATAATTAAATAGGGCTCTCTAATGGTTTTAATTCTCTCTGTCTTTATAAAACTGTGTTTCTTTTAATAGTATTGAGTTTGAGAAAATGAAGGCATATATTTTATGTGGTTATCTATTTTTATGACTTGTACTTATGATATTAGGTGGCCCTGACCCCTATGGACTTTTACATACTCACTAATTGCATTTTTCAGGTTCAATGTTGCTCAGGCAAGGGAAGGATTTAACTCCTGTATTTTAGACTATTATATGCTGTCCCTGGAAGAGGGTCCACAGCAACAGGTTAGAGCTGATGGAGTTAAATGTTATTTTCCCAGTTCTCTCTTTTCTTTTAATTAAAACTTCCACTCTAATCATTCTTTACCAGTTTTATTTCATTTTAATCATTTGAATCTTAGCAATGTCTTAATTTTCACAACTTCCAAGTTTCATTTAGAATCCTTTACAGTAAGCATTGTAGGGTGGTGCCCCAGTAAATCGATCTCTGGGAGAAATGCCTTGATCTGTAGCTCCTGTCCCCATGATATACGTGTTCCCATCATGGTCGATTTCAGGATGCCGACATGACATCCTGAATTTGAAGTTGGAAAGAGATGTGTATATTTGGTGCTTGGGAGCCAGTGAGGCAGCTCCAGTACACCACTGCCTCTGTAACAGATTTTAACCAACAAAATGAATCAGTATTCCAAAGTTATTCTACATTAGTTGAAAGACATTATATGTACATATGTATAAATGTATGTGTGTATATATATGTATATAGGTGTGCATATACGTGTCTCTGTGTGTGTATATATATATATATATATATATACACACACAGGATGTATTTTATATTTCTACATATCTAGATCTTTTCTTTTGTAGCCAGAATTTTAGGCATTTTGATTTCCCTGGCAACTGAGTATCCTGTGATTATAAGTGAAGTCCAGGATAACAGCTTTCCTTCAGGATAAAATTTAAATAAGGATATTAGGTATAAAACCTTTTCAGAATTGGAGAGATGCCTTCCTATCAGGTTGCTATTCTAACAAGGCAGGTGTTTGTAGATTAAAAGGAAGAAAACAGAACATTGTTCTGTTAACCTGGTTTTTAGTTTAACTCTATTTAGATGAATAAAGGATCTAATCAAAGAGGCATCTCCCTTTACACTTCCTGAAAACAGACCCAGGTTGCTGTAAATTGTGAAATTTTTTTGGAGGGGGGGATCATTCAAGTACTACTCTCTAGGGAACTTCTCTTAAACTGATTGAAGTTATACCTGGAAAGGGCACAGTTTGGGAAGATTTCAATACTTTGATAATTCTGTCTTTATTATCCTAAATGGACCGGAGTTTGGTAAAGAAGTTGTGCTGTGGTTGTGTGTCAGTTCATAATCCCCCAGTGTATAGTGCCCTTGGCCTTCTCTGAAATTTGGTTTACCATGTGTGCAGCCATAGGTGTGATAGTTGGAAGAGATAAACTGGTTTTGCTCCACTGAAGAAATAGACCTGATAAAACATTAAAGCTCACTCTTGTTATCAGTAGGAATTATAATATCAGCAGGGCCAGCTACCTGATTTATGGTGCCCAGTGCAAAATGAAAATGTGGAGCCCCTTATTAAAATTGTTAATAATTTCAAGGCAGTGACAGCAGAGCATTAAGCCAGGTATGAGGCTTTTCCATGTGTGGGGCCCTGAGTGACTGCACTGGTCATATGTCCATGAAACCAGCCCCGGATGTCAGTGTGGGTCCTCTGCATCTTCTTCCCACCATACCACAGGGTCCCTGTGTTGGTGGAGCTGGACAGCTTCAGGAGGGACAAGATGCACCTGGATTATGGGAGGCCTCCATCAACATGGACGAGGAAATTCCCAGCCTTTAAATGAAAACTGGCAGTCAGTATTTCCTTCCAAAAGACAGCCTGGGCAGAGAATTACAATACATAGCAGCAGAATGATCAGTCAGAAGACATACAATTAAAAAAGGAATTGCCACGATGTTAAGTCCAAAGGGTAGAACCTGGGGCTTCCCCAGCCCAAAGGAGTCAGAAACCTTAAATTGAAAAGCTTCAGTGAGATCAATCTGTCTAGTCAAGAACAACAGCAGAAAAAAGCAGGCTCCTTTTCTGTCTCAATTCCTACAAAGACAGCACTGAAACAAAAGACTGTAAAATCTGTGAAACTGCTGCTAAGTGACTTGGTGGAAAACGCTTATTTAACAACATCTGGAGGTTAAAATATGGTTTAGACTCTTTTTTTTTTTTTAAAGTCAATATCTTTTCCTGGCTGATGCAGTACCCAGCTCTATTGGAAATGATTATTCCCATTATAAAAGGATTCTCCAGAGCAGAATTGTGTCTAAAGCCCCACTGTCACTTAGAAATGTAGAGTTGACAGTTCTTATTCTTCTACCTTGAAGTAAGTGACACTTGAGGGCAGCACTGGAAAATGGACGGGCAGGAAATGGTAGCTGGTTGAGCCTGGATATTAGGGGGCATTAGACGGAGGAGGGGCTCTAGTGTGATGAAGCTTGTTCACAGGTGAATAGAGTGCTAAGAAATCATCAGGTCCATAGCAGGTCTTGGTCTGTAGACTTAACAGATAAACTGTTAAAATGTTTAATATGCCTCAGTTTATTTGAGCAAAACTCAACTGGAATCAGGCAGCGCCAAACTAGGAGCCAGGGGAAAAGCTTACACAGAGAAAGTGTGGAAGCAAAGAAAGGAAATTATTTGATTGGTTCTAGCTTAAAGCCTAGTTAGCCGTGTGTGATTGAATGTTCTTAGTGTTTTGATTTTGTAACCTTGAGGTATTTATAGGCTTAGATTTTGGTTTGCTTAGAGAGACCACTGCCACATTTGCGTCATGTCAGTCTAATGGCCTCCCTATTTGATTTAACAGTCTGTGTTTCGCTCACTGTGCACCATAGGGGATGTGGTTGTCTTCCATGGCTTCAGCAAGGTTCTTGAGGCCAAGGATTTGCAAAGGTCTGGCTCTAGCTTGTATCATTTTCCTGAGCTGCAGACTCAGACCTCATCTCCTAGCACGTTCCCAGTCACACTGAACTACCCGTGGGACTGAGAACACACTCCCCTCGCTGTCCCCTTTACCGAGCCTTCCTTTTACCTACAATGCTATGACAAATTGTGGATTTGTTAATTTGTCTCCTTCCCCCAAATGAGAGCTCCTTGAAGGAGCAGGACCAATCAGGTCATGTTCTTGTTACACTTTCAGGTCCTTAGTCTAGTGCCAGAAGCAAAGTGTGTGTGCAAGAATTACAAGTTGGATGAATGAATAAATAAATAATTAGATGGACACTAAAAATTCCAGAGGGACAAATGAAGAAGTGGTTTCCACATGCTGGGCCCTTCCTCTAAGAAACGTTAGGGAGTGGTTAGCAGAGAGGTAGAAAGTATAAGAATTATTTACATGTAGCTTAACTAGTTGGTTGCTACTGAGAACACATTTAGGTAGAGTAAACCTGAAGCTTGTTTCCTCACTGCCTCTCTAAGAGGTGATGGGGAGAATTGTTCCAAGTTCCTATGGCAGCTGTATATCAGTTTAGTTTTTTAGTTAGTGACTCTCTGTTCTGGCCTAGCATTCAGGGTACTCACATCTGGGCCTTCTTATTCATTCATTTTCTTGATCCTTCAAAAGTGTTTCTGTCTGCACCACTTTTGACTATTTTCAGGACATCACTAGGATGAAGAGGATTGACTGGGTTCCTGCTGTGTGCTCTTTCTGCTCCCAGGGCCAGGACTGGGGCTCTGGGAAGCAGTGCGGTTGGTGATTGGCTGCCTGCTGCTTGCTCTTGTCTCTTCTTCCGTGCTTGACACTGACTTTAGCCACTCAAGTTCCTTTGGGACAGTAGTCAGGTCCTCAGTACTGCGTTTACTCTCTGATGAAATAGCCCTAGAAAATGGGACCACCTGCCTTGACTGTGCAGTTGCCCTGTAAGGTTAGACCAAGAGACCAAGAGGTTGATAAATGAGAAAGTGATGGAGTGAGTTAATTTAAATGACCCAGGAGACCCACAGGGTTAGGGTCACCTCCTATGGTAACTCCTGCTTCTTGATTTCAGCACCTGCATGAGAATCTTGGCAGTGGACATGCAGGTGATTGGACAGGCAAGCATTTCTAATTTTCTTGTGTTCTCCCCACAGTGTTTTAGGAAAAAATATACTTAAAAGGAAATAGATTTGTAAATCCCACAGTCTTCTGAAAGAGGTAGATTATGAAAGTCCTGTATTAGAGACCCACTGCTAGTACCAAGGACTGTTAGGATGAGAAGGAAATTTGAAAAAATCCAATCTCTTGATTTCTTAGATCATCATAACAGTGAGCCCTCCTTGAGAATTTACTGTGTACCAGCATAAGTATCATCTTCTATTATCTCATCTAATCCTCAAAATACCTCTGGGAAGTAAGCCTTCTTATGTTCATTTCAAAGATGAGGAGTAAGATAAATTGCTTGATATTGTATAACCACTGAGCAGTGGAGCCAGAGTTAGGATCTATAAGACCCTTACTTTTACATCTATAATAATATTAGCTGCTCTTTATTTCAGTGTCATGTTATGTTGCAAGGGTTATAGTAGATTTTTCCTACCTTATTTTATGTGGCCCTTTTTTTCATAAAGGAAAGCTGGTTAATGCCATGAGTTGATGCTTGGGTCAATATTCTAAATTAATGTCCATATTTCTTATAACTATTACTAGTTTACCCCAGATCTTGGCATTAGATTGTATGACAGCCTTAATTTGTAGTAGTCTTGTGAATTGTCTTCTTTTAATGTGTTATCATTAATATTTCTATGTAAGATTCAGAGTTATTGGTAAGTAAATGTTAACAAGACACTCTTTTGAATGAGAAAGCTCATCTTCATGTATATTACAATAAGTGCATAATAGATTTTGTCTAATTAGTTGAACATGATGCATAGCAATAAGGCTTTGTGATGTCTTGTGTTTTAAATTCTACTCATAAGTAACATTGTTTTCTATTATGGGATTAAAATACCACCTATGACAAATAACTTTATAAGCCTGCTTTGTATGTGCTAGAAATGTCTACCTTAAAATTATTTTTGAAGCAACCACCTGAACTTTAATCTATCTGCCTATCTTGAGGAATATTGCTGTCAAAAACTATGACGAAGTACTCCAAAGTGTACATATTCATGACCATTGCTTCATGTCTATCTTCAGCATTCATGATTACATCCAACAGAGTGACAGAAACTCTGGGGGAGAGATCCAGGAAAGCAAAACATAAGCCATGCCAAGTACTTTTCCCATCTTTATCAGATATTAAAAACATCAGCCTGAGAGTGATTGATGTGCAGGAGGATATGATAAAAGTGCAAGGCTTTGAAGGCTGTCCCTGATATACTGAAAATCAGAAAACAAGAAGGCGACTTCAAAATTCATGTGCTTGTTCATCTGAACTTTGGCCCTGGCCACCTTGGATTAAGATTAACAGTAGAACCACCAAACTTTTCATGGTATAAATAAACATACCTGTGCACTAGAGATCAAATTGATGAGTAGAAAAATCTGCACACTCAGTTACTTTTAGGAGTGTGCTGGAGCAGCTTTTATGGGTTACTGAGAACCAATTGTGTGAGTCTCTTCCAAACTCTGTGTTCAGTGACATCACAATGGTAGTCTGAAACCAACCATGTTGGGAGCATTTATGTCATAGAAATAGGCAAATGCTGCAGTTAGGGCTTTTCACCTGAGAAAGATAGTTGTTAGACATTTAACAGCACACCACTATTATTAGGGTCCTTTTTATACTTTCTTTCCTGATGATTACGTGATTATGTTTAGTTTAATTGTATTAAACCTGCCAGCCTTCATTATAGGGACTGAGTCAGAAAATGATATTAGACTTGAATTTCCATAAATTTGCTTTTACACAAGAGTAGAAACCCATATCCAAGCAATGGTTTTGTATCTTCTTTTTCATAAGGAATTGTTAAGAGAAAAGGGAACCCTCCTACACTGCTGGTGGGAATGCAGTTTGGTGCAGCCACTGTGGAAAACAGTATGGAGATTCCTCAAAAGACTAGGAATAGACTTACCATGTGACCCAGGAATCCCACTCCTGGGCATATATCCAGGAGGAACCCTACTTCAAAATGACACCTGCACCCCAATGTTCATAGCAGCACTATTTACAATAGCCAAGACATGGAAACAGCCTAAATGTCCATCAACAGATGACTGGATAAAGAAGATGTGGTATATTTATACAATGGAATACTACTCAGCCATAAAAATGACAACATAATGCCATTTGCAGCAAACAGGATGCTCCTGGAGAATGTTATTCTAAGTGAAGTAAGCCAGAAAGAGAAAGAAAAATACCATATGAGATCACTCATATGTGGAATAAAAAAAAAGTGTTAATACAAAACAGAAATAGACTCATAGACATGGAATACAAACTTGTGGTTGCCAAGGGGGCGGAGGGTGGGAAGGGATAGACAGGATTTCAAAATTGTAGAATAGATAAACGAGATTATACTGTATAGCACAGGGAAATATACACAAGATCTTATGGTAGCTCACAGAGGAAAAAAAATGTGACAATGAATATATATATGTTCATGTATAACTGAAAAATTGTGCTCTACACTGGAATTTGACACAACATTGTAAAATGATTATAAATCAATAAAAAATGTTTAAAAAAAAACAAAAAACAAACATAAGGAATTGTTGGTTGTGGCCAAGAACTACAAAAAGGCAACAACTATAAGCTAGGTCCTCCTTGATTTTTTTTAAATCAACCTTTCCAAACTAAAAGATGCACTTCTATTTCAGTTTTTTTAAGTTTTAATATCAATTAGACATAGAGTGGACTTAATTTCATATGCCCTTGCGTGTGTTTTATAGATGAGTGTTCCTGTCTTACGGTCCTGCTTCCATTTCTGCTCCATCACCTAGAGCATGGGGGCAGGTTGTCTCAGAGGAGCACTTTGAGTAGGAAGGAAGCAAGGGTTCCACAGAACTGCTGGTTTTGGCCCTGCTGGCCCCTCCATTTCTCTTGATCACCTCGATACTTCTTTCTTCCTCAGTCTTTCCAGTCCCCTTTCATCATGATATAGTTGATTGTTTATTGTACTTATTAGGTTGCATTTATACCTCTGACATTAATTTAAAAAAAGAAACATTCGATGGGAAAGATGACTGTACAGTTATGTCGGTGACCTGGGTGAGAAACAGTTTGTCTTTAAATGGGTATTTTAAAAATACATGTTCAATATTTATTTGAGAAGAGGGAATGCCAGCACCTGTTAAGAATCCTTCGTTGTTTCAACATGAAAACACTATCCCTGTCTGTTCTGCGGGACCAGTTTACGTGTAGTTGGCTGTGAAGGGATCTAAGTACATAGAGCTGAGTTAACTGGCACTGTATCTTCAAGTTAATGCAAGTAATTTTTTAATGTTATTTAGAGAAGTATTTCTCAACTTCTCATGTGTATATCTATCACCTGGGAATCTTGTTAAAAGCAAATTCAGCGAATTCTGATTCCGTCAGTCTAAGGCGGGGTGTGAGATTCTGCGTTCCAACAACTTCCCACGTAATGCTGACGTTGCTGGTCCAGGGACCACACTTTTGTGGGGAGTGGGGCATGAAGGGCATGTCACACCCCCTTTATTCTGGCTCAGATGCGGAAGGGTCAGTATTTCTATATGAAAAACAGGGGCAAGGGGAATGAGCTAGTTTTCTCTCTTTTTTTTTTAATTGAAATATAGTCAGTTTATAATGTGTCAATTTCTGGTGTACAGCATGATGTTTCAGTCATACATATACATACATGTATTCCTTGTCATATTCTAGTTTTCTTTTTTTAAACTAGTTTTATTTATTTATTTTGACTTATGAATCTTTGAAACATTTTTGGCAGGAAGTGGGTGAGTGGTTTACTGGCCCCTCCAATTAAAGAAATTCCCTGCTTATTTTAGATACCTTGCCAAAAACAGAAGTTTGTACTCTTAGGAGAGAATTATATGATTCTGTGATTTTAGAATTTACATTTCAAAGTTCCTGCTTAGAACATGAGATAGGAAAGCTCTTATAGACCTGTACTTATGACTGTTTTAAAAATAATAAGATTTTGATCTACTCAGTAGGAATCTTTGTAAAAATAATTCTTTTAAAAGAAATAATAAAGGGCACTGAAACTTAAAAATATGAAACATAAAGCTAATGTGATGATTTCAAGTGAACACCTAGTCACCTAAATGGTGATATTTCTGTAAGAATTGTTTTCATGATAACCATGTAAAGTTACATCATCATGTACTAGGGCATTCTGATTTATGACTATGGGGATATGAAGTTGCCGTGCATCAAGCAGATTCCACCCCACATGAAGCTTTCAAGTCTACAAGTGTAAGCAAACTACAAGCTGCCTCTGATGTGTTCTTGCCAGGCCCATATTAGATGCTCAATAAATATTTGTGGAATGTATTGAATCCAAAGGAAACTCACATGGGTAACTTGCATATCAGCCTGCACAGTGTAAACAATGCCTGCCACAGCATGTGCTTCAGAAATGATTCCTCCCATACTAACCTCTCCATCCCTGGAATATGAGCACTGCTCCTTTGTTGGGTTTTGTGATTTGTTGCCACCTGTGTCCACAGAGGTCCCATCAACCACTTCAGCCAGCATTGAGTTTTTGTCTTCCAGACACCCACAGCACCTAATCCTACTTCATATTTCTGCCATTTGCATTTTGAGAAGATTGCATCTCCAAAAACATTGTGAAATTCTTCAGACACAATGTCATATTATTCTTGTGGATTCCATTGTACTTACCACAGAGCAGGTATTCAATAAAAAAAAATTATTAAATTGATTTCCTGCTTTGATGAGTGAATGCTGATGACTCTTTATTAAATATCTCTGTCACATATTTCAAGCAAGGCTCAACCCTTCCAGACTCAGCCAAACAAAATCTGTAATTGCTGTAAGAAATTTTATTATAACTCAGCCTTTGAAACATCCACAGGATAAGATATCTCTTGATAAAAAAAAAAAAAAGTCTTAGATATGTTTCTCCAGGGCTCCACTGGGCATGATTGTCCCCGTGTTTCCCCAGGATACAGTTTTGGATAGCTTTTGTTATAGTCCCATCAGGTACTGCTGGTTGATGTTTTTTCTGTGTTTTCTTAAGGGTCAACTGAGCATGATTTTGGTATAATTATTTCAACCAATCAGTACTCTGAGAAGAGCAACCCAGCTGAATCATGGGAAGACATAAGTAAGTTTTTTATTGTATATATATATATATATTTATTTATTTTTCCTAATTGAAGTATACTCAATTTACAATGTGTCAATTTCTGATGTATGGCATAATGCTTCAGTCAAAAGCATATAATAGCTGATATTCCTCAAAGCTTAATCTAAATCACATCCTATTCTAGGTGCTTCAGTGAAAGAGTTTATTTTATCTTTGCAGCAGCACTATGAGTTAAGTAATATATTACTTCCAGATATAGTGATAGACCAAGGCTTAGAGAATTACAGTCACTTTCCTATTGTCGTGGGGCCAGGAAATGCAGAGCAGCAACTTGGACTCAGGCTGTCTCTCAAACTGTGCTGTCCAATACAATAGCCACTAGCCACCAGTGACTATTTAAATGGGTTGAAATTAAATAAAGTTAAAAATTCAGTTTCTCAGCCACACCAACCGCATTGCAAATGCTCAATAGCCACATTTGACTGATGGCTCCCATATTGGACTAAGCTGATGATAGAACATTTCCATCATTGCAGAAGTTCCATTGGACAGCACTGCTCTAATGCCTGTCCCTGCTGGTGGCCTACTGGCTGTGCTGTTTCTTCAGGACCTTACTACGAAAGGGCCTGGGAGTCAGAGAGGTTAACTTTTGTACAGATTTGTGTGTGTGTGTGTGTGTGTGTGTGTGTGTGAATATGAATGAAGAACTGAGTTGCAGGGTGGGTGAGGAAAGGAAGACTTCTGCTTCCCCTGGGACCTAGGTTGGGGGCTTCAACAGGGACTAAGTTCCCCCTGGAATAGCCCATGGAACAGCTGCAGTGGAAGAAGATCTCCTCGTCTCCCCACCAGAGAGTCAGGGAGTTTAGGGAGGCACTTTAAAGTCTAAGTGGCCAGCCTGGAGAGAGGAAGGAAAAGAGAGGAAGTCTGTACATGAGCAGCCAGCAGTAACCATCCGTCCCCATCTGGGCTGTGGCTGGTTTTGGGCCCACCCTCCTGGAGAAGCCAGATTTTACCCAGGCCCCTGGAAAGGCACTGGCGAAGTATGCAAGCCGAGCACATGCCTTGACAGCCTCTGACTGACTGGCTACTAAGGGACCACTGGGGCTTGGATGGCCTGACCACCACATAGCCACTATCTGAATTCCTGACAGACTCTTAGGACTGGTATTCTGATTGCTTTACACATGCTGACTGGCATCTCAGTACAGAATGACCACCTCAGACATCATGACCTCTCCAGATATGCATGAAAATGAAAACAGTGACAACTATGGCTTATACTTAATACACCCCCGGGACTATGTCCAGCTATTTTGAGTAGTAAGCATAAGCTGTGGTTATTATTGTTTATTTATATTGTATTTTATATGTATTCTTTGAATTTTCACAATTCTATGAGGTATGGATGTATGTATCTATTATTACTATTATTATCATTCTTACTATATACAGGAGGAAGCATAGAGGCACAGTGACTTGATAACACAGCTACAAAGTGGCCGCATGGCAGGTGAGCTGGGTCAGCCTGGGCCCTTAGTCCACATTCTTAACCCCTGCACTGAGCTGCTTGTTGGCCCAGCATGGATGCCACTCCACACTGCGATTCTCTGTGTTTCTTCATCTGTATAAACGTTCAGCTGGGTGTTCAGTGTGGCATGGTATTCATGCGATTACTCCAGCTACAGACAGGCATCCACAGAGCTTGGAGAAACTGCTTATTTTGATTTATAAATACCAACAATGGTGACAAGCATGTAGTAATTGGCAGAATTTTCATCCTTTTTCACATCAGACTTAGAAGTTCTGCTCTTGCCAGTGGTAAATACTTTGTACTTATTTTGAATTTTGGACAGTGCTTTAAATAAGTATTTATAAATGTGTATATTTTTGACTTTGTCTGAGGGACAGGAGTTTGATTTCAAATGTTTATCCCCTCTGATAGCTCTTTTTAGTCACCCACAAATGGGTGCTACTTTCTCAACAGCATAGTCAAGTTTAGGAAGAATTATTGGAGAATAATAAAAGTAGTAATTAAAAAAATAAAGGGCAATCATCAATATTCCAATAATTGTTATTAATGCAGGCCTTGTCAGTATTGCTAATATAAAACACAAAAGGCTGATTTTTAGAAAATTGGTACCTATAGTATTAAGAACATAAACACTGGAAAAACTAAAACAAAAACCCAGAATCTGTGCACCAGCCTTCTTTAGATTGGTCGAGGCAGCTGAAGTTAATTCTACTAATAAGTAACACTTGTCAGCAAAGTGTTGAAGACTAAAGATTTTGGAAAATGATTAAAAATTGAAGAATGTCCTCTGAGCGTATGGTAGAGGTGTGGCATCAAATTCAATGCCAAACACAAATCTGTCAAGTAGGGGCAATGTTTTACCTCTGAGGTGGTTGGGAAGCTTAGATCAACACCAAGATGCCACATTGGGGGTTTTTGAGTTGTTTCATCAACCTAAGTGGGAGGCTAAAACTAAACTGGGATTTTGTGATTAAATCAGTTTGTTTGTTTTGATGAATTTATAATTACTGAACCCTGTTAGAAAAATGAATTTGTGAAATACACAATTGATCTAATATACAGTTGGGAAAATGGTTTACTCTTATGTCCTACTTAGTTTTTTACTCATATTCTCAACTATTGGTCTACAGCTTCATCATGTTCGTGGTGGCTGCAGGGCTGGGGTGTAAGTCCCAAGGGAGAGGCCAGGAGGTGTAGAGTTGGGGCAACTGGCTATAGCCTGGAAGTCTGAAGGAGACTGGACTTCTCTTTCTACTCCAGAGGTTTACAACAGCAGACTGATGGATGAAACTGGATTTCCAGACTAACAGAGAACACTTCCCTGTTTGGTCTCCTCCAAAGAACTTGTTTCCTCCTAACCATTTGTAGTTTTGCATTTGACTGTCCCAAGTTGGAAAATCTAATGAAAAAAATTGGAGAGAAATACATGTTGCATCATTCCTCCATGACTCCGATTCTTAACACTACCTGTTTTCCCCAAAGAAACACTCGGATATTCTAAATGGATAAATGGGTTGAGATAGGTTTTGGCAATATGTCTTCATGCTTGTATCTCTTCTGGGTTAATGTGTTATGGGAGAAAATATGGCTTCTTTTAACATGTGGCTCAGTGGGGATGTGTTTTAATTTTAGGATCTTTGCATATCTGTCTGAAAATCTCTAATGTTGAAGGCCATTGCTTGGGCTGAAGGTGACTGGAGTGCCAGAACACACCAAAATCTGAAGGTAGCTCATTCACTAATTTATTTATTCATTTAATACACATGTATTAAGTGCTCATTCTGTGCCAAACACTGTTATAGGCAAACTATTAAAAGAAGGAGCCTAGTTAAAAGGGCTCTCTATGTAAAGGTGACTTCATTGTCGAGGAATTGTTAGCCTCATGGGCTGTCCACCTCAGTGATCTTCATAACTGGACCCCAGACTTCCTGTCCAGGATTTGACAAGTCCTAGGTGTGATTCATTATCTTTAAGGGTGCTTGAAGACCATGGTTATGAACTACCAGATTATTTCTTCCTCAAAGTTTTATACATTTCCCCTTGGCTTATCATTATTAAATTTCTTGAACAATGTTTTCAGACAAGACAAAGTACCTTAGAATTTTAACCAAGTCCAACATTAGCACTTTATATATATGTTTATTTATTATATGATATATAATACTTATATATAAATATAACATATATTTATACATATAAATATAACTTTAATGACATAGGACAGTATTTAAAATAATCTAACAAACACGTCTAGACCCCTTACTTGTAGCTTTACTGAAAAGTCTCAGATATCCAATTTCAATTAAGGCTGGAGGCTGTCTTGAGAAATAGATCTGAAGGCCCAGATCAGTAGTTTAGGAAGAATATACAGCTTTCTTCACATAATAATAGTAATTAGGAGAGATAACATGTATTGAGTATGTGCTAAGTGCCATATATAAATTATGACCTTGCCAATCTTTCAAGTATGGAGAGGAAAAAAAGAGATATTCTTTAAGGAAAAAAGAAGTCACTCTAGAAACCAGGAAGCTTTGCTTGTTTGTCTTTCTGTGTGTAGATTTGTTTGATGGTTACACATAGATCTATTGGAGCAATGTTGTGTTTGGACAAACACCAGCCAAAATATCTCAAGATACAGAACTAAATACAGCTCTGCTTCTACTGATCAGGAATTGAAAAAAGCTGCATTTCTTTATTCTCAGTCATTTGTTGTTGTTGCTGGTTTTCTTTTTAAACTATGAGAACAAAAGGAGAATCCCAAACAAAGATTATTGGGTTCAGCTATCAAATCCCGAAGAGCTTGTGAAAACAAGAATACCTAGATTCAGCTATAACTGCTAATAAGGAATATAAAACAAGAACTAGTGGGGCTCCCACGAGGACTTCTTGGGGAGTATATCAAGATTTTGTGCATGCTCAAGTCCTTGTGCCTGTAGGCTGAGGATTAGAAATGTCTGTTTGTTCAGTGGTATCAGCAAGGTATTCCTTAAGAGTATGCTGCTAATATGAAGGCAGCTGTGAAAAAAAAAAATCACATCAAGATGAAAATGCTGATGATTGCTGAAATAAGTAATATGTGTGTAGTGTATCTTATCTTAACAGACAAATCTAAGTGTTTGACTTAAATAATTGCAAGACTTTCTAACTCTTTTGATTTGAGGAAAGGAAAAATTAAGTATCAGGTGATCCTTGTCACAGAGGAGGGATACACACAGCTGGGGTAAAATATAGACACAAAGAACTTTCAGACTTTGGTTTCCAAAAACATAAAATTTTAAGTATCTGTAGAGAACTCTAGGCATAGAAAAAAAAATCTGAGAGTTTGAGGGGAGGTATCTTCCTCTGTCTCTCAAACCAGGCTAGAAAATGTTTCCTTAGAAGTGTTGGAGGTGTGGGGGAGTAATGGAGAAGAAATGAAAGGGTGGAGATTTGGAGGATTTGCAGAGTGGTCTTGTATCCCGCTCGCAAGGCATAGTCCTGATGCTGAGCCAATCAGTGGTTCCATCTCCTTGGACACTTGCTTCTGGAATGACAAGTCTCAAGACTCCTGTGAGTAATTTTGGAACAAAGGCTTATTCCCTCCCTTTGGAGAGTGTGATGAACCATTTTTTGTCAGCATGAGGGAAGCTGCCTTCAACACAAAGCTGACTCACAAATGAGAGAAAAAGCAAGGCAAGTTCAGCAAATGATTGGAGTCCTGATTGACATCAGGAACTGCTGTGTTCAATTGCATGTGAAGTCCACTCTATATTAAAACTTTCCATCTACGTAATATAACACATCTCCTTTATTATTAATTAAACCACCTGAATTAGGTATTCTGTTACTTGGAATCAATGGTATCTAACCTGATAAGACAAATAATATTCTTAATGTACTTTCTGTATGTGTCCAAAGCTTTAGACATAAACTCAATCTCCCCACCACACTGGGAAGTGAACATCATTACCTCCATTTTACAAATCAGGAAGCCAAGACTCAGAATTGTTGCACAAAGTGGCAGAGCAGGGATTTGGATCTGGAACCATCGAGACCCAAAGCCTGGACCCTTTCCTCTTCTGTCATATCATATCCCAATCACAGAGTCCCAGATCACTGGCAGATGTTTCATTAATGTGTGTGATCAGTGTGTTACATGCCTTCTGCTGATTTCTCTCAGGACCTGCTCCCAACAACCAATGTTTCTGAGGTATAGACCACACAAAAGCACTTTTTTTTTTTTACTACTGAACTCCCTGATAGGATTCAGAAAATACAAATCAAAGTTATAATAACAGATTAGAATCTATTCTGAAATAGACTCAAGTATTTTAGGAGCAGAATTGAATGCGCTTCTTCTAAAGCCTGCCTGAAATGGCAACATGAAGTAGCAGAAAGCATGGGGGTTTGAAATTATATAGATCTGGGTAAAAATTACAGCTTTGGGACATATGGGTTTACAGGATGGCAGATTAGATGTGATTAATGGATTTGCTATCAAAATCCCATTGAAAATCCAAAAGAAAATGAAAAAAATTGCAAAATTCACAATGGCAATGACAGTTAAATAAGAGACTATAGTTTAAAATCTGGCCTGCCTTTTCCTCGATGGCATCAGTGAAGGGTGAAGGGTTGAGAAGCACTTTCCTAGCTGATACACCATGTACTCTACCTAAAATAGTCTCTCCAGACGGTATTGAAAAACTCTAATTGATCCCCTCTCTATACACAAACTCCAGGAAAATGAAGGGTCACACAGTCATAAAAACTCAGAGCTATTATACAGTTATGCATAAAATGTCTTCTAAGCCAGACTAAGCCAAATCATCTATTTCCCACTCTGACAGTGTCCCAGTCTGTTAACCCTCTGAATGGTGAGTCCTTTTCTCTAATCCATGTAGTGTGTACAACTCCAAAGGCAACAGTAGTGCAGGAGGGAGAGAAGCCTGGAGAAAACTGCACTGTATGATGAGCTGAGACAAATCTCTTGTGTGGATTTTTTCAGCCAAAGAAATGAAAACAGAGATGTAGAAGAGTAGTGAGTACAAAGGGCTGAGAGAAGCTGCCAGATTGAGAAAGGGAATATTGAGGAACTTCAGCCCAGTGGAACATCACTAGATGAATATCGTCTAGGAATCATACGTGAAGCTGTGGGCTCTGTTTAGACGTGTGGAGGAAAGTGCAGAATCTGAACATGTAGACCTCAGGGAGTAGTGACAATTCAACAAAGGCATCTCACGACAGTCATTGAACTCCAATTGAAAGATGAGTAAACAGAAAAACAAAACACACAACCCAAGCACAGGAGGCAATTAAAAAAATATTGACAAGGGGAGGATACTCAGTAGATGTGAGTGTGGTGAGATAACATTTTGAGATACTAACCTATTTTTTTCCCCTGATGCTTCACTCTTCCCTGTGCCTCCCACCCGTACCCTATTCAAGAATCTGGAAGTTCTATGCTCTTTGCTCAGGGAGGAGATGGGATAGGACAGAAAACAGAAGCAAAGGACTGTTGCGACTTTGTTTCCAAAAGCATAGGCTCTTAGGTGACTGGAGAAGATTTTAGGCATGACCAAAATGTTAGGGTTAAAGAGATAGAGGTCTACCTTTCCAGCCTGGCTAGAGGAAGGGGGATGGATTATTTCAGGGAGATAGACCCTGTATTCTGCTTTCTGGAGGAAATCTAGGGTTCAGAGAGGAAGTAGATGTGGTGAGTTTTGAGAGAATGGGTCTTGGCCAGTTTGGTAGAGATTTTGATATCCTCACATGATAAGGAAAGATTAGAATACATTTTGTGCCCATAAAATGAAAGGAAATAGGAGAGAGAGCTGTCAGACCAAAGAGGGCAGGCAGAGAGAAGCTCGTGATATTTTAGTGGTGATCTGTGCAGAGTAATGATGGAGAACCAGTAGAGGTAATAGCTACCTCAGGAGAAATCTGCATGGACATAAGATATTGAAGACCAGATTAGGGTCCCATCCCTTTCATTAAATGCCAAGGCACTGGGTTAAGTTACTTACACACAACTCTAAAGCAAGGGGAGGGAATCCCAAATTATCTGAGATTAAGTTTCAGCCATCTTGATGGAATGGGAAATAGACATTAGGTCAAGTTACTAATAGTTATTATAAAGTTGTATTTATTTGCACATCTGGGATGTAAACTGAGATACATATTGACTACATTGGCTATAATTATTATTACTTTCATATCACAGCCTTCACCTGAGTCCATTCTTTGCTCAATAAAGGCAATCTTTCAAAATAAACTAAATAAAAAATTTTATTGATAATATTATGCCACTTGTTGAGGTAACTGGAGATTCCAACATAGGTTATATCTGATACATAAGAAAGACTTCAGACTTAATCTAGAGACTTAGTTCAGGTGGTTCAACAGTTTGGTAAAAGGACCCACGAGTCAGAAAAATGTAAGTGCAAACTTGACTGCATCCATTTCTCCTGTGAGTCAAGTACGTATACCCAGTGGTATAAAATCGGAACTCCTGTTAATGAAATACACTTGCAGGCTAGTTCCCTGACCGTGAGGCTAAACGAGACCAGTAGAAAGCTCATTTATATGAGTGAAAACCACCTCTAAAAGAAGCTAGCTTTTAAGCTGCCTTTAGATCAAAGTGGGTATTTGGAGAGAAGCTGCTTACAGGTCCATAGAACACTTTGATGTTGGTCGTTTTCTCCTTGAGACTGGAGAGAGGGCTCGCCAGCCTCTGAAACCCCATCCGGGCATCTCTATTGTTTAACTTGCAGGTAAAATTTTCGACTAAACTTGTGAGACTAATAATTCAAATGGGGACGTTGACATTTTATTACTGTCTTCCAAAAGTAAAAGACAGAGGAATCAATTTTCTGCCACTATTTCCAAATTACAGAAATATATATATATATATATATAAAATCTGTTTCTGATTTTTATTCCACTGTGCTTTTAAAAGCTTTGGAAGAACTGTGTGCTGATCTTTGAAGCTGTCTGTATGAAATATCCTGTTGTATACTCTGGGTAGCTCTTCTGTCCTATTTTTCTTTATAAATCGTCGCTAATATTTCACTTGGAAATGTTTCATTCAGTGGCCTTTTTTTCATTCTGTAGTTCTAAGTGCTTCCTATGTACTAAGCACTGTGTTTTATGCTGACTTTGTGGAAATAACTAAGACAGTCTTTTCCTCCCTCAAGGAGCTCAGAAGTTCATCAGTACAATTCCATGATATAAGGATTTTGATAAGGACTTGGTGTCAGCACACATTGGGTATGGAGTGTCTAAATGGGAAAATCTCAAACCATCAGCATTGGTGAGGCTATGTCGTGGCAGGCAGATCATGGGAAAAGCCAGGCTCAGCTGCCTTCACCATGAGACATCCATTTGTAACTCTGATGTCCTACCAGAGAGTTACTCTCTTCTCCAAAGGGACTACCTTCCTCACCTCTCCCATCCCACCAGGGCTGGTAAAAATGTGTGCAGTATGCCCAGGGGCAGAATTCAGGACTCAGAGGTCCTAGCATGAGAGAAGAAAGGCAGAGTCCCAGATGGTGCCAGGCAGACAGAGTGAGAGAAATCATTCCCAGAATCAGGGAAGTCACTGGACATGCAACAGAGCAGGAGAAACCACCGAGAAATTACTGGTGTTCTGTTTTTCACTGCTGTGGCCTCATCAGCAAGACTTGAAAGTCATGTGGATTACCCACTTAAGAGGTTGATGAAGGCATACCACACCTAAGACTCTGGCTCTCCTGACTTCCAGAAAAGGCAAAAAAGCTTTTAGGTAGTCCTACATCCTGCTGGCAACATCAAGATATTTCTGGTGATCATCAGGGGCTGTTATGGGAAACCAAGAGGTAAGGACAAACCTCTTGTGTTTCAGACTAGTGGTACCATGTGGCCACGAGGAGCAGCATCAAATAACCACAAACCACAGAGGCAGAGAACCCTCTCCAGCTGGAAGGCCCAGGGGTCTTCCTTCAGGCTCAGTTAAGTCCCCCAAAGGCAGAGTGAGAACGAGGAGAGAGTCCCTGAGTGGAGGATGTTGTACTTTTCATCAGTCATGACATGTGGCTCTCTGAGTTGGTTGTAAATCGGACTTTCTCAGCCTTGGAACTGTTGACATTTGGGGTCAGATAGTTACTTGTTGTGGACACTGTTCTGTGCGTTAGAGGGCATTGAATATCTCTGACTTTAACCCATGGGATGCGAGTAGCACCCCCGCCCCATACCAGTGTGATAACCAAAATTGTCTCCCAACAATGCCAAATGTTTTTGGGGTTCTCCAGCTGAGAATCACTAAATAAATATGATAAAATTGGAAAAAGAGAAAAAAGACATTATTTGAACTTAAGCCTTGGAAAACAGTCCAGACCCATTACACCTGGGTTACAAGTAACGCACGGCAGGAGTTTTATAGGGGGACACTAACATCCTGTAGGGGGGAAGCCAGGCTGCAGGGGTTACAGAGGGATCAAAAGGAAACTCAGGGGTTTAATGATGAAGCGGCTTTGTCTTGGAAAGGAGGGAGGATTTCAGTCTCCACTTACCTGTCTGAATGCTCCTGAACACCTGAGCATTTGGTGGGTTCATGGCAATGCATACAGCAGGAAAAGCTGGCTGTTGGGACCGTGAACAGCTGTACTTGACTGCAAAGGCTCCTTGGGAACTGTGGGATTCCTGTGGGGTAGAGGACTGTGGAGAGCAGAGGGGCAAAGCAGAAAGAGGCAACTTTGGTAATTCTAGACCCCTGTGGGTTTTTTGGTGGAGTACAGTGGACTATCAACTCTGCTGGAGACATATGTGCTTTTGCAATATAACTAAATGGTTTTTCTCAAATTTCTGCAGCTTTCATTTGCGTATTTATGAAACAGACTACCTGCTAGTTAAACGTGTTGCGGGGTTCTTTTTCTGCCTGGGGGTGATTTTATTCTTAGGGGAAAAGGATGCTATTTCTTTCTGTAAGTCTCAAATATTACATGCATCAGAGAACTCAAGGAAAAAGCTTTTATTCTCTTGAGACAAACACAAATAACTCCAGTTTCTTCTACTTCTTGTTTAAAGCTACCTCATAAAGTGCTATCACAAACATGCTCCAAGGATGAATTGTTTAGTGTGCTATAAAGATTGTGTGCAAATACACACACATATTGCATTTATATGCCACATGTAGTTATACTGTATTCTCTAAGAGCACTTTAGAGGACTCAATATAGATTTTATTCAGTGGAAAATAATAAATACAGAAGAATAAAAAAACCACATGTTATAATATAAATAAATGATGGATATAAAAATTTCAAAATTTTCTACTAAAAGACTGAAATCTAGACATTTGGTAATGAAATACTGATTTCCTACTCGTGCTGTTTTCCATCTTTAAACCAGATGGTAGTTCTCAAAATTCAGGTTATAAAGGCATAGCACAACTTGCATTTTTTCCTTTTTATGTTTAATGGTAAACTTCACATTGGCAGAGAAGGCCTCCTTGTGGTAGAGACATCTCATTCAGTACACGTGACCTGGTGACCATATTCCCTTACACAAAGGGATTAGGTCGCCTAGTTCCATCTCCACTTCAAATACCTTTTGTTAGAAGTCTGCCTCCCAAGTGGGCATCATTTTTTTTTTCCCTTCATATTTTCTACATTGTCTTCCTTTTGAAAGTCCTTCATTTGGGAGTTAGGATTCCATCAATAACCCCATGGTGATGGGGGCTGGGTAGGAGAGAGCCAGGAGAGTCTGATGGCTTACGTGACCCAAACCGATCAAACAACTTCAAAACTAAAATGCTGCTTTACACATTCAGAATCAAACTTCACATGGCTACCAAAAATGTGCCGTTAAGTCCAGGCATTGTCTTATTTTCCCTGCTTTATCTCTAGCCCCTAGCAGAGTATCTGGCAGATAGTAGACCTTGGCTACATAGTTCTTGAATAAATAGGTGAGGGATAATTCTGCTGCCTCAAAGAAACAAACAATTTCAAAGAAACAGACATATTCAGGTTAGTCTAGGTGGCTGATTTGTCAATTTTGTTCACATTCCAAAGCAAATAATCCATTGTTTGGCCAAAAAGAAAAACATACTGACACACAGCCAAATGAGAGCAATACACAGGTATTCAAAGCTAATGGACATAATGTAGATGTGTGGATGGTTGGGTAGCAGAATCTCTCACTGTGTTTAGAAGCAGGGCTGATCCGACTGATGTCTAGAATTCAAGGTGCCCAAGGGAGTCAGTCATTCTTCCGGAGGTCAAAAGGATCTTTGTCGTCACAGGTTTAGGAATACGTGGTTATGTTGTAGCCTGGCAAGGCAGAAGATGAAACAGTGAAAAGATTGCTATATGTATGTGTAATGACCAGGGGTTTGACCTCATTTCAGCTGCTAAACTCCTGCTACTATCCCCTCTGCCGTTGGTGCGAACTAAGAGAGAATCTAATATTTCACAATCATAAAACCTCTTACTGGGTACAGAGTCTCCATGTTGAAAGGCATTTTTTTTTTTTTTTGTAAAGACAAAAACATAACTATCTGAATTGTAGCAGGCTTGAGGATGTACATAGTCAGTATAGAATTTACAGCCTGGAGTACCTATCATGGGCATGGTCACAAAAATAAATAAACCTCCCAAATCAATTTTTACATGAGCCAATGATTTAACATCCTTTCAATCATTCTCAAAGCTGTAGGATAAATAATATGAAGGCCTGCTCCTTCAGTGGACTATTTAGTGTCTTTTATTTTAGGAGAAAAATAATAATCTAACCACAACAAAAGTGTAATAACAAAGCATTGTCCAACCTGAGTTGTGAAATACATACCCCAATTATCTACTTCATTTGTCAGTGAACATTTGAAATAGCCTTACAAATGATTGGCAGTATTCCATGATATAGAGAAGCTACTGGCCAGCATTAAATTTGTGGACTAAATTTTGATTCAATAACTAGTTCAAATGCCTGCTTTGAGGTAACCCTGGGGCTCTCAAGTTGGCCAAGACAGATCATGTATAATGTACTTGTTAGAGAGCTAACTTGGGTGTGCAGCTTTGTGGGGAGTCCCTCTGCCTGTCAGGCCCAGCTCAGCGGCCCCTCTGAGTCTGTTTGGAGATTCTTGAAGTCTCTTGTAAACCGTAACTAAAGTGAGGTCAGTGGTGGAACTGAGGCAATATAGCCCATGGCATTGCATCAGAGCCCCTAGGGCTATGAGGAACCTTTGTGACTTGACAAGTTTCAAATGGTAATGAGTGTGGTTATTGAATAGTCTGTCTAGCTTACTCCCACTTTATCCCGGATCTACCACACTGCCTAGCTTATAGTTGCTGTGTGTATTTGTAACATGTATTTGTTGAGTAAATGAATTCAGAGCTAAGCAAGTTGGTAGCAAGGAACAAGCAGAGAAGAAGAAAAACATCATCCTCTGCCCCAGTAAGTTTGTTAAATATTCAATAAATGTAACAAGTTTCTTTTTCACTCCGGAGCATCTCGGATCTTTAGTATGTATTGTGAATCTTCAGGAGAAGAATTAATTTAGCAAAGCAGTTTCCCAACTTTTTTTTTTTTGAGTGTAAAGCCCTTTGTTCTCAAACTACTGATTAGCCTCTCTCTGTAGTACTTGGACTAATGCATTTATAAATCAGTGTGATGTAATAAGCTAAAAAAAATATGCTTCAACTTCAACTGAATTTTGTTTGCTAGTTTTAGAAATACTGTGTGTGTGTGTGCATGCGCCTGTGCTGGGCCTCCATGACAATAGAGTGCATAAAATTCTCAAAATATGTGAGTGCATCTAGGACACCTATAATCTATTCTGGAGCTCGGAAGTAACATAAATCCTGATCCTTAACCTGTTCAACATTTGCAAAAACAAATTATGTGCTGCTAAAGATTACATAAGCACATGGGGGGTTCTGTTGTGTGCCTGCATCCTAACACTTGGGGAATTTGTTAGTCATTAAAGATTACTGAGCCCTGTTGCCCCTCCAGAGTGTCTGGAGACAGGCATAGGGAGGCCTAGGAATCTGCATTTAAAACTATCCCAAATGATTCTAAAGCAGTTAGGTCAACGGACAACGGTCTGAGTTAACACTCACAAACAACATTACAGTGTATCACTACACAGGTCAAATGTATTGCTTTCCTAATCCAGGGTTCCCCTCTATGGCAAGTTCATACCTTTTAATCACTTCTCTCTCCTCCATCTTTGGAACAGATTGTAGTACCCTAGGATTATGATAGAGATTTGTGTCCTTCCAGGGGAAGAAAAGTCTCACTCAGACTTTTCTTTGAGACTCATTTTTCAAGTTACACTTATTGGTAAGATCTTGTTTCAGCAGGGATTGATCTTATAAATTGAGTTTGAAGCTATAGGAATAATGAGGGGAGGAGGGATGCCATCTAAGCAAGGGATCCTGGGCACATCTCCTTGAGGTCAGACTCCCTCCCATCTGCCAAACTGACAAATGGGCAGAGTGGCTGGTAGGATGGGGAGGCTTGGTGACTAGTGCCATAGGCTCTGGATTCAAAATGTTTCAGTTCCACTGCTTAATAGCTTTGGGGACTCAGTAAGTTAGGTAACTTCTCTGTGCTTAGTTCTTCTTTTCATTTGTAAGATGAGATAATAGTGTGTATCCCATAGGATTATGTTTGAGACTTAAATGAAATGGTTTCTGTAAAGGACATAGCCCCATACTGGCATACAAGCAATTATTACCTTGAGTGACAGTGGCCTCCAGCTCTTCCATTATAAAATTTGCCATCTTAATTGAATCCAGTGATAGTGGTGATATTGTCATTAAAATTAAAACAACCTACAGGCTGGGAGAAAATATTTGCAAATAATGCGACTGACAAGGGCTTAACTTAACAGAATATACAAACAGCTCATACAAACTCAATTAAAAACAAACAAACAACCCAATCTAAAAATGGCAGAAGACCTAAACAGACATTTCTACAATGAAGACATACAGATATCCAATAGGCACATGAAAAGATGTTCAATATCACAATTATCAGAGAAATGCAAATCAAAACTACAACGAAGTATCACCTCACACCAGTCATAGTGACCATCATCAAAAAGTCCACAAACAATAAGTGCTGGAAAGGGTGTGGAGAAAAGGGAACCCTCCTACATTGTTGGTAGGAATGTGATTTGCTGCTGCCACTATGGAAAACAGTATGAAGTTTCCTTGAAAAAACTAAAAGTAGACTTACCATACAACCCAACAATCCTACTCCCAGGCATGTATCTGGAAGAAGCTCTAATTCAAAAAAATACATGTACCCTAAGGTTCATAGCAGAACTATTTACAAGAACCAAGACATAGAAGCAACCTAAATGTCCACTGACAAATGACTGGATAAAGAAAATGTGGTGTATATATATATGTATATGCACAAGGGAATACTACTCAGCCATAAAAAAGAATGAAATAATGCCATTTGCACCAACATGGATGGACCTAAGGATTATCATACTAAGTGAAGTAAGTCAGAAAGAGAAAGACAAATATCATACAATACCACTTATATGTGGAATCTAAAAAAAAAATGACAAAAATAAACTTATTTACAAAAGAGAAGGAGACTCACAGACATAGAAGTAAACTTATGGTTTTACCAAAGGGGAAGGATAGGGGGAGGGATAAATTAGCAGTTTGGGATTAGCAGATACAAACTACTATATATAGAATAGATAAACAGCAAGGTCCTACTGTATAGCACAGGGAACTATATTCAATAGCTTGTAATAACCTATTATGAAAAAGAATATATATATGTGTGTGTGTAATGGAATCATTATGCTGTACACCAGAAAGTAACACAACATTGTAAATCAACTATACGTCAATAAAAAAAATTAAAATAAAACTATATAACCATACATGGAGTACAGCTTTGAAGCTCAGTAAACTTAGGATTGAATATTAACTCTATCCCTCACATTTACAAGATGTATGAACTTGGACAAGTTATTTAACCCACGCGAACCTGTTTCCGTAGCAGTAAATAGGGCTAGAGTACCTAAGAATAAATGATTGCTGTTATCATTGCCATTGACTTTGAGTTACTCAGGCACTTGACAGTTCATTGTCCATGTGAGATCGATTTAAGTGTTCCTGAATCTTTCTAAACCTCATTTCATAACACGGAGTTCATTGAGAAAGTTCCCTGACTTTCCCACCAGAATTGAGAGAATGCTGAGACTCGGAGCCAGCTGGAGTTGCAGGATCCACCCCAGCAGGGAATGAGTGAGGTGTGAAATGGAGAGAAACCAGATTCTAAATCCATGGCAAGGCTGATCTCAGGTAGAAAGAGAAGCTCCAAACTGTCAAGACCAAGGTGGGAGTGTAGAGGGAAAGCAAGGCATTACGGAAGAAACCACAAGAAGGCAAGGCGGACTGAGTGCGTCCCAGAGAGACTGCGTAGAAATTTTCTCCCAGACAACTCTCCAGCGTAGGAGGAGCCTTCCAGGAAACTGCTAGATGCGGCCCTTGGCAGATAAAGAAACTGTTAAGAGAACCATGGCAGTTTGGACAGAACCAAGTGGTATTAAAGTTATCAGTATTCTTACTTTCCGTGTCATACTTTGAGCTTCTTGAGACTAGAATCTGTGTCTCAGCCCATTTTGAATCCCTGATTTGGCTGGAAGTCAGAAGTAGGTGTTTGATAGGAGCTGGTTCAAAGAGATCAAAGGTCAGTCTTGTGTGAATGCATCTCACTTCTCTTCAATGTTTAAGCCACTTTTTAAATATCCAGGGCTCCTTAAGTTTGATTATAGGTTTTGAGAAAGTTTTTCACATTTTAATCAGCCCAATATTCTTTGTAGTAAGAGCTCAAATTTATTTTCTGTATCTAGAATAGTTACTGGGTCAGAATATATTTCCTACTTAGCAATAGTGTGTAAATTGAACAGCAAAGGAAATCAGAGAACATTTTGGAAGCTTCAGTATCTTCCAGAACTTTTTTGTTTTACAAAAGCTTATAAAGATCTATGAAAATAAAAATGGGAAAGGTAATTTTTATTTTTCCAGATAAATTCTGTACTATTAGTTTGATGTGAACTTGAGAAAGTTGAAACTTGGCCCAAATAAGGAAGTACAGTTTTGGACTGCAATGACAACGTTCGAGGATTTCTTGTAAAGTCAACTGGTGTGCCGCAGAGAGACATGTATGTGTGATATCACTGATGGAAAATGAGAAAATGTGTGTTACTTAAAAGGAAAGGAAGTTAGGAGACATTTCTTACAAATCTCATCATTGTCTCTTAGTTTTCAAAGAAAGTAATCATGGGATAATTTAGGAATATTTACATAAAAATTTAAAGAACTGTATTATATTACAATATCCTTTTCAGACATCAACATACTTCACAACCAGCAATTTCCTAATCAAAGATTTCTTTTTCATCCTCTTTGTTGGGAGCAGCGCTTACATGCAGAGGTCTAGCTATTAATAAAACAGACACTCCATGATCGAGTCTGTGATTAGGAGCTGTCTGCTTGATTCCGAAGGTGGGATGCTCTGGGGCCTCTGGGTTGTACCTGAGGATGGAGAGTGTACTCGGCTTTCTGGTTTGTCTTTAGGATAGAAAGAACCCTTACTGTGATAGTTGGCAGAATGGAGATGGTTAAAGTCACTTAATTTTAAGTTCTGTTTTAGGAGGTATCTCATCTTTCTTTTACTCTTTTTGTCTTTAATGTTTTTTAGCTCTTGTCTATTTTATCATCGCTATTATCCTTAAACTCATCAAAAGTAGAACCTGTTGTTTGCTGAATTTCTGGAATAGTTTGCCCTCAACTTTAGTTCTGCTTTTCTTTGCTATTGAATATAGTAATAATTTTTTACAATGACAACTCTTGCTTGTTGCCCGTTTACTGTGTTCCAGGCATGGTGTTAAGTAGCACATACATATTCACCATTACAATCTCCTCTCTCAAAATCATTCTAAAGGCAATTACTAACTACACTGAAACTACAAAAACACATAGCCCTTGTTTCTGGGTCAAGAATTTTACGTTTTTTCAAGGCCTTTTCCCCCTGTGATGACTGACTGCCTTGTAGTGGTGGTTGCTGAGGACACTAGATCCTGCTGCAGGTGGGTCTGCAAGCCCATGGTTGTTCTTCTCGCCTAGAGTTTCCTTCTACTGGTTCTCTCAAGGAACAGGATCTCTTTCTGGAGCTCATTCAGCTTTGGATTCTACTATTTGTTCTCCTTTTAGTATTATTGATATACTTTTATGTTTCTTGTTTAAAGTTCCAGTTGAAGGAAAAAAATCATCATCATCCTTCAGAATATCCAAATTTCTTTATCTCTACGAGGAGGAGGTCATTTTGTCTTTACATAAATATCAGCTTTTCATCTATAGTTATTAGATAAGAATATTAATTGTTCTGGGCAAATACAGGATTATTGGAACTTCCATGAACATGGCTGAATTTACAGTTTGGTGTGAATTCTGTGTCAGGCAGTTAGGTTTTATGCAGTGTTCCCACTGCTGTCGGAGCGTGATTGAGCACAGGGCTCCTCACTTTCCGCCCCTTTTACTGTAGCACTCCAAGTTCTAGCATTTAATATTTACAGAGGCCTTTAAAGTCACAAAATACCGTATAATAACCAAGACTTGATCAGGAGACTTGCTTTGTGAACGAAAGAGGGAGAGCTGCACCTCCGTGGAGCTCTGCTGTCTCCAGGTCCAGGGGCAGTGAACCCTGTACCAGGAACGGTCATTTGTCCCATTCACCACTTGGGCAGACGGAGCAGGTGACTAGTGACCTCTGTAGAGCTGTCTTCAAACTCTGAGATGCAGGAGTCACAAGTTAGCCTGCAGAGCTCAGCAGCCTTTGGAACATATCATCACTATTAACACAAATGAGTGCGTTTCTCTTCAGTTTTTCTTCAGTGTGGCGGCGCTTGCACAGCTGAGCTGCCAAAACACATGAGGTGACTGGCCTTAGGCTGGGATGATCGTGTCTTCTGATCAACTTTAATGATCTTTCTTCTAGTTTTAGACAGACCACCTGAATCCCCTCTCCCAAGATGGATGGACACCTCTGGTTTCATTTCAGTAGGCCATGCTCCAGGACCTAGAAGAGGAAGCTATATATTATTGTGTATATATGCAAACCACTAAATATGTGGTGTATATGTAAATGCATTGAAAAATGTCTGGAATTATATCCAACAAGATCTTAAGAGTGCTAGGGTATATACATATAAAACCACACTCATTATTGCTTTGTGTAATTAAACAATGAAATGCACGCTTTTTTGAATGCTCTGCGAGAGAGCTCCAGTACAGTTAACTAGAGGTTACTCTGAGAAGGATGTAAGTTCTATAAATCCTAAAAAACTTCTTAGCCTTACGCAATCCCAAATGCCCATTTCTACAACCTTTCAACATTCTCCCATGGAAGAGGGCAAGTAAAGGTGATGGGGCTTTGTGCCAAGAATAGGAGGTTTAGATACCATTCTTTGAGAAATAGACCTCGAGATTTTTCACAATCGTAGGTGAAATCTATTGTAATTTAGTCAAAAATTACAACTTTACAAATCTTTTAAAGATACATAGTAAATCGATTGTATCCTCATAATGGAACCAAATAGCTTGGGGACGAAAGTATGGGGACTTCTCATGTATACATTTTCTAATCTTTCAAATTTTGAGTTATGAGACTATATTATCTACTTTTAATTACGATAAAAATGAAAGTATCTTTCCAACATTTTTCCTGCCAATTATTTTACATTCCCCTGCCAAAGAACCAATGTATGATGTGTGGTAGGGTGGGGCCTCTGAAATTGAGAGTGTCAGTGTCAGAACCAAAGTCCCACAACAGTCCTCATTATTTCTACTGAATTTTTGAAAGATGCCCCATACAATTTTATTGAAAAAAATAGAAAAGATTAAATGACTCAATAAAATGAAGGAAATTTGTGAAAGATTGTCCAAGAGTTCTACTAGAAAATAGCCCTGGATCTAGATTTTTTTCAGCCAACTGAATTATAGCCAACCTTTGAAATGAGTTATTCCTGTGCTAGTTAAACTATTTTTGTTTATGGAAAATGGTGTTCTTCAATCCATTTTAAGGGATCACTCTGACATCAAAACCTGATGAAGACAGCATAAAAAAAGAAAAATACCTGCCAATTTTCCCCTTTTTTTTGAACAGCAGAATTTTTTCATAGCTTCATTGTCCTGATCTATGCTTGCCCACTATTGCAAATGAAATTCTGAAGGGTCTATCAGAGACAGTGTGTGTTCCTGTCTAAATTTTTAATAGATGAAACTTTAGATACAGGTAGGAAGGAAGAACAAAGGGGAGGAAAGTAGATTATCAGCTCTAGCCAAAGATTAGACTTCCTTTTACTTTTTTTTTTTTTTTTTACTGCTGCTAAAAACTAGATTCCCATGGAAATCTTCCCCATGGTACACACATGCATGCATACACGTGCCATACTTCTCAGTAACACATCTCATGTCAGTTTCCAAAAGGTTCCATTAATCTGGTCCATTGAGTACTATTCTTTCAGGGACCCATTCCCAGTTTCTTATGTGTGGATCCTTTTTGTACATTTTCTCGGGAATTTTGGAATGGCAGCTCTCACTAACATCTTGTCTGGAAGTATCTTTATAGCACTCTAATTATTTAATTAAAATGTACCTGTACATTTTACTAAATCCGAGTCTTAGATTCTGTGTCTGAAACATCCCTCTTACCATAAAATGAGAAAATGAGAGCACGCTTTTTATGTTTTCATAGTATTTTGTATCGTGAACACAGTCTGATTTTACTTTGAGTGGAATCTCCTTACGGAATTAGAAATAAAGAAAAAACCTGTTTCCTCTAATTCTCCCTCAAGTGCTTTAAGTAATGCTGTTATTCCTTTTATTTGTCTTCCTCTTGCATCCCATGCAGAACAATTAACTGTCCCTGTATAATTATTCTTGCTCCCATATAAAGAATTAGCAATGGTTCCCATGCATTTTTGGAATTATATTTCTTATCTTTTATACCACATTACTCTCTCATAACCAGTTCTAGCTGCAAATCTATTACGAATTATTTTACGGGCAATTTATTCTTTTCTTCCCAAAGTCTAAGTATGATTTTTTTCCCCTATTACCACGACGTGACAAGTGTTTCAATTTATAATTTTCCAGGAATTCCTTTCATGTCCAAAGCATCTGATAGAACACACATGGGATCGTGAGCTTCCATTTGCTTCTGTACATTTTCAATTATAGATAGTGAAGCGCCCAGACCTCCTGAGCTCCCAGAACATATATAATCTCCCATAACTGCCGCAGGTCTCCAGCTGCTTCCATCATTGTGCAAACTGCGGGTCTCAGGTGGATCAGTGTGCGAGATTGTCCACGTGGGATTTTAAACTGTGTTTATTTAGAATTACAGATTGATGCTTGCCACCATCGCCTCTCAAACACATTTAAAAAGAATAATAAAAGCTCAAGCAGCCTGGTTTATTTTCCTGTCCACCCCGACGTAACTATTGGAGAGGAAACATCACAGTGAAGTGAAAATATTACAAACTCGGAATCAACAGAACTGGACTGAATATGGTTTACCACTTATTACGTGCATGACTTCAGACCAGGCACTTGACTTTTCTGAGCCTCAGTAAAATGGAGCTGATAGTAGGAGCTCCCTCAGAGACAGGGCTCATCTGAAGATTGATAGGTAATGAAGAAGCTTATAAATGATAGGTTTTGAAATAGGATGAAGTGTCACAATGCTCTGACTTGTGTTGAAGTTTACAGAATCAAGATCTGTAGGCCCAGGTTTTTAAGACTGGGAGTGAGGACAGCTCTCCTCCTTTTCCCCAGTTCCCACTCCCATTAGTCACTGTCACTGTCCTCTGCCTGCAGTTCCTGGGCTCATGCTCGAGGATGGGTTTCTCCTGAGACAGAAATCACATCAGAGTGCCTAGGGACCCAGGGGCGCGCTCCCTCCAGCACTGCTTTGCTTGGGGCATGTTAACTTTTAAATAGAGGAGTCCAGGGAGCAGTTAGATTTAGAAACGGAAGCTAGGTGAGTTTAAAAGTCAACAGTGAGGACTCAAACCAAGAAAATAAGCCCAAACGGAGAATAAGCCTTTTGAATTAGTAGACCTATTATAGCATTCTTTACAAAAGAATAAAATAATTAGAGGCCACCCAAACATCCAGTAATAGAGGACTAGTTAAGTACACTTAAAAAAATCACTTGGTAAGGTGTTATATAATTTTAATGGTTACATTCATGGATACTTTAGGCAATTCAGAAAATATCTAGGTTATAATGCTTAATAACAAAGCAAATGAAAAACTAAATATATGGTTTGATCTCAGTTATATGAAAAAAAGTGTAAAAAAATACTTCAGATTAAATACATCAACATGTTAATAGCGATTATCTCTGGGTTGTGAGTTTAAGGTGATTTCAATTTCCTGAATAATTTTCTGTAATTTTAAATCTCTAATCATAACCATATTTTGTAAGCAGAAAGGGTAGCTTTTGCCAGAAGACTGGCGTGGGTTTGATGAGGGGCATTATCTTAGAGAGTTGGCCATGGCCCAGGGTCAGCCCTCAGGCTGTCACCTTCCAGTGTTATCAGAAGGTCACTTGCCTAGCCTATAGCTGAGCAAATGAAGGTGGCTGGTCTTGAGAGATGTTTTGTCATGGCTAAGGGGCAAGGCAATAAATCACCCCTGCCCACAGCAGAAATCACCTCTCCAGTGATGGGAAGGCTTGAACTCCTAGGCCTGAACAGTGCTGAATGAAACACCGGCAGCTTCTGGCTCTTGGCATTTCCCTTTTCATGCATTATGCTGACTGTCCTCTTCACATGTAATTCATTAGATTTCTGCTTACCAAATACTATCATCATCCAGGTCTGCTTCCCTGTCTTTACTCCCAAGTCACGTGTGTCTCTTTCAGAGGCTTTCTTCTGTCTCACTTGCATTGTTGATTATCCATTGTGTATGAGTTTTATTTCTAAATTCTTGAAAAATACTTTAATATCATCCTAATGTACTGATGGCATGCATTCATGTCCACATTGGAAAATAACTTTTGGAAAGGTGCAGAGATTGGCTTGTTTATTTACTAAACACTCCGAGGAATGCACCTAGTTATGTCTTTTTAAAGTCATTGTTCTGGGGAGCAATACCGTTATTGCCAAAAATGTTCTTGAGTTTGTCCCTCTAGCTTGATCACCTGCCGAACTGTCCAAATTAAAAAATGATTTTTGGCAGTTTCTAAATTACTAATTGTCCCTCAGAGGACATAGAAGCTGCTCTGAAAAATCTACAGGAGACTCTGGAGGTGAGATCCACAGAGGAGACCTAGGGATCACTCACACTTGGTTGTGAACTGAGTGTCCACTTGGAAGAGTAAGTCAGTTAGGATCCACGAGCCCCAGAATGTCAGCCAAAATATCAGTTGGTATCTTACAGGCACATCTAATTATCACTCAAACCTGACATACCCCCAGCTTCGGAGGGAACTAAAGATCAGTAGGAGTTATCTACTCCTCACTTGACTTCTAGTGTACAGCAAATGAAATTCTTTTATGGCCTGTGAGAAGGTCTTTATTACCCTCAATCCCATAGTTCTAAGACACTTAAATTAAGAGGGAGAAGGCTAGGATTTGATGGGTACCATATGATGAGCACCTGCCATATTTAAGACAAGATATAATAAGGTATATGTATTTATCAAACGTATAGTATTTTAATTTTCATAGCAACCATTAAAATATATTAATATCCTTATTTTACAGAAGATGAGCCTAAGGTTCATAGAGATAAATAGTTTGTCACAAATTATTTTTAGAATATAGTTGTTGTACACCAGAAATTGACACATTGTAAACTGACTATACTTCAACTGAAAAAAAAAAAAAGAAAAATGCTTGTGCTGAAATTTGAATCCTGGTTTTTACAGCCCAAGCTTGCTCTGCTGCCCCATAAAGTAGAATTCTCACAAGACTCATATTTACTTTTTGGGAAAGGGCATTATATTTTTCATTTTGGAAATCTGGGAATTAGTGCATCATACAAAGGAAATTTTGTCAGAGTAAAATTGGTCCCCTGATTCTGTGGGGAGTTGCATGCCTGCAGCACCAGAGAGATAGTCGTGTTAATACGGTGACCTTTATGAGATGCTTGAAAAGCAAAGTCATCCCCTTCCCAGTGCAGATTTCTACCTGACGCTTTAAGAAGGGTGCACCAACAACCGTAATAGTAGTTTACATTTCTTGAGGGTTTTCTCTGCACCAGGCCCTGTGCCTGGAACTGCATGTGTGATGATGGTTAAATGTGGGCTTTCCCCAGCCAGAGAGATGCCTTGCCAAGGGGCAGAGTATCAAATGTGTCTCTTGAGGAATGGACTAAAAGGTATTCAATTATGGAAAATAGCACTGTAAATATTATATATATATATATATGTGTGTGTGTGTGTGTGTGTATATGTATATATATGTATATATACATATATATATATATATATATATGAATTTTTTTCAATGTAAGTATATTTATATATAATTGGGGAGTGGGACATCTGCCTCTCTCAAGACAGTGTTAAGGAATCACTAACAGCTTCTCCAGGAACATTTAACTGCTCTTCTTAGCTAATTATGCTGAGAAATGAATGAGAGCTGTTGGAAAGAGAGTGTAAATTATACAGATTCAGTCCACTTGTAGCAATAAACATAATGGATCTGGTACTAATGTGGGCAAATTGCATGAAAATGTAAATTATTATGAATTAGAAATTGATGCAGGATTAGGCTATGAAGGTAAAGATGTCTTTTTGTTTTTGTGGGTTGTTTTCCTTTTGTGAACTAAGGATAGTGTTTCCCCAAAGCTTCCTGGCTCCCATCCATTCCCTTCTCACATTTGCAACGTTTAGCAGCCGTATCGACACTGGTGTGCACATACATGTGGGCCACGTAAACAGATGACTCTCAGGTAAGTAGTAAATCGTTTCTCACTTTTCTATCCTTCTAGATTTAACAGTGAAAGAATCTCTTCTAATTTTAAGGGACTTCATTCCCAGAAGGTTTTCTTGTGTTTTCTGGGGCGTGATTCTTCTACACAGTCTACAGCATTTTCTGTTCTCTATGGACCTGATGCTGCATTCTCTTTCCTCAGACAAACATCTGTTGATTGTCCTCAGGGTTTGGCTTAACCAGGGAAGCCAAGTTAGCCCCTGGGAGTGTGAAATGAGCGTATTTAGCATATTCACAGTTTTTGTGTCTCACCCGTGACTGTATTAGGCCACCCTTTTAGAGTCTGGATTTAAGTAAATCTATGATTCTGGGTAAACCATGCTAGTGAAAAGAGTTCCTATATACACTGTCAAGAAATGGGGCCATGTTGGTTCTAATATTAATAAAGTACAATGATTTTCCAAATTATTTTATAATAACTTAAATGACTTCTATTTTTGTAGTTCCATAGATTGTACAGAATACTTTGTGCACCTGTGGTATCGTTTGACCTTTGCAACCACATGAGTTAGGTATTGTTATACTCACTTTGCTAGTGAGAAAATTTAAACTCGGGGAGGTTATGATTTATTTGTGATCACAGAACCATTAAGAGGCAGAGCCAGAAGCAGAACTTGGATCTTAAGCTCTTCCCTAGAGAGCACACTTAATTCTTTTGCAGAAAGGCTTTAAAGTTGAGTAGGCCTGCTGATTTTGTACAGGGCATTTTGAAGTAGGCAATAAAATAATAAATTAGTAATTATAATATGCATATTACTAAGGAGAGAAAAAAGCTAGTTTGATTGATATTCTGTGAGATTAGCCATTGTTACTTATAGGTTCCTGAGGGAACATCTGCCAATAGGCTGTGGGAACAGAAAATAACTAGTTAAAGGGCTTCAAGAAAACATGCAAAGGTTTACTCTTGTAGACTGTTTATTAGAAACTTATAGTTGGCTTCTTTGAATGCAGCTAAACGAGTGGTTGTAGAGGCAATAAATGGGGTGACTTTGACTCCCACCCCATGTCTGTATTCATTGAATACTGTGTGCTGGGTTCTGTGCTGGCTGTTGAGAAGAGAGCCATGAAGAGAACTGATCTCTCTGCTTCTAAATTTCTTTCCCTTTTCCTCAAGTCAGTCCATTCTCCACAAACTCCACAGAGATTCTGAGTGATCCTCCTAAAATGTCATCCTGACCGAGTCCTGCCAGTGTCATCAGGCTGTACCGAGCCAAGGGCTCACATGCATCTTATTTACCATTGTGTCCTCATTGTACTTGTGATCGTCAAGTCTAAGGCCCTTCACAACTTGGCTCCTGCTTCCCTCTTCCAGCCCCATCTCCCTTTCCTCACTTTCACTCTCAGCTCCAGCCCTGCTGAACTGCTATGTGTGGACCAGGGAGGGCACCAAGTTCATCCTTCTGCCTCAGTTCAGCCCTCACCCCTACTACCAGACTTCTCAGAACTGCCCCAGTGCTCTCCTGTTTCCTTCAGCGTGGACCCCATCATAACTTGTACCACGTGGTAATTAGATTGCCTGTTTTACTTGTCTGTATGCCTCCTGAAACAGCACTAGAACATATCAGGCATCTCAATATTTGTAAGAAGACCACCGGGTGTGTGAGGAAGTGAAGCAATACTGTACAGTTTCTCGGAAATTTTGTTTTGTTTTCTCTGTATCTCCAGCATCTGTTACAGTGCCTATCTCATAGTAAGTATCACTGTATATTTTCAAATGAATGCATTAATTTATGAATGAGAGACAACGCTTACACATACATTTACACACACATACATAGGTAGATATATCAGGACAATTATGTGTTACATCAAGACAGTTCAATCCAAGGCCTCTCTCACTTGGTTAGTTGACACTGTCTACGGAGAGCCCACTGAGGAAACATTCTGCGTGATACTGGGTGCTTAGGGAGTTATAATGACCAAGTGTACTCATTCAAGGAGATTGGCTACCACAGCTATATATTTAATAAAAATACATGACTTTCCTTGTAAGTACCCTTAAGTGGCCTCTTTTTGCCCCTAAGATGAAATGCTACCTGTTTAGTGTGGTTTACCATTCCAAACCCTGTGTTCTCTCCCTACTGTTCCTTTCTGGCCTCGGTGGCTTCCATTCCCAGCTTGTCATACCTTCTGTGACAACCATGTGGAATCACTTGCAGTTCTCCAAGCTCACTCTGCTCCACCAGACCCCAAATTTTCAATTCATCTTCCCTCTTTCTGAAGTGCCTCTTTTCAGTTCTCTGCTTAGAGAGCTCTTTCTCATTCTTCAAACCCACATTCAATATATCTTTTCTGTAAACACTGTTGTGGCTATTCCAAGCAGTTTGCACTTTACTTTCCTTGCACCCAGGATAATTTGGACAGACCTCCATAACAGAACCTCCGAAACAGAATAATAATTATTGACACATATGTCTTCATGTCTGGATGATGAGCATCTTGATGTCAAGGAATCTTCTCTATTCATCTTTGAGATACTCAGCCTTCTGCGAACTAATAGGCACACAATAAATGTTTATGTAATAATACACAGCCAGAAGCTGATTTCTTAATTTCACACTGTCTTAGTCAGCTCAGGTGACTATAACTAAATATCATAGACTGGCTTAAACAACAGACATTTATTTCTAACATTTTTGGAGGCTGGGAGGACCAAGATCAAGGTATTGGCAGATTTGGTCCCTGTGAGAACCCTCTTCCTGGCTTGCAGATGGCCATCTTCTTGCTGTATCCTCCCAAGGTGAAGAGAGGAAGCTCTGAAGTATAAGGGCCCTATACCTTTGTCTTCCTTTAAGGGCACTGATGTAGGGGTTCTGTGCTCATGATCTGATCTAAACCTAATAACCTCCCAAAGGCCCCACCTTCTAATGCTACCACATTGGGGGTTAGGGCTCCAACATATAAATTTTGGGAGGAAACAAACATTTGGTTCTTAACATACCATATATATTGTCATATTGTAATTGAATTTATAATATTTCAGTGGATAGGTCTTATTATTTTTTTTAGTTCAAGTTTCAAACACCACATGGAATTCTAATAATTTCCTCAGCAATACATATCATAACAATAATTTACCAGTTTTTGTTATGATATAAACTGGCATGTGCTTGACTTACAGGTTTCAGATTTCTGCAATTTTCCAGTACAAAAAATTTATGTGACCTAGTAAATAATCTATAAAATTACATACCAGTCCATTTTTTTAAAAATTGAAAGTACAGTATAGTTTCTAAAGGAAGCAGTCCCCAGAAGAGGAGGGTTTCAGCCAGCCTCCATGTTCTTTGTTAAGTTCTAAGATCTTCAGTATGTAGAGCACTATATTATTTTCAGAGTGTTAGCTGAAAATAATTCATAAACATGGTATTTTGCATCAGAATCCTTATTTTTACACTGGTATTTCTGTTATATATCTGCTTCTTTCCTTGATCAGAATCCTACCCTAAAGATGACTAAATGGTACCAAGGAGGCAGAAAATGGGGACATTGAAGGAGCATATATACATTTTTTAACTAAAATTTTCACTGGAAGAGTTGTATGATTAAAATAGAGCACAAGGATAATTGAGCTTAAAACTGAATACAAGAATAATTAGTGCTAGGGTGGATTTGGTTTCCAAAAAATATATAAATTATTTAGTTTAAAATGTTTGAGATAAAAATATTAATTCTAGGGTGTGAATTTAAGAATCCACTTAATAACAAGAATTGAGCAGCTAAAAGTATAGTTCAAATAAGATGTAAATGCTCTACGTGTGTGTTGAAAATCAAGTAGTTTTGATAATGTTTAATATTCATGCTATAATTAAAATTAATTGGGAAATGTATCACTTTAATAAAATACATTTAATTAATGTGGTTTAATAATTAAGTAGAGTTTAAAGGCAAAATGTAGTAATAATTGCAATTGTGAGTGGGTCTTAGAATATGAAAAGGAATATATTTGGTGGACATAAACCTATATTAATTTTGAGCTGCCTGAACTGTACTAATGTTTTCTCATATACCAACAGCCTCCATTCTAATTTAATACTTTGAAAAAAAAGTTATTGGTCAGCCTTAAACATGTGTGAGACTTCAAATTTAGCAACTTTTGATCATTAGCTTTAAAAAGTTACATATGTCTCATAGTCAAGTGAACAAATAATAGTTCTAGATAAAAAGATCAATGGAACAGAACAGAGAGCCCAGAAATAGACTCACATAAATATGGTCAACTGATCTTTGACAAAGGAGTAAAGGCAGTAACAATGGAGCAAAGATAGTCTTTTCAACAAATGGTGTTAGAATATCTGGACATATACACACAGGCAAAAATGAATCTAAACCAAGACTTTACACCCTTCACAAAAATTAACTCAAAATGGATCATAGACCTAAGTGTAAAATGCAAAACTATAACCTCCCACCTAGAAGATAACATAGGTGAAAACCTAGATGACCTAGGCTCTGGTAATGGCTTTTTAGATATAATACCAAAGGCATAATCCTGAAAGAAAGAATTGATAAATAAGCTAGACTTCATTAAAATTAAAAACGTCTGCTCTGTGAAAGACAGTGTCAAGAGAATGAAAAGATAAGCCACAGACTGGAGAAAATATTTGCAAAATACACACCTGATAAAGGACTGTTGTCCAAAATATAGAAAGAACTCTTAAAACTCCACAATAAGAAAACAGATAACCCAACTGAAAAAACGAGCCAAAGACCGCAACAGACCAAAGAAGATATACAGATGGCAAAGGAGCACATGAAAAGATGCTTCACATTATGTCGTCAGAGTAATGCAAATTAAAATGAGATACCTTCTCACACTCAGTAAAATGGACAAAACCTGAAGACAAAAAAAAAAAAAAAAAAGAATGGCCAAAATCTCAAGCACTGACCAAATGGTGGTGAAAATGTGGAGCAACGGAAACTTTCATTCATTGCTTTGTGGGAATGGAAAATGGTGCAGCCACTTTGGAAGACAGTTTGGTGGTTTCTTATAAAACTAAACACATTCTTACCATATGATCCAGAAATTGTGCTCCTTGGTTTTTATCCCAAGGAGTTGAAAATTTACGTCCACACAAAAATCTGCACATGGATGTTTATAGCTACTTTATTCGTAATTGCCAAAACTTGAAAGCAACAAAGATGTTTTTCATTAGGTGAATGGATAAACAGACTGATATATCCAGACAATGGAATATTATTCAGTGCTAAAAAGAAATGCGCTTTCATGCCATGGAGCCGTAAATGCATATTACTAAGTGAAAGAAACCAGTCTGAGAAGGCTACATAATATATGATTCCAACTATGTGATATGCTGGAAAAGGTAAAACTATGGAGACAGTAAAAGTATTAGCGGTTTCCAGGAGCTGGGGTTTGGGGAGAATAGGATGAATAGGCAGAGCACAGAGGACTTTTAAGGCAGTGAAAATATGCTGTATGATACTATAATGATGGATTCATGTCACTGTACATTTGTTCAAACCCATAGAATGTACGACACCAAGAATAACCCTCAGGTAAACTATGGTGCTTGGGTGGTCATGATGTGTCAATGTTGGTTCATCAGTTGGAGCAAATGTACCATTCTGGTGGGGAATATTGATAGTGGGGGAGGCTGTGCAAGTGTAGAGGAAGATGGTATAATGGAAATCTTCCATGTAATTTTGCTGTGAACCTAAAACTTCTCTAAAAAATAATGTCTTAAAAAACATATCATAATCTTATTCCTATTCACATCCCCATGTTCTGGTTTTCTGCTTCCCATCACCCTCAGTTAATAAATATCCTTACTATGACAATAAAATTATTGCTTTTTCTGAAAATTAAAAGTGGTTTTTCTATAAGATGTTACTCTATACTATAGCACAGCTGAAAATATGTTCCTCAGTTGTCTTGTGGTTAGTTCATATGCATTTTTAATATCAAATTTGCAGTGTAAATAGGTGAGAACATCCTAAAATTTTTGTTCTGTGATTAGATGTTTACCCACATGGATTCTTTTGAAGTCAGAAGAAGAGTGCAGCACAGTCATTGTCAAATCTGAAATGGCATCTCACACAAATCCACTGCTCCTTGTGACACACTGAGCAATAGAGGACCTGATCAATAGCAACATCAGCTCAATAATAATAATAACCATGTTCAGCATGTCAAGATACCATTCTAAGTAGCCTGCGTCTGCTGCCTTCTTTGGTCCTCAGAATGACCTGATAGGGAAGACGCTGTTACAGTTCTCTCCCTCTATGTTTTAAAGGTGAGGAAACTGAGGACAGAGAAGTTAAGTAAATGTCCAGAATCACAAAACTACCAAGAGCAGCACTCAGAATTCTAAACTGAGGTCATCTAGAACTGAGTTGGGGCTTAACCTGCACAGTGACCTGCACCTCTGGACTTAGTGCTCGTCATGAGGTGGGTGGGCATCTGTATTGCTAACCAGCTCTGTAGTTCATTCTCATATATACTTTTGAATTGGATAAACTAAGGCTTGAATTCTGACTCTCACATTTACCAGCTGTATAAAATTGGGCAAGCCATTTAATCTCTCTGAGTCTCAATTTTTTTGTCAGTAAATTGGGGGGATGTTTACCTTAGTGTTGTGAGTGAATTAAATGAGTTATCATATGTGAAGCACTGGTATAGAGGACATGTTTAATGAAGAGAAGACGTTCTCATTACTCTGGAGAGTTTATGAAGTCTTCTTATGCTCAAGTCGTACTCTTTAAGAAGCATTCTTTGGAGGGTGTGGTGGGAGGAAATCATAATGTCTATGGCTTTTTGCTTTGGGTCTACTTTGGAATTTTCTGCTTTCTCATTAATTCAAGAAGAGATACATTTTTAGTCTATGTTGTATTATGACTTCCAGTAAGTACTTTGACATGATTTCAGAAAAACTCTTAAAACAGAAATATATTGCTTAATGTGACACATTGTATAATAGAGAAAATGGCTCTATGCCCATGAGTCCTGGCTCTCTTCTCGTCCCCTTATGAATGAGAAGAAGCAGCTTAGTCTGTGAGCAAGTCCTTGAGCAGAAGAGATGAAACTCAGAAGAATATCATCTCAGGTCAGGCCTCCTGCCTTTTAGAGAAGACTCCAGAGAGCATGGATGAATGTGAGGAGGTAATATATTGGAATATGCCAGTGCTCTTAGAGCCTATATATAACCTTTCCCCGTTCCGCTGAGACACTCATTGCTTTGAGAATGGCTGGATTATTATGAAACAGAAACACTTTAATTTGTGTCTTCCAAATTTGGCTCTTGCAGTCCAATTCAGAGAAACAGTTGTGAAAGATGAAGCTTTTGATGTGCAAGACCTAGGCTGTTTGAGGGGAGACAAGCATTTCAGAAATCCAGAGGCCTGGAAGGAGTGGTACGCAAAGTTAATCCATCCACACTAGAAATGAAGAAGAGATGACTAGTCAGAAGTCCTCACCCTGGGAGGATGCAGGGATGGCAGGGCTGGAGGAAGCCCAGAGACTGAGGAGAGGAGGGAGACTGAGGAGAAGGCCAATGGGCTCCATGCTTGGAGAGTCCTCATGGAGGAGAGGGGCCAACCCAGAGGGACGCCCATCCTCTGCTGGTGTGAGACTTTCCATGACCGAACTATGAGACTGCAGGGCGTGAGCTTCATTGGCAGACTGTCCATCACAGTTGGAGTGATGGCTACTGCTGAGGTGCCATGTTAGCGCCCTTATTATGTCTAGGAGAGCTCCCTACAGACATGGCCTTTGACCCCCTGGCACGAGTGATGCTGTCGGCCTTGACACTTCCATCTGACCCATCTAAAGTCATTTGTATGGCTAATCCTCCACTCTGACAGTATGGGACATGCAACAGCACCCTCTGACCGAAAGAATGGGATACTGCATTTACCACTGGGAGTATTGCCCCCATCCCCCAACATCTGGACCTAAGAAGTGGAACAGAAAAGGCTTTATTTTTCCCCAACTGGGAAAATATTCCAAACATATCATCAGTTTTCTTTTTTCTTAATATATACAAATTTATAGCTGTCACTCCCTGTGAAGAATAAACATGGTGTACATTGTAAGAATGCTGTATGTCCTGTTTTTCACATTAAAGTTGGTCACTTCATTAGTTTATGAGTAAATAGTAGGAAAATGAACAGCAGAGACTGTGTTTAGTAAGAGGCAGCTGACTCTTAAGTGGGAGGGAAAGCAAAGGTAATAAAAGGTGAATTATTGGATTTTCCATTGCAGAAGTCATTTTGAGACAAATGCTGCTCGCAAGGAGAGCATCCTTCCTGTTTAAGCCGTAGCACATTAGTTGGAAAGTTTACTAAACTTGGCTGTACTGCTCTTTCAGCTTCAAAGTACCTTCATAGCTATTATTCCATTTGCTCCTTTTTATATCCTCATGAAGATGGAAGGCAGATATTTGTAAATCCTATTTTACAAAGACCACAGTATGGTTCTTAGGATGGGGAAATTGAAGAACAAAAGAACTAAGTGATCTTTGAGAAAGCTATTGCCGTGGATCCCTTTTGACATAAAAATGGTGGTGTTTACAATCATTTGGTAAATGCACATATGAAGAAAATGTAGACTGTTCGGAAATGAATGTTTTCGAAGTCTTCTGGGAACGTTGCTGAATCTGAATTTCTCCAGGAAATCATGTGTTCTATTCCCATGCAATTTAGGGTCTTTGGAAGGAGAACAGCAGCTTTGATTTTATAATAATACTATTAGTTCCTAATTTTTCTTGAAGAGACTTCAGTTGGAATTTGAAGGGCTCTCTCTGCCCAGGTTGAAGCGAATGTGGTAAATAATTCTTACCTAACACTTCCCAGCAGTAGTTGCTGCTTCAGTTCTTTGTCTTAGAGTATTTTATCTTCACCTTCCTTGGCATGGACACGTAGGACTCAAGTAACTTTATATTTGTCTGATTTGCTAATGCTGTTTACTTGGAAGGATCTTAGTGCCAAAAGGCAATGAAAGCCAGGATTCCTCTGGAGACCTTTATATGCTCTCTGCCACAAGGGGCTGATGAATGAAGAAGGTAGGACACTTGTCAGGACAGACATCTCTGATTTGGGAATGATGGTTGTATTAGCAGACTCATTCCTCCAATATTAACCCTGATGTTTATCACAGGGTGTAAGTATGATGCTATTGGTAGAAGTGAATGGCAGTCTTAAAACTGGACTGAAAAGGATTTTAATGGATGATGTAGGTTCTGTGACACATGTAAACCTAAGTTAAAAAAAAAAAACAGGTACCCCCAGGGGGATGGTGTAGCTCAGTGGTAGAATGTGTGCTTAGCTTGCATAAGGTCCTAGGTTTCAATCCCCAATACCTCCATTGATAAATAAATACCTAATTACCTCCACCACCACCACCACCCCCGCCAAATTTTTTTTAAGTTACCCATTGAGTCTCATCAAATACTATGAAATTAGTAGGGAAGGTACTATTATCTCTATGTTATGAATGAAGAAACCGTGGCTTAGGAAGGTAAAATGACTTGCTCACTGCCATATGCCCAACTATGCATACTTCTCCCTGTTGAAGAAAGTATAACACTGGACTCAATGTGAGAATTCTCCAAGAGACAATAGAAGGCTTGGTAATATCTGTTACGTAATTTCATTTCATGATTATGGGTGAGGCAAACTCGAGGATTACTTTAATCGCTGGGGCAATGGGAGTCCACAGTGACCTTTTGGATTATGACTGTAAGTGGGGAGGAACCCCAAACTAAAGGTTGAAGACCAGTGTTATAACCTAACATTAACAGTAATGGCCTGGGTAGGAGACATCAGCTGGTACATATTAACATCAGCACAAACACCTGGAACAGACTCACTGAGTTAGCTGATGTCCAAGAGAAATGGGGCATACTTACTCTGCAATCCATGAGAGCTGAGAGAAAAATTGACTCTACAAGATTTCAGGTAGAGCTAAGCAAAAGGAAGTCCTCAGGTCTCGGGCCCGTTTTTATATCCCTCGCTTTGATGGGCCGCCAAAATGCTTCTTTCGCAAACTCTCCTGAAGTGATTTCTGCAGCATTTGCCGTTATAGTGACTCCCCTTGATTTTAGGAGAAGTTGACAAACACTGGGCCGTGGGCCAAATCTAGCCCACTGCCCACTACTGTAAATGCAGTTTTATTGGAACACAGTCACTCCCATTTGTTTACATATTGTCCATGGTTGCTTTTGTACTACAGAGGCAAAGTTGAGTATCTGCAACAGAGACCATATGTACACAAAATAAAAAGATATTTACTCTGGCTCTTTACAGAAAAAGTTTTCTGATCTTTGTCCTGGATGATTAATGGCAAAATGCTTTAATCTTGATGCCAACGCTAATTAGTTAGGAGTGACTGTCTAGACTACTGTGTTGAAAACTGTGGGATTATGTCCCTGGTCAATGAGAAAGAGTGCTGAGCTCGATTAGCAATGTCTGCGGTAGACACAGAAGCCGGGACTGGTGGCACTTGTGCCGAGTATTTGTCATTCCCTACTGTAGGCTCTCATTTTCCCACACTGCTGTGATACCACCCCAAGCCAAGAGATACCCGCATGCCTTGAGGGCTGTCCTTACAGAATGCAGAGCAGATGACTTCAAATATAAGGCAAACCCAGCACCTTCCCGAATACATTAAGATAACTAGTCATAGATATGACTTGAATGCCATAATTTTGCTCTGTGCTTTATTTATTTATTTTACTTTTTTGGAGAGGAAGGGGAAGGTAATTAGATTTCTTTATTTACTTGCTTATTTTAATGGAGGTAGTGGAGACTGAACCCAGGACCTTGTGCATGCTAAACCCACACTCTACCACTGAACTACACCCTCCCCCCTGCTCTGTGCTTTACAGTGCTGTCTTATTTGTCCCTACAAATCTGAAAGGAAGATATTTGTCTTTATTTTGTGGCTGGGGAAATTAAGATACAGGGAAGTTGAGTGACTTTTAGTGTTGAATTCAAATATAGTTCAAAAGATTGTAATTTCATATATCTGTTGGGTTGAGTTAAGTTTAAAAGAAATCATAATGTCATTTTCAGCCTTTCCTGCTGCATAAAATTCAACAATTAGAAATTAGAGCTCTATCTCTAAAAGAAATATCCCTAGTATCTAAGAGCCTTAAGCTACAGGGCATTCACACTTTAAAGTGTAATACCTCAGTAAGACCATGTTACCTCTTAAAAAACAACTGTAATTTTGAACATTGTATAAATATAATAGAAAATTGTTTATTGGTGTTTTTTGCTTGTTTGTTTTAGCAAAGAAAGTTAGTGAAGCAGTGTTGAAGCATGAGGTGTTCTTAAGGGAAACCAAAATATTCAGAGATTGAGTGTTCAAAGGATAATGTTTGAGTCAGCTGGAGTCCAGTGGGTAAATATGAGATAAATTATCTCTGGCTAGTGTTTTCATCAATGTTATTTTGACTGCAACTAGCAGAGACTTTTCAGAGCTAATTTATGGGAAGGGGTATTTGTACATTTTCTCATGGAATTTAAGGGCAGAAAAGTATAGCTGGTCTTCGAAGGAACTTGATCTAACTGGAAATTCTCTCACTCGCTCTGTCTCCCTCACCAGCTCCCCCTGCACCCCATCCCTCATCACTGCCTACTTCATTCTTGTGTTTCTCAGTTTCTCTATGTTTGCCCCAAATAAAATAACTGCCCCAAATAAGAGCAGCATCACCCTTCAGACTTTATCATGGATCCAGTGTGGGGAATTACATGCTAGGTCGGGACCTTAATTCTCAAAACGTCACCAGAGATGAAAGGACCAGCGATTTATTTAAAGCAAAGTTTCGAACAGTCCCGAAGAGGGGACAATTTCCATGGAACCCGAGGTGATACTAAAATTATTTTTAATAAATGAGCAATTTTCTGAGGCTCAACATTTTGAAAGTGGGTTCAGTGTCTTGGGGTTGGTGTGGGACTGAGGATGAGTGTGGCAGGGTCCAGCCTTTTCACAGATCTACCTTATCAAGTCCTGTTGGCCCTTCTGATTAGGAGACAGAAATTTCATGTGTAACCAATCCCTAGAAACACTGGGAATGAGGCTCCTTAGGACTAGTTTTCTTTGCTAGACAAAGCTTCAGGACTCAAGAATCTACTTCTAATTATCCTCTCTCTGCTTCACACAGTTCTGGGATTCAAGGGCAACATCATAAATAGCTGTTGTATCAGCCAGCAAGTCAAGTTCCCCAGGGTGAACGATATTTAAAAAAAAAAAAAAAAAAGGAAACAGACTCACCCACGATGTGTTCATTCAGACATTTCTACTTTTTGTTCTAAGCCCATTTCCACAGCTGCCTTCTGGCATCTACTGATTCAACCAGTGATCAGCTATACCATGGTCATTTTCTCTCCTTTTCATTCTCATTCTTTGTACCCTCAACATTTACAATGAAATATTGAGATCTGACAAAGATAATTACAAGTAATATTTATAGGTATTCAAGGAAATGAGACCACATATAAATTTAATTAAGTAAAGAGAGAAATTGAAGAAAAACTTCTATAATTATGGAAAAATTCTAAAAGTTAACATGTAATTACTTCTACAAAAAGTATTTATAGACTATGTAGCTGATGAGTTTCCTAAAATTGTCAAGCAACAAATAATTCCCATCATATATAAACTGTTTCACACATGAAATATTGGAAAAGTATCCAGTTTATTTAATCAATAACAATACCACAAAAACAAAGCAGATTACAATATTAAAAAGTTGTAGATTAAACTTCCTATGATTGCAGAGACAAAAATTCTTAATAAAATACTGGAAAGCTGAATTCAGCAGTATATTTGAAGTCCATCCATGATTAAGTAGGATTCATGTCATAATTTCAAGGGTGATTTAGTATCAGGGAATCTATATAATAATTTGGATAAATATGTTCAATTAGGATACATACATTTGAGATAATATATGTTACAATTTTAATGCAATCCAAAAATGCATTTGATAACACACAGCATCCATTCCTCATAAAACAGTCCCCCAACCTAGGAGTATTTCTTAATACAATAAAGGTTTATATGAAAATGATAATCAAAATTTTACTTTTTATGAAACACTAAAGACCATTTCAGAAACTACATAGCATGCTTGGGTATACAGAGGGGAGCAGAACAGACACCATCCCTGCTCTCATGTCATTTACAGTCCAGCACTCCAGTAGAGGACATACAAGAAGGAGGAAATTCTACAACTTTCATTTTGCTTCTGTACAGTTTTCATGTGAGAAGTACTATGAACAAAATTATCGGGATGGTAGGATAAAATTAATGGTAGGTTTGTAGGAAGCTACATAGAGAGTTGGTCAGAGAAGTTCTCACTAAAGAAGAGACATTTAAGGTAAGATTGGGAGGATGGGAAAGCAGAGCTAATTACTACTATTCTTTCTATTACTACTACTACTATTATTACTACTAAGGATGGCCATTAACCATAGCCCTTAAACTTACAGCAATAAAATAAGGGAAGAAATTGATATAAAAGGTACAACACTTGAAAGGAAGAGAGAAAATTATTACTTGTAGATAATGTGGTTATATATGCACAGATATAGGAAGAAAGTTACCTGATTATTAGAATTAATAAATATAATTCAGCAAAGTAATTAGATATAAAATAAGATTTTTGAAAAAAATCAGTAGCTTTTCTATATATCAAAAGTAAGCAATTAGAAGATTAATGGGGAGAAAGTTGCCCATTATCAATATTGATACAAATCAGAAAATATTTAGTTATGATTTTTACTCCAAAAAAAAGTTGACATGAAGAAAATTATCAATCTTTACTTGATGATATAAAATAATACTTGAAATAGTGGAGAGTTATACCTGTTCCAAAACAGAAGACAAAGTATCATAAAGGTATCATTTCTTCCCTAATTAATTTATAGGTTGATAGTCATTTTAATTAAATATAGTTGTTTAAAACTTAAAAAATGATTCAAAAATCAAGATTAAAAATATGAGTAAAAAGGGAAGAACTTACTCTACCCACTATTAAAGTGTATTATAAAATTATAGAATTTACAAAATGGTGTTGGGTTTGTGTAAGAAATACCTGGCTTATCAATGGAACAGTGGAGTTAGTCCTGAGAGAAATATCTGTAGATAAAAATGTAATATATTATATGATAAGTATTATAAAACAATGAAGAACATATTATTCAACTAAAGGTATTGAAAACATTTTGATTTTTAACTTCATACTGTACAGATTTAAGTATCTAAAAATAAAACCCCAAACGATTGGATGTTCTTGTGGATAAGTATTGAACTAATATTGAGATATAAAACTACATGTTATGTACAAAAACAGTAGGAAATATTAACTGTATAAAACTTACGGCCTTAAAGTAAATAAGTATAAAATATTCTTGGCAGATTAGGAAGAGGTTTTTAGGAAATAATACTGATATATTTTCAAGATCCCTCCATCTGTGAAACCCAGGAAAAGGATAAGACAATAGCAAGCAATAGACAAAATGGGCAAGGAAGATGAACAGACATTCTAAAAGATATTACATTTCCAGAAAAAGCTTATCATTGTTAATAATTCAGGAATACATGTTAAATAATAACATGCTTTTTCACTTATCAGTTAATAAATGCATACTTTTTAAAGGTTTAAGCTAAATGCAGTGGCAGATATAATTTTAAAAGTATTCTAATATCCTGTTGTAGAAATGAAAATTAGCATGACCTTTCTGCAAAATAACTTGGTTATATGAATCAAGATTTTTTAAAGGGTTTACCTCTTTTAGTCTAATAATTATACTTCTAGGAAATGTAGAATACATTAATCAAAGACAGTGACAAAAATTTAGGTACATGAATGCTAGTCATGACACTATTTATAACCAGAAAGGCTTGAAAACAACTAAAATGTGCAACAATAGAGGATTGATTAGATACTATATATAATGACATTTCTCATAAGCTAAATGTATTTTTGAAGGATACTTAATTACATGGATAATGGTCATGTAATTTTAAGTACAAAGGACAATAAAACTGAGTATGCAATATGACAACATTTTGTGAAACATAGGAATGTGTACATAGGAAAAATTTTAAATATTAATTAAACAACAGTTATTTCTGGATAGTAAGATTATGAATATTTCTTTTATGTTATAGTCTTCTGTACTTTCTAATTATTTCAAATCTTTATCACATATTCTTTGATGTCCAGGAAAGTTATCTAGTAACAAATAACATTTAAAATAAGAATGGATAACAATAAAGATTTTGCTACAGTAATCATTTTATTTGTAGGCTCCAGTGAGTATTCCATGTGTACATGATGAAATGTAAGAGGAAATAGAGGAATCAGTTTTTATTGCTAGTTTTCTTAACCATAACACTTCAGCTAATCAAGTTTACAACCACAAATGCTAGTTAAAAACTGGGTAAAGATTTACAAGTCTTTTTCTAATTAAAGACGGTTTCTCACATTTTTTGACAGAATGAGTTTACACTACATTTTCAAAAAGCATATTATAAGTGAATTCATTTTTAAAAATAACAAGACACTTACTCTGAATTTCACAATGTTGTTAGAAGGAATCAATGTAATGCCCTTCAGTTTTGATGCTATCAGTACAACAGAAGTTCTTTCAGGAGTCCCCTTCTTTTTCTGTGTATGCAAATTACCGAAGTCTTGCTCTTAGGTTAGTGATATTTCCTTTGAAAACAGACAGAGCTAATCTTCCACTGCAGTCTGTTCTTCTACTGTTTTAACGAGGAACTGTATTCTCAGGGTTGAGTCATTTCCATTAGCAGTAAGAAGGCATGTTTCCAGTTTTCCTGTAGGAAAAAAAAGAAAGAAAGAAAAATCCCCAGCATACCATGATGCCTAGCATGAAATTCCTTTGAATACAATTGAAAGTGTAAGTCTGAAATTGATTTCTTATTGTATAGCTCTTAGTATTTTTTGTTTGCTTGTGTTTTGTTTTGTTGTTTTTAACCTTAATGTCTTGGTCTAAGCTTTCCCCAAGTTGCTTGCAGATTCGGGGAGTGGACCTAAGGCACCTGAAGCGGAGAAATGTGCTCGTGGTTGATGTCTGACATGTCACTAGGAGGGAGCATGCATTTACCTGTGAAGTTTAAACTATCTCCATCACTCATAGGCTGTTCACAGATTTTCTGTGTCAATTATGGAATGAATGGATAATTAGAGATTAACAGGAATATTTATGATTCAGATTTAACCTTAGCAGAGTAGTTCTCAGCTTTTATTCTGAAATAGTTTTTAAAAATGAGTATAACTGAAAACAGGGCTTAATAATTTACAGATTTCTTCCACATCTTATATCAATTCATTTTCTTACTGAACAAGTGAAGTAGGTAAAGCTGTATCTTTATCATCATTCTCATTTGATGGAAGAAAATAGAGGTTCACAGATAAGTGCATTGCTCAAAGTCATGTAGTTGAAACCTACAGGAAAGGATTCCAATCTAGGTCTTCTGATTCTTTTCACTGTACAGTGTTGTTTATTCATTGAACATCAAAACATCCAAATGAAAATGCACAAGTAGAAAATATACACTGTGGCTTCTGTCATAACTCACTAATACTTCTTGTAAATGAAGAAGAAATCCTTAATTATACAAATTCCTGGATACCACATCACAAATCAGCAATTTTTAAGAAAAAGTTTAATTTATGCCAAGTACTTAAGTTGATGCCAGTTGCATTTTTTGTGACTCATTTTGCAAACTATGTCATCCCTTTGAATCTGGAAAGCCTAAGAAGAATATCTATGAAAAGCATTTAACTGCATGAAATCAAGGGAATGTCCCAGTCCCTGGATAACCGCAGGATTCAGTTCTGCAGAACTGTTAACAGGTAGTAGACCTGACCTTTAAATTACTAGAGTGCCAAGACAGGAATACAAATATAAAAACTAAGTTTCAAGACAGTACAAAAAACTAAGATTAATGGGGAATATACTACAAGAATATGAGAGAAATTTCCACCAGGACAGACAAAGTGGGATTGAGAAAGAACCTGTTTGACCTTCACCTCTTAAAACAGACCCAATCCGAAAAGTTAAGAAGAAACTTCGTACTTCTTCCTTGTCTTCTGAACTTTGGAACCAGCGAATAAACCAGTGAGTCAGAAAACTTACCAGTTGTTCCTGATTATAGGTGCTTCTCTGTGAGATGGCTAACATACTCTACTTTTGTATATTTACTCAGGAAAAGTAAAAAGTAAGAGATGTAAGAACTTGAATTGCAGTAAATGCTTTAAAAGGGATCTTAAAGTTCTAAATTTTAAATTCTTTCAGTTCAGAATCACAAAAGAATGAAGCAGTTGGGAGAAGATGTTTCACATTAATAGAGGAAAGATGCACTAGAAGATGGAAGAAACTGCCGGAAAATTTGACTTGGAATGGAAACTCTGCCTCATTGTGCCTTCTAGTTGAGGATAAATCTGATTAGCAGATGTGCTGTTTTATCTGAGAAATAAGGCTAAAATCAACCAGCTTATTATCAAGCCTGGGTAGAAGGTACCTAGTTGGAAGATAGATAAAGAGATAGAAACAAAACTAAATAAATGAGGGCTGTAGTAAATTAATACAAAACAGGGAGAAAAAAATGGTATTCCAAAGGGTCAAGGATAAGTTTGTCTGAGACAATAATTAACTGTAAGATTCAGAAGAATATTTCATAAACCGAACTTCTTCATTAAAAAGCAAGAAAGCATAGTCCTTAAGAGACAGAGTATTATTTTAAAAAAAAAAAAAGCTATAAAGAAGCTATAAGCTAGAAAGAAATCATAAGGTCAACACAAATAGAACACGATATAAAGAATGGATAATGTAATAAGGATTTGGAGGCAAGAAAAATGCAGTAACAGCACTAAAAATATGCTCTGGTTATAGTGGACCAAACTGCTTGGATCAGTCTTCTTGCTGAGAACAACTCGAAAAACTAGACAAAATAGAAATAGTATTTGTGTGAAGGCATTAGAGAGCTACTAAAATAGTAGGGATTTTCAGGAAACAAGATCTGGGAAAGAAGCAAACTGCTTTTCTCATCAAGAAATTTGCTGATTCTGAAAGTGTTAGTCTAGAGGTTGAGGAACATCAGTGTTTACGGCAGATTAACAGGACTGGTGGTATGAAAAATGAAGTTCAGAGTCCACCCAAGCCAGGAGGACCTGGTCCACATACTGGGCTTTCAGTAGGGACCATAAAAGGCTACAATCTAGGAGTAAGAATAAATCAGAGAGAGAGAGCAGCCTTCTGAATGGGGATCCACAAACTTTTTTTTCAGGGCCAGATGATATTTTAGACTTTGCAGGCCATCCAGTCTCTATTGTAACTCCTCATCTCTGCTATTGTAGCCCCAAAGCAGACACAGACAATATGAAAATGAATGGGCATGACTGTGTGTTCCAATCACATTGCGTTCACAAACACAAGCAGAGAATTCTGTTCATAACTAGCGCATGGGATTATGGAGTGGATACTGGCCACAAAGCCAGGGTCAAACAAGCAGCCCAGGTTTGACACCTGCTTTCTAAGTGAGAGGGGATGACAAGGAGGGATTCACATAACCTCTGTCGCGGTCTGGGATCACTTCTTGTGTAGTAGGCAGACTGGTGCCCTGGCCAAAGAGGTCCTGGTTCTAATCCCCAGAACCTAGGAATATGTTTTGTTACTGGCAAAGGGGATTAAGGCTGCAGATTGAATTGAGTTGCTCATCAGCTGACCTGAATATAAGGAGAGTACCTCGAATTACCCAGATAGGCCCAGTATAATCATAAGGATCTTTCAACGTGGAAAAGAGAGGCAGGAGAGTCAGTCAGAGTCAAAGAAAGAGATGTGATGATGGAAGCAGAAAATAGAATTATGTGATGTGAGAAAGACTTGATGACCATCCTGGCTTTGAAGGTGGAAGGGAGCCACGAGACAGGGAATGCTGGCAGCCTCTAGAACTTGGAAGATGCAAGAAAATGGATCCTCCCGAAAGAAATACAGCCTTGGTTTTCCCCAGTGAGACCCATTTTGGATTTTTGACCTCCAGGTTTATGAAAGAACATCTGTGTTTTATTTAAGCATTAAGTGTGTGACAGTCTGTTATAGTAACAATAGGAAACGAATACACTTCTCACACTTGGGAGTGGGGCAGACAATGCAAATGGGGTGAGAAGAGCCCCGTGTATCAGGAGGAGGAGGAATACAGGGATGGAGCAGAAGGTTGAGACCAGCACTGCTCACGTCCTCTGCAGATGAATTATGCAAACTAACGAGGTGTCAGTTCTCTGAGCTCTTTATTCTAGGAATTTAGATCAGGAGCAATTACCCAGCTCTTTGTAGTCCTTCATAATTTAATGTTTCTTTAAAAAGAGCAAGTCCATAATTAACTCAGTTATTTATTTATCCAGCCCCAGTTATTTCCAGCCTGCTATTTGTTCGATTAGAACACAACTGATGAGATTGTAACTTACAAAATTCACAAATGAATATTGCTTCTGTAAACCGTCTGTATGCATGACCCAATGGGGATAAGTATTATTACATATAAGTTCACAAAGGGGCAATAGTGGCAAGATTTTACCTTTGCAGGCACCAGATGGGAGAAACATGAAGGTTACCTTGTAAAACTACTTCAATTAAAAAAAAGGATATTAACATGGGATGCATCCTCTTTAGCTTTTGATCAAGACATAAAGACAGTAGATAGTATTTTCCAAAGTGAGTGGTTTTATAGAACTAGTCAAACAACTCACACATTCTGAGACTATGGTTATTGAAGACTGGAGAGGATTTTGTGAAAATTTCTTTGTATAGAAGCATACTCTGATACTTCACTCACTCAAAGAGGGTGGGGAGGAGCATGGGAGGAATGTATTTCCCTCACCTGAGGTCTAATGAAGGGGAAGATTCTTTCCTGGATATGGTGGACTGATGTCTGCCCATGCCTAAGAATACCAAAGAGAGATGCTATCTGAAGCTGCTCATGGAAGCAGAATAGAGGCTGGAAAGCAATGCATTTCCCTTCAGCAGTGGGCCAAAGGTACCACAATCCTGAGAAAAGAGATGGATTCATGTCCATAATAAGAATGTTGGCCTGGGGTCATTTAAAAAGACATTTTGTCCAAAAGGGTGTCTGCCAGAGTTCAAGAGAGGTCTCAAAGCTGAGGGTGAACCACTGGGTACAGAAATGGAAGGATGTTTGTGATGGCCCGCTGACGGAGAGCCCCTGCCAGGTCAAGAGAATTGTGGTCAGGAGGACCCAGAAGGAAGTCATCAGTAGATCAGAAAAGTACCCCAAAGCTGGAGTCATTCTTGAACATCCACCAGGTCCAAGGAGGTGTTTGTGTTCCCTACACATCACCCCCTGACTGCTTCTCTTGCCTCCCACTGCTTTGAACCCAGAGCGACAGGATAAGGAGAAGTGGCTGCACCTTAAATCTGGAGAGAGAGTCTTTAGAGGACCCTCAGAGAGCCCGATATGGCGAGAGGCTATGACTCCTGGCCGGAAGCAGCATGGAGCAAGAGGCAGAGGACAGAAGGCTAGGCTGGAATTGGAATTATGTATTTGAAGGTCATGGGACATAACTGAATGCATAAGACTGTGCAAAATTCCCCAGGGAAGCTTCTCCCTTCCCTCCAAAATAGGAAGATGGAGAATGAATCTGTGGGAAACACCACCGATCAAATGGTGGTAAGTAGAGTAGGGGTTGTTTTAAATACTAAGAACAGCTCTTCATCGAGCCCTTTTGGTCAAAGGTCTCCATTTATGAGACCTCTTCCTGACATCAGGGCTTCAGTCTGTGATATAAGCGGTTGTGGGTAAAACATCACCTAAGAATGAGATCTGTAAGCTTGATGTCAGCAGTCTGTCGAACTAATGAATGGGGCCGTGTAGTCAGAGATGCAAAAGGGAATAGAGCTACTATGAAATGAACTTAGGGTATTTATTAGACCTTTGAATCACAATCTTATTTGCTCCTATATATGAATAGTAATACTGCCAGTAGTATCTTCTAGAATGCAAGGAAATGATAATAACCTTAGTAGCAATAACTGTGATTTACTGGGCTACACTTTTCCAGGCCCTGACTAGGCCTTTTTTGCACCATATTGTTAATCTTCCCTGGAACAAAGGAGGGAGAATGTGTTAGCCAAGGACACGAATTAGGTCACGGCAGAGAATCCTTATTTCCCATGCATAGGATCAGTGAATGGTTTGTTCCAGTCTATTAATTATTGAAGTAGTTATTATCTATGTTTGTCCTTCTTGCTTGAAATGAAAACTGCTGATCTAAGCTTGTCTGCATAACATCTTGTCACAATACAGAGAGTGTGTATGGGATCGTTTTTAGCAGAGAAGAAGGAAGTGGGTTAATGTTACTATGAGCCAGGCAGCATGCCCGTCATTTTCACATACATTATCTCATTTAATTAGGACAACAAATTTGTGAAATAGGTGTAGCTCACCTTTTCTTTGTAAATGAAAAGACTAAGATTCCTAAGTTAATAAGTGGCAGGTCTCAAGATATAAATTCAGTGTCTGTTTCCAGATCCTAGAATGTAGAATTAGGTCCTATATTCTTTCCACGATACCATTTAGAAAATGCTTTGTATGTCAACCATTTAGAAAGTGCTTTGTATGTCGTATCTCATTTTATTTCTCCACATGCCCATGAAGTAGGCAAGGATTACATAATATGATGCTGATTTTATAGACTGAGCATTTTTAGAACTGAGCATCAGAGGCAGCATAGGGAATCCAAGGAGTCAATGAATTTTAATCCAAAGAAAAGTACATGTGATGTGTACTTCTTTGAACTATGATTGCCTTGTTGTAGTAGGCTGAAAAAATGTCCTCTTCCCCCCAAAAAATAAATTTACTTTTTAATCCCTGGAACTTGTGACTACTACCTTACTGGGCGGAAGACTGAATATTACTTTATGTGGCCAATGATATGATTAAGTCAAGGATATTGAGAGCCCAGAGTTTATCCTGGATTACCTGGGTAAGTATTAGATACAGTCATGTGTGTTCTTGTAGAAGAGAGGCAAAGGGAGATTTGAGACAGAATGTCGAAGACACATACACACAGAGAAGGTCACAGACATAGAAAAACTTATGGTTACCAAAGGAGAAAGGTAGGGGAAGAGATAAATTAGGAATATGGGATTAACGGATACAAACTATTATGCATAAAATAGATAAGCAACAAGGATTTACTATATAGCACAGGAAACTATATTCAATATCTTGTAATAACCTATAATGGAAAATAATCTGAAAAAATATATATATACATAACTGAATCACTTTGCTGTACATCTGAAACTAGCACGATATTATAAATCAACTATACTTCAACTAAAAATGAACCATAGCAAGTTTCAGGGCAGTAATTAAAAGGAAATCCCAATTTCTTTTAATTGCAGGAAAATATATTTCCTACAAAGGAACAGAAATTGGGTTTATATCAGACTTTTTAGATTCCAGAAGCCAATGTTTAATGCCTTTAAAATTCTTAGGAAAAACGATTTTGAACCATGAATTGAAATAGTATGGATAGTTTTATGTCAATAAATTTGCAATTTCAGTGAAAGGAAATTTCACTATAAAAATTCAGCTTACTAATATTGACTCAATAAGAAGTAGAAAGTCTAAACTGGCCGTTTGTCACTTTCTTTAGAAGTAATATTTGTTTTAGAGATGAGTTCTCTAACATCATCCTCTTTGTCTATGCATATAGCAGCTCCATGGAGGGGACTACTGTGAAACCAAGTATGATCCTATATGGTGAAAAATTGAAGGTCTTCTTCTTTACATTTCCTTTCAGATTACATTTAAGAAACTTCCCCATTGTTCTGTTACACCTGTATGTAAAGTGGTCGTTAACCCCATCCTGCCCCATCTCCTGCATGAATACATGCTGATTCCAGTTGGAGTCAGGCAGAGTTATTTTAGTCTCAGCTGGGACAAGAAAGAGGAAACATTCATCCAAATATATACTCAAACTAGGTCATATTCTTCCTGTTTTCTGCAGATTGACATTATGGCAAAGTGATGACTTTTACAACATTGTCACAGAAGATCATAGTGATATTTTGCTTAAAATGAAGTAATTTATCATTCTCTATACTAACACTGTGTATAAAATGTATTTTGCCTACTTTTTTAGACTTTTGTAAGAATATTCCTCATTAAATTCATCAATATAATATTGTTGAAACTGAACAGGCAACTTACATGCCCAACTTAGTAGGGTATAGGTGAGAAAAGTTTACTGAGAAACAGCTAAGTGGGCAGGACTTCATGGGGTATATGTAATCCACATTGGAAGGCACGAGCCAAGCTTTGCACAATAAGTAGAAACCACTGTTTGGCCCTTAATTTTAGTGCTCACCTAATCATTACAATGATAGGAGTAATAGTGATAAATTACAAAATAATAAAATATCAACCAAAGCTTCATATATCTGAGAAACTGGTAAACTTTCTGTCTTTTCTATGGTATAATCTTTCTTTTCTTTTCTGTCTTTTCTATGGTATAATGTTTTGTTTTTCGGTCAGGCAATCAGGAAACATCCAGGGAAGTGTGAGGCTCAGTTCCAGAAATTTTACTCATCCTTTTGTCTAATATATGTCCTTCCTTCTATCTTTGATGATATTGATGTTCTCTTTTCATTTGTATTTTATTAACTTTTTTTCTCCGTAACTGTCCTTCATTGGAAGATGCCTCAAAATGAATGTATAAATGTGTAACAAAATAATACCATTTTGGCATTACAGGAGAAAATTTACAGTAAGATTCAAGTCATTCCTTTTATTTATCCAGATTCCTCATTATAGACCATTGACCAAAATCTAGGTTATTGTTTTCTAGGTATGTTAATTTACTAGGGCTGCTATAGCAAAGTACCATAACCTGAATAGCTTAGAACAACCAAAATTTATTGTCTCACAGTTTTGAGGCCAGACACCTGAAATCAAGGTGTCAGTACGGCCATACTCCCTGTGAAGGCACTAGGGAAGGATCTGTTCTAGGCTTCTCTCCTGGCTTCTGGTAGTTCCTTGGCTTGTGGCAGCAGGACCCCTGTCTTCACATGGCATTCTCTGTGTGTGTCTCTGTGTGCAGATTTCCCCTTTGTATAAGACTTTGTACTTCAGTTATACTGAATTAGGGGCCCACCCTATTCTAGCATAGCCTTATCTTAATTAATTACACCTACAGTGACCCTACTTCCAAATAAAGTCACATTCTGAGGTACTGGGGTTTAGGATTTCTACATATAAATTTTGGGGGAACACAATTCAACCCATAACAATAGATTTCTACCTATTCTCCAAAAGAAGCCTTCCATTCATACTTTAAATTGGAGCTTGTAGCCTCTAGAATGGAAAGCATAAATTTCAACACTTATCAAAACAGAGATGGGAAGGAATCTGTTATTTCTCACGAAATAATACCCTGTCTTCTCATTGGCAACTCCTATAGTTTTTAGCACAATCATTCGAATGTCTGAAGAGTGGCAGTTAGAAATGAGCAGCACATCAATCATGGCCTTTTGGGCTAGTTTCCTCCCCTTGATGAATACACATGGCTGGTGGCCAGTAAGGAATTGTCTGTTGTTTTCATTTTTTATTTGCAGACATTTACATGTGTTGCCCATTTTATGTATGATCCATACACCAGTCATACGAGCAGACTAGCTTTGAAGACTGACAGGAAATATGAGTAAATGCACGTTGAAATTGACAGGTGGACAGGCTGACAAATTCAGAACTGCTCCCACACAGCCTCCATTTATTCAACTGGAGCTGATCAGACCCTGGATACACATCAGACTTCTTTGCAAAATGTCATTAAAAGTGTTTGTTCCTCCATTTTTATGAAGATCTTGCACAGGCAGTGGTGAAGTGAAATATGTCAGCTATGATAAAAAATGGTGATAACCTAATTTTTCTGCTGAATTTCCCACTGTGGAAAGGACTTCATTATTGGCAAAGAGCACTCTATTGAGAAAGTGCCCTACTGCTCCTCACCCCCACCTCAGTGGAAAATTCGAATGAGAGAAGCAGGAGGCAGCAGTGCAACTGAATTTTCCAAACCAGCCCTGTCAAGATAATCCCAGTGACCCTTTCTTCAGTAGCAATGTGCAAACCCATGGAGCCAACCCACTAAAGATGGCATTGTGAGGATCCAACACTCTGAGTCTGTTAGGTGCCAAGCCTATCTTTTTAAATCCTCTAAGCTGTCTTACAAAGGAAGCATTAATTTCATCGCCATTTAACAGATGAGAAAACCAAGCTAGGTGAATTGCAATTATCAAGGAGTCTGTATTTTCTAGCACAATGCTCTCCATTTATCTACAGTACTTTATTGAGTTTGTTGCTTATTTTTCTACCTATGTAATGCCATCCAGACCTAATGTGGGGTGTGTGTGTGTGTGTATGTGTGCGTGTGTGTGCGCGTGCAAAGTGCTTCTAAGCTCTGTGATCTGCATAGTAAAGGCTTCATTCACCCCCTCACTCACCTTCACGAGAGACTGTATCCTGTGGTATTACTTCTCATTTCATATAGGTCCTAATGCACATCGTATTTTCTTGGTGACTATAACATAATCCAGCCATCCACATATGCTAGCATGTGCTCTTATGTTCCCTATGACCTCCATTAAAGTTGGAGATCTCTGAAGAGTAACAGAGAAGGTCTGTATTAGAAGATGCACACTGGCTGGCTAAAAGGTGAATCCTACTTGCGGATGTGATTTCTTGCCCAACACAGGGTTTCTTTGTTTGCATCTTCAAAAAAGTTTTATTCAACTTAAAAAAAAATCAAAGATTCCATGTAGAACCTGATTCGTAGCTTCTCTTGAAAAACAAAGAACTGATAATACCTTGCCCCTTTCCTGCATGACAACCATCAGCTGCCTTCTGTGGAATGGCCCACACTCTGGTCCCTTTCAGACCCTGCCACTTAAGTGTCTGTATCTGCATCTGTACCCAGTATAGATTCTCAGTGATTCCCACTGCTTACCTGACAACCTTTAGCCCATTCCCATTTTACTCAAATCATGACTGCCATCATCAGAGGTGCCGCTAGCGAGGCATGTGTTGAGAACTAATTAGCCAGGACTGCCCGTCTCTGTTCCTAGTGGGTGGTGAGGCTGTGAGTGGCTTTTGTTTGCTAGTGCTTGGTGGTATTGACTGCTCCCACCACCCACAACAAGCAAAACCCTATGCTGCTGGGTGGTCCAGGCAGAATCCAGCTTACCTCTTCCTACAGTGTCTTCGCCCCTCAGCTTCCTCTGAGTGTATGAGAAAGAACTTTGTGGGACTGTGGGAATCTTGGGGGGATACCCAGGAAATGTGACTGCTGCTTCAGAACTTGGAGGGCATCTTTTTCACTGGAATAAATGCTCAGGTCCTCTATATTTTTCCACCTGGCTACCAGCCATCTGGTGAATGTCCATCCTTTTCCCCTAACTGAGGAGAATGATATGGAAAAAGTAGGGATTTATCCATTTATCCTGGCAACAATTTCAGGGCTGTATTAGGAGCTAGAGATCTCTCACTTGTATTTTGATTCAGCAAATATTTATCGATCGCCTTCTATGTAGAAAGTACCGTGCTGTGCAGAGTGGCTGCTAACCACACTCCACATTTGTAGAGCACGGATACACACAATCTCGTCTAATTCACATATTAACCCAATGAGGTGGGTCTTTATTGTGCCTGTTTTATAGATGATGGCCCTGAGGCTAGCAAGGAATCTTACTCAGTATCAGTATGAGAAATAAAGAGCACAACCAAGATTTGAGCTCATGGTTTCAGGTTCTATTTTGGCATAGCCTCTAGATTTTGTAATGTTATCTTAGGCCATACCAATTTAGAGAAAGTGGTCTTGTTGGAAAAATAAAAAACCAAACAGTATCCTTCTGACTTCTTTCAGTTAGTAATGGTGTATCAGATGTATAAATGAAAAGATCCTATTCTCTACCACATAGAAACAATCATTTCCCTATTTAATTCCGGGTGCTGGCAAGAAAAAACCATTATACTGGAAGAGGGAGCTCCGATACCACAACTGCTGCTGACATCCACCATCATGGGCACAGATGCTGATCTTGGTGACAAAACCAATAAACAGAGTGAACACTGTGGGTGCCACTGAGGTCCCACTGCCCTCAGTGCTGCTGACACTCATTAATGTAGGCATGAGGTGGCTGCTTGCCATGTGGGGGTACCAGTACCACTAGATGTGCCAAAGCAGGGCTAGTTCCCTGGTGCTCTGGGCACACCCATGATATGCTGCTGTCTGGGGTTTGGGCACAGAGCTGAAGTCATTCAGTTCAGTGAAAGTGGGGATGGGATACTCCAGAGCCCAGAGATCTTTTCCATTAGACCTAGAAACAAGGGGAGGAAAACAGTGGCAAGAGTCCTGCTGCTGCTTCTGTATCCAGACCAGCACAATCCACTTCCGCTCTGAATCAGACACTCCTTTGATGAGCAGAAGAAGACAGTAACATTTTCTCCTGAGATGAGATGCCCCTTCAGAGTCAAGCATTGACTGCCACATTTTATGTCCTAATTCTAGTAGGGAACACAGGTATTCACGTGCCATGTATTTGCTCAAGAAACACAAGCTAAGCACCTAGTATATACTGAATAGAAGACAGAACTCTTATCTTTGGTTTGCTCACAGCTTATAAAGGAAGTCACAAATATGTAGGTGTAATTGCAGTATAGTAGGAGAAGTTCTGGGCCAGAGGGAAACTCAGGATGCTGTGAGAGCACAGAGGAGAAATACTTTACTTCCTCCCTCCTATACCTTGCAGAATTTGGAGAAGCTTTCTGGATGAGGTGGTATCTGAGTTGACACTTGAAGGACAAATTAGTTAGGCAGACATGATGGGGAAAGTTAGAACAGTACATAAGAAGCATTGGTACACTGGAATAGTTGGGAGGAGACAAGGTTTAGTTGTGTTGTTAATGATGAGATTTGGGCTGATACGTATGAAGTCTTTGTCCAGATCAGGAAGGACCTTGAACATCAGGTCAAGGAAAGCCATTGGAGGGTTAAACCTGTGAGTAACAGAGTCAGATTACAGTTTAGATCACTTCTGGGTGCAGAATAGAAGAACCTGGGGCAAGGGATAAACAGGAGAATCCCCCTCTTTCTGGGAAGTGGATGCTTGTGAATTGAACAACTTTGGGAGCTGTGGGGAAGGAGGGCACACCCACCAAGGCAGTCAGATCAGCCTGGCAGTCAGAGGGGTGACAGCTGTTCCTGGCACTTTCCCTGACTACCCCTGTGGTTCAGGAGCCTCTGGGGTGGGAGGCAGCTTCATCCTGCCTTGGTGCTGAGGGACACCTGTCTGACCACACAAAGCTGTGATTGGCACATGTACCCAACAGGCCTGGGAGGAACAAGGAGTTTCCAACACCACTGTCATCTTCTGGAGCCGAGAGATGCTGACAGTAAGAAGAACTCAGACCAGCCTTAGCTGGATACTGACAGCAGTGGCGGTGATAGAGTAGGGCTGGGCCTGAGGCCAAATGAGTTGGCAGGGTCTGCCTGGCCTCTGCCTTACCCCCCTCAGCGCCATCTGTCTAACAGTGGATGTCAGCCTCCAAGAGTGTCAGCCTTTGAATCTGGCAATTCAGAAAAGGGGAAGAGCTCGCGTAAGATATACGCTCATGGGTGGAAGACTGCCTTAAATGTTCGGGGCTAGAAATCAGTCTTGGTGCAACCAGAGATCTCCTTTAAACACTACTTCCACCCTTTGCTTGCCTTCCCTTTTGTTTGTCATTATTACTTAAAGAGATGCCATGATTAATGTATCCATAAAGACATTTTCAGTGGGGCCAGGGAATGAAAATCTAATTTAAAGTGCCTTAAGCAAAACTAAATTATTGCTTAAGTAACTGAAAAGTCTGGTAATACTTTAAGGCATGGCTAGGCTGAGGGATTTAAAAACATGCAAAGGTCTTTCTCCTGGCATTCCTAGGCTTGGAACATTTTAAATGCTTAGTATCCCCGGTAAAAGGAGACATTTTATTCCCTGTCAGCAAAAGTCCTGGATTTTAATCTAATTTTCCTGGTTTGGATCATTTGCTATCTCTGAGATACTGCATGTCTAGGGCAATGGGAGATTCTGATTAAGTAGGTCAGGGTTCTGTGTCCATGCTTGGAAGTGGGAGAGGCTTTTCACCCCCAAATCACATGTATTAGTAGTTGAAGAATGGTGGATTCTTGAAGGAAATATGGATACCATTACTGGTCAAAGAGGGAATACTGCAAGCCAAAATAATGGATAGTAGTTACCTCACTGAATCATTGGCTTACCAAGCAGTGTAGACTAACTGTGACTAGTTCTGATGTAGATTATCTGCTGATGATATTGATGATGATGTTAATTATCATTGGTATTTTGTGAAGAGATTTGTATAGTTTGGTATATAGTTCAGTGATCTTCTTGAGTTTTCCCTGTCAGAAGACTGGTGTAGGCACTTTGGTGGGTTAATGTGTCATTTACAAGTTACTGGGGCTCTGGGATGGTCCAAGGACTAGGAGACATACTCCTAAAAAGTTTAATCAAATGATTTTATGTCATAACTCATGTCTACATCAAAGTTAGATGGTTACAATTGTACTGTGCTAGTCCAGTAATACCTTAAGATTATTTTTAGCTAAGTCCTCAAGGCATTTCCTTTATATCTTTCATGGAATTGTTATTTAACAAATACATTTGTAATTTTAAAATGACATAAATACACAGTCAGAATATTAGGTATCATTTCCTCAGAGTTCTATCTGGAATTCTTGACCTCAAATTCTCTGATTACACTGGCACCACACATTTAGTACATATTGGTTAACTTAAAGTAAGAATGAATGAGTGACTTTCTTACCTCGTGTGTTACCCAGGTGTACACCCAGGATGACATCCCCAGGTATATACCCAGAAGTGGAATTGCTGGATCACATGATAATTGATATTTTTAATTTTTTGAGGACTTGTCATACTATTTTCTGTAGTGGCTGCATCGTTTTACATTCCCACCAGTAGTGTACAAGGGTTCCAGTTTCTCCACATCCTTACCAACAGTTGTTATTTTCTGTTTTTTTTTTCTTTTTGATAATATCCATCTTAGTGGGTGTGATGTGATAATTTTAGTGTGTTTTCTTCTCTTCCCATGAAAGTCACACTTTATTATCTATCGCTTCTTATCTTTATAATTGTGGTTTTGATTTGCATTGCCTTAATGATTAGCTCTGTTGAGCACCTTTTCATGTGCATATCGGCATATGAAATATTGGCACATGGGATGTTATTTATCTTCCTTGGAGAAACGTCTATTCACGTTCTTTGCCCATTTTTGAATTGGGTTGTTTTGCTGTTGTCAGACTATAGGAGTTCTTTATATGTCCTGAATATTAACCTTTTAACAGATATATGATTATTTATCTGTAAATATTTTCTCCCAGGCCATGGGTTGCCCTTTTATTCTGTTGATAGTATCCTTTGATGTCCAGAAGATTTTAACTGGACTGTAGCACAGTTTATTCACTTTTTCTTTAGTTGCTTGTACTTTTGGTGTCATACCCAAGAAATCATTGCCAAATCCAGTGTCTTGAAACTTTTCTCCTTTGCTTTTTTCTATGAGTTTTGTAGTTTAAGATCTTATGTTTAGGTCTTTTATTCATTTTGAGTTTACTTTGTGTATAGTGTGAGGTAAAGGTCCAACCTTTACTTGTGGCTGTCCAGTTTTCTCAACGTCATATGTTGAAAAGACTGCCCTTCCCCACTGAGTAGTCTTGGTATCCTTGTCGAAAATCATTTGACCATACGTGTGAGTATATCTGGGCTCACTGTTCTATTCCATTGGTTATATGTTTATCTTTATGCCAGGATCACACTGTTTTGATTACTGTAGCTTTGAAGTGGGTTTTGAAATCAGTAAGAATGGGACCCCCAACTTTGTTCTTTTTCAAGATTGTTTTGGCTATTTGGTATCCCTTGAGATTCCACATGAATTTTAGGATGGATTTTTCTATTTCTGTAAAAACACCACCAGGATTTTGATAGTATTATGGGCTCTGTCAGCCGAAAATTCCCATATTGAAATCATAACGCCCAGTACCTCAGAATGTGACTGTATTTGGAGATTGAAGCTTAAAGAAGTAATTAAGTTAAAATGAGGTCATCAGGGTGGGCCCCAATCCAATATGACTGTGGTCCTTAAAAGAAGAGGAGATTAGGGCACAGACATGGGAAGACCATGTGAAGACCGAAGAGAAGATGGCCATCTACAAACCAAAGATAAAGGCCTCAGAAGAAACCATCCCTGCCAACACCTTGATTTCCAGAACTGGGAGAAAATAAATTTCTGTTATTTAAGCCATCCAGCCTGTGGCCCCAGCAAATGAATACAGACGGGGTTTGCATTGAGTCTGTAGATTGCTCTGGGGGAGTGAAGCTTTTTGATAGGCTGAACTTCGTGACTCTGGGCTGAATGTGTAAAAATGCTCAGCCAGCAGCCAAATTTGTGTAAGTTCAACTTAGTAGAGACGTTGCTCCTTTATTGGGACTTCCATAAGAAGGTATTCTTTCTTATTGGGGTTGAGTTTATCTTTGGAGAGGCAGGTTTTCCTAAGGTGCCAGTCATAATTAGAATATATTTACCTGCCCTATTTTCACAGGCAGGCGTATTGTGCTCATGCTATTATTTTTTTTTTCCATTTTCTTTTAAAATATTCCTCTCATTAAATTTCTAGGGCGGCACAAGTCAGTTTGAGGCTAAAAATAGTATAGTTACTGTTGCTGCCACTGTTCCCTGTGGAAAACACGGCCAACTGCTTTACAGAAAAGGAAAAAAATAATTTTCAAAGTGTTTTCTTAAGATAGTGTGAAAGCCACGCTGACAAGGATCCCCTAAACTGCCAATGGACTTAGATTTCCTGCACCAATTTCACGTCTTTTATTATTCTCCTCCCAGCAGAACAGAAAGCAGGACTCTCCAGGTTCCTTCTACCTGACACATTCTTGTGACAGAGGTGAAGGGCAGAAAATGAAGAATTAGACTCAAGGTTGGCAAACTCTAGCTTGTGGGCCAAATCCAGCACACCACCTGTCTTGTAAAAAAAAGAAGAAAGAAAGAAAGAAAGAAAAAATTTGGAACACAGCCATTCTCATTCTTTTATGCACTGTCAGTGATTGCAGAGTTGAGTAGTTTGTGACAGAGATCACATGGCCCTCAAAGCCTAAACTATATACTGTCCGGTTCTTTTCAGAATGAGTTGGTTGATCCTGAGCTAGACTATTAATAAGTAATGATTGAGAGATTTATTTAGACCATTCATTTTACAGATGAGAAAAATGAAGATGCTAGTATTACTGAGAGTGAAGGGTTCCATGTTGGCCGCACAGGACAACTGAAGAAGAGAAACTGATGGGCTCTGGCAGACAAGGCCTTCCTGGATTGGGGCAGGATCAGCAGACAGGAATTGCTAGCAGTGGAATGTCTACAGTGAATGAAGTACAAAGGAGGTAGAGTCATGATTCTAACAATTCCTAATTCCTAATGATGGCACCAGGGGTGGAACCAAAGAGTAGGGAAATCAGTAATAGGTGCCTGGGTCCCACTTGTGAGGCCATGGAGAACTAGGTAGAATTCCCAGCAACAAAAGTGCATGGGTCCTGGGGGCTGGGCCATATGAAGAGTAATGACTCAGAATCCAAATCATGGTATATGGGGGAACCCAGGAATCAGAGCTGATGAAGTAGCAACAAGCATTAGGTTCAGCATGGGTGATATGAGTCCATAAATAAGAAAAAAAAATCTTAAAATCAGTCATGGTCCCAGCAAGAACTATAGAGTCCCCTCCAATGAAGATAAACTAAGAGAGTTCCATTGTAGCCTGTGTGATTGACAGAATGTGGCAGAAGTGATGATGTGTTCCTTCTGAGACTAGGTTATAAAGGGCTGCAGCTTCTGCTTGGGATCTTTCCTTCTCCCTCTCTGAGACCATTCTCAAGAAACTCTTACAAGGTGCAGGAATGCAAGAGAAAAGGTAACCATGACACCAATCACCTGGTCCTCCCGTTCTCCTACCCCTGGCTCAGGGGAGCTGTGATCAGAGCTGAGACCTTTTATAGTTTAGTCTCCCTCCTCTCCACCCCCTCCCCATCCTTAGATTCCCTTCCACGAAAACAGAACCAACTTCCTACTGGTCCTTTTCACTCAAGACAGTAATGATAGAAGTGTCGGGGGTGAGATCCTGGAGGTGGTTCTTTTCATTTTTTGAATGATTTCTTTTGAAGAGAAAGAGAGTTCTAAGCACTATTGCCTTAACTATTTCATCCTATTTGGGGGAAAGTTAAATCAATTAGAACATTATTCTGGCTGGATTAGGTTGGCCAGCATGAAGCTATCCTTTGAATAATAATACACTTTGAACCAAAATGCATTCTTTTTCTGAACCAGAAAAATTAAAATGGGCTTGATTTATATGTTTCCAAGGGGATAAAACCTGTGTCTAGAAAGCTATTTTGCCTTTCTCATCCAACTCCCATTTTTAGATAATCACATACACAAAACCTTAAAAAATTGTCTTTTGACTTCATCGTCTATGAGGAGTACAAAGTGCCATGTACTTGGGAGCCTTTTTCAAAGTTGACATTTTATCCCCAGAAATTTATTTTTGGCTATGTATTTATTCATTCACTCTTTCAACATTTACTGAACATATACCACTTTGCTTATTTTCATGAGGAATCCGCAAAATAAAAAAGAAATAAACCTCTGCCCTTTTATGGCTCATAACCAACCAAGGTGGGGCCAAGTCATATGTAATAAAGGACTTGATGTGTTAAGAATGGCAATAAGAGTACTTGGAAAGGGTTATGGGGAAAGTGTTGTAATAGTTTTTGATTTTCGTGGAAAAATCTGGACTCTCATAATGGTACATCACTAGTCTAGCCCTTTTAGTCATAGCTGAACATTTTTACTGAACCAAAAAAGACTGCTGTCTATGGCATTTCTATAAGAAGAAAAAATTACAAATCTAGTTGTCTTATTAGGGTGGTATTTGAAAATAACCAATATTATAGTGGGAACACAAGTCAAATGCAAACACTGTTTCATAATTATTAGACAATATTCAGAGCACAACTTACACACATACTGCATCACCATAGAGTTGTTACATTATTTCATGAATACATCACCTAATGGAATTACTTTCATCTAATTTTCTAAGAACTGAGCTATCACTACAGCATCCATAGTTCTAGAGAGTTTTATGTTCAAACATTGTATCTATTACTGGCTTTTATTTATTTTGAATTTTTTGTATTGATGCTATATTTTGAACTGCTAGTTCTTTTTAAAATAAAATAGCTAGCTCTCCAAGAAAAAAATTCACTCACAGCCAGACAATACTGGGTTGTTATTTTATTGATATAGGAGGTGAGGCCATTAGACATGTTTGTTTGTTGGTGGAGAGAGGTGCAAAGTTTAGGAGTTGTCCACTGGGTAGGAGGATGAATGCTTAGTCTGGAATCAGAATTTAAGGGGCATTGAAAATACCTGCAGCCTCTGATATTCTTACCATTAATTTCCCTCACAACCATCTGCAGATGTGTGCATATTAATTGGCTTCGGGCATTCTGTTACCTAGGAGGAGTAACACATTAGATAGCTAAAATTAGAAGGAAGGCAAAAAAAGAAAGAAAGAAAGAAAGGAAATAACAAAGCCTGGTGAGCCAATGTCAATGGGGCATTGTAGCCAGAGACCCAACTGCTTAATCCCTGTAAGGTATAAGTGGCAAAAAGTGCTTGGGGCGTGTTACTGAAAATGCACTTGTGTCTGGACCTGAGTGTGGAGGGGTGAGGTTATTAACCATTCACACTGCCACACAGCTTTAGCGCTTGCTTTTCATCTCATGGATGTGAATACATCCGTGCTCAGGGTGATGGGTGACAGGGCAATGTAGGAAGTCAAAAAGAAAATTGGAAGGCAGTTGGCTTTCATTTGTTTTATTTGTTTAAGTTTGGGGGAAAAAAAAACTCATCAGCTTTTTAAAGAAAATCATCATAATGAAAATGTTAACCACCAAGTTAATAAAAGTTACAGAGAGCTTGCTATGCGATAAGCACTGCGTTAGGTGTTTTACGTGCGTCATCTCATTTAGTGTCCAAGGTGCTTCCCCCACTCTCCTCGGGTAGTAAAAATCTCTTCCCCAACTGCTACTTTCCCTCTTCTAGCAGCACCAAAGAGATTCCACCTAATTTGCAATTCCAAATTTCTAAATCTCCTTGACCTTGTTGGAGATTTGAGGTGGTCAAGACAGTGTCCCAGGCATCGAGGCGAGTGGCGTTCCTTTCCTCCTCACCCAAGGCAGGGCTCAAAGGAGAGTGTGCTCCCTGGCCAGGCACTGGCCACTTAAACCGTGGCTGGAGGCAGGGCCTCAGTACTGTCTCTAGTGACAGAGCTGCCAAGTTGAGACCTGCACTCACCGAGGCCCCACCTTCCTGTTCCAGGTCCACCCACTTCTTGGATTCAGAACCCCCACTCACCTTGGTCTTAAAGGAGACCAGGGCAGGGAAAATGGCTTTCCTGCCTTGAGGCCCTGCCAATGCCAACACCCTGAAATTCCGGTGAACGCTATTCACTGTTCTGAAGGGAAAGCGGTAATAAGCAGATCTGTCTTGGATGCCTTCCAAGAAGCCTGGTGCCAAGGGGAAGGCCTGAGGAAAAATAGGCATGGAAGTAGGAGCCCCAAATACAGTGAGAGGTTCATTCTGGGGACTTCACTGCTTTTCAGGAGAACCTGATCTCCCTTACCTGGTGGATAGAGACCCAGACTCACTATCCTTTAAGCAAAGAGATGCTGCAATTCTGCTCCTTTCAAGGGACTCCTGAGAGAAGGAACCAGCCACTAACACTCAGGATACTCTCACTTTTTAAAACGTTCCCTTTCTCTTCCTTATTTTCCTTTCTTCTATATCTTTTCTCCTAAACTTTGCTTTTGTTGATGGTATTTAGACACGCTATTTTCTCTCCTTCGGGTGTGCTCTAGGGTTTGATCTAATTGTCCTGCTGTTCTAGTGTCACTTGGCATTATTATTGGGAAGATGAATGGGACGGGGTCAGAGTTCAGCAGTAAGGCATCTGCTCGCCTGCACTGCGTAGAGGAGGTGCTCAGAGGTGATCTTTAATGAAAGCTTGAAAAAGGTTAGCACAGAGTAGGCTGTCTTCCATCCCTCCAACGCTAGGGTGACCAAAAGGTAGTCCTTTGCTGGAGGGAGCAAAAATGAACAAACAGGAGGTCCTGATATCATTACAGGGAGTTCCCTGCTTGGGATGGCTTTTCTTCTGTAGGGGAGAAAATGGGAAGAAAGACAGTGATCAAACAGGGAGGAAGTTGAATTCGGAGGCTCTTGAATGGATCCTCACCACCGGCCTGTTTTGTTCATAGAACAATCTCACCAAGAAGAGTTTCCACTCTACTCGCAAAGCCTCTCCCCCAGCTCTTCACCGGGCCTCAGGTTACTGCTCCATCGCCACAGCGGGCTCGGGTTCTCTCACTGGGCTGTCTTCGGCTTCACAGTTCTTCCACTTCACCAAGTAGCCAGAATCCCCACTTGCGAAGAATTGCTTCGGCATTCGAGGCAAGGGGGACAATGGCTCTATTGTTCTTTCGGCCTTCTTGAATAGGGCAATGTCTCCTCCATCTAACCCTGACACCAAAGGAGGCTGAGTATGGAGCCTTCCGCACTCACCTTCCTTCCACTTCCGCTTTGTTCTTGGGAGAGGGTTTTTGTGTTTTCCCCGCCCTCGCCCCAGCAAACCTGTTTTGGTACCCGAGTGGACAGCTGCCTTTTCTGCTCTTCACAGAGTAGAAGTTGGGAGGGGGTTAGAAAGAAGCACAGACCAGGAAACTCGTTTTAGTTCAGGTTTGACCTACTGCCTATGGTTCCTCGTGAACTACCGGGGACACGCTCCCGGGGAGACGCACCCGGGTCCCTCGCCGCGCAGAGGCCACACAGCGGTCCACAGGAACCCCGGCGCAAGCACTAAAAATACACGGAGAGCAGAGCCCGGCGTTGCGAGGACTCACAGCTGAAGCTGTCTCCTAGGATGAGTCGGTATCCCGCTACCAGCTTCCCGCACCGCGGGCGCCAGGGAGTCCCCGCGCAAGGAACACCTTTGCAGTTGGGTTTCCCAGCTGCCTTCCCGGAACTCCGCCGGGCCCCTGCGACTCCGGGGGGGGGGGGGGGCGCAGCCTAGCTCGCCTCCCACCCCTAGCTCGCTCTCCTCTCTGCCTGCGCTCGGGAGTAAGCACTCAGGGTCCCCCTCTGAGCATGCGCAGCCTGGAGCCCTCCCCCGCCTCTCCTGCCCCCCCCCGCCCCCTCCCTCGCCAGCCTTTTGCTCCTTCCTTTCATTAAACAAACAGGAGATCCTGAAACCTGGACCCTGTGCAAGCGGCCGCGCAAGGAGGAGGCGGACGAGGAGGCAGAGCGCGGAATGGGCGCCGAGGCGGATCGGTGATCCAGCACACCCCCACCCCACGCGCGCGCGCACTCACACTCTCTCTCTCTCTCTCTCTCACACACACACACACACACACACACACACACACACACACACGCACACACGCTCGTACAAACACACTCGTACACGCCCGCACCGCGCGCTCGCTGGCTGGATCTCCCACGCAGGCAGAATGCAGCAGAGCCCGGGGAGCGTGTCTCCAGCCACTGCCTGAATGCAGCTCGCTCCCAGGAGCCGGATGGCCCAGTAGGGCGCACAGGAGATAGCTCCGAGCAAGAGGTGAGTGGGGCGCCCGCGGTCGCGGGCCGCTCCGGGACGCCCGGGCTGCAGGGGGCAGGTTCGCTGCCGGAAGCGGCGGCGCAGGTGGCCCAAACCCGGCTTGCGGGCATCAAGGTGCAGATGAAGGCGGCGCCGGGGCAATGCAGAGGGAGACGGCGATCCCAGAAAGGGAGGTGTCAGATTGAACCAGCGGAAAACTGCACCCTCCCAGTTCGTAAACTTTCCTCCCCTGTCATTTGGGAAACGTGGAGACAAAGGGGGCGTGGAGGCTCCCTCCGTCCCGTTCCACCCTCCTGGCTGCTTTCCGGGCTACGATGGGAGCCGGCGTGCGGGCGGGGGCGCCCTGCAGGTAGCTGGTGCCAAGTCCTCCCGCCCCGGCGGGGGTTGGGATTTCTCACCCTTAGCTGTAAGCTGTGCCTTTGATTTTCCCTCAGGCGTGGGCAGCTGTCATCCTTTCCGCCTCTCCCACCCCGCATCCTAGGCGCATCGTAGTTGGGGGTGGGTGGGTGTCACCTGGAGAATTGAGGGGTAGCCTTTGGCTTTCTCATTCAGCGCCAGTGCCACAGGCGCCGGGGTGAGCCTCGGGTCAGTGTGAGGATGAATGATGAGTTACTAAAAGGTTTGTCATGATCACCTCCTGGAAACGCTGGGCGCCGTGATCTCTCTTCCCCCGGGAAGGTGCTGTCTTTGCTCGCACAGAGGCAGCAGCACTGGGAGCTGGGTTGGGCTGCTGTGGTGGCTGCAGCCGAGGGAAGCTGGGGCTTTATTTTTGCCCGGGGGTTTTTTGACACAAACACACACATGTGGAATATGTGAAGGATTCTGGGTTATTTTTCTTTGTGGGGATATTGTTTTCCTCTTAGCCTCTTCCGTGGGAGACATTCTCTGCAGCCTGATAATCTAGCTGGTGGACAGGCACCGTTCTGGACATCTCTTCGGTCCCAGGGAAGAGGTCCCGGGAAAAGGATTCCCTAAAATGCCAGTTCCATTGTGGCGGGGTTTCAGAGTGCAGAGAGCCTCTGGCACCTGGGAATTGCCTCAAATCTAAAGGTCCTTTGAATCAGCAGAGACTGGGTCAGCGTGTGAGGAGTCCAGGACTGGGACAAAGGGGACTGGAAGAGGGACAGATGATGGCCATTTAGGGGAGGAGTGACTAGAGGCCAATTGAGACAAGGAGAGGTCGAGTGGGAAGCAAGGTACCCTTGCAGTCTTCACTGAATTCCTGTACCCCTTCTCCTACTTCTCCTGTGATTGGTGGCTTTTATTGATCAGGTGGGTCTCTAATTTGGAGATTTCTGGAATGTCACATCTGGAGTATAAAAGAATTGATTATTCCTGAGCTAACGTTTAGAATAATCACAGATTAGTTCATTAAGTCTAGAAAATGCCATGTATGCAAGTTTCTCTGTCTTGGCATTTTGTTCATACCTGGAAGGTGGGATGGGCAGACAGGTATATTTTGGGGGGTTCTGTACCTCAGGAGCCTTGGATTTGTAAGAGAAGTGTGTGGGGAACCTGGAAGCCAAGCTGATGCTGATAGAAGAAAACGCTAGAAGCTCAGATCCAGTATTTGTGACTGTGGGTTGAAAGAGAGTGTTCTCTTTAAGATGACATGAGGAGGCCATCTCTCTGCTGCTCTGGGGACATTTTTAAATTTTAATTTTTAACATTTTGTAACTTCTTTGAAGTGGGAGAAAGCATGATATAGTTGAGGTTAATTAAGAAAGTTCACTTATGAGAGAGAACTTGACTCATAAGTCAACATTGTCAAAAGTGAAGTTTTTGAGAAAGAAAAAAAAGAGGGGACTTGGAAAAGGATGCAGATTATTAAAACAGCTTCACTTCTATGATTTTTAAAAAGCATCCAGTAAGATAGACATCTGAAAGGTTTTTTTCTTTTTTCAAACAACTAGTGAAGTAAATACCCTTCCAGAAATATTTTCAAGAAATTGGCATAATGGGGGTTTAAATATAATTGTCAGCATATGTCCCTTTTTATTTCATGGTGAATATTCACATCATTTTCATTGCAAAACTTGGCAAGAAAAGATCAAGATTATTGTTTGCTTTTTACTAGAGCTCTATTTTCCCTCTTTATATTTCCTCTTCTTGCATCTGCAAGTTCAATTAATTGTGATTATATTCAGATTCTATTTTCAAGTATTTATTGACAGCCTATCCCATATTTAGCGTTGGAGTTCATATAAAATGGTACAACATCATTCTGGCCTTCAAAGTGTTTATAATCTAGTTGTGAATAGAAGAATTAACACATGTGAAATGAGAGAGTAAGATAGGTTTGTCCTGTCCTGTAAGCTTGTAACTCACATTCTATATACTCCATCCTCCCTCTAGGCTTCTCTCAAAATTCAGAAAAAATGCATCAGCACTTATTATGTGCTGGAGGCTGGTGAGGAAAAACACACATGCACTTAAGGAAGTAAAACACAGTCCCAGCTTTCAACGATGGGGAAACAGGTATTTAGCTAACAATGCTGCAGTCTGATTAACTGTTATGATTGTAGGGTAAATCAAGTGCGGATAGTTCAGATGTGTAAGTGATTGTTTTTCTTCCCCTGGTGGATTTGACCGGATGGTCTTTGAGATGTTTGTGAAAAATGAAGTCTTTTACCAGGGAAGGAAGGCTAGAAAGGACATTCCAGGCGGAGGAAATGTGTGCACATGCCCTATGTGTTGGGGTAACTGAGTCATCCCATGTGGCTAGAGCACCGGCTGCCAGAGTGTGGACAGTGAGATGACAGCAACTAGGCAACATTAATTAACAACTAATGCCGTGGGGTTAGTGTTTGGATAAAGATATGCCCCAGATGCTATGGAAGCACAAACTGTGTGTTTGGGGTGGGGAGGTGGAGTGACATCCATCTAAAGGAGAGGAAAAAGATCAAGACGGTTTCTTAGGGTGGCTGAGGTGAGCTAAGTCTCAGAATCCATGAAGAGAAGGGCTTTCCAGGCAGAAAAAAATATATATATATAAGAGAACCAGAAGTTGTCCTGTGTGGCTGCAGTGAGAGCTGTGGGTTCTTAGCCCTGTGGAGGAGCAAACCATCCGGCTAGAGAGATAAGCAGCAATCAACTGTGAAGGGAAATATACCAAGCGAAAGAGCTTCAGTTTTATCTGAAAGGCCAAGAGAGAGTTTAAAGGTTGGGAGACATGATCAGATTTCCATATGAGAAAGATGGCTGTGATGTGTGGAGGATGGATTGGAGGTGGTGAGACTGGAGGCAGGGAGCTTATAGTGCAAATACAGGTGTGAGATGATGAGGATGGTGGCAGTGAGGGTGGAGAGGAGACAAGTGAGAAAGGAAACCTCACTAATCTAAGAAGGGGCCATGCTGTCTGCTCCCATACCACCCTCTATTTGCCTTGTATTCACTTGTTAAACTCTCTTTCCTGGGTTTGGGGGGCAAGGCAGTCACAGCTGCATTTCCCAGATTCAACACAGGCTTGGTACAGAGTCTGGACTCAACAACTATTTGTGGAACAAATGACTAAATCAATGAATGAGAACTCCAGTTGTGAAGTGATGACTCCTGCATTCAAGCAGTAGAAGCTAAATCATGGCTTCCATTTCCCCAAAGTGATTGACATTTGGGAGATCAGTGACAAAATGACCCAGGGAGGCTCTATGAAAATTGTCCCATGAAGTGCCAGTAAGAAAGCAGCATTGTGACATCACACCAAAATCCCAATAAGAGATATCAGAATGGATAAAACATGAGATTTTGTTTTCAGGTTGACTGCAGTGGTAAAAGAGAAGGAGTATCAAAGGTAGCACTTTGGGTTTGAACTTTGGTAGCTGGATGGACAGTGGCAGAGGAATGGGGAGGGAGAGTAGCTCCGAAAAGTAAAAGGCTCAATGCTCTTTTGTGGGGAACTAATTTTGGGGTGACACCAGAACACCCTGGAAAATACGGTACAGATTCTAGCATGTCATGATTTCATAGTCAATACTAACCACTGTTTTTATTAAGGAAAAGGCGGGAGAGCAGGAGGCCATAGAGCCAAAGACTAAACCTCAGCACTTAGCAAAATTTAGGGATTAAGGAGAGAAACAGGTACTCGGACGAGATGGAAAAGAACTGACATGAAACAAAAGCCTAAGAGAACCATGAGAAAGGTGGTCAAACTTCACAGAAACAATCCTACCTGCGTGTGGGCCTTGGGAGAGTGCCTCCTTATGGAATCTCCATTAATCTTCACGCCTCCGGCCGTCCCCTTCTCTGTTTGACAGCCACGGCGGCAGAGACAGAGAGATTCCCATAGCTTGTTCAAGATGACCAGGCCACGAAGTGGCAGGATCAGATCTCCAAGCACGTTTTAATCATCCTACAAACTGTTTCCCCTCATCCAAGGTGTAGGTGTAAATTAACAGGATGATTTTAAGTGTGAACAGGTGGAAAAGATTGAAAGCAGGGAACTGAAAAAAGACAATGAGGAGGAGTTCACCAGTGACCATTCAGAAAGCAATTTTCGTACAGCACGTGCTCAGAAGCCATGTTTCAGGGAGTCCAGTGGGGAGTGGGAGGTAGGAAAATCCAGGCAAGGCGTACCTTCCAGTGTTTATGAAGTTGGGTGGGGGGCAGGGTTAGGAGACCTTAGGGAGAAGGTGCAGTGAACCTCAAGTGCAGTTTGTATCAAGGGGGAGCAGATGAGGCAAAAGTTGTGGGAGATGATATCAGGAGAGAAGAGATGGAGAAGGAAGGATGCTTCTCTCCAAGACCATGGAAAGATGGACCTGAGGACAGATGGGGGAGTGCTCTTCTCCCCCAGAACTAGATGACAGAGATGCTTACCAAAGCCCAGAATTCAGACCCTTGAGTGTCCTGGAAGCTTAAGGAGCCTCTGAGTGCCACACTCTGAGGATGTCATTTGAGCACGTATGTGATGAACCTTGTTTATGTAGCATGGTGGCTGACAGCAGACTCTGGAGTTTGACAGGTTCTATTTGAATTTGGATTCTGCAACTTCAACTATGTAACCTTGTGCACATAGTTAACTTGTCTGTGTTTCAAATTCCTCCCGCTCTTAAAAATGGAGATAACCATCTTAACCCATCACAGAGAACTGTGGGGGGATTATATGAGTTAATATTTGTAAACCTAGTAAATGGTCAATAAATGATAGGTATTATGTGTGATAGAGTAAGTGCTTAATAAATGGTAGGTATTATCTGTGACAACAGTGAGGTGAAAACTGAAGTTTTGACTCTATGCTCAGAGCTGTAGAGATTGTGTGCCTCAGTATTTGCTTAAAAAATTATTTTGGTTGGTTAATAAAGAGCTGGATTTAATCCTAGCTTCCTAACTGCAGGAATTAAACCAGTTGACAAAAATATGGCAGGAGCAGACTGGCTTCACTGTGGTAAGCCTGGGTGGGGTAGACTTGTGCTGGGTGTGTCCACCTATCACTTTAGCCTAGTTGCCACCTCCTTCTGCCTGTCTGGGGAAGATGAAAGTTTGCTTGACTTCAGGCTGGTCCTCGCATTCTTCAGGCTCACGGGCATCACACAACAACTACTTAGCTGTTTAGCGAATTGTTTTCAGGGAAGTGACTACATGCATTAATTACATTACTGCTTTGGTACCCAGGCATATAAACTCTAAATATCTCAAATGTGAGGTTTGCGTCATTCTTTGGAAATTAAAAGCCCTTCTTCTTCATAGAAAAGTTTTTTACTGTGTTCTAAAATGGAGTCCCCAGTGGATATAGGAGCCCCATCATCCAGGTAGCTGGCAACAGGGCAGTGACTGGAATTTAGGTTTGACCAGAACCGTTTGCATTTGTTTGACTATAATTCTTTGCATCACACTCTGCCAAATACTTTTATTATTGTTCAGTAATCAAAGACTGATCTTTGTTTCATACATCCTATTTAGGTTTCAGCCAGGTTGAACTTACTACAGTTCCCAGGCTGAGATTTTTCTTTTCACCTTTAGGTCTGTGGCCACGCTATTCTCTCTTTCTGAAATTTTCTACTTGCCGTCCTCTGCTTGAAACTCCTTTGGTCCTTTTAGGTCAAAGTCACTTCCTAGGGAAAGTTGTGCTGACCTTTTAGCACTAGGGTTGGCTTCCCTTTCTGTGTATTTCTGTGTTTGTATTTTCAGCACCTAACATAGCGCTTGTCACATAGTAATTGATTGGATTGATTGTAATTCATTTTGGATTGAATGACTGACAGTGAATGAGTCTTGTCCTTTTGAGTCCTTGACAATGCCCTAACAATGCAGCTTCATGTTATAGAAAATCATAGAATTTTCAAGGTCAAAGGTTCACTGGAAATTTTCTGATCAGATTCCCGAGTGAAACAAGATGAGGAGACCAAGAACCAGAGAGTTTCAGTGACTTGTCTGAGGCTATGTTGCTTAGTGTGAGAACTGGGGCCAGAACCTCAGCTCCTGATTTCAGATGCAGAGTCTACCCAGGGCCTAGATCAGGCTGAGCTGAAGGAGGCAGGGTCAGGGCTGGTTCCTGTCTTGTCCTCAAAAATTTGAGATTTTGTTCATCATAGATTTTTTTATATTCATTTTGATTTTTTAAAATATTGTTTATCTTGATTATGGAGTTTGGGGGCACCCCTTCAAATTTTGTGCCTAATGTATGTACCTTTCTGGCCTCACCCTAGACTGGACTCTGCTCCTTCCAGTTCCTAGCCTTCAGCACTGGGTTAAGAATGCAGTTACTGTGGACACATGGGCCCTAATTGAAAATATCAAAGGAAACACCATTGAACATGGTGACACACGCTGTTAATAAACGTTTCATGACCTGGCTGATCTGTTAATTACTAAATGTTATAATCACAGTATAAAAGCAAGGCCAAAAGGAAAAAAATAAAAGTTGAAAGATGCTCTATCTACCTATATCCATCTGTCTATCTCAGGGCTAAGGGACAATGTAGAGATTGTCTTCATTTATAAGTGTTTATATGTGGTTGTTTATATATGTCTATATGTTAGAGTTTTTGGAAGACACAAGGTAGAAAAAGGAGAAAATCATTCTACTTATCAACTTGGCAAATCTGGGCTTATAACACTGCTGGCCTATTTTGAAGATTTGAGGTCAGAAGATTAAAAAAAAATTGGCTATTTCTGCCCCAAAATAGGAAAGGAAGGAAAAGAAGCATTAATGGAAAAGAGAAAAAGAGATAAAGAGAGGAAATTTTGAGGGAGTATCTGTTAAGTGCCATCCAAATTACTACTATCAAGTCTAGAAGGGGCTTTACATGTATTATTTCATTAATTTCTACAGCCTGCTGGAACAGGTGTTCATATTTCCATTTGACAGCTGAACAAACCAAGTCTCAGAAAGATGAGTTAGTTTACCCAAGCTCTCAAAGCTAGAGCTGGATTCAAACCCAGGTCTGAGTTCAGAGACTGCGTTCATCCCATGTACTTCATCCTTCTGAGTCTCCAAGGCTTGGGGTGACAGATCACCCCGTTACCTCCTGCCATCGTTGAAGCTTTAGTGCAGGGCTTTAGCGACTTGTCTGGGTTTGCTGGATGGGAAATCAGCAGTCAGCTCCCCTCCCTGCCGTCATTTCCTCCTTCTGTGGTCCATTTATCTTTTCTCATTCATCAATAACAACAGAAAGCAGAGATGCATTCACACAGGAAATAAATACCTCTCTTTGTGTGAATGTCATACGTTTTTACATGACACGAAAGCACATACTTGATATTACCTCCATTACTTGAGAAAGGGCTTTTTCTGTGGGTATTATGGCATCAAGTGTTCCAGAAATGCTCCCAGACACAGACCAAGGGAAAGGGGATCATAATTACTGAAGCAAATCTGCCACGATGAGGGGTAATGTATTTGCACAGCTGATGGTCAAGGGTTTCTGGGGTGCTTTTTTAAATTGACGTTTCTGATGAGTAGCATGGAGCAGTGACCCCCACCTCCAACATTTTAAGTTCAGTGAAATCTGCAATCAAATGGAATCAAATATAATTAGCAAGAAATAAAATCTGGTTTGAGAGTAATGCTGTTCAGCTCAGAGCTATACAAGCTGAGCTAAAGCTATCATTATTCCCATCTCCCAGTCTTTGCTTGCTGTCGCTTCCAGGCAAACCCACACACTCAAATGCTCTAATAATCAGCCCACAGCCTTCTCTCCTGGGGGTCACAGGAACTGGAAAAAAAAAAAGCAAGACCTTTTCTTTCACACTTGTGTTAACTGGAAAAAACATTATCTCTCTCTGTTTTTCCCCCCTGCAGTGTAAAACAAGGCAATATCTCTAGGTTTGAGAAAATCTTTGGGGTTTAGTTTTTTACATGGGCTGACATGTAACGATTGACACATTTCTTGGCCAGGCTAGTTTGGAACAATTAGGGCATTTTAGCAATCAAAAAACTAAACCAAGTATGTATGTACTACAGGGTTATACAAAATGCAGATGTAATGAAGTGCATGGTGTAGAAAGTAAAAATCAGTCATGTTTCTATCCCAGCCTCTTTCTGGGAAAACCACTGTCAGTTGTTTAACGTATGTTCCTCCATTTTTTTTGTGCATTAACATTATCGTATGTTATTCTTTTCCTATTTCTTTTAAAATGTGGGGCTATGCCTTACACATTATCATTTACTTTTTGTTATAATTTCAAATGAAAGCAATTTCTTTAGATTAGTAAACATTTGGTGAATTTTACTGTTGTATGAATAGGAAGAATGCTGCTGTCCATCCTAAAATAGAGCTTAGCTGATATGTCCTAGAGCCCTTTGGCCATCTGTCCTCATGTATATTTTGTCGATATAATCAATGAACACGTATTTTCTGAGCTCCTTCTTGGAGCCACCTATTATACCATGTGCTTTTCTGGAGCTCAGCATCTATCTAGCAAGAGATAAAAAATTGAGGGGACTTAATTTGAACTTAATGAATAGCAACAGCTATAAATTCTCCTTGCTTCAGGGAATTGCTGGAAGGGATCGTCTATTACAGTTGTTTTCTTTTTCCAGATGAGAAAATTGAGGTCCATCGAGGTTAAGTGACTTGTCCAGGGTCCCACAGCTGGTGGTTGGAGAGGCTGAGATGACAGGCTGGTTTCCAGCCTTTTAAGCCAGCGTTGATTCTGTCATACCTGACTACCAAACAACTATCACATCTGGAAGAGAGAGCAAGGAAACTCACTTCACAAACACTAGCTTGGCTAGTGAATCCCTAGCAGATAGAAACTCATGCTTTATGTACATGTCGTTACCCTCAAGCTGCTGCAGATACTGCCTCCCCATCCTCGCATTCCTCCCTGCCTCGCGCTCCTCCCCAGCAGGTCTGAATCCTACTAGAAAGTAAGCATCACAAAATGAGGGATTCTGTATGTTTTGTCCATTTTTATATCCCCAAGACCTAGCTTCATCTTCTCCTCCTCCATGGCCTGATAGTCTCCCATTTTAGTAACACCTTAAAGTTAGGAGGCAATCTGACCATCCTGAGATGTGATGGTGCCCATGTTACCTAGGGAGAGTGGTCTTCTATAGATATGTAAGAAGCGGTTTATTTTTCAGTTTTGCTTCTTGCTGTCTTGAACCTTAAGGAGTGAGTTCCAAAATAAGGACGTTTTACCTGCCAACTTTAATCAAGGCATGAAACCTTGCTTATATTAACTGATGACTTTTCTCCATGTTGGGAGCATAAATACTCACTACATAGTGGGTTACCAGCTTGGACTATGAAGCCAGATGGAGCTGGGTTCTAGTCCCAGCTCTGCCATTTGCTGAAATTGTGATGTCAAGCCAGTTTAAGTCTCAGATCTCTCATTTGTGAGACAGAGATAATAAAAGTACCCCTCCCCTCAAAAGAGATTTTTATAAGGACTAAATAAATTACCTGCTTTAACATAGAGCTTAGAACATAATAAAGGCTAAGGGAATTGTAGCTATTATTATTCATTATTTATGATACACAAAATGTGTAACTGATAGAGCCCTCAGAACCACTTAGATGTCAAGCTTTACTGGATTGTCACATTTTCTTTCATAACACATTAACCCCCTTTAAAAAAAAAAAGACTTAAACCAAGAAACTGAAAATATGACTCATTATGTCAGTAACCCCCAAACTTCATCAGGTCTTTGTTGGAATGTTCAGACCACGAACCACAGAAACCTGAAGAATAGCAAGAGGTGGGAAAATGGAGGGATTTGATCAATACATGTCAGCCCTCTTTCTCTGCATCATTCTATTTTCATGGACATGCTTGGGAATTAATGAAAACATATGCCTTTCTCAAATATGAAGACAACATGATTAATCACTCTTGGTTAAATACGTTCCTTAGTTTCCTTAGTTATACTAGTAGATTATTTGATATAGACATATCTGTATGCTTGCATAGAATCACAGAACGTGAGGTGTGGATGGTGAGAATCCTGGTCACTCACTCAGTGCTGGGGTCTCCCCTTTCACACCATATAATGAGAAGCTATCCAGCCTCTCCTTTTCAGTACCAGAGTCCATTCCTTCCCCTTTTTGGTGACCATAACGGATGTACCCAAGATAGAAACTGATTGGATCTGAGCTATGGTTGGCCAGAATCCTGAGAGCTGGGGCAGAGAGGGCAACCTTGATGCATATCAAACACTCAAACTTACTTTCACCTCAGGACCTTTGCACTTGCTGTTAGCTCAGTCTGGAATGCCTGCTTTGAAAAAACCTACATATCTCTCTTTCCAATTCATACATCTGCTTTCTCCGGCGTCATCAGATAGGCCTTTCCTGGTCGCTCTGTCTAAAATACTCAGCCCGTTCATCTTTAACTCTTTATTCTATTTTATATTTTGTCATTAGTGTTGATCACCACCTTGCTTTATATGTTCACTTTTTCATCTGTTTGTGGTCTGTCTCCTACTTGATGTAAGTATCACAGGATGAGGAATTCTGCATGTTTTGTCCATTTTTGTACCCCCAAGACCTAGAAGAGTGCCTGTCATACTCTATACAGTTAGTGGAAATTTATTGAATAAATGATTTAAAATTTATTGAATACATGAATTAAAATGTAAAGAACATAATGTAATAAATGTAAAACGTAGTGTCTGGAGAGTGGATCTAAGAAACCAGTAGAAATCACCAAGACCAAAAGACAGGAAAGCGAGGAAATATCTAAAAATGTGAGATAATTCCAGAGACCCAGAGTTGGGCAGATCTGGGAATGTATGGTGGGAAGTGAGACCCAAGGTAAGGGTTGGTGGCAGAGGATTGGTCTGAATGAGGCAGAGGATTGCTCTGAATGAGGCAGAGGTGTCATGTCAGTTGCATACACTGGCTCTCAGACATAGGGGGCGCTGTTGGGTGAGGCCCATGCCCTTGAGCTTACTTCTGAATGAGAGAGTCCATTTCACTGCAGGCCATTTGAAACATTAAAACATTCTTCCAGATAGAGCTGAATTCTGCCTCTCTTTAGCTACACGGGGCCAGATGGCCAGGTGAAGGGGTACAGCTTATACGGAAGAAGATGAAATTAAATGGGGCCCCAGAAACCCAACTTCATTTTATATAGAGACTCATTTATATAGTGTGCCAACAAAATGAGCAAATTGGACACAGACTATGTACTTATAAGGAAAAAGTTTTGGAAAATGAAAAAACATTTAGCATGTGCACTTTCCTACCTCTCTAAGTGGCCCTCTCTTGAAGAAATGGACATTTGTATAGGACATCTGGCTATCCTGGAATCTTTAAATATGACGTTGGTTACTTCTGGTTACTGGGTTTGGTTCTGGGTGAAATGCTGACAAAGGTGCTGTGTGATTTGTTGCATCTGTGTGATCTAGGGCACAGCAGCCAGAGGTAGCTCTGTGGAGCACAGACTTGCCCTGAAATTGTCCCAGAGTTTCTCCCAGAGAAGCTGTAAAAGGTGTGGCAGTGTTGCCTGAACATGTGAGCCCACGTCTTGAGCTCTGTGGATTTCCTTGGAGAACAATTATTGGATTTTTTTTTATGGTTCTTTTGCTTTGAGCAGAAGTTTTCACTCAGATATCAGCTACATGGAAGAAACTTACCAAAAGTAATTGAAAGGAAATGTAAAATTCTTGGAAAGTTTAACTAGGTTAAAAGAGAATATGCTACAGTCACTCTTAAAGGATGTCCTTCTATATGAGTCATCAGGACAGGCTGGTCTTGAGGCAAATGATAAAACCTAAACTCCATACCTTTATACCTGGAGAAAATAGAATTGATAGGAAAAGAACTGAAAGGAGAGAAATCTAAACATTCAGAACTGGGTGAATTGATTGCCTGGTGTTAACAAGAAGAGTAAAGTCACTACAGAATAAATCAGAATTGATTATATCACTAGTACCTTCACTAACAGGGCATCTGGCAAAGAAAATTCCCCAGTCTTTCACCAAAAGGTGCATCTTCATCCAAGAGGGGATCTTTCCCCTCTCTTCCTCTCAGATCTCACTTTTGCTGCAAATCTCTGTTCCACTCTCTACCTTTACCTTGAATTCAAAGTTCTTTGCTATTACTGGATCTATAGGGATAATCCATGAGACTAGGGCTTATTTTTCCTCTTGTTCCCCCCAATATCACATAGGGCCACCCCAAGGACACTTTCTGCCAAGGAATTTTTCTGGCCTCTCACACCCTTTAGTAGCAAAGAAAATATCTACCCACTAAGTTTTCCTCATTTTTCTCCACCCCACCTCTATCCTAAAAATAATGGTAAGTTACTTTTAAGGTAAATTCAGCTTTCAAGTAAACTTGCTTCTAAACATCCAGAACCACAGGAAGAAATGAGAACTTCTCTTTTTCTTTAAAAGAATTATTTCTCAATTTGAATTTAGGAAATGGCTATAATTTCAGAGATTATATTTTTGACAAAAGGGAAGTTTTATCAAATTTTAATTCCCTGGGTAATATTTTATGAATCAAGGTGATTAAAATATTGTTAAAATGTGGATTAAAAAGAAAAATTGTTCCACTATTATAGGAGATGAAACATAAACTTCACATGAACAATTATTCTGTATGAACTTCTCCTAGGATAGCTTCTCCTCTGACGCTTCCCAGTCTTCTACCCCTTTCCTCCAGAGGCACCTTTCCATGGCATTTGTCTTTGCCTACTGTCTTTCCCATTTTAGACAGCCCTTGCTGCAGTCTTTAATGCATGACTCTCACCCCTTTCCCCAGACAACTCTGCAGCCCATGCCACCCCCAACTCCTGAGAGAGGACATGAAGATCATTTGGAAATGGTGGAATGTAGTGGAAATTATGAGATTTCAATAAAAAGGTCTGAATTTGCGCTTTGATTACATCACTTACACACTGTGGGACCTGAGAGTTTTCTTCACCTCTCTAGATTTAATTGCTTTATTTGTAAAATGGGGACAAGGGTAACTCATAAAGAATTGTTTTGAGATAATTATGAGGGAGTGAACTGTAAAATTCTGCAAAAGTGTTCATTTATTAGTACATTATTTCTAATTCAGCACCATCGTTTTATAGAAAATGAAGGGAGATGAAGTAACTCTTCGAGGAATGTGGGGCTCAAATTTTTACTACTCACTTGGCAACTGAAAAACAAAGCATGTAGTATGAATCAGATGGAAATGCATGTGCTGACTGAGGATGTAAATCACCCTGAGATCAGACGTGTTTCTCTTTGGTATGACTCAGAAGTTCTATTGTAAACAGAGTACACATTTGGCATTCATACAGGAATCACTTTACCTAGTTTGTCCCAAATTGCTTACCTAAAGCTATTAATTTTATGCTTACTATGTTCCCATTTTAACATGCAGTACCTCTGAGATTATCCAGAGGAGTTGAGATAGTTCTCATCGTTGATTTTAAAATAGTAGGTGGATAGAGGGAGGGGCTGCTTGCAGAAAAGGAAAACGGAGGGGACAAAGGAAGGAGGGGTCTGAGCTGATCCAGAAGGAATCAACTATTTCACATGAACCTAAAACAGAAGCAGAAGCTGTGCCAGTTAGAGCTGTGTGGTTTGAAAGCATCAAATTCAATAACTAAATAAAAGTCCTACACCCTTTACCTCTGTTGTAGAAACCAAAGCCATCTTGATGAAGAGCACCAGGAAAATTCAACTGGACGAATAGGCAAGACCTAAAAGACTGAATGAGGTCTTAATGACTGTTTGGCAATAGTTGAAAGTCAACACATTCCTTTTCTTTAATTCTTTGATTGTTAGACATATCTGAGTATGCAGTGAATATTTGTTGAATGGGTGAATAAATGGAAGACTAAGTGAATGACTAAGTGAACCAAAAGAGTCCTGAATGAATGGGATCATCCTGAGCTTCTCAACGTTGGAAGCCAATGTCTAATGGAGCAACTTAGTTGGGCCTGAGTAGGGAGAGGATGAGCCCAAAATATGCTTGGTTAGAGATTCTAAATGATTGCTCTTAAGAATCATATCTTAGCAAGACTGGGTCAGATAAAAGGCTTGCCTTAAAGCTGTGTAGGTGGTAAGCAGTTATGCCACTCGGTGATGTTCTTGTGCTGCCCCCAAGGCACAGTAGCGAATGATGAGGTGAGCCTGGGCTCTGGAGTCCAAAAGATGATTTCAGTTCTGCTTTACTAGCTTTGACATGGGCAAAACATTTAACCTCTCTGACCTTCAATTTCCTCATCTAAAAATGTGATAATAATACCTACCTCATATGATTATTGTAAGGAGTATCTGGGCTATCTGTAAATCTTCTGGCATATTGTTCATTCTCAGTAAGTGTCAGTTGCCTTCTCTTTTCCTTACTCTTGGACAACATATCAGCAACACCTACCAGATACAGACATGTTAAAAATGAACAAAGAATCGTTGCTCTTCCAACACTGGTTTACTCCTACAAAATCCAGCATATATATTCTTAAGCATGTTGGTGTTTATAAATGCACCACCTCGAGGGCCTGCTAAACACAAGCTTCACCTTATCAGTTGCTCCGCATGGACTTCATACAGGATATTTTCTCCTCTGACATTTTCTCAGTCTTCTGCCCCTTTTCTCCGAGCTCCTTTTCCCTTGTGTTTCCTTCTATCTACTCTCTTGCCCATTGTAGACAGCCCCTGCTGCTGATCCCTAATGGCATGACTCCCACCCCTCCCCAAGACAGCTCTGAGGTCCATACCTCCACCCAGGGCAGCAGAAGAATGACCAAGTTCCATTTTTCTCTTTTCCATCATCTGCCTCCATTCATCAACTCTCTTAATCTTACCAAAGCCAATAACCACACCCCGACTTTTCTTCCCTAATTTTTTCTCAACCGTTAGTTCCCTTAGTTTACCCTTGCTGTCCTTACAAATCCTTGTAGTTATTTTATTTTAATGTATTTATCTTGTTTATGTGTCCCTTTTAGTATATGATCTTCAAAGTGCAACTTGTTGAAACCTAACCTTGTGTGGTCACCCTGGTCTCTGTAGATAACTCACCTTTCCTTCCCAAGAAGAATCATTTATAGTTTTTTGAGTCATGTTTTTACTCTCGAGACTTTCCTCCTCTCATGTATGTACACCTAGTCCTTTTAACAATTTCTAGAGTTTTAGATTGAAGGATTTTGCTCTTTTCTTCTCTGGACTCCTTAAAATAGTCTTCCTTGGTGATCTTGAACTCTCATGTTCCTATTTTGAGGATGCTTCCCACACTCCACATCACAGTTGAGCAGAATAAGTTACAGAGTAGGAGTCCACTTAATGACATCATCCATTCTTTGAGAAAGAAAATCATAGAATGTCAAGTGTGTATCCGAGCCTGGGCCAGTCAAGTTGTCTTTTGACCAGTGTGTGGATACTTGTCTCCCATCAGGCTCAGCCCAGCCATGGAGCCCATTCTGTGGTTTGTATCAGGAACACAGTATTTTTGTTCTTCATCAGCCTAAGCGGTCTCCGTTATACTCTTAGGATGGTATCACTTCAGCTTCTCTCTCCTTTCATTTTTTGCCCCCCATTGTACACTGGAGCCAGCATGAATCTGCTCTCCAGTTTAAACCATGAGATTTCATCACCATTCAGTGCTCAGTATTTGTTCTTTAAAAACTATATGTTTATGATGGTCATGCTGTAGGTTGCTTCTGTCTCCACGTATGTCTGCAGCTGAAGTTTGTTTTGAATACTGTCCTGTCTTGGAGCAGCCCTGCCATTTCTTTTTCTTCTTGTTCCTTTTGATTGCTGTCATGTGTTTCTTTTCCTGAGGCTACTGATTTTGACTAAGATGTGGCTGAGATCTTTAGGAACTGAATCTTTATTGTTGAGGGAGATGTTTTATTTGAGGTGAGCTTGTTATTTTCCTCAAATTGTACCATCTTGGTAGGTAGACACCCAGACTATTTCACAGAAGAGACTCAATTGATGTGTGTTGATTGACTGTGAATCACCCGCCTCTTCATCTTATTTGCCATGCTCAGGAAGCCATTTGGCCCAGTTTCACTCCTCCTTTTTCTGTGTCTTGAGAACTATGTCAAGAGAAATGTGCCAGAGAAACAAGTCCATAAATAGATCATTACTCACAGGGAGAAATGCCAAATAGCCTTGTTCTGTGTCCAAGAAAACACTGGGGCTCCTGAAAAGCAAAGTGAAAAATGACAACTGAACTTACCATTTCATTGGGAAGACAAAGGATGTAGACATGGGATAGCGTGGTCCTTGACCTAGTGAGTGTTTGAGGTGAGATGCACTGGGCCTGCCCTGAGCTAATTGAAAACCACAGGGATTCTAGAGCCCTTGGGGTACAGACTTCTTACTGAGTCTAATGTATTCCTGTAAAGTACCAGAGAAGATCACAGTGCTTTGGGATGCAAGGCTGTCCTGGAGAAATGGGGGTCACGATGAGATAGTGAATGAACCAGATACCTCTTTTCAGGAAAGGATTTATTTTTCTTCAGGTAAAACATGAAGATTGATGTGGTGCTGTCTCACTTCAGAGAGATTCTGAGAAGCATTGATTTTATAATAGGAAACATGCACATCTCCTAATACATTTGCACTGAATGCTCATCCTTCAGTAGCCACAAATCCTCGGAGCCCAGGAAAGATTCTGATTCAGAGCCATTGTCTAAAGAGTGGCTGTCCTGTCCATCAGTACATGGATGATAAAGCCTTGAAAGATTAAAAAAATACTAGCAGTGCATATGGCACTCAGTGGGTTAATAGACATACTATTAAAGAGCACTACAAAAGGATAAGAAATAGACAACAGTAAAATGAGCAAAGAGTACGAAGAAGAAACTCATAAAAGGAAAAATACAAATGGCCAAAAACTTCAGTTTCACTGGTAGATGGAGAAAAGCAAGTAAAAGATACCATATTGAAGCCATCAGACTGTTAAAATTTTAAAACATTGTTTTTATTCAGTGGTGGCAAGTGTGTGTGTGTGTGTATGTGAAAACAGACTCTACACACTGCTGATGGTTGTGTAAATTATTACAATTTTTAGAACTTAATTAGTAAATATTTTCAGAACTGAAAATATACACATTTTTTTCATTCAGTAATCTGACTTTAGGGAAGATAGCCTAAGGAAATTAGGATGTGCATTTTTAAGGATATAAATATCTATATAATTATTACATATATTATATATAGTTATCTATATAATTATTATATTAAAATATTCAACAATGCAGCATTTGGTAGCTAAAATATAGAAAAATACATGAACACTTACTGATAGAGCATTGAATAAATTATGGAATACTAAATAAATAGGGATATCGTGCCACTTTGAAAAATGAGACTTATCCACCATGGAGGTATGTCCTTTATCCTTTGGCAAGTAGAAAAAGAAAATTAATAATAGGAGCTAAAATATATATCTTGTTTACCAGGTCCCAGGTACTGTTCTGAGTTGCATATATTACTTCATTCAAATATCACAGTATCAATTTACAATTGAGAAAATAAAGTGGAGAGTTGAGTTTCTCACACTCAGTCGACCAAAATAAGAGCCTCCTTAGAAGGAATTTTGTGATTCTATGGTTTCCTAATTGATTTGAATCCTTCTCAGTAGTCTTTTTTGGCCAAAGATGTATGTACTGAGAGAATTTGTCTACTCAGAGGCAGAGAGGACTCACAGAGCAGGCTGTATATTAAACATAAAGTCATGAATTTTTAAGTCAGAAAAGCAATGAAAACTAGTATATCTGAGCTCTCCAAGTAAGGCTAGGGTCTGGCTTTTGATTTCCTGATATGTGTGAGGAAGATATCCCAAATGAATAGGTGTTGTGTTTTCTGCTATTTTCATTGTTTCTGGAAGAGCCAGTGTGAAGGCATAGCATTAGGGATGGAGGATATTGTAAGAATACTTTGAAGTATTGTGGAATAGGATAGAAAAAGGATTCCAGAAGACGGAGGATCCCAGAAGATGAAGAGAGAGTATTCAGTGGATCTTGTCTCACTATTGGTAGTGCTAAATTGATAAAAACATAGTATTTATGACTCAGAATTGGCCTAAGTGGATGCTTATTAATGATGGTATTGATTGATCCAAGTCAAACCGAAAGTATTGGAACACATGAATTCTGAAATAGCTGTGTGACCACAACCTCAAGCCTCTCATCTCACTGTCTCTGCACTTCACCTCTCACCTGGACTCCTTAGCCTTCTCTTTGTCAATAGACTGTCTCATTCAAGCTCTGCTGTCTCTAGACTCACTTTGTCTCCTCCCATGACTTCCTTTACTTGGGCCTCTCCTAGTTTTTCCCTTTGTCCCAGTGGGGTCTTAGTTTAAGTTCTAACTTATCTAACTCGATATCTTCACCTAAATGCTGATGGTGATGAACTTCCATTCTCTGCTTTACACAAAGCTCCTAGTACTGTTTCTGTTTTTGCTGTTGTCCTGATTAGGCCATCACCATTTTTGCCTATACTTTTCACTCATATCTTAATTGGCCTCTTATCCCCACTGCCTCCAATTCATTGTAACTACACTGTATGATCTATTTATATAAAATTCATCTCTAATCATACCACTTGATTCCTCAACAATTTTTGGTAGCTCTTCACTCTAGAGCTCAGTGTCCTCCAATATTAGGCCCCAGACTATCACCTTCATCTTACTCCTGCCTGCTCAAGCTGCATGAGACTTCTTGCCTTTCCACAGGCATGCCCTGCATATCCCTTCTTCCATGTCTTGTCCCATATGCACCTTTCAAAATGTTAACTATCTTTCAGAACCTACTAAAATCTTCCCCCGCCTTCTCAGCTGCTCCTAGTCAGAAATCTCTCTCTCTACTTAATGTTTGTGTTTTATTCTGTTCTTCTATTAGTACTCATTTCATTTTCATTTTTGCTTTATAGCTATTGTGTGCATGTGTTAGTCTTTTCCACTCAGTGTGCCCCTTCTTGAAGATGGGTAAATGTTTGTTTTTTAATTTAGAGATACAGAAAAAGCATGAGTAATACCAACACCCAGATGATGATAACTATGATTAACATTTTGATGTATATCCTTGCAGGCTTTCTTATGCCTACATAAAGTGCCCCCCCCCCCCCATTTTAAAGAGTAAAATAGCATCACTGTATACAGGTTTTTCATAACCTGTTTCATTGCCTAATGAGAAGTCAGAATTGAATGGGTTGGCTCCAAGTGGTAGTTAAGGAGTTATAGCAGGAACAGACTGCCTGAGTTAAATTCCTGCTTCACTACTTACTAGATAGGCGAACTTGGGCATAATATTTAACCTTCCTTTACTTCAGTTCCCTAATCTGTAAATTATAGATATTAATAATACCTATGGATTTATTCTTATGCCAATGGGAAGGATTAAACAACATAAGTCACATGAAATATTTACCATAGTATATATGACATAATAAGCATGTAATTAATGTTGCTTGCTATTACTATAAAAACTATATCTTGAATATCTCCATGTGACAGTCAATCTAATCTAGACCAGTAGTTCTCAAATGGTGGTGACTTTGCCCCCCCAGGGACGTTTAGCAAAGGGTTGAGACATTTCTGGCCAACACAATGGAGGACAAAGGGTGCTACTAGCATCTAGTGGGTATAGGCTAGAACTTCTACTGAACACCTTGCTGTGCCCAGAACAGCCCTGCACAACCAAGAATGACTTCAGATGTCAATAGTGGCAAGGTGGAAAATCCACGATCTGGGATGTCCAGGGCCTCAGTTAGCACAGTTGGGATGGCTGAGGTGACCAGGTGGTTGGGGCTTCTCTCTACATTGTGTTTCTTTCTGCAGGAAACAAGCTTGTTCACATGATAGTGGAAGGTTTCCCAGCAGTATGAGAGGGCAAACCCCAATGTGTAAATACTTTTCAATCTCTGTGTGTGTCATCTTTTCTAATGTCCCATTGGCCAAAACAAGTTCTGTGGCCAATACCAGATTAAAGGGGTAGAGAAATAGACTCTATTTTTTGATGGGAGGAGTTGCAACCATCATGGCTTTAAAAAAATAATCTACCACATAGGATGGACACACTTTTAATTGAGACTCATTCTACTCAACTGCCTTCTAGGAAGACTGTACCAATTTACTTATCCAATAGTTGTCTGTATTTCATTATCTCATAAATCCTTCTAAGTTGGTGTTAAAAAGATATTAGTGCTTAGAGTCTTTGATCTAAGACTGAATGATCACATTCAGGTGAAAGTAAAAGACAGGATAGAAATAGAACAAAACGGAAACTTTCTATTAATTCATTTTTGGTGCTTCCACTCAAAAGAGCCCAGATTTGTGGATTAGACAGCCTGATGGTATCTCAACTTGGATGTCACATGGTACCTAAACCAGAAGGTGTAAAAGGACTTATTTTCTCCCACACACCTGCTTTTCTTACATTCCCATTTCAGTTAATGTCACCATCAGTATCCAATCCCTTGACCCAGGTCTCCTCTTGGAACCGTCCTCACTCACTTCCTTTTTCTGTCAGTCACTTAGCTTTCCATTACTTTACCTCCTAAATGTCTCTCATACTGATTCCATGCTTCCTCATTCCCATCGCCATAGGATTAATTTATACTTGTATTATTCCTTGCTTGGATCATTACAATCTTCTATGTCCACTATCAATTCCCCCACCACACCCCACATACTCTAATGCCTCCAGAATTATCTTTCCAAACTAAAAATCAGATCAAGTAAATTCCATGACAAAAATCCCTTAAATTTTCATGTGCTTTGTGGAATCTCCACATCCTTCAGGAATTAAGGAATAAATGCCTTAGCAGAGCATTCACATCCCTGCTCTAAGAAAAATGATAATACTCTACTCATATTACAAGATTATTTAGATAAATAATGAGATGCTGTGTGTATGTTGAATTAATGAATGGGTGTATGAATCAATAAATGAATCAATGAATACAGAAGAAGTACTTCTTTCTGGCTGGAGTAAAGGATTTAGAAGTTGTAGGGAAAAGATGCAGCTTGAAGGGTCATGTGGGACCTGATTATAAATGGCCTTGTGTATCAGACCAAGAAGACAGGATTTTATTCTAGAAGAAGCCAGGAGCATATGATTGCCTCTGCTACTTCTAATAATCTCTAGAAAGGGAAATCTCAGACCCTTTTTAAAATGAGCACACATGGGAAAAATATATATATATACTTTTAAAAGTATATGTCAATGCCAAAAATGATTAGTTTGGATGTTCTTGTCCACATTGAAGCACAATTTCTTGATGAAACTTTAAGTCTTCCTAACAGCCTGAATTCTATAACCTGACTTTCACTAAGTCTCCAAATTCACAAGATAATTTCTGGTGCCCCTCTCATGCGTTCATTTCTTTGGACACAATGTTCCTAACGACATTTCTGAAGTGTGTTGATGAACAGAATCCAAAATAGCTTCTGTTTACTGGAGTCGAGGTGTAATATACCTGTGAGGCCTTCCCACCTGTCTTCGGCTGTGCTTTGCGTAGCCCTCTTTTAGACGAGATTTGTTCTTCACAAAGACTCATTGCTTATTATCCAGTGCCCTGTGATCTCTGAGGTTATTGAAAATTGATTTCCTCTAGTGCTTTTCCCTGGTGCCAGCTGCTGAAACCCTTGACCATCGACGAATGGAGAGAATAACAAACGAGCAAATAAATAAATAAATAAATAAAAGGAGCCTTCTTTGTTTCAAGTCTCTGACTCCTGCTATGCTGGCAAGCCTCTTCGTGTGCATTTGCTGTGTCAGCTCAAAGTGAAGCAGACAGAACAGGGATTGAGGAAGGCCATTAGGAGCTGAACCAGCAGGAACCTGCTAAGGAGAGGCCCCGGCCTGCTGTGAGTATGAAGGCAGGAGTGGAGCAGCAGCACTTGTTTCTTTGCTCCTCGGTCACAGCATGGCCATTTCATAAACAAAAAGCTCCATGTAGACTGCTTAACCCGAGCTCATCAGTTCAGTCTAGGATTAGGAGTTCTACTTAGTTGAAACCAATGATTGGATAAAGACGTTATCATTGGAATGGGGTTTTGCACACTCTGAATAAGATCAAGTTCTATTTTCCTTGAAGGCTCTGCATTCTGTACAGAATCATCTGTAACACTAGTTTGCTTTTGAGTTTTTATGCTAACAATGAAAAGATCTAAATTTATTAGTCCTTCCTCTCTGATGCTAATCCAGGAAGCATCCTTTTGATAACCATCTAATAAAGACAGTCCCTGAAACCAAATAATAATAGACTGAAAAGTTCTTATTGCATTCATGACAGGGCTTACCTTTAATTCTCCAGCTGAGACAGTTGTGTCCATCTTTCTCAAAGCAGTTTGGTCAAGTGCTTTGGGTAAATCAAAAGATTAGCTAATTAATTCCTTACAGAATTGGATTAGATGCTCTCATTTCAAATGGCAGCTTTATGCTTACTCATTGTCTTGGCTAGCCTTAAATATTGTTGCTGTCTTCCTGCTCCATTATTTATATAATCACTAGCCCTTGGTCTTCTGCTTCAGGTCATATAAAATCACTTACAGATATTTTCAACATGCACACAGAGGCCCTTTATGTCATAATCCAATTTGATGGGGTTTTTTTTCCCCCCTGCATTACCTCATGTGGGAATTCCTGTTTAAACTTTATTGATCTGTCTGGTTTATTGTGCTGGACTACACAGTTCCACATCACGTGGACTGGATGGAGAGGTGCAATGAACAGACTCAACACATTTTGATTCTTCTCTTGCCAGTAGACACAATTAACTTCCTCTCTTTTGAGCTGTCGGTTTAAAGTCATTGTTTGCTTGGAATACATTTACTAAGAAACAAACACTGTTTGTTTGCATGATGTAAAAGCTAGCTATCTCCTCTACTTATAGTTGGCAACTACTTTTCTCCAGTTATTAACACAAAAGCAGTAATAATAGCAGCTTTGATTTATTGAGTCTTCTTTAAGTATCAGATTCTGGGAGTGCTTTACATACATTATCTCATTAATCCTTCAATATTCCAGGTAAGTATGCATTATTACTATCCACAGTCTTCAGGTGAGAAAAGAGAGGCCCCCAAAAGTTGAGTAACACAGTGAGTACATGTTAAACATTTAGGATTCAAATCCATGGTTTTCTGACTCTCAAACTTATGTTCTTAATCATTTTATGATATATGCTCCAAAGGTAACCTCTTGCGTCTTTCAATTGTTAAAACATTTTATCTTAAATGTCTTTGAAATCCGTCTTTCTATAGCTTTTATTCATTGGTCTTACTTTGACAATTTTGCTTAGGTGAAGTGGCTTTCAATTCTCTCTCAGGATTATTTTTTACGGGCAGGACATTTCTTATTCCTTCTGGAAGTACATATTGGGCAATTGGCCCCCAGGATTATATGTTGCCATGGAAGTGTTATTCACTCCTTAGAACCATATATAACTTTTATGGAGACTGTTTTTTAAGATCTCTCCTTCATCCTGGTTTTTCAGAAGCACTGTTTTGGGTTATTTCTGACCATAGTTCTTTTTTTCTGGTCACGTGTCTCTATCAGATCTGAACCAGGCTTCGCCCACCGCATCCTCTCTAAGACAAAGGCACCTTCAATTTGCAGCCATTCCCAGGTCGTCTGCAGATTCTGAGGTCATCTTATGGAGTCAGGACCACTTGGTGGAGCCCAAGGGATCCAATTTGATTTGGGAAATCAGGTTCCCTTATTGCCAAGTGGAGCCAAACTCTTACACCTACCCATATGTACCTGAACGTCCCAACTATGCTTAAATTAACATCAAGTCAGAATTTCTGTCCTTGACCCTAAGGACTACCTGAAGTAGATCTGTGGTAGATCTTTATTATACTCAAGTCTCCTTTTGATTTTGAAGCTTTTTAAGGCTGGTAAAATTTTATTTTGACAGATTCCACAGGGCCATTGAAGATGTCTTAATCCAGTCTCTGGCGGGTCATGCAGCTCTGGTTATATGACTCAGTGCCCAGCTGCAGAAGTCACTGACACTGTTGGTGCCTCCTCCTGCTTCTGGGCTCAGTTAATAAGAGAAACATCTTCTGGTAAATGTTACTGAGTCACAGGGCTTTTTGCACTTAGTCTCTTGTGCTCAGATTATCCCACAGAGAAATGTCCAGTTTAATCCCTTCTTCCTTTTCCTCCCTGGTCACTTGTCAGGACATTTCGAAAGAAATTTGAAGGTCCTAGATCTCAAGTTCCCTCTTTATTTTCCTCCAGGCCGTGAACACCTTTGCCATTGAACTGTGAAAGAAAAGACAGTTACAGGCACTCTTTTAGTTAATTCTTAAAATTACTTTGTGAAATGAGTATTGTTATTATTTCCATATTATTGATGAATAAATTAAGGCTCAAAAATGAATTAACTTGCTCAAAGCCACACAGCTAAGAAACAGCTGAGTCAGAGTTTAAATCCGTATATCCCCAACCTCAAGGTCCATGCTCTGGCCACTTGCTGTTCTGGAATTGGCAGAACTAGAACTCTGGTGTTGTGATTAACTGTAAAATAACCATTATGATTTACCTGCAGGGAAGCTTTTCATTGCATGTAAGGTAGATGGCTTCTCTAATAACTTTGGTGTGTAAGCATTTCATTAATATGCATCTAATGGAAGCATATGATTTTCAGATGGAATCATTTCTCATTTCAACTGCCTTAATTAATTTGAATATCAAAGCATTTGCTTGTTTATACACACTGAAGAATCAGCACTCTAAAAAGAGACAAAAGCAACTCTCTGAAAAGGTTTTGGCATGTTTTTATGAGTAAAAAATAGTTTGTGTGAATCATTCAGGGTTTGTATATTACACACAATAAGCCAAATGAGTGTAACAAGTTAAATTTTTGAATTAAAGATCTGGTAATTCATCAGCCACCTGTCTGCAAAAGACTTTTGAATTCAGTGTGTACTAAATGCTTCCTCTAATCACGTGGAGGGAATATGCAGTATGGCTATACAGAAATGAGATTTAAAATATACAAGAATTTAGATAATCCTTATCACATTATTTTCTCTAAAATGCATTAAAAATAACGTATTGAGTATAAGCTCTCCACTTCATAGCAAGTTGGAAGGACTTTACATATCTCAATTTGTGTTTTCCTCTAAAAGTAGTCATTTTAGAGTTTATATATATTTATTCCAATAATACTGCTATTTCTTAAAACATTTTCAAAACTTCCCGGGGTAAATTTCCCCCAGAGTCAGTTTATTAGGTGTAGGAAAGCAATTTTCATCAATTTATAACCATCCCCTCTTCATTAACAAAAAGTGGTGGTTCTCCTTCCTATAGTTTGTCTGATTTACCAAACCAGGGTCTGAACTGCTTTTGACTATTTCTCAAAACCAAACCCACTGTTTTAGTGTCACCACTGAAGAGTTCCAGAAGACTGGAGGAAATCCCTAAAATGTTGAGAATAATTGTGTAACTTCCTAAGGTAGGTAGTAGCCTGACTGGGCCTACACGCCTTTGAGTGGACACATTCAGGTCTCCCCTTTAAAAAAATTAGCAATACTCTGTAGCCTCACATTTGTAACTTTGTGATCTCGTTTTGCCACTCTGATATCCAGATTCTTCAGTGAAACCTGAAGCAAATTTCTAGCCAATGTGAGATGTTCTTTTAGTTCTTCATCCTATTAACTTCCAAGTAAGACATCTTTTTAAAAATAACATTTTAATTAAGATATAACTTGCAACACACGTTACAGTTTTTGGTTTTTTTTTTTTCTTCTTCTGAGGGAGGCTTTCAATAATTGAAGATTTTGGCTGCAGGATATTCTTCTGACACTTGATTAAAAAACAGCTTAGCCAGACATCTTGATTATGGAACCCAAGTTACATTTTGAACAGTTGATGCTTATTATTTTGGATTCCTTTTTTTGGATTTGCAATAATTCACACAAACTGGTAGGAAGTTTCTTTTTATATTCTCTGAAAAAAAAAAGGAGGGATAAAGTGTGTGTGTGGTGTGTTTGTGTGATTGTAGTAGGCATACTAACTTATGTAAAGGAGTGTTTGTTTTCTTGGGTTTTAGAAGAAAGCAACATTCTAAATAAATATACAAAGTAGGTGAATTCTATCGTTAATGTCTTCCTTTTTAAACTTTCAGAAACTCTATTCTACCTCCTGGAGCCCCCAAAATTCCGTGTCTAATTCCCACAGTGCATTATTCTCATCTAACCTTCACAACCACATTAGAGGTTATTGTGCCAGAACGTTTGTAAACAAGTTAATTTCAAAGCAGTAGGTTTGTATTGGTGGTATTTCAGGCACTGGTTAAGATAGAGCAACTGGGGACAGAATCACTGTCCACAAAAACCACAAGTCTAAACACATTGATGACTATGAATGCCAGGGCTCGCTAGAAAGTGGAGGCTCACTTTACACAAAACTTTGGATCATTAAAGGTGAGACTTTTATTGGTAATGAGAACTTCCCCCCAAGGATCCCCTTTTATCCCATTCTCCTGAATCCTCTGGAATGTTTTTGCAGTTAGTAATATTTATTTTCCAGATTTTCACAAAAATACTTGTTATACCTTCTTGCCTGAGGCATCTTTCTACATTGCCCCAGCCCTGCATTAAAACTACCCTCTCTCAGTGGGAGGCTCCCAAGCCCTCTGACCTCCTGTACCTGGATTTCTACCTGGGTTCCCAACACTACTTCAGACCATTGTTGAGTCTTCCTCTTTTAACAACTTATCTTTATTTGAAATCTGCTGTCTCTTCCAGACTCCATCCCTCCTTCGACACTGATATTTTTGACCTCTCCGCGTTGTTGAACGTCATCAGTCAACCTCTTCTTGAAATTCTCTCTTCCCCAGTTCTTTTACTTCTCAGCCTTACATTCAGTCTTTTCAATGCCGCCTCTTTCTCCAGTCTTTAACGGCTGTTGTCACCCCATGCTTTACCCTTTCTTCCACTACAGTCTCCTCAGAAATGACCTCATCAACATCAACCACCACAGTATAACAGTCCGATTAAACCAATAGATGGTCTCTGAAAGAAAATAATTTAAACATATATATATATATTTTTCAGATAATAAATGTGTAAATGGGGCTCTCTGATGCCTGGATTTATTTCAGTTTAGCACTCCTCAGGGCTCATATAGCTTTATATTTCTTTAATATTGGTGGCCCTGACTTTTTCTGAATAAGGAGCTTTTTGGTAGACTTTACATTTGAAATGTAAACCTAAAAAGCAACAAACACTTTGCTAGATTATAAGCATAGTATGTTTTACATATTTTTAGACTCTATTGTTTTGGACTCTGATTTAACCCAGTACATTTGGGGGGACATGTTTAGAAAATCTTTTGACAAATTATAACAGTGCACTGAAAGTATTAACTCACGGCAGATAACTGAAATCATCTGAACTTTATGTTTGGCCAAAGATTCTTCCTCAGAAAAGACTCTGAAGAAAGATCCAGCAGATAACAATTGTAAGATAAAGCAAAGAAATAATAGACCCTATATTATCATATGACATAATGCTTCTTTGCCTGGATAAACTTGTACTCAAACTCTTGGTCCTCTGACTCTGCCCCCTTCCCCTCATTACACACCCTCCTGGCCAACTAAGGTTTTCTGTCTCCTGTGGTATTCCCACTGGGCTTGTGTTGGGAAGTATCATTTACTTTGGATTGTTTATTCATCATTGTGTCCACCAGATTTTTTCAGTCCTCATAGTGATGGTATCTTGATTTGCTCTGGAGTCTTAGGTCATGCTCAGAGTTTGATTTTAGAAGCAACAGCAAATGGTTTGGCTTGCTATGAATCACACTGTCTTTGTGTGGCCTAAGTCAACTGTTTTACATATGTCTCAAGTGGTGAGAAACCCGACATAAATGCCCCCTTAACAGGAAAGGTGATATATGAGTAGATTACGTTTTCTAAAACATATATGGTGTTTATTAAGAGTTCTAGAAAACCTAAAAGCTGCTAGGTTATGTACAAATTATCCTCTTGAACCAGCTGATTGTTCCTTTTCATTTAAAAGAAATCCTGATTCTGCTGGTCCAAGCTGAGAGTTACCAGTTTACAGTTCCCTGTCTTTACTTCACGTTGACCCTTCGTAATAATGTAACACAATAGTTTTTTACTCTTTTGCCTTCCAGTCCAATCTCCACAGAGACCAGAGTGATCTTAAAATGTAAATCAAATCATCTCACTTGCATACAATGATGGGTTCTCAGTGCTCGCAGAGTAAAATCAAATTCCTCCCCATTTGCTCCAACCCCTTATGATGAATTCCAGCTGTATCTTGTATTGCTCTTCCTTGTTTCCCTTAAGGTAATATCAACTGAGCTAACAGCTGTAGCCTGAGATCTCACAGCTCAATACCAGCAAGGTGTATCTACTCGTGTAAATCCAGTGGGTAGAAAGAGGAAGAGAGGACAGTCCTTTGCTCCATGCTGTCATTCAGGGGCTCAGTCTGATTGTTTGATGGCATCTTCACATTTGGTTTTCCACAACACTCTAGGCATTAATGTCCAACTGGCATTCAAGCAGAGAGAGTGAAGGTTTTGTATGGGCCATGTCTAGGTGTGGCAGTCCCACATAAATTCTTTTGACCAGGATTCAGTCACATAATGATACTTGCATGCAAGGGGGTGAGGTTGAGAAATAAAATCTCTCATTGGAAAGCCATGTCCCCCAAACAACTCTACAACCCAGAAGGGGCGTTCTTTGGTGAAACACTAGCTATCTCCTCGATACTCCTCTCACACTTTAAGCTCCAGCCACCCTGACTCTGCTCCTTTGCCCATGTTGTTCCTCTTCTAGGAACATTTCTGCTGCTCTTAACGTGACTGGTTATTTCTTTACTTGTAGATCTTGTCTTCAATGCCACTTCCTCAGAGTGACTTTTCTTAACCACCTGTCAAAAATGCAATTTTCCTAAGCACCTTTCTGGTTTCCTTTATAGCACTTACCATAATTGGTAATCATTTGTTGATTTACTTGTTTTTGTTTGTTTCATGTACTATAGAGTGTAAGCTCCATGAAACTAGGTTTATGTCTGTCTTTTACATCATTGAATTCCTAATGTCATTGTGCCTGACACATAGTATATGCTTAATAAATATATTCTAAATAAAGGCAGAGGCTCTGGGTAATACATAAATCATTATGTATTGAAAAAAACACATTACTTATCATTAATATAAACTGATGTATTTATGATTCTATGGCCAGCTTTAAACACAACACAGTCAATGAATCGTAACTGCCCTACAGTGACACTTTATATCAACCCAACACTTTCTTGGACAATCATAAACTGACTATTCTAGTTAGCTATTGCTACATAATACATTACCTCAAAATTTAGAGAATTGAAACAGCAACAATAATTGCATCATCTCTCACAGATTTTGTGGGTCAGAAATTCAGGAAATATTTGACTAAGTTACCCCGGCTCAGTCTCTCATATGGTTATAGTCAAAGAAGGGTTGAATCTAGAATGACAGTGGGGCCAGGAGCAGATCTAGAGGCTGAAGGTTTCAAGATCAGGTATTTCTGGGAGCAAAGCAGAAGCACGTTGGTTTGTATGACTGAGCTTTGGAAGCGTTGTGTCACTTCTGCTGGACGGTATTATTTGAAGTGTACAGTTTCAAGCTTAGAGGACGTAGAGCCCATCTCTGCTAATGTCAGAATCTGTGAACATATTTTTAACCTGTCATACTGACCACGAGGGAATGAATCCTTGAACTTTGCAGAGTATTTTAAGGAATTATTATTACCAGGCTTTCTCTTTCATCCCACTTTTTAGACAGGCCACCAAGGAATTCCATGGCATTTAACTTTCTTCCTGCACAGAACTCTTCAAGTGGCCAAGATATGTATGTATTCAGGACTTGCAGTTTGAAGAGTGCTTCCTCTGCACGGCATTGTGTATTTCATATTATGAGCACACGGACATCCAGTTGAGTCCTCACTTCTTTTCATACTGTTGGGATTAGGCCGTGTTGATCCTTAACGTTACTTTGCAACATTTGTGGGAAAGAGCTTTTTTCACAATAATTGGTCTTGGATTGCCAGCCTTCATATTCTACATAACACATTCTCTGTTTTCATTAAAAGTTTTTTGTTTTTTTTTAAACAATTAGTCAAATATTCTTTACTCTGGTCAGGATTCCAGAGGAAGGAATTACTGTTCTAGGATCCCGCTTTATAACCATTTCACTAAACTTTATTTTAGGTCTGGCTAAGTGGTCTGTGCTGCATGGTTATATATTCCGGGGTTATAGTTTAAAGTCTCTGTAGCCATCTGTGAAGAGCACTATATCATTAAACCTGTATTTATCAGCCAAAAAAAAAAAAAAGTTTTAGAAGGTGGATAATTTGGATTAGAAAACACACAAACTGCTGTATTGCTCCAAGCTCCAGAATTTACACTAATCAACATAATACTTTTTTTTTTTTACTGTGAGAACTTATTTATAGTTAGAAAAATCGTATTGTTCCAAGTGTAACCTTGATTAAGGGTTCATTGACTTTTAAAAAGTAAACATTTTATTTAAAGGAGAATTGTATACCTACAGAAAAGTTGCACGAATTTTAGAGAGTTCTTGTGTATTTCACACCCAGAGTCCCCTATGGCTAACATTACCTTGGTACTTTTGTCACAAGTGATGAACCAATACTGATACATTATTATTCACTAAAGTCCATACCTGATTTAGATTTCTTTAGTTTTTACCTAATGTCTGTTTTCTGTGCCAGAATTGCACATTACATTTACTTGTCATTTCTCCTTAGACTCTTCTAGACTGTTACAGTTTCCAACACTTTATTTCTGATGAGCTTGACAGTTTTGGGTTGAGAATGGCAAAAATGGATGGGGAAGAGCAAACATTGTTCTCTTGGGAAGTTGAGCATCTCAACTAAGAGAACAGACTTAAGGACAGAATAGCCCTGGGTTTGAATCCTAGCTCTAGCACGTACTAGCTGTATAACTTTGCCCAAGATCTTTAACCTGCCTGAGCTGCACTTTCTGTGCTGCTTAAATGAGGAATACTAGTACAAACTTCTTAGGGCTATTGTGAGAATTAACAGGTAAAGCATATAATGTACTTAGCGTAATGCTCAATGCTTAGACGGTACTAAATTGTTATTAAAAGGTGTCTAAAATAGAGGTCATCCCACAAAAGCCTTTTTAAAGTATATTATAGCTGTTAACCTTCTATTATCATGGCAATAATAATTCTATTAATGCCAAACATGTATTGAGCAAATATCATGTACAAGTTGCTATTCTAAGGATTTAATACATATCAACTAAATAAACTGTATTAATAATATTACTAACTCCAGCCAGTTTTTATGGTATTATTGCTAGGGAAACTACTTCTTACATTTTAGATGTGGGAGAGAATAAAGAGAACACTCCCACATGAGGAAAGGAGATTGTACATCAGTATACTGATGGCAGCTGAGGAAAGTGAACAGCACAGACAGGTCTGGGCGTGGGTCTTAAATTGAGGTATCTTGGAGCAGAGTTTTCAACCTTTATTGCAGGGTTTTGACAGACCTGAATTTATGTTAAAAATTTCCCTGTCTTCTTTCTGAAGACTTGCTAGCCAGACTTGGTGAGGTGGGGTGCAGCAGAATTTGAGGACTGCCCTTATGCTCAGATATTTAGTATGGGTAACGGTCATCAACAGAGTAGGGAAAATGCTCTCACCTCTCAGAGTGCCCAGGGCTTAGAAAAAATGAAAACCTGGTCTCACTGGCTCCATGATCCCTTCCCCAAATACCAAGAGACAAATGTGCTCATGACTTACTAATTAGGTGGAACCACCTTAATGATTTCATTGCTGTTGCAGCTTCTACCCAGAGGATGTTTGATTCATGTAAGGCAATCAGAACATAATCCTGTGCTAGCAAATGAGAACAGCCGAGAACATTACTCCTAGTGAGGAGATCCACTTTGCTTACTATCAACAAGGGTGACAGGGGATAGGAAAAAGGATCTGTTTGCCAAAAGACTGCTTAGAATTCCCATCTGTTATTGTGGGCACATGTTTCATAAACTAAAAAGTATTTCCTCCCAGAATAGCTTTGGGAGCTGAGGATAGAGGAGGAAATTAACTACTGGAAAGGGTTCCCCTGATGGCACTTAAGCAGGTCCAGGCTTCCCTAGTGGCTGTTGTTATTTTCCATATGGATGCCCTTTAGGAGGAAAAGCAAGAGGACAAACTGGCATCTTTGTTTTCACAAAAAAACTTGCAGTGCTGCAAAATCTTACATTTAATATCAACAGCAGCCTCAAATAACCAGCACCTGCAAAGTGCTGGGTCTAACCACCTTTTAAGTCCTTTAGTAGTTCAACATATTAGATATAGTGACTTTCATTTTAGAGTTGAAGAAATTGAGGCTGAGGGTGGTAAAGCAACTTGCCCAAGGTCAACAGAGCTGGGATGTGAACCCACACCTGTCATTTCTAGAGCTCGTGACCAAAACCACTGTACTAGATACCTGTGTCTAGAGTGCCAAATCTGCATATATATATATATATATATATATATATATATATATATACACACACACACATACATACATATATGCATACATATACATATAAAATAGAATACTACTTAGCCATAAAAAAGAATAAAAATGTCATTTGCAGCAACATGGATGGACCTGGAGATTGTCATAGTAAGCGAGAAGAGAAAGAAAAACACCATATGGTATCACTTACATGTGGAATCTAAAAAAAATGAGACAAATGAACTTACTTACAAAACAGAAACAGAATCACAGACATAGAAAACAAACTTGGGGTGCCAGGGGGAAAGGAGTGTCTAGAGGGATAAATTGGGAGTTCAGGATTTGCAGATACACACTACTATATATAAAACAGATAAACAGCAAGGTCCTACTATCTAGCACAGGGAACTATATTCAATAACTTATAATAGCCTATAATAAAAAAGCATATGAAAATTATATATATATATATATATGCATAGCTGAATCACTATGCTGTCACCAGAAATTAAGATTTTAAACCAATGATATGTCAATTTAAAAAATTAAAATAATAAAGAAACAAACAAAAGTTCTCCAGGTGGTTCTAATATGATCCAAGGCTGAGAACTGCTGACCTAGACCAGCCCCCCATGACTGGCAGGTCCTGTGGCCCATGGACAGTCAGCATCAGCACCACCTGGGAGTTTGTGAGAAGTGCAGACCACTAGGCTCCATGTCAGGTGATCTGTACGCACAGCTCACCTCACTTCAGTTAATAGTCTTTCCTCTAAGTCTGCACCCCCAGATGCCATTATTTGCTCTATTTTTTTCCGTTAAACTTGTACCAGTCTAACATGCTAAATGATATACTCCCGTTTTGTCTTTATTTCTGCATGTCTCCACACTAGAAGGCAAGCTCAGTGAGTGCCCAGATTTTGTTTGTTGGCCACCAGTGCATCTCCAGAACCAAAAACCGTAGCGGGCACTTCCTATATATTTGTCAAATCAATGAATTAATCAAGTTATGAGGGGCTGAGGACTTCTCTACCTAGAATTTGATTGTGAAAGCCACCTTTTCGGAACCTTAAGTGTAAAGGATAAAATCAGACTTTTATTTGATTTTAGAAAGAGCATCTGGCTGCTGTTTAGCTAATGGCCTTTGAGTTTGGGGAAGTTAAAGGCTAGACTGAAGACAGGAAGGCCAGTTTGGTGACAGTGGCACCCTGCACTAAGTGACAGGGGCTGGAGAAGACCAGGTGCATTCCAGGCCGGCTTAGGAAGTAGCATCAGCAGGGACTAGATAAGGGGGTGAGGGAGAGAGAAAAGTCATCCTAGTCATCCCAACCTAAAACATTTGTGCCTTATGCAGGTAGAGCTTTGAAAACCGTCAGAGTGCTGTGGGAGAACAGATATTTGCAGGGAAAGAGTAAAGCTATTGTGAAGTATTGAACTCTAGACTAATAATCTAGAGGAAAATAGAATTTTACATTTACTAAACAATGATAGATGCTTAACAGCTGGCACTATGCTAAGCCCCAGTGAAGTGACATTCATTAAAAATGTACCTACTGTGTGCCAGGCATGGTTCTGGCTCCAAGGGATATAATGATGAACAAGGCAGATGCGGAATTTATAAAGAGAAACAGATCAAGTGCTGTGGGAGTTAAAGGAAGAGTAAGAGAGAGAGAGAGACCCAAGGAGAGAGAACTTTGATCTGGGAGTTCAGGGAAATGCAACTTTCTGGGAATGGTAGCATTTACACTGAAGCTTAAAGAAAATGTGAAGTTTAGAATCATAGGACAAAGGAATCAAAGGCATGGAAGTAAAAAAAAAAAAATCTAAATTGTATGTCAGGAAAAGCAACTTATTTAGATTATTGGGAATTTAGAGACAAGGTTGGGGGATGTAATGAGAGGCTTGTAAACCCAAATGGAGATCCCTGAAAGCCCAATGAAAGATTTTCAACTCCAAGATTCTGAAAGAAATTATCCTGAAACATAATAGGTGTTCAGTGTGTGTCTATTCAGTACATCTATGCATCATTTTTTAATAGAGGTGATTGTTACAAAGTGCTGTTTGGGGAAGATAAACATGATTTCAGTACAGATGGTGGATTATAACAGGGAGAAGTGGGAAACAAGGCTATTTTAGTAGTGTATTAGATAGACTTATCTACTGTTAAATAATCCTTATATTTTAGTGTCAACACCATGAAAGTTTGCATCTGGTTTTTGCAAGAGTTCACTGCAGATGTTCCTGGTTAGGTGACTCATATAGACAGAAGGCTCTCCTCTAAACTGTAACTCAAGCCCCTATCCTTCTTATATGTTGTGGCTTAGCCATCCTCTGGACCTTTGGAGTCTCCTCCATTCAACTTATGAATTGCAAAAGAGAAAGGAAGATAGTCTTGAGGGGGTTCTGTGGGTCATCCGGGAGGAGCAGACACTTCCATTAGCCAGAATGCAATCACATGGCTTCAGCTAACTGTAAGGAAGGCTAGGAAATACAGTCCAGCTCTGTGCCCTGAGAAAAAGTTCTCCACCACAGTAGCAAAGGTGAGAGAGTATCCAGGTTAACTGAGGGAATAGAGAGGAAGATATACGTTGAGTAGATACTGGGAATGTAGAATTAATGCTAACTTACTACTTACTGGGGACAGGTTGGGGATGTGTGGGCAAAGGATATATTTTCCAAATACAATTGCCACCAATAAAAAGATATTTACATCACAGGCCATTGAATTGTATGTTAACATTTCCCCGGATGCTTTCTACTTGAGAAGGAGACAATGTTGCAGCAACTCAGGAGAAGATGCATAGAGAGGTTAAGAAGCTCTTGCATCAGTATGAAAGCTTTTTACTTTCCTATGTTTTATTAAAGAAAATAAGTTCACCATTAATGTGTACTGTTAGTTAAATTTTAGGAAAGCATGCATCCAAATCTCTGAGGTTTAGGCATGCTTATTGGTTTACTAAGGGATAAACAATGCATGAACAAATGGGGGAAACCTTTTGCTTATATGTCTCTACCCTGACAGGTTTTTCTGAGGATTGTAGAGCAAATATAAGTAACATACCCAACATAATGTTTAGCTTCTGGAAATAAAATGTAGTCACTATTATTATGTGGATAAACAAAGACAGTTATGCAGGGGTGGGTCTAGGTCAAGCGAAGTAGGCACCAAGTAACAAATCCTGGCATGCTTGTATAGCATGGTGATACTTTACAAGTCTAATTTTGCTGGGTTATTTCTCAAAGGAACTTCCAATTCAATAGTAGTGCACCAATGCAGGATTCTCAGCTGAAATTGGTTTTGCAGCCGATCTACTGCACAAATTGAGGCAGCTGTGCACAGCATGTGTTTCATTTCAATGACTATATCGCGAAGGGTGTTATGCAAAAGGCCACTAATCAGGGAAAAGACTCTCTTCAATTGGCAGCTTCTCAGGGCCACATGCAAAGGAAAATTTGCATGTTTCATTAAGAATGAACCAACCTATTGGTTTGCATACAACCTGGGCCATATACATTTTCAGTTTAAAAAAATACTTAGATGTGATAACCAGTCCTATGTCTTCCCTCTCAGTTCATTAGCCTGAATAAATGAAATTCCCTTGGTGGAGAGATTGATTGTAGAACCGTGGGTTTCTTGGGGCTGGTTGTTGCCACATACCCAGATAACCTTAATCAGATTAGCCTTGTCTTTTCCTATGGGCTTTGATGATGGCAATCTACCATATTCTCCAATTAAAATCCTTGTCACACTTGACTTTTGTTTTGCTTAATTTTTACAATGTGTTCAGCTTGAAGAATGAAAGTAGCTTGATCTGTTTCACTCCCTCTGAGTTAAGTTGTTCCTTACATGGATTTCCATGCCCTGGCTCATGTGCGTGCATCTGCAGACAGGGTAGGAAGCAGACTGTGCTCATCTATATGAATCTGATTAATGGAGAAAGAAGATGAGACCCTGAATATTAATATCCCATTATCATGTGATGATATTCCAAACACATACACCATCAAAATCTCAAAATATGAAAGGAAAGGATCCGGGGTCACCTGTATAATTTCAGAGTCAAAGAAATAAAAGCTACAAGAGAGCATGCAAAGTATAATTCCAAGTCTTGCCACAGCAACAGACTATGGCTCTGAGGCTTCAACTCTTTTTTCAGTTGTGAACTCCAACGTGGTGTATTGATGTTATCAGGAAAAGTGAACATGACATCCTCTGTCTTTGTGGATCAGTTAAATGCAAGGCATTAGCTTGATGGTTTGTGAATGCGTGTTTCAGTTTGGGTGATTAGCTATTATAGAAACCAAGTGTGATGTTGGGATGTAGCATTTTTCCTTTTTCCTGGGAAGAATTATTAGAAATGGATCTAATATTTGAGCATGGGATTTGGGATCTCGTTAATCATCTTAACTCCCTAATTCCCCTCTCAGAGAAGAGTGAGGTCCACAGAGATGAAGCAGCCTTCCCAAGATAGCCCAGCTAATTACTGTCTACTTTGCCATATCATATAATAGCCCATTTACAGTAGCAGGTCCACAAATGTTCCTTTCTTTAACTAAACATCAAGGCTCTGTCTATTCTTTTGTTGTTTTTAATTTTACTTTTTATTGAAGTGTAGTTGATTTACAATGTTAGTTTCAGGTGTACAGCAAAGCGATCCAGTTATACATACATATTTTATTCTTAAAGAAAATTTTTTCTCTGAGATCATACAAACCATGTAAAAACAGGTTTCCTTTCTCTGAATATGACTTTATGCTTCTGTTCTCTTTTATTGCTCTACTGGTCCTTCATTAAGTACCTGCTGAATATCATCATGTGGTAGGTATTCTGCGATGTTTAGCAGGACAGCAAGAGAAGAGTGAGTATGTTTATATATTGAGTGAGGCCATGTATTGGATAATTATCAAGTAATTACCCAGAAAAAAGTCTACATAATAGAAATGCATTTGTTACAATGACTACGAGGGTGGAGGATTAGGGATACAAGTTTATGAAGTGCCATTAAAAACCCCTGGCAGTGATCTGGTTCTGAAGTGCAGTGTTTTACTTTTCTTCCTAACCGAAAGAAATGAATTTGAATTTGAAGCAAACATTAAACGTCTCGTGAAGATAAACTTTCATGGCCAACATTGTGAGAAGCCACTCAAATGATATAAAAATTAAGATTTTTCTAAGAGCTGGGGAACAGACAGTTGTTAAATAATCCAGTGTCTAAGAGAAGCAATGTTTTATGTTTTTGTTTGGTTTGAAAACTGAATTACTCAAATGGCTCTAACAACATTAATAAAGAATCTTGCAAATCAGCATTTCCCTTTAAAGACTTGCAGTTTTGGTGATTTGTCAAGGGTCCTGTGCCTGGGATAATAGATGTAGCTTCACATCATAATAAATTTTAGTTCTGCTTCATGTTAAAATATGTTTCGTTTGCTTACAATACCATTCCTCTTTTTATAAAATAGCTTAATTTTCTTTATTAGGATAAGGCTAATATTACTATATCCCCACTTAGCAGAACTGACATTCCACCAGCTTTGTACTAAATTATACCTCCTAGTCTAATTTTCTAATTTCAAATGATGTGAAGAACAAATTTACTAATTACAGATGACATGGGGAACAAAAGTTTCTTGGATGAGAGTAATGGAAGGATACCAACTGGTGTAGAGTTGTTAGGTATCTATCTGGCTAGTGATGAAAGTCTTCTTGTGACTAGAAAACTCAAACCACAGATCTGGTCTCCTCCATAGATTTATGGGTTCATCAAAAAATTATTTATCATTGGCCTCCAAGTGCTACAGATAAGCCAGAAATCCAGAAGAAGTTCCTGCCCACATGGAACTTACTCTGTGTAGAGGAGACAGGTAATGAGCAAATAATTATCACATACCTTCAGGTAGAGATAAGCACCCATGACAAGACAGTGTAACAGGACAATAGTGTAGATGGAGAGTGGTGGATAGTTCTTTTAGCTTGGGTGGTTAAGAAGGCCGTTCTAAGAAGATGAAGATCAAGGGGAGATCGAATTTAGTCAGAGGGAACATTTAGTGCAAAGACCTTGACCTGAAACAGGCATGAGGTGTTAAGGGTCAGGAAAGTCAGAGAGCCTGGAGTATAATGTGCAAGGAGAGTGTTAGGAGACGGAGCTAGAGATTTGACAGGGAGCTGAGCAGGCACAGCGCTAGTTCTCCAAGTGCGGTCCTCAGACCGGCAGTATCAGCATCGCCAGGAACTCTGTGAGTAATGCAGATGCTCTGGCCCCATCCCAGACCTACTGAGTCAGAGTCTTGGGGGTGGAGCCAGGCAATCTGAGTTTTAACGAGACCCTCCTGGTGATGCATCCTCAAACTCATGACGCACTGATCTAGAGCCTGTTTGCCAGGATAAGGAATTTGTGTTTTATTCTCCACTGGAGAGTTTGAAGCAGAAGAGGAAAATAATGGGATTTAGGCTTTGAGAAGCCAATGCTGGCCTCTGTGAGAAGAACGGACAGATTGGTACTTACTCTTTTATGTATCTATCCTGACTAAAAATTGTAGCTCTGCGGGAAAGAACAATTAGCAGACTCATGCCGAGCTCTGTTTACTTTTATTGTGAAGGATAATTGTGTTCAGTCTCATGCCTGTATTCCAGATGTCGGGTACCTGAAAATGCAAAGAGTAATTCCCTACTGTGAGACGTCAGATAACTGAAATTCAAACACAGTCGTGGAAATGCAAACCTATTATCAATTGTCTTTGGGTTCTAATGTCTTAACATTAGAACAGTTGAAACAAACAGTTGGCTTTTGCAATGAAATATAATTAGGACAGTTATAAAAGAGTATGTTTGTTGTCTATTTTATTCTGGATACCAGCCCAGATTTGGTAGGGAGTGTGTGTGTACGTGTGTGTGTGTGTGTGTGTGTGTGTGTGTGTGTGTGTGTGTAAAACATGCTTCCTAGAGTGGGAACTTAACCTTTATGCCATAAAATCCTTCTGGATCTTTATGGAGTCTTCAAGAGATGATCCAAGACTGTTCTAGAACAGATCTCAGTCATCACTTACATCTGTGATTTTTCCTTTGCTTCTTAGCTACTTCCCTTTCTTCCTCGGATATGCTTAATAAAGTCATATGAAGGTGTGTTAGTTGTGCCACAACTACCACAGGTATACCTGTACCACTTCCTATTACTGGAGCTCTTGCCTTTTGTAATATGCTCTGGCTCTGTGCCAGCTTCCCAGTCAGGCTAGTAGTCAGGCTGCTCCCTTAATGGGACAAATCCCACACACCCTGTGGTGCCATAATCAGACAGACTAAGCCCCAAGAAGTGCTACCTCTGCTCCAAATCTCACAACCATTATGAGAGAAAGCCACTCACTCCATTCCTGCTTATGCTCCCTCTTGTGCTGGCCACTTCTACCTCCCCAAAGGCATGAACTTTCTGTAATCTGGAGTATATTTCCTCTTGGCGTTTTCCTTCTCATTAGGGAAGTTTTCCATCTTACATTCTTGTAGAAATCCCTCCTGGAGTCTTCTGACCAACCCCAGTCTGGTCTGGTGACTCTCCAGGCAGGTGGAACACATTTATCTTGCCATCACTCTGCACTGTCATCCTGAAAATTCTCTTCTCTGCTTTCCTGTAAGGGGTCCTGTTTCCTGAATTTCATGGTTTCCCCTCTAACTTCTTTGTTTTGGTGGAGCATATCCCGCACTTCCCAAGAGAGGTAACTTTTTTTTTTAGAATCTTCATGTTTGAAATTGTCTCTCTTTTATCCTCACCCTAAGTAATGATAGTTGGACATATAAAGATCTCCAGATTAAAAATCATTTTTTCCTTAGCACTCTGTAGGTATGCACCATGGTCTTCTCATTTCCAGTGGCATTCAGATTCTTCGTTCAGATTCTTCGTTCTTTGTATGAGAACTTTTTTCTCTCTGGGAGTCTTGAGCATCTTTTCTTTCCCCTAGAATTCTGGAATTTCACTGTGAAATGCCTTGGTGTGGGTGTATTTTCCTCCATTTTGCCGAAACATTATGCCAGTCAGAACTTTAAATCTGAGGTTCATATCTTTCATGTGTAATGAATTTTCTTGAATTATTTCACTGTGATTTCTTCTCCATTTTCTCTGTTCTAGCTGGTGGTTTGATTTTATTTCAGTGTGAAGCTATTTCGAAGCTGTGGGCACTAGAAGAGGCTTGTTGAGTCTGGTCTTCACTGTAGGGTAATTGGATGGACTCGTTTCTTTGGGAATTTCCAATGTCAATCTTTAGAATTTTCTTTTTAGTTACAATCCCCAGGTAAAACTCTTCCAATCTTCTGCCTGGTTGCCAGCCTCTGGGAGCTGAGTAGATGTGAAAAAGGGCTGAGGTCTAAACATTGAGTATGTAAATACTCTGTCATTCCACTGTTTTCAGTATGGGGCCCAACCCTCAACTGGGCCTGATGTCTTCCAGTTTAGAGACCCCCAGTTCTATATCCCAGGAATAAAGCCCCAGGATTCTGCCAGGATGGAAGAAGAAGAATTGGGAAAGATTTTGGGAAGCCAACTGCTTAAACATTCTTTTAACAAATTTTCCCGTTTTGGGCCTCATCTTCTCTACCCCTTCCAGAAGTACTTGGTACTATTGATTCCTGAGCCCACTGGGAGTTCTGCAATGTGAAGTATACTGTTCTTGCCTTTCTCTGCTGATGATTTAGAATTTTGTTTTTTCCAGTCTACTGAGTCAGTTTCCACCCATTCATCCACTTTCTGTCCCCTAACATTTTGGTTTATTGTCTCCTCTCCCATTTTCCTTGCTGAGTTTATGCATTAAAAAATACTTTACTTAAGATTGTAAGGGGTTTGAGAGGGAGCAGAACTAAATGCATGTGTTTAATTTACCATTTAATATCAGAAGTTCTTTCAAACTTATTTCTTCCCCTCTGGTGTCTGAATTGGGTTGGAAGGAGTGAAGATGGATGAATGATGGCATCTCTTTCCCTACACTTCCCTATTAGAAAGCAGAAATAGATACAGTAAGTTTAGATTAAAAAATTTTTTCCCTCCGTGTTACATATCGCCATGGTTCAATTCTGTTTCTGGTCTGCTTAAGAGAAGATGAGCAGGGATGTATTTAAATTTCAGAAAGAGAAATGGAAATTAGATAATAGCAGAAATCTCCTGACTGTGTCGGATGTTAAAATGGGTTATCAGGGGAATCGGCTGAAGCCTGTGAGTAGCTGGGTTGACAAAGAGCTAGGAGCATAAGTGTGGATCTTGGCTTGGCTGGCGTTCCTTTGTAAGGCACAGCCATTAGTGCAGGAGCAAGCACTCTCTTCTCTTTGTCTGGATTAAGAAATATCTACAATTTTAAGCAAATGCAGTGCTCTTATTGATGCATGTTTTGGTATTGCAGGGTTGTCTCTGAGATCAAGTCACTTACATCCAATTAGTGCCCAGGCATCATTTTTGACAGTGGTGGGCGTAGCTGCTGCCAGATGGACAGTGACTCAGTGAGGATGGTGGAGGGAGGAGGGGGCTCTAATGGCTGCTATGAAAACTCCGTACCACTTACAATTGACCGTTAGTAATGTATCTTCCAATTTATTGTTTGAGAAGTGGTAACTGATCAAACCCTCTACTTTTGCAGAGTCCTTAGGTTTACCTGCTCTGCCTCTGATTTTTCTTTTCTGTTATCCTTCATGTTAATTACCACATCATTTCATCGGATAGTTTTGGTAATTTTTTTTCTTTGTTATGTTGAGGGCTGTGGTGTTGTGGTGAGCAGGAAAGCTTTTGTTTTTTCAAAGTGCGGATTACGCTATTTTAGCGTGGTCCGCCCATGCGAAGTTCCCTTTAGGTGTGTGAGTCACTCATTTTGTGAAACCAGTGCTGCAGGGAGAAAGCTCTTCGAACCCTGCCACAGAACTGGATTGGGTTTATGTTTAACTGCAGAGTAAAACTCAAGAATATACAGTTGTCATTTACTACTTTGCATTGGAAGCTTGGCCACTCCTTTCCTTTCCTGGGTTTTGAATTTGGAAGGGCAGCACTCGTAGATAGCTTATTTATTTGGCCAGAATTTTTCTAATCCCACATTTCTAAAGGCAGTGTTTCACAGGAGTAAAGAGTATGGGTTTTGGAGTGAGATAGACTTTGGTCCTGATGTGTATGAGTGACTTTCCCCAAGCTAATCTTTCTAAACCTCAGACTCCTTTTTAGTAAAATGAGATTGATGTAAGTGCTTCTCCAAGGACAGCTGTGAAGATTAAATGAGCAAATATAAGAAAACAGCTACTGTCATTGCTATGATTCTTATCACTATTATTACTATTCAAAGAAAGGCGGAGATTATCAGAAGGCAGACAGGCAGGAAAAGGCATTTGAGAAGTGGCTTGGGAGTGCGCAAAGGCGAGTGAGCTCAGCCTGCTTCTGCAGAATCTATCGGGAGACCTGTAGAAATGTGGTTTCACGGCAGAAACTGAAAAATAAATCCTGCCTTATGGAATGTCCACTGGTTCTCCCTGGAATTTATTTTATCACACACCAGACATCCTTTTAGGCCCCAGGAAGAAGCTTGGAAGCTTGCTAAAGCATCATTGACTATATCAAAGTCCCATTTACCAGAACCCTTCTTCTTTACCTGTGCCCAGGCAGTGAACTTTAGTACTGGTGAGAGAATCCAAGTACAGCAATAAAAGCCTTAAATATATTGTTTTTAATGAAAATATTTTAGAAGTCCAAATAGTCACTTGAGTAGTTCCACAAAGTAGTAAGTATATGGAAAATTATCAGAACCTTCTAGCTGATACATTTTCAGACTTAGAGTTAAAAAAAAAAATGTGAGAGGGGAAAATAAACAAGATTCAAAGAATCCATGATTCAGAACTGGGTTTCTGGCATTAAAAAAAAATTAAGGTAATGCAAAATTGACGATGAAAAGAATAGCACTTAATAAATGAAGCCTTTTCTTTTTCCTGTGTATCAAATCAAATGCATTTCATAAAGGAGCAGGAACCTCTTAAAATAAATAGGATGAAGCCTCCTTTAAGCATTTACTCCAGGGACTAACAAAAATCAATTGCCTATTCAAGATAGATCTTTAATAAAAGATGGAATCAAAATGGTATTGGAGGCTGCATCCACATTATAAAGAAGTGGCCCCTTAAGACAGCTGATCGCCCATCATGCAGCGTCTTTAGTAGATTTTGTTGTCTATTTCAAAGGAGCTGGTTTGATTGAGGAATGCCACGTTGAATACAAAGGTCTATTCCTTCATCTGTTTACTTATTAATAATCAGATTCATTATCTTAAATTTAACAGAGAGAAAGAAAGAATATTTCCAAGCCTCATAAGGTGGGGATATATATTTATGTGTCCTTCTCAAGAGAACTCCACTTGGCTGATGTCACCTGATTAATCTTTACAGTTTGTCCGTAAGGAGGATGCAGTTTTAACGTCCCCCAATCTGTAAAGCTACTAACTGAGAAACATAGATGATAAACTGTATTTGCCCTGAATAACCAGTATTAAAGTAGTCTCCAAAGTCCCAATAATGAAGCATATTCTAAGCTTTGTACACAAGGGGACTTTGACTCAGCGCTTCCTCTATGGGATGCCTGGAAGATATTTAAACAGGGCAAATCTGTTAGAAATGTTCAGGTGATCCTAGTTCTTGGAGGCAACACAGTCTGTTCTGTGCCTTTGGGACCCAGCAGGGCATATTCTCTTTTCTAAATTTCAGGCTCTGGATGGGTTGGGGATGGCATGGGCGGTAAAAGACATAGTGACAATTCCTGCCTTGGGAGGGAAGGACTAAAACTTTGTTGTACATCACTCGATCCATGTGGATGGGCGTATTAACAGTGAAAGCAGAATGGCAATACTGATGACAATGAGAACAATGATAATGACTTATTTTATTAAATGCTACCCTGTGCCGGCCCAGAGCCAAATGTTCTACTCACTTTATTTTCTTTATCAACACAATCGTCTATGAAGTTGGTAGTATTATCATACCAAGTTTACAAGGAAGAAAGTAAAGTATCTGACTTTTGTTAATAAAGGAAAATACGGAAAATCAGCTTCACAGAGGGAGGAGTCTTTTTGTTGTTGTTGTTGTTTTGGTTGAAGTAGAGTTGATTTACAATATTATAATAGTTTCAGGTGTACAGCATAGTGAGTCAGTATTTTCACAGATTATACTCCATTAAAAGTTATTACAACATAATGGTTATAATTCCCTGTGCTGTACAATATATTCTTTCTCCTTATCTATTTTATACATAGTAGTTTGTACCTCTTAATCCCATACCCCTATCGTGCCCCTGCCCTATTTCCTCTCCTCAATGGTAACCACTAATTTGTTTCCTATATCTGTAAGTCTGTTTCTATTTTGCCATACACATTCATTTATTTTATTTTTTAGATTCCACATATAAATGATGTCATCCAGTATTTGCCTTTATCTGAATTATTTCACTAAGCATAATATTCTCGAGGTCCATCCACATTGCTGCAAATGGCAGAATTTCATTCTTTTTTGACTGAGTAATATTCCACTGTGTATGTATACATTGTATCTTCTTTATTCATTTGTCTGTTGTTGGACACTTGGGTTGCTTCCATATGTTCCAGTTGTTTTTCAGTGAGAATTGTTCCACGTGTAGATGTATTTTTGATGTGTTCATGAGGGGAGGTGAGCTCCATGTCTTCTTGCTCTATCTTGATTATCTCCCTCAGGACGTCATCTTTTCCAATGCCAAATACGGTGATTCACTTTGCAGTGCTTCATTAACCTCTTTACAATTCAACTTAATTTTTGATTCAGGGATTCCTTTGGGCTACTGTGTTCAGGGATTGGGCTGAAGACTGAGCATAGGGAAGTGAAAATGGTCCAATGCTTGTCCTTAAGAAATTCAGTCCAAGCTGGGCTACAAACTCAAATTCTTTCTGGGGCAGCCATGCAGTATGACTGGGTCCAAGGCCACCTGGTGACTGTATATCCTGCCTGAAGATGTTTCAAACAGTATTAACAAAAAATATTCCTGCCGTATAAGCAGAACCCCTCTCTGGGCTGGATTAGTTCTGACATTACTTGGCAACTCATGGGTTGGTGGTATTCTAATTTCTTGGCCAATATCATGCTTTCTCTGTGATTTTTCATATTAAAATTAAAACATAGGATCTTTACCTCTCTAATATGGAAACTTTGATATGGAGGCTTAGGAACAACTGATGGCCATGATCTGCTTTGAAGGATGCCACTGTCGTGGGAACAGAGTAGGCTCACAGAGAGAAGCAGAGACAAGACATAGGGTCATGGAAAGTGCAGATGGCAGTCGTATTCCCATTTCTAAGGTCTGGTGGTGATTTTCCTGTGAATTGTTCAACTCTTTCTTCAAGTTACAGAAAATGAGACTCTAGAATATCCTTCTAAGATATTTCTCTTTTTCTTTTAGTCAGAGCTAGTTTAAGTTGGGTTTCTGACACTTGTAACAAAAAGTGAGTTGATTAATTTACAAGGCTGCCTGTGAACCCAGTAAGGGAGATGAGAGATGTAGAAGGTCAAGGATAAGAGGTTGGGATCCATCCAGAGAGCACACAGCTGGATGGGGCCATCTATACTCAAAAGCCTAAACACAGAGGCGTGGGTATTCAAAACCAAATAGTTGGGGTCAAAATTAGAAGCCATGAGGACACTATGGGAATTGGGGGAAAAACTGATTTAAAAAAATTTCAGTTCCTGTTTAGAACTGAAGCCAAAGCCATAATTAATGAACTTTTGCCAGGAAGTTGCTGGAAAATAGATTCTGGTATTTCTCAGTAGGTCAAAGATAGGTCTCTCAAAGATAGGTAAGCTGGGACTCATTTTCAAAAGGAGGAGGTGGTGCTGGAGGCACTGGGGCAGTCTGTAAAGTGGACTCATTTCATTAGGTTGTCCCCAGAACTTCCTCTGGCTTCTCAGAGGTCCTCTTCTCTCATTGGAGGTGGACCAGGATCCTCTACCAGCTTTACCTTAATCAGGATCTGAACTCTAAGGGTATTGCTACCTTCTTGGTATCAGGGAACATATAACACATCCTGAACATATTCTATGAACATTTTTCATGCTTTCTATTGCCAGCTCTGTCTCTTTTTTTCTAAAGGCTTTATTGAGATATACTTCACATGCTAAACAGTTCACCATTTAAAGTACATAGTCCAGTGGCTTTTAGTGTATTTACAGTTGTGCAACCACCACCATAGTATATTGTAGAACATTGTCACCAACCATAAAAAAACCCTGTCCCCATTAGCAGTTACTCCTCATTTTTCTCTCAACGGTCCCACTCTGCAGCTCCAGGAAACCACTAATCTGGTTTCTATCTCTGTAGATTTGCCTTTTCTGGACAGTTAACATAAATGGAATCATATAATATGTGCCTTTTGTGATTGGCTTCTTTCACTTAGTGTAATTTTATCAAGGACCATCTATGTTGTAGATATATAAATAATCCGTGTATTTTTATTACCAAAATAGCTCATTGTTTGGACATACCACATTTCATTTTTCCGTTCATCAGGTGATGGACATTTGAATTGTTTCTACTTCTTAGCTATTATGAATAATGGTGCTATGAACATTCATGTACAACTCTTTGTATAGGTATGTTTTCATTTCTCTTGCATATATACCTAGGAATGGAATTGTTGGGTCATGTGGAAACTTTACATTTAACCTTTTGAGGAAATGCCAAACTGTTTTCCAAAGTAGCCACACCATTTTACATTTCGTATAGCAAAGTATAAAGGTACCAGTTTTGCCATACCCTCACCAACACTTGTTTTATTAATATTTTTTGACATCAGGCATCCTCATGGTTATGAAGATATATTTCATTGTGGTTTTGATTTGTATTTTCCTCATGGCTAATAATGTTGATCATCTTTTCATGTGCTTATTGGTCATTTATATGTCTTCTTTGTAGAGTTATGTATTTGGAGACCTTTGTCCATTTGAAAATTGGGTGGTCTTTTTATTGAGTTCTTTATATATTCTATTATATAAGTCTCTTATCAGTTACATGATTTGCAAGTATTTCTTCCCATTTTGTGGGTTATCTTTTCATTTTCTTTTGAAGACGCCAATTTTTTTTTTCTTTTGCTGCTTGTGCTTTTGGTGTTGTGTCTAAGAAATGCGAATAATGACTTGTTTCAGCATCATTTGTTGAAAACACTGTTCTTTTTCCATTGAATAGTCTTGGCACCCTTGTCAAAAAACAACTGACCATGAGTGTGAGGGGTTATATCTGGACTCTTAATTCTAATCTATTGATCTATATGTCCATCCTTATTCCAGTAACACACTGTCTTGGTTTTTATAACTTTGTTGTAAGATTTGAAATTAGGAAATGTGTGTGCTCTTCAACTTTTTCCTCTTCTTCTTCTTCTTTTTTTTTTTTTTTTTTTTTGATATTCTGGGCTCCTTACATTTTCATATAAATTTTAGGATCAGCTCATAAGTTTCTGCAAAGAAGTCACCTAGGATTTTGATAGTGATTGCATTGAATCAGTTTGGGGAGTATTGCTATATTAATATTAATCTTAATACAAGGCTTCAGATCAATAAATATAGGAATATCTTTCCATTTATTTAAATCTTTAATTTCTTTCAAGAATGTTTTTTTAGTTTTCAGTGTGTAAATTTTACATTTCTTTTTTTAACTTTTTTATGAAATATTTTATTCTTTCTGATGCCATTAAAAATCAAATTCTTTCTAATTTTAATTTTGGATAGTTCACTACCAGTGTATAGAAACATAATTTATTTGTACATTGATCTTATACTCTACAACCTTGCTGAATCTGCTGATTAGTTATAATAATATTTTTGTTGATTCTCTAGGATTTTCTATATACAAAATCATGTCATTAGAAAATAGAGATTGTTTTATTTCTTTCTTTCTACTCTCAATACCTTTTACTTCATTTTCTTACCAAATTGTCCTGGCCAGAACCTTCAGTGCAATGTTGACTAAAAGTAGTGACCATGGACTTGTTTATTTTGTTCCTCATCTTAAGGGGAAAACGTTCAGTCAGTCACCATTGAGTATGATGTTAGCTGTGGCTATTTTATAGATGCTTTTCATCAGGTTGAAGAAGTTTGCTTCTATTTCCATTGTATTGAGTATTTTTATTATGAAACAGTGTTAAATTTTTTTGAAAAGCTGATCATGTTTCTTTTGTCTTTTAGGCAGTTAGTATGGTATATCATACTAATTTATCTACTGTTTTTAATGCTGAGTGTTTTAATGTTTCTTGAATACTGGACAACGTGTGCTTTTGTATACTCAGTGTATATCATCACTTAGGTTCCATGGAAGCAGACATTCAGATAGAATTTGGGGTGCAAGACATTTATTAGGGATCAACACCTGTGAAAGAGTTGGGAGAAAGCAAGATTGGGCAGAGGAAGAAGTCAAACTGCCGTATACGTCTGACAAAGTCTTAGCCAATCCTACAGGTAGCTCTGAAACAGATATTTCCCTACGAGTTCTTCTTCTTCGGTGGGTCAGAATGGCTGGGCCTTTTTGGCCCATCTTGCTCAATAACTGGATATCAGCTTCTCCACAATGGTTATTGCCCCGCCATGGTCAGGTAGCTCTCTGTATCTGAAGGGACCATGAAGGTACTGACATCTTGAGGCTGTTTGCACATCACTTGGGCAATAAATTATCCCTTGAGGGGTGATCTGGGCCATGCATCAGCATGTCAACCACACTTACTCATAGAAATCTTAGACTCTAACCCTAGATTTGTTGCTGTTTTCAGAGGTTTGAGTTGCAGAGTAGAATGGAAGTGTGTGGATGGCCCTTATATACTTTGGTCAGAGCCATGCTCAGTCGGTCATTAGCCACAAATCCATCGACAACCAGGTCCCCTTCTCAAACTACATAAAAGTCTATACCCATAGTGTTCAGAAGCTTTGATGACTGATCTAAATTTTATCTCATGAGGAAGAAGGCTTACACAAATCAAGAAACATTCAAAATAGATTCTTGTTATTTATGACAGATAAATCTTATAAAATCTAGAAAGTGAAATTTTACTGACACCTTCATTTGAGAAGGGAAATTCTAATTGAAAATTTCCTTTTATGTTTTTTCTGTAAAACAGAAACTTTAATTTTCTGTTTTCTTTTATATATTTTTTTGATTCTGCTAGTCTTTTCTTATCCTTGCCTTCATTTTCCTACTAAAAGTCTCCATATGTGTAACTCAGGAGAGCCAGTAATCATAGAAACTATTAGAAAAAACGAAAAAGAGATTAAAAAGTCACATCTATTTCTGTCAAAAGAGGTGCTGCTTGTAAGTCTAGAATAAATATTTGTTTTACTCTAGGTTTCACTTTTATTTACTCTGGCTTTGTGACTCTAGGTCCCACTTCAGTGGCTTTCCAAAATCCACTTAGACTTGGTTGAATTTACTTGTTCTTTGTTCTCAGAAAATGTGACATAGTGAAGAGGAAGCCACATTTACACTAACGTGGAGTGTCAATACATTTTATGTAAATAATCCTCTAAGGTCTTGCATACTAGATTATCTGAGAAGTAGGGAAAGAGAAATTAACCAATTCAGTCTTCCTAAACATTGATTCTAGTCTATTCTCCAAGTGAGAGGAACTCTTTGGTAGTATTTTCATCAGAATTGTGTAGTTATTATTCTCTGAGGCAAATGGTTCTTCCACAAGTGAAATGATTTGTCAGTCCTTTATTCTGAAATTTGACTCTTGATCACAAGGTCTGATTTATCTCTGTCTCTACGAGGCTAGCATTAGGCAGGGAGAGAGCAGCTTGTGGCATAGTCTTTGTCAACACGGAACCTATGCCTAGGAAGACATGTGCTTGGTTTTTCAAGTAAGCATTAGCAGAGGACCCTTACTGATAAAGTTTGAAATGTGAGCAGAAGCATCTAAATTTTCCCTGCCTTCAATCCTACCATCCCAAGCCCCGTGGAAATTACAAATGGAATTTGGAGATGAAGAGAAACTTCAGTGAATTTGCTGCTGGAATACTGCAGGGGCAGCCAGTTAAAGAAGGTGACTTTGAGGACCAATAAAGAGTTTATTTGTGAGATTTCTGTCTGCTCTCCACTTGTAGGAATCAGATAGACCATATATGGTAGGCAAATGAAACGACCAGGAAGAAAGGGTAAAGAGTGAAAGTAACCCAAATATCCACATTTTGTGTTTCATCTTTTTTTTTCATATAAAACACAGCATTTTGTTCTGTAACCTGAGCAATTGCTAGTTTTCATAATGATCATATCAGACCATCCGAAGTAATCAGCAATATAGTTTTCCATTGTTGAACTCTGTATGAGCAAAAAGTGCTTGGCATTGCTCTCACCCTATAAAATGCTTTAAAGAAATTACAGCAAGGGTTACAATGGGAAATTATTGCCATGATATTTCTGCTGTCACTTAGGTTTATTTATTTATTTATGGAGGTACTGTGGATTGAACCCAGGACCTTGTCCATGCTAAGCATGCGCTCTCCCACTGAGCTATACCCTCCTCCCTTTTGCTGTCACTTATCTTATAGTAATCAAACATTTGTATCCTGCTTAGCCTTGTACTATTCCTTTTCTAGAAATTTCTTTATACTACAATTGTAACTTTTATAGGAAAGTCATAGTAGGAACACAAAAGAGCTTCTCCAATTTTCTGTGCTGGATTACTGATCCCTGAATGTTTGTCCTCAGCTAATGAAACATATATTTTTATACCTTACAATACCTTACAGTGAGTCCAAATGGTGAACATTTAAAAACCACAGGAATCTGCCTTTCCTGGCAAGAGGCATAAATCTTTGATTCCTAAGAAACTAATCCTGAAAGACAGGCATGAACATTTATTGACTACTTAGTATTTGCCAGTCGTTGTGCTAATATGCTTTATATCTATCATCTCTTCAATCCTTGACAACAACCAGATGAGAAAGTGCTTATTCCTGTTTTACAGATGATTAAACTGAAGCTTAAAAAGTCAAGGGATTTGCCAAGAACACGTAATAAGTGATGGAGCTGGAACAGATAGGTAGAATGATAGAAAGAAAGGATATTACTGTTTATTTTTGTTAACCAAATCATTATTCTTAAGTATATTAGCTTAATTACATATGTTTTAAAAGATATTATTAGTATTTTCATGATTATGTTTACCATGGAATGATCAGAAAAATAGAAAAAATGTTAAGATGAAAATAAAAATCACCAGTGTTCTTATAGAGGGGAAAAATAATTTTCCCTTTACCTTTCTAGGTTCTTGGCTGAGACCCTCCCTTAATAAAAGCAGATTAACAGGGGGGAAAAAAAGGAACAGAAGCTTAAGAATTTGTACATCTCCTATATACATGGGAGATACCAGGAAAACGAAGTAACTCCCTGAAATGGCCACCACCTCACATACCATCCTTAGCTAAAGACAAAAGATAATTGTGGGGATGGAGCTGTTAATGGGAGATTACCAGGAACAGCACAGTAACAAGTAAGAGGAGTTTGGTGCTTATGCCAATCTAAGTGATCCAAGTCCTTGCCTTCTCCATTGACCAGAGTTTCTGGAGATTTAATCATCCTTCTCTTGCAGGTACTGAGAGAAAAAAATCCTTACAAGTGGAGATTCCCCTTATAAATGTAAATGTCACCTACAAAAGGGTAACTTCTGCTGTTTTTAGAGCTCTCCCTGTGTCTGCTGTTTCTTAAAACTAATCAGCTCCAAATAATCGTTAGGCCAAAGAAGCATATTTTGGGGTGGAAAATTCTGTTCCCTTTCTCCCTCCTCTAATGCTCACCATTATCATTTATATGTACACAGGCAGTACAAAGTTGGGGTAATAATGGACCTACTATAACCAGCTTTTTCACACAAAAATGTAGTGAACATTTTTTTCATATTATTGGTTTTCTTCTAAAACAGTATTTTAATAGTGTTTAACACATGGTATCATAGTCCAGGTTATGTATCTGTGATTTAGTCAGCCAATTTCTTATGTTTGATTTAAGTGGTTCCTAACATTCCATCATCATGTGTATTACAATGAGTCATCTTGTTAAACAGTCTTTTGTTATTTCATTAGTAAAATTACTAGAAATTGAGTCAAAATTAATATTTTTAAAGTATTTGCTATATATTTCTAAACTTCCCTTGAAGAAGATGGTTTATAAGATGTACTCATTTGCAGTAACAAAGTACCACAAACTGGGTGATTTAGGACAAGACGTATGTATTGTCTCATGGTTCTGAAGACTAGGAGTCCCAAATCAAGGTGTTAGGGCCAGGCTCCCTCTGAAACCTGTACAGGAAGGATCCTCTCTTGACTCTTCTGGCTTCTGGTAACCCCTGACATTCCTTGGTTTGTGGCTGCATAATTCCTATCTTTACATGACATTCTCCCATGTCTCTTCAGAGTGTTCCTTCTGTGTGTGTGTGTGTGTGTGTGTGTGTGTTAGAATTTCCTCTTTCTATAAGGACACAAGTCATTGGATTATGGTTCACTCTAATGAACTCATCTTAACTTGGTAAAATCTGCAAAGATCCTGTTTCCAAATATGGTCACATTCTGAGGAAATGAGGTTAGGACTTTGACTCACCTTTTTTGGAGGGGACACAATTCAACCCATAACATAAGGTGTATCAATGTATAAGAGCCCTTATTTCCCTGCATCTTCACCAGGACTGGGCAAAATTTAATAAAGAAAAAGAAAGATTTCACATTTGCCAATTTCAAAGATGATAAAGGGTGGGTGTGGGAGTGTGTGTGCTTGCGCATGCACGCACTCTGCTTTGTTTGATTTCTGTTGTGTATTTCCTTATGGGCTGTTACACTCATCTTCAACCACCCTCAACCCACCACAGTCTGGCTTCCACTCCCTCCCACTCCTCCGTATCTGCTCTTTCTGGAGTACCAGTGGCCTCCCTCCCACTGAATTCAGTGTTCACTCCAGTTTTTATCTTCCTGGACCTCTTCAATAGTAATGCACACTTATGTCCCAGCTTTCCTTCTTGAAACATGTTTTGAATTTGCTTTGCATGGCAATACCTTTCTTGTTTTCTTCCTTTCTTCTCGGCTGCTCCTTCTCAACTTTGATTACTTCTTTTACTTTCCCATCGCCTAAATTCTGGAGCTAAAGAGCATTGCAGTATATTGTACTAGGTCCATTTCTTCTTCTTCTTCCTTTTCCTCCTTTTTTTTTCTTTTCTTTTTTTTTTTTTTGAAATTTTACTCTTGCTCCCCTGGATGATCACCAGTTCTTGGCAGCCTAAGTTACTATATATGTTAATGACTATAAAGTCTGTATCTCCAATCTAGAACTCTTTTCTGACTCTCCAGACCCATTCATTTATCTGACACTAGTATTGCAGAAATTCCAAAATCAGTGTGTTCAAAAGTGAATCAATATGTCATCACTCTAAGTGAAGTAAGCCAGAAAGAGAAAGAAAAATACCATATGATATTACTCATATCTGGAATCTTTAAAAAAAGACACTAGTGAACTCATCTACAAAACAGAAACAGATTCACATACATACTGAACAAACTTATGGTTACTGTGGGGAAAGCGAATGGGAAGGGATAAATTGGGAGTTCGAGATTTGCAAATATTAACTAGTATATATAAAATAGATAAACAAGTTTCTACTGTATAGCACAGGGAACTATATTTAGTATCTTATAGTAACTTATAATGAAATAAAATATGAAAACAAATATATGTATGTATATCTGAAATATACTGTACACCAGAAATTGACACATTGTCAACTGACTGTACTTCAGTGTTTAAAAAAAAAAAAGTGGATCAGTATATAGCTCCTTCTTCTTCCTGTGTTCCTCATGCAAGCACCATTCCACATATTGTCAAAGAAAAATTACAATTGTTTGAAAGCCCTTCATTTATCAAACCAACAACCATCGGCAGCAATACATGATCAAGTTATTCTGTCTTCTGATGACTCCCTACATGTATTTCTAGCCAGTTATTAGGCACCCTTCTCCCTCGCCCGAGACTCTTGTATAGGGTCCATTCCTTTCAGCAATCATGCTCCTGTTTGTGTTTTGTGGCTCTTGCTTCTTTCCCGGTCTCCTTCCTTCTCCCCCTCTTACCTCCTTCTTCCCATTTCCCTTTCTTCCTGTCTTCCCCCATCGGCTCTCCTCTCATTTTCTACTTTCTTCCTTTTCTTTCTCCTGCTTCTTGTTCCCCTTGTCCCTGTTTCCCTCCTCTCTGCCTCTCCTTTCCTTCTCTTCCCTCCCCTTTCCCTACTTAATAATATAAAAGCAACTAGATGATCTCTAGTTCTCATTTTTCTCATTAAAGATCAGACCTGCCCTGATCATCACAGGGGGCAGGGAAAGACAGCAAATGGGCTGTCACCAGCTGTGAGTCATTTTGAGAAGAGTGACAGTCGTCTTTTCATCCAAACTAGAGATGAAAATGTTGAACAGGGTTGAGCTTTGTACAGAAACCTGGGAATGCTACTAAAGCTTCCCTTCAAGTTAATACTGATCCATTAATCAACACTCTCGGTTATTAATATGCAGTCGCCAAGCCTGTGTGGAAAATGTGAACAATAACATAATCACCAGGGAATCTTGAAAGCTAGATTTAATATTTCAGAGACATCCATTCATTCATTTATTCACTCAACTGAGTGCTCACTTGATATGTAGCCCTGACATTTTAAACTGAGTATTTCGGTCATGGCAGCTGTAATAGAGCTTGGAAATTTCTAAATGTCAAGCTTCTGTCCACTCAGAAGCCAGGTAATTAGTTTCCTGTCTATTTTGATACACCCAGAAAATATCCTATAGCCACTCACCAATTTTGCATTCAATCCTGGGTCCTTCTGCTTTAACTTTAGAATTTCTGTTCGTTGACTCAACTGACATGTAAGTGCATTGCTTTGGCAGCTGCTTCCATCTTCTTGGCTAAATGAACTAGAGATTGTAACTTTCATTAGATCAGCTCTGCTGCTTTAACATCCCAGAAGAAGCAGGCAAGGCTCCAGAAAGCATGAACGACCAGAAATCTGTGAATCATGGGCAGTATTCCTGGATCCTTCACCGAGGAGGTGGCCCTGAACAATCAGATATCAGAGCAGATCATGGTTCCTGGCTGCACGGGGCAGCGTCTCTTAAACGCAGTTTTTCTCAAAGTGCGATAGGACATACTTCCTTTCTTCCCAGCCCATTGTTCAAGTGGTCAGCACATTCTGTCATTTCTACCTCCCAACAGTCTCTGAAATTGTCTTCCCTTCTCCAAGCTTCTTGCTACTGCTTTATCCAGATCATCATCCTTTTGTATCCGAATTGCAGCCAGAATATTCTAGCAAGCCCCCTTCTTCCTGCCTTGCCTTCCTCCAGATATTGTTCACACTGTAGCCAGAGTGATGTTTCTAACAGACAGGTCAACTCAAGTCATTCTCTGGCTCAGAACCCTTCACTAGCTCCCTATTGCCTATAGATTTAGGCCTAATCTATCAAGACATTCCAGGTCATTTGTGATTTGGTTCTAATCTTCCTCTATTGCCTGACCTTTCCCCATTCCCCTGTATGGTTCCTTTGGCTCCTTCTGTTTCCTTGAATATATTACCTTGTTGTGCCTTTGCACTTGCTAGCGTTCTGTCTGAATACCCTACTTTCTCCGTCTTCTTGCTGAATACCCAAGAGTCCACTCAAACACATCAGGGACACTCCTGCCTTCCCAAACCCAGGCGGAAATGGACACTCTTCCTTTATGTTTTTATATTTGTTTAAATTCGGTTACTAATAGATTATTTCTTTCTTAAGGTAAGGGGTTGTGATTTTACTTTTACATATCCCTAACAACTAAAACATAGCAGGTGCACATTATAAAGTTGTTGACTTAATTCACAAATACCATGGTACATGACACTAGAAAACACTCTCATGGTCCTTATTCTGTGTCAGGCTCTGTTCTAAGCACTCTACACGTTTAAGGAGTGAATATGTACAGCCAAGTGGCCTTTTTGGTTAATGGGCACTGCCTTGTGACTTAAATGTCACAGAATTGTGAAACCCACTCTAGCAGCCACTTTGTCACCCATTTGAAACCCATTTCCTTGCTTCTACTTTTTTCAGCTCACAGAACAACATCCCTGAAGGCTTCAGTCTATCTCAGTTGTAAAAACAATTTGCTGTGAAGGCAGGAAGTTTCAAGAAGCCCCTCCTCCCCAGGGAGGGACAGTGTCAAGCCCAAGTGCAGACACAAGTTCCAGTCTGAGCTGCAGCTCGTCTGACCCAGGGTGTGGTGCCTGAACAGTGACCCTGCAGTCTGTGTTGACTGAGCTCTTTGTTCCTTGCTCAGACCGTGAAATTGTCCATCCTGGAACTGTCCACTTGTGCCCAGTTTTCTGAGCTCAATATTCCCTCTTCCTCTATCCTCATGAGCCTCACTTGATAGGACTAATCTTCTGACTTACTCCCTATTCCAAGATTTTATTTCAGTCACACCTGATACAATTCTGACTTCTGTGCATCTGCCACTGTCCCTGGTGGAAGGTTTCCTAATACCGCTAGATGGACACGCACTAGCTGATTGTTTGCTTGACTGATGAACTTCTGAGCATCGTTCCCACTACTGCACTGGGGGTCACTGGTCTGGATCTCCCCTGAGACTGATGGGTTTGCCTGTATAAATGGAGTTTGCCTTTCAATCCCAACCTTACCTGCATAGATCATGGTAATTTCACTGGGGGAAAGCATAATTAATTCTTGCCTTTATTTGGCTTACAACACAATTTAAAAAAAAAAAAAAAGCTAACTTTCCTTGATCACACACTATGAGCCAAACATAAAACTTTCATGGAAAGCTGCAGGACAGACATCATTATCCCCATTATACAGAGGAGGAAACTATGCCCCTGAAATATTAAGTGACTTTCTCAAGATCACAGACCCATTAAGTGGCTGAACCAAGACACAAATCAGTATGTCTGTCTCCGAATATAAAATAGCTCTTTCTCTGCATAGCGGAGGAAGAAACAATTGGGACAAGCATGGAAGTGTTTCTGGGCCACTGAAGGAGGTTGAGTTCATTATAAGTGCTCAATCAATGCTCCTTGTTTTGGATGTTGACCCATTATCACTGAAAAAGCCTTATTGATTGTGGCCAAGGCAATTATAAAATTATGAAGGAGAACCAATCCAAAGCTTCCCTGACATGAATGACCATGGACAGGCTTAGAGGCACATAACTGTAGGTTGCCAAAGATGACGGAAGATGTGCTTAGAAGTACATCCAAACCCAGTGAAAGGCTTACAGCTACTGGGACAACTTTCCCCAAGTAGATGAGGGTATTTGAGTGTGGAGAACAGATAAAAATTCAGTATAAACAACAGTAATCTTGGGTTACCCAGAGATTACAAAAACTGTGAGGCAACTGGTGGGGCAGCACATTCTGCAGAGGGAGTGACACTCCGATAGCATCAGGAGAGAGGTCTGGTGCCATAGGAGACTGACTTGAGAGGAACCTTTTAAAGAAGAATACCGTCCTCAAGATGGGAAGTGGCTAGAGCAGTAGATGCCCCTGCATCTCTAGCGTGGATTGCTTGACAGGTAACTTCCATAGGCAGTTTTTGAATAAGTGAGTGTACAACTGAATGGTCTCCTGGACATGTAATTAAGCGCATGTGATCTGAGCAAGCACTTTTAACAGCAGAATGGGTTTGTGAAACATCTGTGTGCTGTAAAACACGTATAAACATGTGTAAGTTCCGAGTGAATATGTGTATTGTCTGAAAAAGGGTGGATGGCATCTAAATAAATACGTGAGTGTGGAAGATCAAAGCGGATAGTTTAACATATGTTAGATTTAGGTAAACATCTTAAGCAACACCGTGAGCACATGTGTCATCTCAGTGTGCACATGTACCGTCTGATGAGGATCTGTGATGTTTCAGGTGTGACCTTCTGAACAAGCACATGCATGATCTGAATATCAGTGTATAATGTTTGAACTGTTTACTCTCTAAATGAATATTTTTTTAAAAAAAACTAACGTGTGTGACTTTTCAGTGAACAGGTGTATCATCTGCATCAGTGAGGATATGATCTGTGCATGCGGGTAGCACATCCGAATGAGGATGTGTAACGTCTGAGTCAGTGGGTCTCAAACTTGAGTTTGCACCAGAATCACCTGCAGGACTTGTGAAGTACAGATTGCTGGGAACTCTAGCCCAGAGTTTCTGCCTCAGAGAATCTGGGGTTGAGCCCAAGAATATGAGTTCAGGTGATGCTGGTCCGGGAACCATATTTTGAGAACTACTGGTTTAAGTCTGCGTAACACCCATGTGGAGCATTTCAGTGTGCTGATTCACATCTACATGAGGACATGTCAGAGCTCAGTGAATACATGTAACATTTAAGGGACATGTGTATCACCTGAACAAACACAGTGACAGCTCTACAAGCACATGTAACACTGGAATGATGTGTGAGGAATGTAAGTGAACCTCAAGATGTTTGCAAAAACATCTGAATAAATATATGTAAAATATGAGGGCACATGGACTATCTGAATGAGTGTGAGTACCACCTGAGTAGATGTAACATCTAAAAGGTGTGTGTGTGTTTTATTTACATCTGAAGGCACTCATTGTCTATGTGACTAGACAGATGTCTACAGACAATTACCCTACATTATGAGAAATGCAACAATGAGTGTTCAGGGGACAAAGATGCACAAGAAACAATAACCCCATTAGGAGCAGAAGCTACTAGAAGAGGTTGAAGGTGGAAGATCACCTGTGAAGTGTGTTTTAAAAGCTGATTAGGCCTAGCCTTTACCACCCTGAATGCACCCCTTCTCATCTGATCTCAGAAGCTAAGCAGGGTCAGGCCTGGCTAGTATTTGGATGGGAGACCTCCTGAGCATCCTGGGTGCTGTAGACTTTTAAAAAAAAGAGCTGATTAGGAACTCTCCAGGATGACAGGAAGAAGTTGGTGGGGAAGGTATTTCTGTAAGAGGACACAGCATAGGCAAAAACATAAAACAAAATAGCTTGGTGTCTTTGGGGAACAAGTAGTTTGGGATTTCTAGGATACAATACGAAGTGGGAGCAGGGGCGGAAGCTAGAGTGTTCCCAAGGGACCAGATCATGGAGATCCTTGGGGGCCATGATGTAGAACATGGTATTTTTTTCCTCCCAGTAAGTGATACAGAATTAGTGAATTGGTTTCAGGCAGGGGAATAATGTGATAGAAATATCACTCTGGAGTCTGAATGGAAGACAGATTGGAAATGGAGCAGGAATTCTGCTGCAACATCTATTTTTGACAGACGATGAGGTCTTAAACTATAACAAATGCAGTGGAAATTAAGGGACAAAAAAGGAGCTATTTGGGGAGATAAAAATCCATAGGACTTGTGGACTTGTGCACTGGTGGGTCATGAGTATATGTGGAATGAATGGGAGAGACAGAGAATGTGGCAGAATGGATTGGAAAGGATGATGTACTTGGTATTGGACACTATCAATTTAGGTGTTTCTTGGGCATTCAGAAAGGGATGTTGTATACTTGGGTCTGCAGCTCAGGAGACAGTCCAGGCCAAAGACAGAAATTTAGAAGTGATTTTTTAGTGATAACTACACTCATAGGAGTGGCCAGACTTTGGTGAGAAGAGAAAAGAACAAAGAGGCCAAAGATCGGGAACCCCAGGATCATCAACATTTGAGGGGTGGGCAGGTGAAGAAACTCAAGCCAAAGGAAATTAGGTGGAATGTTAGAATGGCTGGGGGATGCAGAAGCACGAGACCTCATGACACAGTGAGTCCCTTTAAAAGTAGGGGGAAATCCATTTCATTTATATAATTTACACATGATCCTGGATAGAGAATGGGCTGTACAGGAGGGAGTCCTATGTTCCATCCTGGCTTGTGCTAGTAGGTACGTTTGTGGCCTCGGTTCATTCATTTGAATCTCTGGGCCCCACTTTTAAAATATGAAAAATGAGAAGGCAATCTTGACCATGAGAGAACAAGAGCCTGGTAGTTTCTGTTTTGCCTGGGGATGAGAGTTTAAAGACTGTCTGTCCTTGGAGGGTTGGCTCTGAAGATGCTTAGTCCTGGGTTAAAATCCTGAGAGCATCATTTATCTTTGACCCTGGATAAATTACTTAATCTCTCCAAGCTTCAATGTCCTATAAAATAAATCTAACAGCAGTAGACTTGTGGGGAGTTATAATAGAGACAAACCACATAAAGTGCTTAGCACAACACCTGATACAGAGTAAGCGTTCAAACAAACTTGCAAACAAAAAACCCATTAACAGCAACAACAAAAGCCTATGAAATTGATGATGATGGAGGAAGTTAAATTAGATCATCTCTAAAGTCTCTTGTAGCTCAACATTCTTTGTGTTTGTTTCTCTTTTTGTCCGTCATCCTGAGATGAGATACTCAGTAGACGTTTATGACCTAAATATTGACTAGGAAGAGGGATTTGGTTTCTGATTTCTAACATATATTACACAGTCAAGAAAAAAATGATTCTGATGGAAAAAAAACTGGCATAAAATGCAAATACACTAAAATAAAATATGGTTCACCAGGCAGTGCCCCTCCCCCTCTCCCCTGGAGGCAGCAGAGGAGCCTGTGCTGCACGGAATCCAAAGAGCATCCTCCGCTAATGACCCGTAATAAATTGTTTCCTCGATCCCATCACTGGGGCTGGTGAATTTGTTTCTTGAAATATTGCAGTAAAATGAGAAGGAGATATGGGCTTGGGATTATTCCTCTCCCTTTTTTATCATAGCTGGTCAGAGGGTCTCATTACTTCCTTTATGAGTGTCGCGTGGTTGGCATTTTTTCATAGGTGCAATATCTAGAAAAATGTGAGATGGACAAAAAGTGGGTTATTAATATGGATCCGCGATTAAATTTAGGACCCAGCAATGTGGAAAGATAAAGCCTGTGGCACAGGGAAAGTGAGAAGATGAGAAGATTTCACCTTTGTGGTGACAGTGACTATTCTGGAATGCAAAACCATTCTTATCTCCACTCAAAGGCAGGCTAAGGAGACCTAGTGGGTTAAAGGCTACATCCGGGAAAGGAGTAAGAGTCAGATTTTACCTTCTACTCATCTATCTTTATTTGTGGGGAAAAAAATCCTAGGATTGTATTTTAAGGTCGTATTTGAGCTTCTCATCTCTGTATAAGCCCTCCACCCCAATTCCTCACGCTTTGCCTAGCTTACCTGCTTGAAATACAACCTCATTGCTCTCAAAGCCTGAAAATACTATAGTTATTATAAAAATGTGTTTTGGAACCCACATTTGGAAATTCTTATATGCTAGCTTTTAATAAAGTTTAGAGTTATATTCTGATAATATATGAGATGGCCTTAAAAGACAGTTTGTCAGAGGTAATTGACCCTTTGTTCTGTGTGTGTGTGTTTAGTTTTTATTATAGCTCACATTTATAGAGCACTTTGAATAGCCCCAGGTGCTTTTCCAAGTTCTTTACCATTTAATCCTCACAGTTAGGACTCCACTCTTAGGACTCCTAGGATACTGTTAGAGCCCACAATTAGGACTATTACTGCCCCCATCTGTAGCTGGAAGAACTGAGGTTAGTGATGCAAAGTAATTCATCCAAAGTCACATAGCTAAATAGCGGTGGAATAGGATTTGAACACAGGTTTGCCTGATTCCAAACCCACTCTTTGAGCCTTTGCACAAGACTTATGTGTACAAAAAAGTATATGCAAGTAAATTAAACCTTAAGAAATGCACGTTCTTTAAAATAATACCATTTGCAGCAACATGGATGGGCCTGGAGATCGTCATACTAAGTGAAGTAAGCCAGAAAGAGAAAGAAAAATACCATATGATACCACTTATATGTGTAATCTAAAAAATGACACAAATGAACTTATTTACAAAACAGAAACAGACTCACAGATGTGGAAAACAAACTTACGGTTACCAGGGGGCAAGGGAGTGGGAAGGGATAAATTTGGGAGTTTGAGATTTGCAAATGTTAACCACTGTATAAAAACGGATGAAAAACATTTCTTCTGTATAGCACGGAAACTATATTCAATATCTTATAATAACCTTTAATGGAAAAGAATATGAAAACGAATATAGGTTTGTATATGCATGACTGGGACCTTGTGCTGCACACCAGAAAAAAATTGATACATTGTAACTGACTATACTTCAATTTAAAAAAAACAAAAAACTAGAATCTCTCATCTGCTTTAGTGGACACAATTATTTTGCAGTAAAGAAACAGAGACTTAGACTTCCCCAAGGGTGTAGTTGTTGCATTTAAATCAGCATTTGGTTCTCTTCTCTCTTTTGACATTGCTAATCATTTCTTGTGTAGACATGTAGCTGTGTCTCTGCCTTATACTTCTGGCCTGGAGCACAGTCGTTGCTACAGAGAAAGTATTCAAATATATTCACTGAATTAATGGTTATTATGAATTTTTAGAAATCCTTCTAGTATGTTCTTCAAGGGGCATATGTAGGAGTTTCCTGCCCAGAGCACTTGGCCCTGATTTATTTTGCATTTCCAGAGAAAGATTAAGAGTAATTTAGTAATCTACAATCCTCCTACCCAGGCATAATCACTGTTAACATTTTTAAGTAATTCTTATTTTCTTAGATGTGATTTTGAATATTTGAGTCCCACTCTCTATTTTAATGAATTTTAATCATAATTAACTAGCCATATATAATATTTGTAACTGCACTTTCAAAGCTGCTTTGTGCTATTGGCACATGCAGATGGCCATTATGTGGCACTGGTGACTCTGCTTTGGGGTGGGACCAGTGGGAAGACTTTATGTTCACTAATTCTCCCAGCAGAGTGTCTCAAACAAATCATCAGTTTGGCTGTTGTTAACGGTGCCAAAGCACTACAGCTCTTGTTATTGTTTTCAGTTATCATCTGTGAAAACAGGAGAATATGAATGTGAGGTGAAGGACATAAACCACAAAACAGTGTTTTAGCTACCGAATTAGTTAGTTGAAGTACAGCAGGGACATGATTTTCCCCAGTCTTCAGAATCCATGTGATGATTCACTGGAATTTTGAATTTGAGGTCCAAATTGAGTAAGTGATTGATCTCATTCATAATTAAAGAAAGACAAATGAAAATAACAGCAAAAAATAATGCAGTGTCTTAACCTTCAGGCTAGCAAGGATTAAAAGGTTGCACAATACTCAGTGCTGCTAAGACATGTAAATTAAAAAAAAACATTTGAAGGCAATATGATGATGTCTAGCAAAATTAAAAGGCATATATCCATTTACTTAACAAATTCTCTCTATACTGAAACATTTATGCAAGTTTGCAAAATACATGTACAAGGATGTTATTTCATTGTTTGTAATAGCAAAAATTAAATGATGGGGATAACCATCAATGGCGGACCATTTTTAATAATCTTGGATGTATCCAGGCAACCAAATCTAATGAAATCATTAAAAGGACTGAGGTATAGATACAGGCACTGATATTGAATACTCTCCAAGATATATTGCTAAGATATAGCATGGGTGCCTTTGTGTAAGGATGCAGATATAGATACAGATATAGATATAGATAGATATAAATTGCATATTTCCTGTGTACGAATATAACATTTCTGAAAGAATAAATTGTTAACACTGGTTCCATCTGAAGAGTGGGCTGGAGGATGGGGTCAGGAGAGAAGGTAAAAGAGATTTTTGCTTTTTGATAGTTTATGTTCATGTGTTACTTCTATAATTAAAAACATTTTAATAACAAGCCTTAAAATTTGTATCCTTTTTGATTTAGCAATACAACTTTAAGGAATTAATCTTACAGAAATAATTATATATGTATGCAAGGCTGTGGTCCTAAAATATTCTTTTGGCATAGTTAATAAACAAAGAATTAGAAGCAAGATAAGTGACCAACCACAGAAAATGGGTTACATGAATTATAGTGTGTTATTATGTTGTGAGAGAATATTTATACTATAGTGTTAGGTGGTCTCCCTTGAAAAACTATGTTCAGTGTAACTCAAATGTCTGGGATGAGCTATCCAAAACATAACTAGTGGTGAAATAATGAGTGACTTTTATTTTCCTTAAAAAAAATCTGTATTTCCTAAGTGCTTTAAAAAAACACAACTCAAGTCATTTTAAGAAAATAAAAATAAAGCCTACGACATTTAGGTATTCCTGCTAAAGGTACATTAATCTTCTCTTAGAACATCTGACTTCATATTTTCATAACCCAATTCTCTTTTCTTGGTTTAATGCTACTTACTACTTGGCTTACACACAGTGGAATTCCTACGTAACTGATGCATTTATAAGACTCATCTATTCAGCAGTCAGTTCCTTTAATAAAAATATTCTGGAGCTTGTGTGGTGAAATATTTGGGGAACGGTATTTTCCTGTTGTACCCCTATCTGTGTACCCTAGACTATATTAAATAATCAATCAGTGTGATTCGATATGGTTTGTCAATATTCCGCGGATGCTACTTTGGCATTTTATAAGTAGATTTTATTTATTTTGGTGACATAGAAAAACTATGAAGCACTGTCACTTACTTTGTGAAAATTCAGATAGGAGGTGGTAAAACCTTAATTGCACAATTATAAAAAACATACATTGTAACTTTTTGAGTCTCCTTGACCAAGGAGCAGTGACGGTGCATGAGCTGCTCTCTGCTTGACTGGACTGAATCGTATTATTTTAAGGTACCTGCCAACACAACCCACTACTGAAAATGAGACGTTTAGAAGGGCACCCAAATATTAGAAAATGTTTGTCATAGAAGAACTGAAGAGAAGTTATTCTCTCAAATGCTAGTTCTTTAAAATAATACAACTTGGCTTCAATCCTTGCTTCTCTCTCCTAACTTCATAAGGTGCTTCATTTAAACAAATTGAAGCTCAGAGGATAATTTGCCATTTCTCTGGCCCCATGTATACACTGTATCAGTCTATATTCTGTGATAAGATTATTTCTATTGCAGAATCTCTGGTGTCCATCCCGTCAGTTCTCTGTGAATGATATTTACCTTCTGAGCCATGATTTTTGCACAGAAATATGAGGTGTGGGCCACATGTGTCATGTTAACTGAAATCCAACCTTTTCCACTTATTGTTAGTGTCCACTAAGTCAATTGATAATCACACTCACACGATGCAATTTACAATCCTATTTGAACACCTACTTGCATATTAGCTTAACACCTAGTTAGTTCATCACTCATGCCACAAAAGCATCCAAGGTGGTAAAGACAACTTTTCAGATACTGTCATTTCTATTTTATACTATGATGCATATGTATATATGGCTTTGTTTATAATTATACATACAGGCAACAGGTATTCCACACACATAAAATTTAAAAGTGGGTACAGATGGAAATATAAGCCCACCTTCATGAATAACATTTAACTGAAATTGCCCATTTATACATTCCTTATCCATTTAATATTGAGTTCATATTACCATAGGATGCAGTTCTGGAATTTAGCAGTTTGGCTACTATTGTCCTCTAAAAATATCTCAGATGACCAGTTTCAAATGCAAACAGTGTCGTTAGCAGCAATTTAAGTGCTTTAGGACAGAAACTCTCTTCCTGCGTTTAATCATTCTCTCCCTGGCACTCAGAAGCCACGCGACGTCACGTGGCTACCCCAAGCAGTGCAGCGCTGAGCTCGACAGTTTCCGTATGGCGCTTCACACTTTGGGGGAAATGTGGGAGTGAGGAGTGCTGAGAGTGCACTTTCTTTCCTTTGAGTTAGGATAGGAAGCGGTGCTGGCAGCTGTCTAACTGCCGAACATCTGAGCAGGTTGAAACTGCATTCTCTCACTATCAAATGCCGGGTGGTTACGCTTGCTTGTTTATGGTTTATGTTGAAATAAACCCAGCAGAAAGAAGTCCATGGCAGTTCTCATGGAATGAAGCCAGTAAACTGACCTTACCATTCCGATGTCTGCCTCCTATATTTGCATATTTGCAGTAATCATGGTGTGGGGTTTGACCAATGGGTCCTTTCCTCCAGTTTTTTTTTTTTTCTTTTACTTTTTGGGGGAGCTGACAAATCCCCAGAGATATGCCTAAGTTTTGGGAGGACAGCTGTGTATGCCTGGAAACCTCCACCTTGACTGCCTTGTTCATTTAGGTGTAGACTTTCAAGTTTAGGAGGTGCTCGAATGATAATCAGAAATGAGAGAGGAAGTGATAAGAATTTTATTCTTTTGCTGAATCCTTAAACATTTTAATGCTACTTACCCTGGAGGATGTTTTCATAGCCTTTAGTTAAGACCCTAAGTATTGGTTCCAATTTACTTAAAACTATGCTAACAAAAGGTAAAGGAACCAGGTCAGTGTTTTTGTGCATTTTTGCCTTCATACTCTGTAAATGATATTTGCTCTTCAGAGAAGCAATAAGAAAGTGATATGAGTAAGAGATCTATGAATGTTATTTATGTTTTTAATTTCCTGCAGGAAATGGATCACTCACTTTCCAATAAGATGAACTAGAAAATGTGTCATCCCCAGATCTTTACAAATCACAATTCAAGCATACCCATGGAACCTCAATTTGCATTCTTAATGGGAATTTTTTTACAGCTTCTTAAATATGCCACTGTTCAGTATGCTTGGGGGGAAATGTTGAGAAAAAAACAGCAAAAATCAGACTCTTTTATGCTGACACCAAAGCTTTTTCTCATGCAAAAGAACAAAAACAAGCACACACACACACATACACACAAATCAAGCAAACCCCTGTACTGTTAATAGACAAATGCAATTTTTTTTCACCAGAAACTTTTTAAAAAATAATTTCATATTTCTACAGAAACTTTGAGCCTTTGTGGTTCTTTTGGATCCACAGCAGAATTGTGAGGTCTCTGCCCAGCAGTCAGTGAAGGCAGATACAGAAGGGTGAGATGCATAGGCCATGGCAGAGAGGAAGGCCTAGGGCTTGGAGGCAGGCCTCTCAGTAGAAGATGGGAGGAAGCACAGACTGAGAAGGAGGGACAGGGAAGGGCGGTGACACGACTGACAGTAGGGGCAGTTTGGGTGGCCCCAAGAGAGATCAGGTTAGGAGTGATGGATGTGTCCTGAAAAGTGGACAGGAGCCTGAAATAGGTACCACTGACCAAATCAGCAAGGCAAACAGCAGCAGCAAGACCCGGAGTTCAAAGTCTAGCCGTGGCTTCCTGTTGCATGCAGGAAAACACCTGAAGTCTTTACCAGGCCCGCAAAGTCCTTTAATATCTGGCTCTTGTTTTCCTGTCCGACCCCACCTCTCTCTCCATTCCCCCCTTGCTTGCTGTGCACCAGTGAACCTGCCTGTGGTTCTTCCAACATTTAAAGCTTTCTCCTGACTCAGGGTCTCTCCACGTGCTGTTTCCTCTGCCTGGACTCCTATCTCCCTCCCATATTTCCCATCCACTGCTCTTAATCTGGCTGCTCCTACTTCTCCTTCACGTCTCAGCTTCAGTGTCACCTTCTCCAGGCAGGCCTTTCCTGACCTTCCAATTTATAGGAGCGTAACCCCTGCCCAGTTATACTGGGCCACAGTCATCTTTCACCCTCTACCTGTCACCCGTGTGACCTAGATCCCACCATCATCCCCAAAGTACATGGCAGCCAGACACCCAGAAAGATCAACTTAGTTGCCAAAACCATGCACTAGAAAAGGGGTATCAGCCAGGCGCCCAGCAAGGGAGAGGCAGTACACTTGGATTTGCCTGATTTAAGGAGCCCTTCAACCTGAAGACCCAGGAAGTAGACCAAGCTGTGTGTAGAGGGTCACCTGCAGAAGACACGGGTGAGGGATGTAGCTGACGCAGGGTGACCCCACAGAGAGGGAGGCAGGAGTAGGGGGACTGGGCTGCACTTTCCTTTCTCCCCAATCTCCTACTGGTGCTCCCCACTGGAAGCAGGAAGGGAAGGGAGCCAGTGATGTGATCTATATAGATCAGCCCCAAAGGACACAAAAGGGTAAAAAAAGGTGCATGTAGAGGCAGGCAGCAGTGCAACAAGGATTTGAACTTAATCTGGTTCCACGACAGATGCTCTTAGCAATGACACATTTCCTTCTCTGGTCAAGTGCTTAACCAGGGCTGGTCCTGATGTCGTGAAGATCTGAAAGTTCAGCGAGGGGTTACTGTTTTTCCTGCACTCATGGTAGTGGATATTGCTAAACATGTTTCTCTGTAGGGGAGAGTTAAGGACCATTTATTAATTAACTGAGCACTTTTGAGAGGTCTCCCTTTTTATTTTGTTACCTCTTGTAGCTAATTATGTTTCTTGGAATAGTCACAGTCTTGCAGCTGCTGGAGATGACACTCCAGGTAATTTCGGTGTCACACTATGGGACCAGCCAGTGTTCGATTCTGCCACCTTGTCATGTTCTGTCCAGTCCCCACAAGATAGGAAGGACATCATTTAGGGCACTCCTTCTCTTCTCAAAGCAGAGCCTAGTGAGACAAAGTGCCCAGCTCACTACTAGAAGACCTTTTTCTTCTTTCCAAATGGAGCTTCAGGAACATACGGGAAAAGAGGCAGCCTAGACACTTACATATATCTGTGCTCTGAGGGTGATTCACACAGAGGATCAGCAACCCACATTCATTTAACCCATGGGGGCAGTTGTGATAGTTGTGGGAACAGTGACTGATTTTAATTATGCAATTATTTATCAAGTGCTTACCATGAGCCCAACACCTGGGGTTACAGTGACAAACAAAACAGTACCATCATCCTTTCAGAATTTCATTCTTAAAAATACAAATTGCCAGTTGAGATTGAAGGATATGTCTTTTCCCTTTTCCTCCCTTAGGGAATATAAGAGAGGGCAAAGAACAGAGCTTAAAAAAAAAATCACAGACATGAGAGACATAAAAAAAGTATTGCATAATAACCTTTTAAACAACCATTACATAAAACCTGATGGTGAAATATGCAGATGAACCACATGGCATGTGTGCATTATGCTTCCTATCATATAACTTGAATGTACACTTAGCTGCATCCCATCTTAATGAGAGGGATTTCTTGCTTGCTTTATACTCCTAGAATTCCGTCAGGTTTAGCTCGGAGAGATAATAACAGCAACAGTAATAGTCAGTCAGTGCACTCGGGATGATCACTTTGCTGAGTTTCACATCATTCTCACTACTTAACAATGGCTCTTGGAATTTACTCAAGTCCTTCCAGTTTTCCAGAAAATGAAAAAGGAAGCTTCTGTAGAAGCACAAAACTTTGACGATTCTATAGGAATGACCACAAATCCTGATGTGGCTCAGGGGCCAAATGTTAGTATCATCTAGACAACCCAGTAAACAGCTGTGGAGCACTGGCTGTCTGTAAAGCAGGCACCCAGGAGAAGACATGTGGCTAAGCGTGCAGGCTCTGGAATCAGGTGTATCAAAACCTTAGGCAGGTTATTTAATCTCTGAAGTCTCAGTTTCCTTCTCTTCAAATGGAGATAATAAGGACATGTCCTTCAAAAGTTAATTGTGAGGACACAGAATACAAACTTACGGTTACCAAAGGGGAAAGGGGTTGGGGGAGGGATAAATTAGGAGTATGAGATTAGCAGATACAAACTACTGTATATAAAATAGATAGACAACAAGGTCTTACTGTACAACACAGGGAACCATATTCAATAGCTTGTAATAACCTATAATGAAAAAGAATAAGAAAAATAATATATAAATATATATATATGTATAACTGAATCACTGTGCTGTACACCAGAAACTAACACAACATTGTAAATCAACTATACTTCAATTTTTAAAAAGTTAGTTGTGAGGATCAAATACCCAGCATGGCACCTGGCACACATGAGCACTCAATAGACATCACCTAATCCTATCAGTATTCTCATTATCACTTTGGTTGTATCGGATTCCTTCTTCTTAAGTAAGTGGAGCCCCAGGATATGGGGGATTTCCTGCCTAAGGGCTGCTTTGTCAGAGGCCATTAATAGGGACAAATTTTATGTCAGCAGTGGTTTCAAGGGGGAAAACATAGAGGAACAATCCAGAGGGCAGCCAATGGACAAAAGAAGATAAGATCAAATGTTCAGAGGAGACGGTGGAGGCTGAGTCCAGAGAAATTACCCAAGACACTGCAACTGTAACAGTTTTGATTTATTACTAACATCCTAAGACATGGATGGGCAAGAAGCCAAAAAAGGCCAGCAGGACAGGCCCTGGGCAGTAATGTTCAAGAATCTTAAGTGCCACCTCACAGATGGGACCCAGGTGCTGCTTGCTGGGGTTCTGGGGAATCTGGGTATAGTGGGGCTGATACAAGGGAACTAAAGAGAAAGAACATAACTGTCCAAGAGAGAATGTGTCTGCATATCTTAGAGACCAAATTTCTTTTCTTGGAAACAAGGTCTAAAAGAAAGCAGAATTTGCAGATACACAATTGTATTATAAATACAATAGATAAACAACAAGGTCCTACTGCATAGCACAGGGAACTATATCCAGTACCTCATAATGGCCTATAAGGAAAAAGAATATAACAAAGAATATATATATATATATATATATATATATATATATATATATATATATATATATATATATCTGTATGTATGTATGTATATAACTGAATCACTATGCTGTACACAGAAATTAACACAACACTGTAAATCAACTATACTTCAAAAAAAAAAAAGAGAGAGAGAGACAGCTGAGTAAATGAAACAGGAGACGAAGCCAGGTTAAGGAGGAATGAAGCACAAGATCTAGGACTTGTCCCACGAACTGAGAGGGGACACCTGGAACACTCTTTGGGTTCTGGCTACACATAATTTGAGATAAAGATGTGACTTGAGCTGGAGCAGCAGATGTTAGAGCGATGAGCAAGGCTCTAAGACAAGCCTACTCTAGATGTGCTAAGGGATTTCAGTCTGAGCCAATGGACAATGGGGAGCCCTAACATTCCTTTCTTATTTTCTTTGTCTTTTTCAATAAGCAAGTGGCATGATGAGAAGAGATTTCTGTTTAGGAAGGACACAGTCTTATCCCCACTCCCCTAATTGCCCTTTCCTCCTGACTCCCACACAGCTTGGCTCTTACCACATCATGATTTATGTCAGTTATTTTTTCCCATGTCTGTCTTCCTCCTTCCAGTTGTGAAATTCCTTGAAGGAAGATCTGTGTCTTAGACTTTGATCTCTTCCAAAAAAAAGAGACAAGGACACAGAGATAAAGTGCAGAGTTGGGTGACATCCCTTGAAAAGTTTGTTTCTGGAAACTCCTGAAAGGTGTGGGTGCTCAGGTAGGAAGTTACCACTCTCCTGCAGTAGATCTGGGCTCCTGGGAAAGGGTCAGTGTAATTGGGCATGCAGCACTGGAAGCTCCCTGAGAGTCCTTTCTCTCTGTCCTTTTCATCTCTGTCTTCCCAGCCTTGCCATGTGCTTGGCACATAGCACTCAACATGTGTTTGACAGATGAGGCGCTGGTACCTCTTCTTTGAAGAATGACTTTGGATGGGGCCTTCAGAGTGATGATTTTGCCGTTGGTATAGTATCCTTGGTGGTGTGCTGCTTGGCAAGGTGGCAGCCCCACCTGGTCTCCTGGAAGGTGCTTGGAGCAAAATCAGTTCACATTGCACTGCGCAAAGCTGAAAAGCAAACTCTGGCCATCAGATATGGCCAGTGGAGGGCAGTAGAGGGCCACAGAGCACTGTCCAGCATCTCAAGGGACTTCCCTTTAAAGGCCATTGACCCACCAGGAGATGTCTCTAGACTGGACAAAGGAACTGAGAGTGCAGAGCTGACAGGGAAATGCTCATAAGCAACCAAGAAGAAGAGTCAATAAAATAGCACCTTGGGCGTAAGGTTGGACTGTAGGGGAGCTTTGAGGAGGTGCCCCCTTGAAAACCTTGAAATAAGTTGGGGACTACCAATGGGAAACTGAAAACACTGGCTGAGCATGTGGAGAAGGGAATAGCACCATTACATGATCCCTTTGTGTGCTGCAGAACACGGGAGTCCTTGATGCACTAGATAAGACACACTTCCCAGAGAACCTCAAAGAGAATATCAAGTGATCTTTAGGCTCTTTACATGCCTAGAGAATGCAGTGGCTCTAGAAAAATCCCCTTCCCATCCCCTCCCATGTCTCTCCCATCTAAACCACCCATTTCTGTCTCATGTATTTGTTCTGTAGCTAGCTGAGGAGTGAGGAGGCTAGTCCTACACCTAAGGAAAAACCTAGATTTTCCTTGGCATCTCAACAGCCTCACTAGGGGCCATCTACCTCAGTTTACCACTGTGACTAGAAGAATTTAGGAAACGTTCCTCCCTACTTTCAGCTTCTGCTTTATTGGGTTTCTTCTTACCAGCTAGGAGAGAGCACTGGGTTCTTTCTGATGGCTGATTTAAGTTCCACCTCTTACTAGGACTTACTAGGAGGAAAAAAAAATCTTTGCACATACATACAATAATAATCATCATCCACAAAGTGTGAGAAAGAGATACAGAATGAGATGTATTCACTCTCTCAAAATTTCTCTTTCCTTTTTTTTTTCTTTTACCCTACCCATGTAACAGCCAATGGAACCAATGTCTGTGAATTCCTCTTGTTGGCTTTGATGGTTAGAATTACTGACATTCAGTTTTGTGACTTACTTAAAAGAGAGGTAATGTTTGAATGTTCTATTTTTTTCCAACTTTGTGGGCCAATGTATCTTATCAATGTCTTTGTGTTTTTATCATCTTAATTTATTATTTCTCAAAGAAGCATCATAAATATCCTTATTGTCTAGAACTTCATTGCCTGGTAAGGTATCTTCTAAATAACTT